>NC_140801.1:18017879-18649546 GCF_037176805.1 Vigna unguiculata
CGGTTTTTTAAACTGTCAAAAATTTCATTTGTGACAGTTTTTAATCGCTAAAACTTGTAATTTTAACCGTAAAAAGTATCTCTTTTTTTTGTAGTGTTAACTGGGATTAACTAGGAAGAGTATAAACATAAATAATATAGGCACTACAAGAGGTTACATTTGAACTATTCGCCTAAGTTAACAATTACAGCCCACGATAGGAATAGCAATTCAAAGAGCACTCAGAGAATGAAGGCAACCTTTTTTCTTGTACATTAAGAACACAAATTGGACAGAAATGATATAAGGAATAAAGTTTTTGGCAGAGTGAACTAGACAGCGAGAATTCTGACTTTTGGAATATATATAAAATATCAATATAATATTTATATAAAATATTCGTCTTAATTTAAAAAGGTAAAATTATTCGGATTTAAAAAGAAATTAGAATTAATTTGAATTAAAATAATAAATATAGAAAACAAATAGAGATTTTTCATATAAAAAATTGATACGTGACAAAGCAATAATTTGATTCATGGCAATTTTTTTTAATTAAAAATTTTAAATTAAAATAAATTAAAAATGAAAAAAACATTCACATGTGACAAAATCTTAATTTGACACGTATCAGTTGTAGTTTTAAGAAAAATAAGTTAAAAATTAAAAAAATTAAAAAAATTAAAAAATCACGTACTGACACATAACACACAATTAATATTGTCAGTTATGCCCTAATAAAATTAAATTGGAACAAATTTTCAAAAATAGGACCCAATTGGAATCTCACGACCGTTCGGACAATAGCCAATTGCCACACTTGTAGTCATGGAGGAGGTGCATGATAGGATTTTGTACATGGAGACTCACACCACCATAGAGTTAGAACGTCTTATTCGTTCATAAATAAATTTTTTAATGTAAAATTCTACCCTATACTACATAATTATTCATTATTAAGTTTTTTTCACAAATTGATATTCAAACGAAGATTGTTAAAATTCACAAATAATGAGTAATTATTTAGTTTTACATGTACTATTAATAATTTTATGCAAATAATACACAAAAATTTTGTTGGTATTTCCTGCAAAATATAATTCTAAAACAAATGCAAAAATATATTTTACTAGAAATATTTCACACAAAAATATGTAGGTATTTTTGTGAATAACTTTTTGCAAGAAAAATTGTAGGTAATATCTTTTTGCAAATAATTAATAGTAATATTTTTTTTCAAAATTGTAAGTAATATCTTTTTGCAAATAATTATAAGTAATATTACATTAAATTCTTAAATATTTCTTGCCAAATATATTTTACATGAAAAATCAAAGGAATTTCATGCTAAAAAATTTTCAAAGAAAAATCTGCAAGAATTGTTTGCTGAAATTTTTCGATAAAAAAATTTGCAAGTAATGAGTATTTTTGTAGTAGTGTTATGGGTCTAATTTCTTCCTCTATCCACTTTCTCTTATTCTATTTTGATGTTAATTTTGTTATTTTGATTTCATGGAGTGTTAAGTTTCTAGGGTTGATTTTGCTGTAATTTTATTATGGATTTTGTGGTTATAATGAAATAATTTCTTTGGTTTTTTATTATTATTGAGGTTTTAAATTTTCTCGTCTCTTAGTCAAATAAAATGTAATGATTTTACAACCTAGTTAATTAGTAAAGTGTTTAAATCTATATGCATGCTAATCATGAGTTAAAGGGTTTGTAAATTCAATTGAGACGTTACTTTGATTTATTTTAGAAGCTTTTATGTAATTAAATAAGTTTTTACCAATATTGAGATTTTACTTTGATTAAAGGTAATCAATTTAACTAAAATTAGTAAAGACTTTACTTTGATTGATTAAACTTCTTATTTGGTGAGGAAACATACAACATGATTAGGGATAGTAAATTTAAGTGAGACTGTACTTTGATTGAATTTAATGTGGATTATCTAAAAGTTCTTATTGTTAATTGAGACTGTACTTTGGTTAAAAACAAGAATGCCAACAAATTATTTGAGGCATTACATTGATTGATTTGAAAATGTAAGACAACAATCATTGAGCAATAATATTTAAATAATCGATGATTAATCCATTTTGAAAAAGTAGTGGAATCAATATATTTTCTTTATAATCTTTGTTATATCATTTTATATTTTTGCAATTTTATTTCTTCCATCATTTAATTAGTCTTTTATATTTCTTTATCTTCTATTATTTTTATTTGATTTAACTAACCATTTTGTATATATTTTATAAGGACTAATTTATTAAGAATCAATTTCGTGTTCCTTGGGAGACCTTTGAGTTATCTTTATCCATCTTAATATTTTGGCTACTTTATTAACAATACTAAGGTTGTTATAGACAAGTAGTATTAATTTGATCATGTCAACGACAATGTTATCACTCCACAACCTCAATTCCTTTTTCTTCTCCATTCAACCTAACAAATTCATCACACTACAGTGCCAACCAACTCATAAACTTCAGCCTACAGAATACACATCACTCTTCATATTTTTGTAACCCCTTCCCCAATCATTTTTTTCAGAAAACCCACACACAAAAACCATCAATTCCTCTCCATCAATAATCATCTACCTCACACACGTTTCATTCATCAATGTGCCCTTTTAGCCTCCATTCCCTTCATCCATTCCATTTTTCATCTTCACAATAAACCCAATCATCATCATTGTTTTCACCATTATAAAAATTTCATTCTTCTTCTTCTTAATTCATCATTGGTTTTCACAACAAACCATTATAGATTCCATTCATTTTTATTCATCATCATTTTTCACCTACCCATAAACAATAAAAAACGAAAAACATAGACCCAACATACCATTATTTCCATCCATCACCAAAGCAATACAAGATAATGAAAACACAAATAAGAAAATTAAGAAGCAAAGAGGCATTACATTGGTGCGCAGTGGCGGTAACCAGTGGTGCGACACAAGTGATGTCTCTAATGGCGGCAGCGACGTCTCAAATGACCATGTGTTCATGGCCCTGACGTTTGTGAAGAAGAAGAAGAAAAAGGCCATGTCACAACACCCATCTCAAATAAAAAATCACCACGTCATGAAAATTGTCTCGTTTATACAATGTGTCGTTAACAATTTAAAACACTGTTAGAAAAAAAGGGTTCAACTGAACAACATTAACCAAATTGAAACTTGATTTAACAAAAAAAACTAGGACCACATTGAAACAGATGAACAAAAATAGGAAGCAAAGTAATATTTAAGCTTGAATTTTAATTTTATTTTTTTATGGGTAATAAATACTCGTGGGTACTGGTAGTTGGAAGAGAGATATTTTTCTCATCCCTAGTTGGAAGAGAGGTGATTGGCGTGTGGGTAGATGGAAAGAAGAAAGAAAGTGGGAGAGAAAGAGACGAACATACAAGCGTAAGGAATTGGAGGACTGTTTCAAACATGCACAGAATGCAACAAAGAACATAGAAGATGCCTCCATTGTACGTCATGTTGGGGAGAGAGAATTCAGAGTGGAATTGTGTGGTTGATTGAAGCATCAGAGCTGAATTGGGAGAAAGTGAAAGAGGCCATTGGTGATCAAGGGAACACTCATATTTCCAATTTTAAGCAAACGAATCTAGGTTAGGGGAGCTTTACTCGTTAAATTTTTTGTTTAAGAATGAATTGCATGTTAAATGTAGTATAATTATGCATGAACCCCTTCTTTTTTGGTTAACTTCGAGTTTTTGAAAATTTCCAGAAACCGCCTAGTGGGCGATGAACTACCACCAGGCGACTCATGTAAGACCCGAGAAATTTAATTAATTAAATAATTAATTGATTAATAAATGCGGGTAGTGGGAGCCATTATGATAATTATGTTAGCTTTGATGACGTGTAATAGTACTAGCTCAAGTGGTTGAGAGTACTTAGGCATGTTGAACGGATTTGGGTTCAAGTCCAGTGTATGTCATTTGTGTGTTATTTTAATTGCTTATTATTTTAATAATAAACGCTTGGGCATGATGATTGATAATACAATCCTAGATTTATAGGAATTATCACGAAACATGAATTGGTTGTGCACTTGCTTTGAAGTTTGACGGTTGTGTGTTCAAACCTTGCTAGCACATGGCTCTTTAATCGTTTATCATTTTTTTGCTACATTGGAGAAACTCTTGAAACCCTAGCAGCTATAAGGGAAGCCAAAGAGGTGAAGCCTGAGTAGTTACCTAACATGAAATCACAAGTTAATGCCTTTAATGATCATTTTCGTTTTTGGCAATCAATAGACTTAATTCTTAGGTTAGGAATTGTTAGAGAGATGGAGAGTGTGGTTTATGAGTTCCAATTCGTGGGGAGTGCTAGGGAGGTTTTTTAAAGCATGAAAATGTGATCAAAGGAAATTGTGCAAAGGTTAGGAAGGGTCTTGAAGTTAGCGCAATGTTCGGTGCAAGAAGGAATTCTTAGAATGCTTTGGAGCAGGATTTCCAGGTTAAGGGAGCTCTTTTATGTGTATAATTGTTTTATGATGTTTGTGTTGCATAATGCGTGCATGTGGTGCCTTGGTATGATAAAAACCTTCGTTATTTTAACGTTACTTGACTTTTTCCAGAAACCGCATGGTGGCATTGAAGGTCTGCTAGTCGATGCATGAATTATGTGTTGTTTTCTAGGTTTTTGTGATGAACCGTTTGGCGGCAAGTTTTTCGTACTTTTTGCGCAGCAAGAACCACTAGACGCTGGTTTTATATCGTCAAGCGTAGGGCTCTTGATTTTTTGGTGCTAGGCACCATAAGTTTTTCTGGTTTGCGTAGTTTTCGTAAAACTGCATTTTCCAATTTTTTAATCGTCCGATTTAGGTGAAATTTTGACAGGTGGTCCATAACATGTTGTTCTTCACTTTGAACGGTGGAGATTCGATTTGAGGTATGTAGCTAGAGATATATGTTACTCATGATTGCTGGTTGGGAAGTCTTTAAAATGTATGAATAAACTCTTGATAATTTCAAGTAACTACTAATGTGGCATGAGTTGGAAGCATGAGTGGGTTATATTGTAAGTCTCTATGAATTTGAATGTTTCTTTGGGTTAGTCACATGTTGAGAATTGGTTTATTGGTGAATGCATGTGTATCATTATAAATTAAATTGTTGCATAGGAGGTGTGAAGTGTTATATTAATTTGCATTGGTGCATAGAATCTTGTGCTTAAGTTGTTAAAGGGTTGCTACTTTATATTTGATTTGAGCATGCATATTCATAAGTTGAAATTGAATGCTAACATGGATTTAAATGGTGGAGTATATATATATATATATATATATATATATATATATATATATATATATATATGAATAAATGAGTTATGTGCCTATTGTCTTATTATTTTATAATTTCATATTAGCATTGATTTAAGATGTGAGTATATATGAATTATAAAGGAGAAGAATTTGTGCTTATACTTGAAAGATTCATATGTGTTGTGATGTTGTAATTTGGAGTATATGAATGTGTATGTTGATTTCTGGATGTTTGAGAATTGAATGGTTGAATGATAGGAAACTAATTAGAGTACCTAAAACCAGTAGTGCCACATTATTGGTGTAGCGCCTGGCGGTGTAGAGTTGATCACTAGGCGATAGTCATAAACAGGAAAGTCTTGTGAGTTGTGACGCCCGACGGTGATATGTTTTGATTGGCTTGTTGTGTTGGTCCTGGTCTGGGATATGCTTGACGTTGTCATGAGCGGGTAGGTTCATGACTGGTGATGAACACGTGATGATATGAGTGAGGAGATTCATATCCTGATACTCTCGTGTGGGGATACGAACGGGGAGGTTCATCTGTTCTGTGCTCACACTTGAGAGATGCTATGATTGGGGAGGTTCGTAGCTACTGGATCACGTGTGTTAGACTACGGGCGGGGAGGTCTGTAGAGTTGGACTACGAGCGGGAAGGTTCGTAGAGTTGGACCACGAGCGGGCCGGTTCGTGGAAGCATTGGAATCCCTAAGGCCAGCTTGAGTATGTACCTTGTGTAGCGTAGTGTGCTTTTCTTGTTTTCGTTATCATGATGTGATGTGAGACTTGGATCAGGAGATGTTGTGCCATGAGCGGGTAGGTTCATGGATGGTGGTGAACACCTGATGATATGAGCAGGGAGGTTCATATCCTAATACTCTCGTGTGGGGATACGAGCAGGGAGGTTCGTATCTTCCGTGCTTATACTTAAGAGATGTAGCGAGTAGGGAGCTTCGTAGCTGGTGGATCACGTGTGTTGGACTACGGGCGGGGAGGTCTGTAGAGTTGGACTACGAGTGGAGAGGTTCGTAGAGGTAGGACTACGAGTGAGGAGATTCGTAGAGGCAGGACCACGAGTGAGGAGGTTCGTAGAGGCAGGACCATGGGTGGGAAGGTTCTTGGGAGCATCATATATCCTGAGTCCATGGTCAATTATTTGTGTGAATTGAAGGTTGAAAAACCTTGGGAAATTAAGATCTTGGCCAAGAATTAACTAGAATAAAATAGATGGGTGTATCTTGATTTTTATTAACTTGTATGTTAACTGTTTATGAGCTTACCCTATCTGCTTATGTTTGGCGATGATCGTATAATGTGTTACACGAGAGCAGATGATGTTGCAAGTGGTGTTGGTGAGGCATAGCATTAGAGAGAGGGTTAGCTGGAAAAAGCTTTTATTGGAGTTTTATCATTATTGTTTTTATGAACTTTGTAAACAGTGTTTTACTGATTTGTGAATTAGGATTTTGTATTGGAGTTTCATAAATTATGGATTTTTGGATAACTTTCGATGTAATAAATGTTTTAAAATTTCCCGCATTTTTACGAAGCGAAGTATAACAAATGAGGTTTTCATCATATTTTTTAATTTTATTACTTAAATTAGTAATATTCGATCGGGATGTTACAACTCACCATTGATATGATAATTCTGGGTTCCTGAAAAGGAACCGCCTGGCGGCAGAGTCCTGGCCCCCAGGCGACGCAAGCCTGTAACCCATTTTTTAGGTTTTCTTGATGAACTTCCTAGCGGTGATGAACACCCGCCAGGCAACGCGAGTCGAGGTTACCCAATTTTGATGTTTTTCGTGTTTTGGGAGAATTCTGATCGGGGAGAAATCATGTTCTAATTGTTGTGAATGATTAGACATCATATATCCTTGAAATTCGTGGAATTGGGAGTTATTTGGGATGAAAAATCATATGAATATTATTTTAGGATTGATGAATTGGGGATTATTATAGTGGCACTATTTCAAGTGGAAAATGTGTATGGATTCGTATATGGGAAGTGTTAGGGATGAATTGTAATCCTAAAAACTGGAACGTATCCTATGGAGTCATAAATTGATTAAAGTCAGAGTTGTTAAGTATGGGCTAAGGTTCGTAGGTGCAGGGAGAATCTTGGGGTACTTGGAATAACAGGAATTGCCTAGCGGCACCCTGGATGTCGCCAGGCATATACCAAAGCAGAGTGGGTTTTGGTGTTTTGGTGGTTGGGAAACTAATATGGGTCACGTGAAGTACAATTGTAGGGGTTGAGAATATTATAGGAAATGGGTCTAAGCTGAAAACTGGTGGTAAATGTTATTAGGGTCTAATGTGATGTATTGGAATTGGAATAACTTAAGGTAATGAGGAATGGTAATTATGGGGAATTAGTTAGATGATATAGGAAATCATTGTAATGGGCTGGTGGTAACAGGGGTAGAAGTTTATAAATACATATGAAGGAGATTGGATATATCAAGTGAACTTGGTAAGCCATGGGAGAGGTCAGTATGTTGAGTTAAATTTGACATCTGAGTACTGGAATGATATCAGTAGCGTTGTTAATTAATGGCGAGGTTGGGTTCATATCCTTTGTAGAAGGAATATAACTAACTTAAGATTAAGTGATGTTAAGGATTTCTAGTAATGTGAGGAAATGGAGAATTTCTTGACTTAGTAATTATGATGTTGGTAGGGTATTATAGGCACTCTTAATGTACAGGGAGATGAAAAATTAGCTTGTTGAGTGAGTAAGTGAAGGAGTGGGTGAGTAACGGTGCCTGAACTTGAATCAATTTTAGTATTGCACAAATATTGATATCGCGGTTAGCGGTATTACGTGAACCGCTAGGCGATAGCGGTGATTCTAGAAGATCACCTGAACTAATGGTGCCTGGCGGTGGAGGTCGTCCTGCCAGGCGAGGTTTGCAAGTTAGTGTGTTTTGAGGCGCTTGGCGCCTTATGGCACGTGTCCCCCGACAGGCGGTCTGGAAGCGAGTTTCGCCTAGCGGCTCAGGAGTAGTGCCAGGCGATAATGCAGAGGCCAGACTTACTTTTTCTTGCTTTGGATGTGCGTTGTGTACAAGGCTTCGATGATATCTCGAAGATCGGCTTGCTGGTGTTCCTTGAGTTGTGGCTCGGAACGTATCCTTGAATTGTGGCTCGGGATAGAGGTTAAGCACGTGACATTCCTTGAGTTATGGCTCAGAATGACATCTCTTGAGTTGTGGCTCGAGTTGGCGAGTGTTGCCGGTGTGAGTGTGCACATTGTGATGTGTACAAATGGGTCTAATTAGATTGCCCTCTTTAGTATTAAGATGATGAGTTTGGTAGTCTTGGGACGTTACGAATGCTTATTCGTATTGGGAACTTCACCTGGTGTTACAGAGTGTGGTCCGTAGCATGGTTTCCCACACGTGCTCTATCAATTTTGGCTGGTAGGTGTGGTAGCAAGACACCTTGAGATACTCATCTGAAGACGTAGAACACGGTTAACAGGGGAGTGGCCATGTGGTATGGAATCAAAGGATGAAATTCCTTTGGTGGGATTGTAATATATATATGTTGTATATATGATTATTTTGATTATTAGCTCACTCTATCTGCTTGTGTTTGGCGAACGTGTACATGGTACACAGGAGCAGATGATGTTGCAGGGTGGATTTGGTGAGGCTTAGAGTCGGAGCGGGCTAGTCTGAGAGAAGAATGTATCAGAGTTTTCTGATTTATGTTTTAAATAAATTGTAATATTTTATATTACTAAACTATGATATTGACCATGGATTTTATATTTGAGTTAATAGAGGATTTGCGAATACTTATTAATGTTATAAAGTTTTAAATTTCCCACGTTTTGGGAAATGATGTTGACGTATTATTTACTTATTATTTATCTATTTTATTATTTCAATTCGTAATATCCGGACGAGATGTTACAAAGTTCATTTAATTGTCTTTAGGTAGTACTTGGGTAGTTGCGTTAAAGACTAGAAGTTAATTAATAAGATTTTGGTAGTAGTTGGGTAACTCTATTAATTGTGGTTTGGTAGTAGTTATATTTAATGTATGTGATTGAAGAGTCATGTTAAAGGGCCTATAAATAGTGCATGTAGTGTTCATTGTAAAATACAACAAGCCTTAATATATAAAGTGTTTATCTAAAAGACTTATTTGTCAACAAATTAGTATTAGAGCTTGAGAGCCTAAGTATGTGAGTGTTTTTAAGAAAGTTTGAGCAAGATGGCCAACTTAGCAAACAACATGCCCCTGGCGAAGTTATAAAAAGTCGTCAACTATGACAACTAGAGTCTATAGATGAAGGCTTTCATTGGTTCACAAGAAGTATGGGAAGTAACTGAAAATGGGTACCAAGAGTCAGTTGACACTAAAGGTTTTTCGAATACCGAACTCACTGCAAAACAACTTTTTATGTGTTATACCGAGCTGTCATGATTATGACTTTGAGAATATAGCAAATTCTAAATCTTCAAAAGAAGTATGGGATATATTGGGAAAGGCATATAAAGGGGATAATGATGAAGGATTATTTTGTTTCCTTTTAAGATTATTGAATATGGTGTGAGCTGATTAAGAAAGCTAAGTGAAATTCCCATTGGACATTAAGATAGCATGTTATCTAGATGTGAAGGTTCCTTTCATAAAGCTCAAGAGAAGAAGATGATGGATTTATTCAAAACAAAAAGGAAATGGAAGGCACATAAACCATAGAAAACCAAGAACAATTAAAGGAAGAAGGAAATATAAAATGGAAAGGCAAGGAATGGTAAAAATGTGATAAGCACGCCACTACAAGGCTAGGCTAGAAGCCATGGCAACCTTGAAGATGAGTGGATGTGTGCCACCACTTTCTATGCAAGATAAGTCTTAAAAGTATTCAATCCCTAGGGAGGAAACTTTCACAAATGGTTGAGACACAAGAGCTTGCAAAAGGAGATTTTAAACAAAGAATTGAAAAAGAAGTTAGAGGCAATGTGTAAGATCCGCGAAATTTAATTAATTAATTACTAAATGTGGGTAGTGACAACTTTTATGACATTAAATATTGGCTATTGTGATGTGGAATAGTACTAGCTTAAACGGTTGAGAGTACTTGATTATGTGAGAGAACTTGGGTTAGAGTCCTGTGTATGCCATTTATGTGTTATTTTAATTGTGCATTATTTTAACAATATAATTGGACGTGGGGAGTGATAATATAATCCTATATTTATAGGAATTATCATGAAATATGAATTGGTTGAATGGTTGTGCATTAAGTTGACAATAGCATGGTTATGGGTGTAATGTTAATTTTTGTTTTAGCCATTAAACCAATTAGAAATTGAATTGAAATTGGGATTAAGGGCAAAACTAGGGAGAGAGAAGCCTTCTAGAGTTAGAACAACAAATTATGCTGAAATTTTAGTGTTAAAGTGAATTTGGAGGCTAATTGAAGAGGATAAGAGCTGATCAAAGGGAATCAAGTTCTACCATCAAGAAGGAACTCTAACATTGCCTTTTAAACAAAGAAACCAGGTTAGGGGAGTTGGCTTCCGTTCATTTTAAATTGTTTAGTTTAATTGTATAAATTACATGTATTCTGGATGATTCAATATTGCTTAAGTTGTGAAACTGCGAAATTCTGGAAAAATTCCAAAAACTGCCTAGCAGGCCTTCAAAGCCGCTAGGCGACTCATCTTAATTCATGTGCATTTTGGGTTCCTTTAAGGAACCGCCTAGTGGCAAGCAACGTGTCGTCAGGCGACACATCCCTTATCACCCAGTTTCTGGGTTTTTGAATGAAGGGTCTGGCGGTGATGAACTCCCGCCAAGCGACGCGAGCCATTTTGGTTCGATTTTAACGTTTTTAGCTTTCTAGGCTATTTTTGATCAATTGAAAAGGTGTTTAATCATAGATTGGTTTAAAAGGAAAGGGATTATGGTAAAATTGTAATGGGATGCGAAGGAAATTAATGAAAATGATAGATATGCATATTAGGGTTTGAACATTTGAGGTTTTTGCGTATTGGTGTAAATTACGTAGGCAAAAATCATGAATTTCTGTGTATTGGAGGCCTAACATATGATTAATAATCATAAGCGTATGATGGAAGTGAATTGAGTGGGAAATTTATAGACTAGAATGAGTTATTAGTGATTAAAATTTCGCGCATGGTGCATGACCACATCTGGAAATTTTCCTAAAAGTGATGCGCCGCCTGGCGGCTCATAGCTTGCCGCCAGGCGATAACGGTGTCAGTGATTTTTGGTGGCTGGTGCAATGTGGCTCGAGTTGAAAGGTGCACTTAGGAGGTCAAGTAGAATGGAATAAGGGAAAATTTGTTAAAGTGGAATTATGGTATATCATATGATTTAAGACATAATAATAAAGCATGATGTTGTTTTAAGGGTTGAAGGAATATAACTCTTGAAGTTATAGCTTGAAGGTAAATATAGTGTAAATCATGGTTTGGACAAGCTAAGCAGTGGACTTCTAGAGCCTTGACTATATTCTCTGGGTGGGTTTAGATTATGATTTAATTATGGGAAAATGCTTAGGTAGTTGTGTATGGAAAATTGCATATGTAGTTGGTGTTAGAACACGACTTGGAATGGTGATCTATCCAGGAGGGACTGACATGGAGTGAAAATAACTAGTACACTAAGATGCAACTTGGTTAGTGATCTTAGACAACATTCAGAATGGTCAAAAACCCGTTAGCTCGTGTATTGGTGTGGCGTCCGGTAGTGGTGTTTGAACCACCAAGCGATAACAAAAAATCTAGAAGGTCTTGAGACGTGTGGCGCCTGGCGGTGAAGGACGTCCCACCAGGTGACACCTGTAGACATTGAAATCAAAGGCGTTTGGCGCCTGAAGGCATGTGTCCCCCACCAGACAATCTGGAAGTGGGTTTCACCTGGCGGGTATGGAGCAGCGCTAGGCGATAACATAGTGGCAACAACTTTGATTGTGTTCATGTGCATGGTCTACAAAGCATTGGTGATACCTCAAAGGTCGGCTTGCTGGTGTTCCTTGAGTTGTGGCTCAGAACGTATCCCTTGAGTTGTGGCTCGGGATAGGGGTTAAACATGTGGCATTCCTTGAGTTGTGGCTCAGAATGTGTATATATATTTATATATGTTTATGTAATTGTAAGCTCACCATATCTGCTTGTGTTTGGCAATGATCGTGTATGTGGTACACAGGAACAAATGATGTTGCAGGTGGGTCTGGTGAGGCGTAGAGCCGGAGCGTGGGTAAGCTGGGAAATTATATTCACAGTTTTATTATTTTATGAATTTTAAGGATTATGTAAATGCTTGGATTATTGAACATGGTTTTTATATTTGAATTTTTAAATCGAGGATTGGATATACTTTATATTGTAATAAAGTTTTAAATTTTCCCGCATTTTGGGAAAGGGTATTTCAATTAATGCAGTTTATTTAAAATCTCTATTTTATTGTATTAAAAACTCATAATATCCGGTCGAGATGTTACACAATGTAGAGTTACATGCAAATTTAGAAAGAAGAAAACATGTTTTGCATAAGCGGCGTCTAGAACTCGATCAGGAAGTTTTATGTTTGCAAGAGTAGTTACGTGCCGAGAAGGATCTTAGAGTTGCACAGAGGTGCAAGATGAAAGGTGGCGACTTGAAATGGATAATGAGTTTTGTGTGAAGAAGGCATGGGAATTGTCAGATCTCTTGAAAAAAGCTCAACTTATTAGGAGGAAGCAATTACTGTCAAGTCGGCTACAGACACAAGACCCAACAAAGGACACACTAGTACAAATATAAAGACGCGGTGGCATTTTTGTGATTTAAATAAACTTTTATGCCCCAATTCTCTCATCAACTGAAGCCTATGATCGTTTATGCCTCGATTATACTCCCAACCGAGGTAGTAACACTGCCAAAAATTCCAGCTTTCCCACTTTTTAAAATTTTAAAATGACGAGACAATTTTATGCCTCGGGTTCCACTAAACTAAGGCATAAAATTCTTTACTGCAGCGGGCGTGTGCACCCGAGGCGTATAAGTGGCAGAATGTTTCCACATGCCTATATTTTTTTATTGTTTTGCATGAGAATATGCCTCAGTTATGCTTTGAGTCGAGGCTTATTCGTGTATGTGCCTTGGTTTCGAATCAACAGAGGCAATAAAGTTGGTTAGGTTTGAAATCCCAAATTGCAGCATTGTTCCAGCATCTTCATGCTTCGACAAAAACATAATGGCGTTGGTTTAGTGAAGAAAAAGAGTGCGCCACCACTTCGGTTGCCCCTCCACCGCACAGGTTGGCCATCAAACTGGCCATTCTTGTGGCTCCTCCATTGCCGACGTGAATCTCGCCACTTTGTACGGTTCATGGCTCAATTATTTTTTTGCATTTTTTTTGTATGTTGTTGAGTTTTCATAGTTGAATTTTAGTTTGTGATGATTTATGATAGAAAGTGGGTTTGTATTTTGATAAAAATTAAGTTTGTAAATTTTTTGAAGCTTTTAAAAGTGAGATTGTTGATGATGGAAAATACTTTATTTTAAAGATGGGATTGATGATGATGAACTATGCAATATACTTTGTTTGCCTTTTGAAATTATGCAAAATTATGGTATATGCAAAATTGTCAATTTTGCTTGCTTTTCCAAATTTTATAACTTAGCTTGGATCCTAGGATTGATAGGTGCATTTGTGAAACCTTTGTGTTCAGGTACTGTGGGTACAATTGTATTCTCGTCCATTATTGCTCATATTTCACGCTCCCAGGTTCTTTATTTACTCTAAGCCAATAATTTTTAAGTATATTGTTTTTTTTGTATGTTACATAAATTGATTTAGTTACATGCTAAAATAAATATATGTTGTTGTATGTTTACTTAATTGTATATGCTTTTAAGTTGGTTTATTTTGTTTGATTTGAGATTGTTTATATTCTCGTTTGAGATTGAATACCACAATTATTTATTGTTTCCAAGTTGTTTTTATTTAAATAAGATGTAATTTTTTAAAAGGATACAATATAAATAATTTAAATGTATTCAATCTTGAATTGTCCGGTTGGACAATTTACGAAGATTAATAAGTTTTTAATAGTTTATTAGTGCATATGTCTATTTTAATATACATATCTAAATATTCACGAATATTTGTCAACTGTGTTTTTGTATTGATCTTTGGGTGCATATTTGATTGTGGTTAATAATCACTTTCATTTCGTGTAACCTAAAGACCGATGTGAAATGATGGTAAAATTTCGTGAAATTTAATATATGTGTTTTAAAATTAATATGTACCAATAAACTAGAAGTGAATCTTCTTGAATGGGATAGGGTTACACCTTAAATACAAAAGCGAGGTGATCATTCATTTAAAGATTACTAAAATTGTTCACATAATTTTAGTATATAAACGTATGGATCGAGACTGGATTTACTCATCACACATTAGTGTTGAGTATCAAAAAGGAGTAGAAAAATTTATACAATTTGTGCAACGTCATAAAGGGAGAAGTGATGATGAAGTGAAGCTTAGATGTCCTTGTGTGAACTGTTGGAATGCGAGAAAGTTGAATGCAACCGAAATGAAGGAGAATCTTATTTACGATGCTTTTCTTCCAAGTTATACAATATGGACATGGCACGATGAATTAATAGACTTCCAAATTGTCTCCCAAACTGAAAATGTTTTGGATTCCACCGTGGAAGACCGACGTGAAGTGTAAGACCCGAGGAATTTAAATAATTAAATAAATAATTATTTAATAAATGCGAGTAGTGGAAGCTTTTATGACATTAAATGCTAACTTTCATGACATGGAAAAGTACTAGTTCAAATGGTTGAGAGTACTTGTTATTATTAGGGGACTTGGGTTCAAGTCCTATGTATGCTAATTGTGTGTTATTTAATTTTATTATTTTCTTATGATATGTTTTGGTGTGATAAGAGAGTATAAACTTCTAAATTTATAAATATTATCAAGAAACATGAATTTGCTTGATGGTTGTGCATATTACTTTGTAATTGTGTTGTTGTGAGTTTGAACCTTGGCTTAACAAAATTACTTTCTTTTTGTTAAAATCTACTTTGGCATGGATGTGAAGAGACACAAAAACCCTAGCTGCATTTTCACCTTCATCAAGAATCTCTAAGGCATAATTAAGGGGGAATTAGAGGGAGAGAGAGAACTTTAGAGGCTGTTCAATTGTGAGTATTGAGAGGAGGAGAATTCTGGACGTGTGGCTGCCCTGGGAGACTCATTGTAGTGGATTGGAGCTGGTTTAAGGGGTTCACGGTGCCAACATCAAGAATGGGGTGCATCTTTCTGTGCTTTCGTTTGAATTTTGTCGTGTTTCTAGAAAGTTCTAGAAATCACCTGGCGACATCGACGGAGCCTACCAGGCGACGCATGCTCCAAAACCTAATTCTGGGTTTTCTCTATGAACCGCCTGGCGGTTACGCGCTGCCCGCCAAGCGACACAAGCTAACTCGCCTAGTTGCTATTTTTCCTTGCATTTTGTGATGTTGATGGTGCTTGGTTGGAATCTTTATATCAATTTATAAACATTTACATATATCTACATGACGAAAATTAGATGAATTGGCGATAATTGAATGAATCGTTACCATGATTGGGAATTAGGGTTCATGTGGAAATTGGTAATGATGACATATGTTTTCTGTTTAGGATTGAAGTACTGTTTTCATGAAAATGATATTAAGATGGATTAGCATGAACTTGGGTGAAGTCCAACATTAAAATCATGTCAAGAACTACGTTGGAAGTGTGAATTGGGTTTTTAGGGTGCGTACCGGTGTGGAAAAATCTGGCCAAAGCCCAGGTTTGGATACACCGCTTGGCGACGTAGGAACTACCACTAAGCATCACCTTAGAACAAGGACACATTTGATTTTGTTATGAAAGTTTGGTGTTTTGGGACGTTGTTGAATAATTCTAAGAGAAATTGAATTAGTATGCAGAAAGTATGGAAAATTAAACACGTATGTATATGGATGAAGTTATGTATAACTTTGCAATGAGCATAAAAGTGGTTAGTTGTACTAATTTAGATGTTTTCAATACCTAATTGGGGGCCTTACTTGAGTTGAAATTGGAGTGATTTATATTCCAATTGATGTGTGGTAATTTTCCAACAGTTTGAGTAAGGATATGTTATTAATTGAGAAAATATGCTAGGTGAGGTGTGTGAAAGTGCAATTTAGTTATATGACTATGCTTGCAAGAATGAGTTTGATTTTATATAAGGCAGTATATATTGTATGCTTCAACGGTCATTGGAAGGTGTGATAGTGATGTTATTTTTAAAGTGTACGTGCAATAGTGACAATTTTGTGGCAGACTGCAATTAGTAAATAAAGAGAACATGATAATACTTACTTTGGGGCATGATTAAATGTGTGCATTATGATTTAGTCTTGGTATCATGACTAGATAACCGTAATTGTACTATAATTGACATATTGTATGATTGGGGTCCCTTAAGACATGAGGAAAATGCGAAAAACTATTAGCATTGCGCTACTAGTATGGCGCCTAACGGCGCAGGGTGAGCCGCTAGGCGATCGAGTCCTAAAATAGTGGCAGTGGCCATTGTATGTGCGTGGTGCCTAACTACAGGGTTGGTTCTGCCAAGCGATAGGAGTGCGACAAGAGTACTGAAAGGCGCTTGGCGCTTGGCGGTGTGAGATGCCCGCCAGGCGGTTTGGAACCAAGTTCCACCTGGCGATGCGAGAGGCACGCCAGGCGATTTTGGGTGCAGAGTTAGCTCATGATGATGGTTTCTACACAACTTTGGATGAGGGTCAAGATGCATTGCTTTGGCTGGGGGCCCAATTACGAGTGTAACTTGTATTGGGGTAACACGTTGCCACTTGAGGTTGTAGCCTGGTCGTTTAGGAAGTCGAGTGGAGTGTGCAAGATCGTGGCTCGTACGATGAGGTTCCGAATGATTGCCTTCTTCAGTGCAACTGAATGAGTTTGGTAGTCTGGAGACAGCTAAGGACTTTAGTTCATTTTGGGGAACTCCACTTGGTGTCACGGATTGTGGTTGTGGCAATTTATTCCCGCGTGTGGACTTTTAGGTGGTGGCTTGTAGTAGGAGAGGCGAGTAGACACTCATGTAGCAAAGATCAATTAGTGTACTCACCAAAGGGTGTAGAATCAAGAGGCGTCTAACGTAAGGGTTGAAAGTTGAGGAATTGAGGAATGGGAAATGCTAACACGGGTTATGGTTTTTTAGATGCTTAATGTATGTCATGATGTACTCGTTTGTTTATAATTGAGCTCACCCTATCTGTGTGTGTTTGGCGATGATCATGTAACTTGTTACATGGGAGCAGATGTTGATGTAGGTGAGCGTGTGGATGCCTAGAGACAAAGTGGGGAACAACTATGGGAGTTTTACTAATTCTTTCTATAGACGTTTATGAACTATTTTGTAATAATTTCATAAATAGTTTATATCTGTAATAATTGAACACCGTGGATTTTGTTTTATTTGGGTGCGTTGAAACAAGTTTTTAATTTCCCGCGTTTTGGGAAAGTACTTAATATTAAATGCAGTTTTATCATTTTCTTTCTTTTTATTTAAATAATTAATTTTTGGATAGGACGTTACATGAAGAAGACAAATTAGAGGACATGATCTGTGATGTTGGCGCTGAAGCTTTTGCCCAAGCGTATGTGTATGTCTACTAATTGGGAGACTTTGTTGTATGTTGGTTCAACTAAGTTCACAAGGTTATCAGCAAGTGTTAAGAGTGATGAATTTAAAGGTGACCAATGGGTGGACTGATAAGAGTTTCGTAGAATTGCTGGTGTTGTTGAATGAAATGCTTCCAGATAGAAATACACTACCCACTCGCAACTATGATGCCAAGAAAATTCTTTGTTTAATGGGTATGGAGTATAAAAGGATACATGCCTTTCCTAATGATTGCATACTCTATAGGAAAGAATATGAAGGATTGAAAAAGTGTCTGAAGTATGGCTTATCACGGTACAAAGAGAAAATCAATAGTGAAGATAAAGGTGGGTTAGAAAAGTATATTCAATTTTTTTTTTTAATTTCTGATATCCAGTTTGGCCTTGGTTAGGCGGAAACCGAGGTAGTAACTATTAAATATGCCTCGGGTTCATAACCGAGGCATAAAGAACAACCTTTTTACATGGAAATAACATATGTCATTTCCCTTCCTTGCACTGGTGACAAGTCGGCTAAGGTTAAGAAGAAGTGAGCCAAAGTAGAGAGCAAAGAATGAGAAGATCAAGTTAGTCAAGGAGAGAAACAAGTTGGCTATGGAGATAGTAAAAAACCTTACTGTTAATGACAGGGACAAGCATGGTGTGGGCTACACATGGCTAAGTCAGGATGAAGGGAAGAAGGATGAAAGACAGAAGAAACATTTAAATTTATAGGAGAATTTGTTAGGTAAACTTAAATGAGGATAGTTGGGAAAATCCAAAAGATAAAAGTGCTCCAGACTAATAATTATGGAGTTCATTTAATTGTGTTTAGGTAGTAATTGGGTAGCTGCGTTTAAAACAAGAAGTTCATTAGTAAGATTTTTGTAGTTGTTAGGTAACTCTATTAATTGTGGTTTGATAGTAGTTATATTTAATGTATGTGGTTAAAGACTAGTTAGAGGGCCTATAAATAGTGCATGTAGTGTTTATTATAAAATACAACAAGTCGTAATTAATATACACCTCCCGTTTCAACGCAAGGACATGTTGATAATAAATAAATCATCAGCCAACCCATGTAAGCTTCAAAAAATGATCTTTGACTCGATCGTGGTAGCAGAAAGTGGCTATGGGGGAGCAACCCACACTCATGTGTCCTGAATTGTTGATGTATGCATTTGTGCTCTTGCTCGTAGCCATATACCATCGAATACAAGTCATTTATAGCTAAAGATTTTCTACAAACTCCATCAGATTTTACTTTGTTTAGATGCTTTTTCAGACTTCTAACATTATAAAATAATGAATCCTTGGTCCACTTTTTGGAAGCCAATGTACCTTATTGCAGCACCCTATGAAATCAAGGTAGCTTATTACCTCAGACTATTATTAGTGATACACATTTCAAAAGAACTACCCCTACTTCGGCAAGATAGAAGACGCAACATGACCAAACTAAAAATAGACATACTTACAAGGAAACCATAATGCATGAGGTGGTAATGTTATGGATCTAAAACCAAAGATGCCCCACCTATAATGCACAAATACGATACGTGTATTGGATACGACATGTATCCGATACGTTGATATGTTTATTTTCAAAAGAATAGGATACGGTACGTGAAAGATACGTGATATATGAACAATGAAAAATGTACAATAATTGTTACAAATATATTAAATATACGATTGTTAATGTGTGAATCTAAATTTCCTAATTAGAGACCAATTATTTTGGTAGCCTAAACTTGGTAGCTAATGTTAGTGACCAATTTAAAAATCAATTCATAATTGAAACTATTTTAATTATAAATTTAGAGACCAATTATAATTTTTTGGAACTATTTTAGTTGTCAATTTGGTCATTATATTGATGAGGATCACTTCGCGTATGCTTGTGGGAATCGGTGAAATCGGCTCGCGAAGACTTCAAAGGCGTCAATCTACGCAGTGGAATGGACAAATCAACACTTGCAGCGGAAGAACTTCACAACGTTCGATTGGAACGTTGTTCACTCTCGTTTCAGTTGGAAGCTGACAAACTCTCATTGGTTCGGGAATCATAAAGAGGTGAATACACCAATGTAGTAAGGGCTTTCTGCCCCAGTTATTTTTCACATTTTGCATCGGGTTTGGAACCGAGGCATATTGGGGCGAGGCCAAAATGTACCCCTTTTGGCCTCAGTTATCACCCGAAGCCATATACCCAGTTTTATGACTCGGTTGTTTCAAAACCGGTGCCATATACCTAGTTTCACGATCGCAAAGAACCACCTTCTAGATGCCCTGCTGGTAAATCACCGCCATCAGTTACTCTGGCGGCGATCCACTCTCCACCACCTTATCTCTGCAATCATCATTGATAGAACCCCTAAACTGCTTTCCCTTGAGAAGGAAGAACTTCTGGTCGGAGTGCGGGAGCGTCAGGATGAGAGAAAGTTCTTCAACAATTGGCCATAGCCCCGAATACGGAGGCGAAAGGGATCGAGAGAGAAGGTTATGCCGGTGGCACAAAGGAAGAGCGGAGAAGAATCAGTGGAAGATGGAGTGGAGTTGGTCGAAGAGGGTTTCACAGACACCGCGATGGTCTTTGCCTTCGAAAATTGGAGTTGGAACGGTGGCGTTGGAGAGTGTTTGGTACAGTTAGGGCCTGGGCGTAGCTCGAGGCCACCGTGGCCGACATTCTGGCGCCCGCGGCGCCGTTGGAGCAGTGGATGGCAGCGGCGAGCTTGAGCTTTAGTGCGGACAAAGTGGAGCGGGGAAAGGAGACGGTGAGCGCGAGTTTCTAGGAGAGGGACTTTTCGGGGATTAGAACGTGTTTGGATTGAAGGGAAGCGGTGGGATGCTGCAAGGACGCCATTTTTGTGGAGAGAGAGAGAGAGAGAGCGCGCGCGAGAGAGCGAGGGGAAGGAGTTGCAGAGGCGCATTCGCGGGGAAGAAGAAGGGTTCGCGAAATTTGAACCCTAAATAAACCCTATGGCTTCGGTTGTTAGGCGAACCGAAGCCATAGACCCCTTTTTGGCACCGGGTTTCCTTGGACCGATGCCAAACAGCTAACGTCTAACCACTTTTTGGCTTCGGGTCTTACTGGACCGAGGCCTATACCACTATTTGGCACTGGTTTTGGGCGAACCGGGGCCTATACCCCTCTTTGGCTTCGGGTATTTGGAGAACCGAGGCCTAAAACTTGGCTCTAATTGCCAAAATGCCACTACGCCATTATATGCTTCGGTTCTTGGCCAACCGAGGCATATAAGGCGAGGTAAAATGGGAATTTTGCACTAGTGATACCTCTTTAAAATGTGAGCTAAGATGAAAGGGGATAAAAATCTCTCTCATTCATTAAAGTTGATCGGTATAAAAGGTTGGCCTGCCTTTATAGGTGAAGGTAGCCATCTAAAACGTGAATGAAACCCTAATGCTAAAAGGGAAAAGAATTAAGGACAAAGTTGCCGTGTATATTGGAAAGGAAAAAATGTGACTCACGATCAATATGGAAGGGAACGAGTGAGGGTAAGAAGAGGGGTTGTGAATGGAAACTGGAAACCCTGGGTGTGAAATGCGTGGGAAGGGAAAGAACCTAACAACTATGGTTGACACGCATGAGGAACATGGAAACCCTAAAGTTGGGAAATCCACGCGTGAGTTATGGCTCATGTTTTTCCACCAAGCATGTGGGTTGGAATAAAAAATAATGGCCCAACAGCCACGTGCCTGCTCCACTCCACACACTATCACACATTGCAGCAAAGTCTCCACGGGCAGCTTGAAGAGATGGGCTTCTCGACCAACAAATATTGCAATTGCATGCAAAATGGTGGATGCTAGCAGATTTGGGCTTTTCCAATATGGTTGTAGTAACCCAAAGAGAAATACAAGGAAAATGATAAACAACAATTAAAAGGTTTGGGCCTAGAATACAAGCCCACGAAATTACTAATTTCACCATATTTTTAAACCTATAATTTTTATCTAAGATAAATGGGCTTAGTCATTGGCCCATGCTGAAGGTCCTTTAAGGTCATTGTCATCATATATAGTGACCAATTATTTTTTATTACTAAAATTGGTCATTATTCAAAGATTTTATTGTAGTGTACTGCGACTTTATAAATTAGATACTTCATTGATAAGTATCGTTAAAGTATCCTAAAGTATTAGACACGATACGTGTCAGACACAAATATATGATCCAAATTGAAGTATCAATGCATCATAGTAGCCTACCCATGAAGTTTAAACTGACTTTAGGAAATATATCACCTACTTTGAATAAGCATAAATTCAAATAAGATCATCAAACTATAATAAGATAAAAAGAACTATGATGAAAGAATTGAGAGATCTTTGTTTAAAAGTTAACTTTAAATTGAAACAACATGTTTGATACGAGATAACACTAGTTTCCTTTTGAAATAATGGGTTTGTAGAACTGTGACACAACAACAGTTATCTACATATTCCTTTAGATATTCAATATCATGTGGCCAAGCAACTCTTTACAACAAATGAAAATGTAGAGGGTCAACAGATTTTTTTATTGACAATTTTTAGTGTTAATTTCTGATACCGGGCGAGTCACTACTAGAAATTCTCATATTATATGGGATTTTTCTTACAAATTTATTAAAAAAATTTGCAAGAAAATACTTTTTTTCTACAATTTTTCTAAGAATGTCAATTGGCAGATAATTCCCTCGTGGGTAATTATTTCCTACAAAATTATAAAATTTGCAAGTATTTCCTACAAAATTTGTTATGAAAAGTGTTTTATACAAAATATTTTGCAAAAAAAAATTGGTAACAATTTCTTGCAAATTTTTTTTTTCAAAACAAAATTGGCAAGAAATATGAGTTTTTTTATTAGTGAGTTGAACTAACAACATCTCCCACCCTCTCTTCTAAATCCCACCAAACAAACCTTATTTCTCCATATTAGTAACAAGAGGGATCAAACCCACAACCTTCCCCTCCCTTTCCTTCCTTCTAACCATTAGGCCACCTTATCACTCCTAGTCACATTTTAATGACACAAGGTAAGTGTTTGGATAAGGTTCATAAGGTAGATAGTAGGGCATAGTGAGGCAAAGTATTGTGTTTAGGATTTTGTACGTAATAAAGTAATAGAACTACATAATCCAATCTAGATAGACAATTTGTCTATCAAGTATTTCTGAGAATCAAATTCCATAACAAAGTTCACTTTACGGACACTCATGACTGAACCTCTCTTACCACCAACAACATAACTTTATACGCCTCTTTATAACTCGTCTATATGCCTCTTTACAACAACAACTCTGCCTGATAGACAAATTGTCTATCACATAAACAATTATTTTTTTCATAAGAATGTTTGACTCTTAATTTGTAGTTCTTCTTTTTGTTAATGATGATGCCAATGAATTTTTAGAGTTTATGGCAAAAAAGAAAAAAATCTAGAACTACAGTTATGAAAACAGAGTGGGATTATTACTTGGAAGAAGATAATTTGTTAGTTACACAAGAATTTGATATCCTATCATGGTGGAAAACAAATGGGTTAAAGTGTCTAACCTTTCAAGCAATTGCAAGGGATGTTTTAGCTATTCCAATAACAATTGTAGCTTCTGAATATGCTTTTAGTACTGGTGGAAAGATATTAACTTCTCACCGTAGTCGACTTCATCATATTCCTATAGAGGCTTTGATATGTACAAGAAGTTGGATATGGAATTCAAACCATCTAGGTAAGTTACTCAAATTTATTAATATTTATTGTTAGTATTTTTTTCATGAATTCTCATTTAATATTCTACATTTGGTGTTTGTAGGTGCTAAAAAATTAAAAGAAAAAGATCTTCTCATGAGTGAAAATAAATATGATGAAGAAGGTACATTATATTCTAGTAATTAAAATTTTCAATTTCAATTATCATATCATATCTAATTTTTTTCATTTTTTTTCTATGTGTAGGTGGATCGAATGCAAATGAAACCATTGATCATTTGTAAAATTAATAAATATTTTGGTTATTATAAATTTTAGTAATGTGCAATTGTTTAGTTTTTATATAATTATTTGAATTTTCTCTAGCTGTTATTTGATACTTTAATTTGAGATTTATACCACTATAATATTTTTCTTAATATTTTACATCATCGAAAGAAAAAAGAGTATGTTATTTTAATATCATGATTCCTTTGTTGTGATTTTTAAAATTTTTTATTAAAATTTTTTAATTTATATTTGGAACAGTGAAAAAAATGAGTATGAGAATGGGTATAAAATATACCTATTTTCTGGTGGAGATGGAAATAGGTTAAAAATTGTATACTCGCTAAGTTTGGAGATGAGGATGGAGATGGAGATGAATTTTTATTATGAGGATGGAGATGAGATTATGATACCTGTACCCGCCCCGTCCCATTGTCATCCCTAAGTGTCAATATTCAATTATTTATTTATTGTTTTACACCATATTTTAATTAGTATTACTGTTATGACTGTATTAGTGCTAATATGTTATTATATTATTATTGGATATTATTATGTATTATAAATATTATTATTGAAAACCATCAAAGCTTTAGAACCGTTTATTTTTAAGATTTTGTTTCTAAATACTATATTATTTATTTATTGTTTAATATTATATTATTTTTATTATTTTTAATACTAATTATTCAATTTTTAATCTCCAGATTTTGTTCATATTTTAAATACGAATTTTTTCTCATAAATTAAAAATATCTTTAGAGTTGTTTAAAGACATTAAAATAATCCATTAAAAAGACTTCACTTTTTTACAACTCTTTTTATTTTGAATTTTAAATTCAAACTTAAGTATGTTTTAATAGCCTTTTGAAATTTCAAATTTAAAATTTAAATTTTATTACTATATATATTTCCAATTTTAAATTTAAAATTAATCTTGAAATTAGATTGAAATCGAAATGGTAAATATTTTCATATCTTTAAAATTTTAAAAATTTATAATTTTTTTTACATTATATTTTTTTTTATTATTATTATATTAAAATTGTTATTTTATTTTATATCTACATTGTTATTAAATATTACTATTTTTTATAATATATTATTATATTGTTATGAATGATGAAATATTTTGAACTTTTGAATTTCTATATTTTTTTATCAGAAACATTAAAAATATTTATTAAAAAGACGTTCAATTTTTGTATATGTTTTATATTTTAAATGTTAAATTTAATTTTGTTTACGTTTTTTTACGATTTCTAATTTTAAATTCAAACTTTATTATTTTATATATGAAAAGATTTTTCTCCGTCTCTAAATTAAAAAGTAGAGAACATCTCGTTTTTCAATGAACTAAATTAAAAAACACTTTAAAATGCACTATTAAACCATTTTAGAAATTTGAAATGAAATATTGTAAGGTTTTTTTGTTTATAGTATACTTATTTATAATATGGTGTGAATATATGAAGAATATTATCAATTTACTATGCAGCAAATGAATCCTCAGTGCAAAAATTATAAACAGACAAATTTGAATCTATATGTGTGAATATTGTATACATTTAAATATTTCAATTCAATATAATTCTGATTTTGTATATGATTCTTATTTTCATTTTGTATATAAGTTTTGTATTGATATTGAAAACCTCAAATGATAACATTTATGATTGGCAAGTTTAGAAATCTATATATGTTATAGGTAACATTTCATTTAATAAATATATGTGTGATTTATTATTATTTTAATCGTCTTATTTATTTAAAATAAAAAATTTAAAATTTAAAATCAACATACAATCTTCCAAATATGATTGAATAATGAATTGAAGATTTATAATCTGAAAATTTGTTCAAAAATTTGAAACAATGATTACAAATAAAACTAAATATAAATATAAATAATAAATAATCAATAAATAAATAATAAATATTAAAAAAATAATGATATTTGAAATTCTGAAGTTGTAGTATAGTCACTTCCCAAAAGTTTTTAAAGTGTGAATATTGAATCATATATTATTAATATTTTGAAAAGTTAATTGTACCGTACCTAGCCAAGCTCAACCAAGTAAACAGTATACACGTCAAAACCACCTACCGTCTAGTACCCGGACACCACCAGCACAAGCCATCTAGGCAGGTAGCCGGTCGAAACCGACTACTTGCCTAGAAAGTTAACCAACATCAATACCCTATCTTCAATAGACCTCTAAGACCTGTTTTAGGACCAGGCCCACTCATGGCCCAAGCTGGGGCCCAAGCTGGAGCCCAAGACAAAACCCAGCCCATACGATAGTCAAACGTCATTAATGTTCTATAAATACACGTGGACCCCATCATTTAAAGGTACGCATTCATTAATTGCTGATTTGACTCCCTGAGAGCTTTGACTTACTTGAGCTTCGGAGATTCTTCTGCAGGTAACCCCTCCTGGGTCCAAGCCGACATCTATCGAATGGGAAGAGGCCAACTGAGGAGATAGCGGACTACATGGTAAGGTGACTCTTGTGCCTGACTTCTTGTTTGTTATCTGTAGGAACATTAATATTCATGCATTTCTATTTTAAAATTAAATTTATAACAATAAAATTTTAATATTAATATTATTATTAAAATTTGTGGGAGAAGTTGGTCAACATTCAACTTTAATATTAGTATTATTAATTCATCTGAAAATTCAAATGTTAGACGGTGCAAACAAATGAAAATTGTAAATAATTTAGAACTAGAAAGGGTTAAATATGTTTTTAGTCATTCAAGTTTTAGTAAATATTAGAATTAGTTCCTCTTAGAAATCGTGAACCAATTTAGTCCCTCAACTCTAAATGCGAGGATTTAGTCGTTTTAACCAAATTAAATTTTATTAAGTTTATTTGACGTTTCAAACACATTTCCTTATAGTATTTTGGTTTGTTTACACCATTTGACACATGTTCGCTTCAATGTTAGCTGAGAAACGCATTTAAAATGTCAAATAAACTCTAAAAAATTTGGTTAAAGGACTAAATCAACATATTTTTGAAGATAAGGGACGAAATTGGTGTCAGGTTTCTAAGAGGGACTAACTCCAATTTTCACTAAATGATTAAGGATTATCTTGTTCCTTTTTAAGATGATTGAATATGGTCTGAGTTGATTAAGAAAGCTAAGTGAAATCCCCACTGGACATTAAGATAGTAAGCTATCTAGATGTGAAGGTTCCTGTCACAAAGCTCACGAGAAGAAGATGATGGATTGATTCAAAACAAAAAGGAAATGGAAAACACATAAACCATAGAAAACCAAGAACAATTAAAGAAAGAAGAAAACATAAAATAGAAAGGAAAGAAATGGTAAAAATGTGAGAAGCACGCCACTACAAGGCTAGGCTAGAAGCCATGGCAACCTTTAAGATGAGTGGATGTGTGCCGCCACTTACTATGCAAGATAAGGCTTAAAAGTATTCACTCTCAAGGGAGGAAACTCTCGCAAATGGTTGAGACACAAGAGTGTTTTTACTTCAAAATGTTCAACCCTTGTACAAGTGGTAAAGCACCCCTTAAATAGAAGAGTTTAGGGGCCTCTAAGAAAATAAAAGATACTTAAGGATGTCTCTACAAAAACCTAACCCTAGCTTCTAGAAACTAGGTAAAATAAGGTTACAAAATGAGAGACAAAAGAGCTAACTATGGTGTGTGCAAGACTAATTTCGTTCTAGCACTAATGGAGAACAAGAAGGTGTCTCATATGTCTCCAAAAGTGGTCAAAGTGTGCTAAAAACCAAGGAGACCAAAGGTACATAGGTACACTTGCTTTATGCCTTTTACTTTATGCTTTATGTCTTTGTTTTACTCTCTCCTCCACATCATTTATGCTCCCCAATCACCATGCGCCACCTAGCATTGCTTTCTTACTCCTAATTAACCTATAAAGCAAATAAACATAGATTAGCATGTTGGCTTAAGTCAAGTCAACTATAGTCAACAAGTCAAACCTAGTCAAAGGTCAACAAGTCAACTAAAGTTGATTCAACTAAGTCAACTTAGGGAATCAAAAATAACAAACACAAATGAAAGGGATGAAGGATTAGTGAACTTCCTTTATAAACATGCTTACTCTTCTTAAGCATGTGCTTCCATCCTTGGATGGGGTCAATCCTTCATCATCCTGCCCTCCTTGGAGAGAATTTGACCACAAATTCTTTAAGCCTTTGTAGATGGAGCTTGACTTGATTTGGGGGAGGATTTGTGCCTCCCTTTTATGAGCTCTTATTCCATCCTTTCTAAGGATATTACCCCTAGCTTTGGTTAGGCCATCTTTATTTTCTAGAGTACTCTTCCTCTCTTGCTTGTGCTTTGGGCCTTCCTTTTTTGGCTTGGGAAGAGAAGGAAGGGTGATGCACATCTTTCTTTGGGAGAATTTTTTTGTAGGAAAGTAACACCTTAGTGAAAGCTTGCCCCTTTTCTTTTTCTTCTTTATCTTTTCTTATTATATTTCTATCCTTATTAACTTCTTGAGGTGATAGAGGTTGTAAAGTGGTCTTTTTCCCATTTATGAAGAAAATGTATTGTTTGGTATGACCATCATGTAAAGTTTGTTTATCAAATTGCCATGGCCTACCTAGTAAGATATATGTGACTTCCATGGGAACAACATCACATAGCACCTCATCTTTGTAGCTTCCTATAGAGAAGTTAATTAGGACTTGTTTTTTGACATCTATTTCTCCCTCTTTACTTATCCAAGCAAGCTTGTAGGGCTTAACATGAGGAATGGTCTCTAAGCTAAGCTTTTCCACCAACCTTGTGCTAGCTACATTGGTACTACTTCCTCCATCAATAATTAGAGAGCAAACCCATTTGTTAATTTTGCATCTAGATTGAAAAATGTTTTCTCTTTCAGTTGGCTCAAGCTCACATTGATCTTGACCTATCATGCGCCTCAATAACATAGGGTCTTTCTCAAAAATTTTAGTTTTACTAGAGGAAGAAGATTCTTTTGAAAGAGAATGGGGAGATGAGTGTTCACTTTCAACATCATTACTCCTCTTTAAGATCATGGTCCTCTTGGTTGGGCAATTTAAAGCAATATGATTATAACCCAAACATTTAAAACATTTAATGGAACTTGATCTTGGAGAAGTGAAATGGTGAATGTGATCACTTGGTGACTTACTTTTACTTGGTGGTTCTTGATGAGAGTTAGAAGGGAACTTATCATGTTTCTTTTTATCCTTTCCCTTCTATGAGTGACTAAAGTAGTGGTTGGGTGAGTAACTCTTCCTTGCCCTTCTTTTTCTTTTCAATTGAATTTCAATCCCAAGGGCAAGTGTGAAAACATTTTCAAGAGTGGAGTACTCATACAACTCTACTTGGTCTTGTATGTCTCTCCTAAGACCACATGCAAATCTTTTTATTTTCTCTTTGTTAGTTTCTTTTATTTCAACCATACGCATTTGAGACTCTAATTCTTTAAAGTACTCACTCACACTCATAGAACCTTGGTGAAGCCTTTGGAGCTTCAAAAGAAGTTCCTTCCTATAGGAGGGAGGAACAAATTTAGTGTGCATAAGAGTTTTAATGTCCATCCAAGAAGCTGCGGGTGGCCCTTGGTCATAATTCTTACAAAATTTATGCCACCAAGCATTGGCATACTCCAAAAATCCTAAAACTACTGTTAAAAACAGATCTGTCTAATACTCTTAACCACAAAGGGACCTGTGTTGATTAATGAGTTTCTCACTTATTTAATGTGAATCTTGAAGGAGTCTTTAAGGTTTAAAGCTCAGTTAATCAATTACACAGTTCTGGGTTAATGGACTGTTTCAAAATAATCAAGAAGAGTTAAAAGAGAGAAGAGGAATCAAAACACACAATTTATACTGGTTCGATTCAAAAAGAATCTACATCCAGTCTTCTCCTAAGTAACACACTTAGGAGGATTCCACTAAACAGAAAGGTTCCAAGAATTACAAGCACACCTATGTAATTCTAACCCCCAAAACCCAAGAACTTGATTCAACAATCAAGAACTCCCCCTAGGAGCAATGCATCCACACAATTGCACCTAGGTCCACACTTCAAACACTGAATCTACTGTAATCAGAAATACAGAAAACAAAACAAGAAATGAAAACACCTATGTTGTGCAGATTTCACTTGATGCTCCTTGAATCAAGCAAGATCCATCATGGTAGAGTCAACCATCAAACATTCTTGGATCTGTGCTTGGGTAATTGCAGAATCTTCTGAAGCTCTTGTGTCTATCAGATGGCTCTTTTTCAGATGCAGACTGCGTGATCTCTCTCAAAAATCCAGGCCCAAAACAGATTACAAAACAGCTTTTATACTAAGGTTTTTGCTGTCACTAATTCAATTAGCATTTTACCTAATCGATTATCGTGAGTACATTTTTACTCACTTTGTGCCAGACTTCACTTGTGCCAGACTTCACAGCTAATCCATTAGTTCAGAAACTAATCATGTGCAGGATTACACAGCAGGCCTGAAAAACATTTGATAAAGAGAAACTATTTGCCTAATGCATATCCTAACTGGACCAAGCTATGTTTTATCCCAGATCAGTAGACATCATCAAAATTGTTCTTCATTTATGGATGAAAGGCTCCCCCTTTCAACAATCTCCCCCTTTTTGATGATGTCCAAAACATGGACTGTGATAAGCCTACCTGCAGCACATTAAGCAAACAACAACAGCAGTACCAACATAGGCATAAACCAGACAACAGAAAACAGCATAGGCATTTAACAAATATCATTTTAATTCCATACTCCCCCTACCAATATAAACTATCAATATACCAAATCTCCCCCTTTTTGGACATTAGCAAAAAAAACAATCAAACAGATTTAGGATGCAATATAGAACAGCAGGAAAATTGTATCTAAACAGCGCAACAATGTAAGAGATGCAGAACTTAACACAGACTAAGCTTTAGACAGAACACGATAATGGATTAAGGCCAAGGTTAGGCAAGCAGCTACACAGTTTGAACACAGTAGGCATACAATGTATGACAATACTAACAACGCAGCAGGTGAAATCAGTAGCGCAGGTTAACATCAGAGTGCAGACAGCCATAAATCAAATCAGCAATTAAGTATTGCAATATCAGTTTAAATCAGTTGCAATATCACAATAGAAGAGGAACTTTTCACCTTGGTAATGCCTAAAATTTGACCTTTGTTATTAACACCTCTTGTAACATGACCAATAATTGGCTTTGTAAGATATCCTGCAGAACTTCTTCACATCTCCTTTCATGTGTCTTGAGCATCCATTATATAAAAGCTACATTGTTTTCCTTGCATCAAGACACACCTGAAACAAAGATTAAAGAGAAGATGCAGGTACCCAATTGAACTTGGGTCCTTTCATGTTAGTGGTTTGAGGTGTTCCTTTAGGTACCCATTTGTACTCTCCTTTAGGAACCCCACAATTTTTAAAGTAGCAGGAATTAGAAAAATGGCCAGGTTCAGAACAGTAAGTGCAGATAATAGAGGATGGTTTGCTGATGTTGAGGAAATTTCTACACGATAATCGATTAGAGTTGCCACTGTAACCAATTCCCTCTTTATTCAGCACACTCCTTTGAGATCCTAGTACAGCATCTAGGTTGGATCTTCCTAGGGTAAATTTTGAGAGAGTTTTCATCAAATACTCTATCTTTTCTAGCTGTCCTGGGCAGTGCTCACATCTGGACCTAGGATGCTTTTCAGATTTTTCTAATTTTTCCAAGCAAGTTATTAGATTCTCATTTTCCTCTTCTAACTGTTTTATCCTACCCTCAAGCCATTTAATCTCTCCTTTACGCTTGCTATTTGACTTTTGCAGTTTTGTAGCTTCCTTATGCAGTTCATTAAATGCATCAAGCAGTTCATAGTAATTATTTTCCTCATGTTCAGATGTGAAACTACTCACACTGTATTTGGATGATTCTGCTTTAGCCATCAGACACAGATTATTTTCCTCTTCAGTGCTGTCATCAGATTCACTGGATGTGCTGGAATCATTTTCTTCCCAAGCAATGTAGGCTTTCTTTTTCTTCAGGTGCTTCTCTGCCTCATTTTTCTCTTCCAGTTTCTGCTTCATCTTCAGCACAGGGCAATCTGCCTTGATGTGTCCTGTCTTGCCACACTCATAGCAGGTTTGAGTTCCAGATCTGGACTGCTTCTTGTTTCCTGCATGACTGTTATTAGTTTTATTCTTATACTTCAGAAATTTTGAGAACTTTTTCACCATTAGTCTCAAGGCTTCACTGTCAGAGTTGTGATCATCATTAGAGTCATCTACAGTTTCTGCTTTCTTCAGTTTTACTGCAGATTTCACTGCACTCTTCAAGGCTATAGTGTGCCTCTTTTCTCCATCCTCTTCTTCCTTGAGTCTTCCAAGCTCTAATTCATGTTCCCTCAATTTTCCAAAGAGAGTGGCTATGCTCATGCTAGTGAGATCTCTAGATTCAGAAATTGCTGTCACTTTGGGCTGCCATGTCCTATTTAAGCTCTTCAAAATTTTGATATTGAGTTCCTCTTTGTCAAAGGTCTTGCCAAGAGCTAGGAGGTGATTTACTATATGTGTAAATCTTTTTTGCACATCACAAATGCTTTCTCCAGCCTTCATTCTGAACATCTCATACTCTTGAATGAGAGTATTCTTCCTTGCCCTTTTGACTTCATTCGTGCCCTCATGGGTGACCTCCAAAACATCCCACATCTCTTTGGCAGATTCACACACAGATACCCTGTAAAATTCATCCAAAGTTAGTGCAGAGGATATAATATTTTTGGCTCTAACATCATAGTGTGCCCTTTTATTTTCATCAAGAGTCCATTGTGAGAATTCTTTAAGAACAGTTTTGCCTTCCACAACTTTAATGGGTTGAAAAGGTCCATTAACTACAGCATCCCAGACCCCTTTGTCCACTGATTCAAGAAAAATTTTCATTCTAATTTTCCAAAAAGGGTAGTTTTCACCAGCAAACAGAGGTGGCCTGTTGATGGATGCCCCTTCAGCAAAGGTTTGAGATGTATTAGACATATCAGGATCTTTCTAATCGATTATCGTGCGATTAGCCAGCTATGGTGCCAATTGTTAAAAACAGATCTGTCTAATACTCTTAACCACAAAGGGATCTGTGTTGATTAATGAGTTTCTCACTTATTTAATGTGAATCTTGAAGGAGTCTTTAAGGTTTAAAGCTCAGTTAATCAATTACACAGTTCTGGGTTAATGGACTGTTTCAAAATAATCAAGAAGAGTTAAAAGAGAGAAGAGGAATCAAAACACACAATTTATACTGGTTCGATTCAAAAAGAATCTACATCCAGTCTTCTCCTAAGTAACACACTTAGGAGGATTCCACTAAACAGAAAGGTTCCAAGAATTACAAGCACACCTATGTAATTCTAACCCCCAAAACCCAAGAACTTGATTCAACAATCAAGAACTCCCCCTAGGAGCAATGCATCCACACAATTGCACCTAGGTCCACACTTCAAACACTGAAGCTACTGTAATCAGAAATACAGAAAACAAAACAAGAAATGAAAACACCTATGTTGTGCAGATTTCACTTGATGCTCCTTGAATCAAGCAAGATCCATCATGGTAGAGTCAACCATCAAACATTCTTGGATCTGTGCTTGGGTAATTGCAGAATCTTCTGAAGCTCTTGTGTCTATCAGATGGCTCTTTTTCAGATGCAGACTGCGTGATCTCTCTCAAAAATCCAGGCCCAAAACAGATTACAAAACAGCTTTTATACTAAGGTTTTTGCTGTCACTAATTCAATTAGCATTTTACCTAATCGATTATCGTGAGTACATTTTTACTCACTTTGTGCCAGACTTCACTTGTGCCAGACTTCACAGCTAATCCATTAGTTCAGAAACTAATCATGTGCAGGATTACACAGCAGGCCTGAAAAACATTTGATAAAGAGAAACTATTTGCCTAATGCATATCCTAACTGGACCAAGCTATGTTTTATCCCAGATCAGTAGACATCATCAAAATTGTTCTTCATTTATGGATGAAAGGCTCCCCCTTTCAACAATGTTTGTAAAAATTAAACTTCAAATCTGATTAAATAAACAAACATAATGCAAAATGAAAATTACAAAAACCAAAATCTAATGAATGAAAATTAAACACAAACTATAATAGAAAAAAATTATCAAAATAGACATAATGGTAGAAAATAGGAGATAGAAAAACAAACCAAAACGTCTATAGAGAGGCATGAATAATCACTACAAAAAAATTGAAATTACCAACGGAATTTTACTGATAGATATATTTTTCCGTCGCCAACACAAATTTCATTCGACAGAAAAATTCGTCGGTAAAATCTGTCAGTAATTTAAATTTTTTTTACCGACAAATTTTTCCGTCGGTAAAAGAAGCGAGAAATTTCCGGCCCAATTTTGAATTACAGACGGATTTTTCCATCGGTAAATCCGTCGATACTTACATAACTCAAATAATAGTATTAAAACAGTATTAAAACAAAACATATGAAAATCAAATAATAGTACACTGAAGTAAGGAGATGTAAATAACAAAGAAGATTAGTAGAAGGAAACCAATAGAAAAACTAGTTAACTTTGTAAAAACTAAAGTTGAAATCTAATTGAATGAAACAAAATAGTTCATAATGAAAATAAATAGAACAATAATGTAATCAATGAAAAATAATTACACAAATTATTGTAACTTAACATAATTATCAATGTAAAGAAAAGAAATGTATAAGAGTTAGAAAAACAAAATTGAAATGTTGATAGAAAAGTAGTAACAATTTATCACTACTACTTGTTGACAAATCTGTAAGAATGGAATTTAACCAAAACAGATGAAATTAAAATGTTAGTACACTAGAGTGGGTAAGAAGATATTAACAAAAGAGAACATGTAGCAAAATTGGTTATGTAAGTAAAAATTAAAGTTAAAATATGATTAAATGACACAAAATAGAGCAAAATGAAAATCACTAGAACAATAATCTAATTAATGAAAATAATAAGGTTAAATTATGTCTTTGGTCCCAATTTTCGTTCAAAAATAGCGATTAGGTCCCTCTTTTTTTATACACCTCAATTAGGTCCCTATTTTCAAAAAATGCTATCAATCATTCCCTTTCTGTTAAATTTGGTTAAACGACGTTAAAGGAATAGTGAATAGGCATGGTTTTGTCTAATTAAACAGTGATTAGGCAAATCAAATTATTGATGTGGATTATTGCTTTTTAATAATTAATGTATACTAAAAATTAGGATTTTTGTAAGATGGTGGAATAGACATTAGCATTTTCCAAAATTGAGATTTTCTTTTTGAACGGAAATGGGGATTGAATACTAATAAAAGATTGAGGTGTTTAATGAATATGATCATCTCTGGGAATGTGTTAGATGGAATCGCATTTTTGTTGTAATTCAAGGTTTTGAGATGAGTAAATATTGTGGTTTCAATCTCCCATGTTGGACAGTTTGCTTCTTGTTCAAGGAGCTCGACTCTTCTTCCAAAAGCTCTGGACTTTGCAATGAATTGCTTAAGGGGTATTTTAAATAGGGTCGCATTCATGATGTCGCACTTGACTAAATGCTTGAAAAGGGTTCTGATTCCTCATGATGATTTAACGGCTAAAGTTGTTTTTGGAGTATTGGGGAAGAAAGAGCGCCATTAAAGAAGCTTTGTTGATAAACAACTTGCGGGGTTTGTTACCATGATGTGTGAGCATGGGGTTTTCCTTGATGAGTTTAAGCTAACCTAAATGATAACAAGCATGTGCTGGCAACGAAAGAATGGTGTGGCGTGGCAGGTTTTGCAGATTGGGTGGTGCAGTTACGGTTAAAGTTGCGTCTTGTAATGCTCTGTTAGTTGGGTTGGGAAGGGAGAGGGACACTCAGTGAATGAATAAACTGATGGCAGAAATGGAAGAGATGGGGATAAAGCCCACTGTTGTGACCATTGGGATTATTGTTAATTAGTTGTGCAAAGCTAAGAGAATTGATGAGACACTGGAGATGTTTGATAAGTTGAGAGCCAAAGGAGAAGGTAATTTCTAATATACGCTAATTATCAAAAAACAATAATTCACATTAATAATTTCATTTGGCTAGTCATTTTTTAATGAGATAAAATCATGCCTACTCATTGTTCCTTTATTAACATAATTTAATATCAAGGGCATGATTGATACCAATTTTTGATATTTGGGACCTAATTGAGACTTACAAAAATAGAAGGACTCAATCAATATTTTTGAAAGCAAATGGGGACCAAAGACATAATTTAACCAAAGGTACAAAAGTATAAATAAAAGAGTTAGAAAAACAAAACCACAACATTTGTAGAGAGACAACAATAATGTGTGACAACTACTTCTTAGCAAACTTGCACAAACATAATTAAGCCAAAACAGATTAAAATGTAACGTTAGTACTCTAGTGTAAGTTAGGAGATGTCAATAGAAGAGAAAATTAGTAGAAGGAAACATATGGAAAACTTGGTTAAGTTTGTAAAATAGTACCGAATGAAAATAACTGGAACAATAATGTCATCAACGAATAATTGATTACACAAATTGTTGCAACAAAATGAAAATATGAATGTAGAGAAAAGAACAGTAGAAGACTTAGAAAACAAAGAGCAAGACATATGTACAGAAACAATAGCAATCTTTCACCACTTCTTGTTGACAAACATACAAAAATAAAATTAAACCAAAAAGATGAAAAATGCAACATTACTACATTAGAGTTAATAAAAGAGAAAATTAGTAGAAGGAGTGTAAAACGTGTATAGAGAGGCAACAATAAAATTTAACAAGTGCTTGTTCACAAACCTACACAAATATAGTGAAACCAAGACAGATAAAATGCAACATTGGTACCCACTCTTGTTTATTAACAAACTTTCACCATAGTTTATTAACAATCATTTAAAAATAAAATTAAACCAAAATAGACTATAAATGCAATGTTACTAAATGAAAGTAAGTATAGAGATGTTAATAAAAGAGAAATATATTATAAGGAAACATGTAGCAGAACTGACTATGTTTGTGAAAACTAAACTTCAATTTTTTATTAAAGAACATAAGATAGTATGAAATGAAAATAACTAAAACAATAATCTAATCAATGAAAACTAATTACACACTATAATAGATTGGAATTATCAATGTAGAGAAAAGTAAAGTAGAGGAGTTAGGAAAATAAATCTAAAACTTCTATATAGAGAGGCAACAATATTGTGCGACAAGTGCTTCTTGACAAACATACACAAACAATATTAAAGATAAATAGATAAAAATGCATCATTAATACTCCATATTAAGTAAGGACATGTTAATAGAAGAGAAAATTAGTAGAAGGAATCTAATGGAAAAACTGGTTAAGATTGTAAAAATAGTGTAGAATGAAAATAACTGAAACAATAATCTAATTAATGAAACTTTAATTACAAAAACCATTGCATTTGAATGAATTTATCAACGTACATAAAACAAAAATAGAAGAGTTAGAAAAAAAGAGCAAAGGGTAAGTACGGAGGCAATAACAATCAATCACTATTGCTTGTTAACAAACCTGCATAAATAAATTTAAAGCAAAACAAAAGTAAAATGCAATGTTAATACAATAGAGTAAGTAAGGAGATGTTAATAATGGAAAACATTAGTAGAAGGAAACATATAAGGGAAGTTTTTATGTTTGTAAAAGACAAACTTAAAATTTGATTGAAGAACACAAGATAGTGCGGAACGAAAATAACTAGAACAATAATCTAATCAATGAAAATTAATTACACACTATAATAGATAAGAATTATAATGTAGAGAAAAGTAAAGTAAAGGAGTTAAAAAAATATAACCCAAACAAATCTATTAAGGCGATAATAATGTGTGACAAATGCTTGTTAACAAACCTATACAAGCATAATTAAACCAAAACAGATGAAAATGCAACATTAGTACTATAGACAAAGTAAGCATATGTTAATAGATGAGAAAATTAGTAGAATTACACACTTGGAAAAACTAGTGAAGTTTGTAAAAACTAAAGTTAAAATCTAATTGAGTGAAACATAATAGTGCAGAATGAAAAGAAATAGAAGAATTATGTAATCAACCAAAAATTAATTACACAAACTATTGCAGCAGAACATAATTATCAATGTAGAGAAAAGAATGTATAAGAGTTGAAAACCAAATTAAAGTGTCAATACAAAAGCAATATTGCTTTTTGACAAACCTACAAACATAGATTTAAACCAAAACAGATGAAAGAGGAAATTTGTAGAAGGACACACATGGAAAAATCGGTTTTAAGAACTAAAGTTAATATTTGATTCAAGGACACAATATAGTGCATAACGAAAATAAATAGAATGTAATCAATGAAAAATTAATTACACAAACTATTTAACATAACGAAATTATCAATGCAGAGATAAGAAAAGTATAAGAGTTAGAAAAATGAAATCAAAATGTATGTAGAGAAGTAGTAACAATCTTTCACTACTGCTTGTTGACACACCAACAAAAATAGAAATTGAAGCAAAATCATATGAAAAATGCAACGTTACAACACTAGAGTAAGTAAGGAGAATTTAATCAAAGAGAAATTTAGGAGAAGGAAAAACCTAGTTGAACTTGTTATGTTTGTAAAAATTAAAGTTAAAATTTGATTAAATAACACAACTTAATGAAAATGAAAATAACTAGAACACATAGCAAAACCAATTTTCATTCAAAAATATTGATTTGGTCCCTCTATTTTTATAAGCCTTAATTAGGTCCCTATTTTCAAGAAATGATATCAATCATTCCCTTTCTGTTAAATTGGGTTAATAAGGGAACAATGAGTAGACACGATTTTATCTCATTACAATACTATGATGATTCAATTTCTTTTCTTCCTCAATTACTTATAATTGTGCATTCATTGTAGTGTAATTTGCAAACCAGCTCATATGAGTACGATTACTATGTAATGCAATGAATATCAACCGTTGTACGTGCTCGTATCACAAGTAGTTGAGAAAAAGTAATAATTTCACCATATCAAATACTTATCTGCAATTTTGTCTTAGTTCATATACTAACTTAAATTATTTTCTTATGTGCAGAGATTCAGTACCACTACATCAATTCCTGCCAAGTCCATCAAATGTTTAAGGATATCTCTGGAAAAGTACATTATACAAATGTACAATAGTACTTAGTATCTTTGTTTATGGCAGCATATGATATTGTAATGAATGCTACATTAATATGAATAGTATTTAAGTATTTTCCAACATTTTTGTTTGAATAGCATTTGGCTTTTGTTTATGGCTGGTTTTGGTTTTCTGGTTCAAAATTTGTAGGTTAAATGTGTTATATATGAATGAAACAAAACCAGAATAAAAAAAAACAATACCTTTAGGCCTCGGTTGTAACCAAAATCGAGGCAGAAGGTTATTTCGAATTTTTATTTTTTTTTAAATGTTGATATGCCTCGGTTGGACCAGACTTAAGGTAGTAAATATAGCTTTCTACTTCGGTTGGACCAAACCCTAGGCAGAAAGTATATTCAGTTTTCTATTTTTTAATTTCTAATATCCAATTAGGCCTCGGTCAGGCGGAAACTAAGGCAGTAACTATTAAATATGCCTTGGGTTCATAACCAAGGCATCAAGAGCAACCTTTTTTTGATGGAAATAACCATTGTCGTTTCCCTTCCCTGCACTGGTGACAAGTCGACTAAGGTTAAGAAGAAGTCAGCCAAAGTAGAGAGCAAAATGGTCATGGAGAATGAGAAGATCAAGTTAGTCAAAGAGAGAAGCAAGTTGGCTATGGAGATAGTAAAGAACCCGACTATTAATTAAAGGGACAAGCATGGTGTGGGCTACACATGACTAAGTCAGGATGAAGGGAAGAAGGATGAAAGATAGAAGAAGCATTTTTATTTATAGGAGGATTTTTTTGGGTAAACTTAAATGAGGGTAGTTGGGAAAATCCAAAAGATAGGAGTGCTTCACATTAATAATTACGGAGTTCATTTAATTATGTGTAGGTAGTAATTGGGTAGCTGGATTTAAAACAAGAAGTTCATTAATAGGATTTTTTTAGTAGTTAGGTAACTCTATTAATTGTGGTGTGATAGTAGTTATATTTAATGTATGTGGTTGAAGAGTAGTTAAAGGTCCTATAAATAGTGCATGTAGTGTTCATTATAAAATACAACAAGTCTTAATTAATATACAAAGTATTTATCGAGAGAGACTTAGTTGTCGACAACACGTATCTAATAGCTTATGTTTTAGTTGTTTTGTAGTCTCTTTTCATTATTCATTAATGTAAGAAAAAGTTACTCAAATCAAATGACATGTTTTAAAAAAACTGCTATAATTTTTCAGAAAAAAAATCGAGTTTGATTTTTGTACACATTAAAAAATTTCTTTTACGTATATGCTTAAATTATTATTGGGACCATGTTTGAAAGAACAACCTAATCCAATCTAACATTCATGTCAAATAACAAACATATTTAGAGGCTAGACATATAAAGTTCTAGTTTTCCGTCATTTTCTCTCAATCTTTCTCTGACTATTACGATAAATAAAGTATCGTAGACACATATATATTTCTCTCTCTCTCTCTCTCTCTCTATATATATATATATATATATATATATATATATATATATATATATAACTCCAATTTAGGAATAGAATAACAAAAATAACCAACAACCTATTGGAAGAAATATTGTTCGAGTTTCTTTACATTGGTTTGATAACTTATTGCTGCACGGTGCACACAATAATCAATTGTTGACAATAAGAACACAATTCCAAGAATATGATGTTCCCATATCCTTTGCTGAAAATAAAAAGTAAACTGATTTATGTAGTCAGAGTAGTTTATAAATAACACAAAGGTGCTAATTCCGAACAAGAGAGACCCTTTCGTATTGAGATCCTCATTTTTAGCATGCTAAGCATACCAACGAAATTAAATACGGCGCAGAAAACAACAACCACATCCCGTTTCAACGCATGGACATGCTGACAATAAATAAATCATCAGCCAACCCATGTAAGCTTCAAAAAATGATATTTGACTCGATCGTGGTGGCAGAAAGTGGCTATGGGGGAGCAACCCACACTCATGTGTCCTGAATAGTTGATGTATGAATCTGTGCTCTTGCTCGTAGCCATAGATACCATCGAATACAAGTCATTTATAGCTGTAGATTTTCTATGCTACCTAAAGAGCCCATTTTATAATTAATTTTGAAAAGTGAGTTTTTCTACAAACTCCATCAAATTTTACTTTGTGTAGATGCTTTTTCCAACTTCTAACCTTCTAAAATAGTGAATCCCTGATCCAATTTTTGGAAGCCAATGCACCTTATTGCAGTACCATCCTATGAAATCAAGGTAGCGTATTACACCAGATTGTTATTAGTGATACACATTTCAAAAGAACTACCCTTACTTTGGCAGGATAGAAGAGGCAACGTGACCAAACTAAAAATAGACATACTTACAAGTAAATCATAATGCATGAGGTGGTAATGTTATGGATCTAAAACCAAAGATGCCCTACCTATAATGCACAAATACAATATGTGTATTGGATACGACATGTATCTGATATGTCGATATGTTTATTTTCAAAATAATAGGATACAGTACGTGAACAATACGTGATATATGAACATGGAAAAATGTACAATAATTCTTACAAACATATTAAATATACGATTGTTAATGTCTGAATCCAAATTTCCTAATTAGAGACCAATTATTTTGGTAGCCAAAACCTGGTAGCTAATGGTAGTGACCAATTTAAAAACCAATTCATAATTGAAACTATTTTAATTATCAATTTAGAGACCAATTATAATTTTTTGGAACTATTTTAGTTGTCAATTTGGTCAATGTATAGTGACTAATTATTTTTTGTTACTAAAATTGGTCATTATTCAAAGATTTTATTGTAGCGACTTTATAAATTAGATACTTCATTGATAAGTATCATTAAAGTATCCTAAGTATCAGACACGATACATGTCGAACACGGATACATGACCAAAATTGAAGTATTGGTGCATCATAGTGGCTCATCCATGAAGTTTAAAGTGACTTGAGGAAATATATCACCTACGCTGATTATGTATAAATTCAAATCGGATCATCAAACTATAATAAGACAAAAAGAACTATGACGAAAGAATTGAAAGATCTTCGTTTAAAAGTTAACTTTAAATTGAAACAACCTGTTTGATACGAGATAACACTAGTTTCCTTTTGAAATAAAGGGTTTGTAGATCTGTGACACAACAATAGTTATCCAGACATTCCTTTAGATATTCAATATCATGTGGCCAAGCAACTTTTTACAACAAATGAAAATATGGAGGGTCAACAGATTGTTTTTATCGACAATTGCTAATTGTTAGTTTTTGTTAGCGGGGGAGTCACTACATGGGATTTTTCTCATATTACATGGGATTTTTCTTGCAAATTTATTAAAAAATTTGCAAGAAAATACTCTTTTCTACCATTTTTTCTACGAATCTTAATTGGTAGGTAATTTCCTCGTGGGTAATTATTTTCTACAAAATTATAAAATATTTCCTACAAAATTTGTTGCGGAATGTGTTTTATACAAAATATTTTTGCAAAAAAAAATTGGTAACAATTTCTTGCAATTTGTTTTTCACAATAAAATTTGTAAGTATTTCTTACGAAAAAAATTTCAAAACAAAATTGGCAAGAAATATTAATTTTTTTATTAGTGAGTTAAACTAACAACCCCTCCCACCCTCTCTTCTAAATCCCACCAAACAAACCTAATTTCTCCATATTAATAACAGGAGGGATCAAACCCACATCCTTCCCCTCCCTTTCCTTCCGTCTAACCAATAGGCCACCTTATCACTCCTAGTCAACTTTTAACGACACAAGGTAAGTGTGTAGATAAGGTTCATAAGGTAGATAGTAGGGCATAGTGAGACAAAGTATTGTGTTTGGGATTTGGTAGGTAATAAAGTAATAGAACTACATAATCTAGATAGATAATTTGTTTATCAAACATTTCTAAGAATCAAATTCCGTAACAAAGTTCACTTTATGGATACTCATGACTGAACCTCTCTTACCACCAACAACATAACTTTATACGCCTCTGTATAACTCATCTATATGCCTCTTTACAACAATAACTACTTGATAGACAAATTGTCTATCACATAGACAATATTTTTTTTCATAAGAATGTTTGACTCTTAATTTGTAGTTCTTCTTTTTGTTAATGATGATGCCAATAAATTTTTAGAGTTTATGGCCAAAAAGAAAAAATCTAGAACTATAGTTACAAAAACGGAGTTGGATTATTAATTAGAAGAAGATAATTTGTCAGTTACACCAGAATTTGATATCCTATCATGGTGGAAAATAAATGGGTTAAAGTTTCTAACCTTTCAAGCAATTGCAAGGGATGTTTTAGCTATTCCAATAACAATTGTAGCTTCTGAATCTGCTTTTAGTACTGGTGGTAAGATATTAACTTCTCACCGTAGTCAACTTCATCATATACTATATAGGCTTTGATGTGTACAAGAAGTTGGATATGGAACTCAAACCATCTAGGTAAGTTACTCATATTTATTAATATTTATTGTTAGTATTTTTTTTATGAATTCTCATTTAATATTCTACATTTGGTGTTTGTAGGTACTAAAATATTAAAAGAAAAAAATCTTCTCATGAGTGAAAATGAATCTGATGAAGAAAGTACATTATATTCTAGTAATTAAAATTTTCAATTTCAATTATTATCATATCTAATTTGTTTCATTTATTTTTCTATGTGTAGGTGGATCGAATGAAAATGAAACCACTGTTCGTTTGTAAAATTAATATTTTGGTTATTATAAAATTTTAGTAATGTGTAATTGTTTAGTTTTATATAATTATTTGAATTCTCTTTAATTGTTATTTTAATATTGAATATTTTGATAGTATCATGATTCCCTTGTGATTCTTAAAAATTTTTTATAAAAATTATTTAATTCATATTTGGAACAGTAAAACAAAATGGGTATAAAAATATACTTGTTTCTCGGTGGAGATGAGGATATGTCAAAAGTTGTATACTTGCTGGATTTGAGGATGAGGATGAGGTTGAGTTTTTATTATGGGGATGGGATCATGATACTCGTACCCGCCCCGTACCTTTGCCATCCCTAAGTGTCAATATTTAATTATTTATTTATTGTTTTATATTTTAATTAGTACTACCATTATTATTGTATTAGTGCTAATATGTTATTATATTATTATGTACTATAACATATTATTATTATTAAAAACCATCAAAGCTTTTGAACTCTTTATTTTTAAGATTTTGTTTCCAAATAATATATTATTTATTTATTGTTTAATATTATATATTTAATTTTTATTATTTTTAATACTAATTATTCAATTTTTAATCTCCAGATTTTGTTCATATCTATAATACGATTTTTTTTCATAAATTAAAAATATATTTAGAGTTGTTTAGAGACATTAAAATAATCCATTAAAAAGACTTCACTTTTTTACAACCTTTCTTTTGAATTTAAATTCAAACTTCAGTATGTTTCTATAGCCTTTTGAAATTTCAAATTTAGATTTTTAATTTTATTACTATATGTATTTCGAATTTCAAATTTAAACTTAAGCTTGAAATTAGATTGAAATTGAAAAGGTAAGTATTTTCATATCTTTAAAAAATTAAAAAAATTATAATTTTTATTTTGTACATTATATTTTAAGTATAATTATTATATTAAAATTGTTATTTTGTATTACAATTACATTGTTATTAAATATTACTATATTTTATAATATATTATTATATTGTCATGTGTATCACACCTAGCTAAACTCGACCATATAAGCAAACAATGCATGTATCAAGGCAGCCAAGTAGTCAGCCTAGGCCGAGTTAGCCTAACTTATACCAGTTTTAACCTATATCTAGAAGAATAACCTACACCTCGTCAAGGTAAGTAATCGGTCCAAGCCAGCTACTCCAGCAGACCCGATAAGATTAGAGCCCAGGCCGACAACTCCCATAAACTTAGTGAAAATAGAAGCCCCCACATTCAATAGGTCCTAAGGGCCTGGGTTAGGGCCCAAGCCCACTCATGGCCCAAGCCAGAGCCCAAGTTAAGGCCCGGCCTATGAGGTAATCAGACACCATTAATGCTCTTTAAATACGCGTGGACCCTAATAATTAAAGGTACGCATTCATTAATCACTAATTTGACTCTCTGAGAGCTTTGACTTACTTGAGCTTCGGAGACTCTTCTACAGGTAACCCCTTCTGGGTTCAAGCTGACATGTATCAACCGAGAAGAAGCCAACTGACGAGATAGCGGACTACATGGTAAGGTGACACTTGTGCCTAACTCATCTTATTTGTTCTCTGCAGGAACAATTGGCGCCCACCGTGGGGCACGAGACGAACACCTTTAATACCCGTTTTTCTCTGAAGATGGTTTCCACCCGTAGCAAAGCTGGAGCGAACAAGCAAGCGGATAATGGTCCCTCTGGACCTCCTGGCATCACCCCTGATCTGGCTGCCATCCTAGACGGCCAAGCAAAGATGAACAGGAACTCGCAGATCTGAAGAAACGCAGTGCTGAAGAAACGGAGGCGTTGAGACAAGAAAACTCTCGCCTCAGGCGAAGGATCGAAGCTGATCCGAACCTGAAGGGAAAAGCCAAAGAAACCTCTGAAGCTGTGAAGTCCCCGGCTTTCCAGCCTACAGAGGAAGAAAGTGAGTACAATCCCACCCCCCATACCTTCACCACCACCCAACAGACACCTGTTACCTCTACCCATCCCCATCACTTTCCATCTGGTCAACCGGGGCTTACCGCACCCCCAACCCCCGCCGCCACCGTTCCTACCACCCAGATCCCCTACAACATACCCACCACCCTACACACCACACATATTCCACCCTATAACCCACAATATCTTCCCACAACACATATTCCCCCTCACAACATCACCTTCACCTTTCCTGCTATGGGCAACCACCCCGTTCCACCTCACATGCTCCCTCCTCACCAGCCCAGACGCCGTCACCCATTCACGGACTTTATCGCCAACACCCCTCTCCCAGCCCAGTGGGAACCTTTCACCCTGGATCGCTATACTAGCGAAACCGACCCTGACGAGCACCTGAAAGTCTACATCACCCATGTCGCCTTGTGCACATCTCAAGACGTAGTCTTTTGCAAAGCTTTTCCCACCACACTCAAAGGCCTTGCCCTAGAATGGTTCACAACTCTTCCGCCCTACTCAATTGACAATTTCGACATCCTCTCCCACATGTTTTCCACCCACTTCGCCGAAAGTCGTCCCCATCAAACCACTACCATATCCCTACTGGGCATCAGACAAGAACCTAACGAACCACTCAGAGCGTTCATCGATCGCTTCAGTAAAGCCGCCCTTCATACACCACATCTCAATCAGGATATGATTCTCTAGTGCATGACTCTTACCCTACAACCCGACCCCTTTGCCAACAACGTCTATCTCCACCCACCTGCCTCCATGCACGAACTCAAGTTGCGTGCAGCCGACTATGTCCGCATGGAGGAAATGCAGACACTTCACACCAAATTCTGCAACGACTACGCAACCACCACCGCCAACCCCACCCCGCAACCTAACCCACGCCTTGATACCCGCCCACGCGAACCCCGCCAACCTCGCTTCACCAGATACGCCCCCCTTACAGTAGCCCGTTCCCGCATTCTGGACGAAGCCCTCCAAGCCGATCTAATCCCTCCACCATGCAAGACAACCACACCCCCAATGTCGACATGACCAAATTTTGCCGTTACCCTTCGCAACCATGGCCACACTACAGAAGAATGCAAAGCACTCCAGGACAAAATAGAAGAACTGGTCCGTGCTGGCCATTTTCACCACTTCATCCGTAGAGACGACCATTCCTCCTCCTCTCGATCCCGTCACCCCCCGCGACCTGACCACAAACATCCACCAAATGACTCCCATCACAACAACCACCCCGCCCAACCCAACAATCAGCACCCAGAGCCCGCCCGCACCGACATCACACCTGCCGACCCCCCCCCCCCCTTACGAGGCACCATTAACACCATCTCTGGTGGCTTCGCAAGTGGAGGCTCCACCTCTTCTGCCAGAAAAAGACACCTCCGCCTTATACAATGCATCAACCACATCACCCATTCCCACCACAGACGCCGTATGCCTCCTATTGTATTCACAGAAGATGACTTCCACGGCCTCGACCACCAACAAGATGACCCCATGGTCATAACTGTTGAAATCGAGAATTATACCGTTAAGAAAGTCCTTGTTGATCAGGGCAGCTCTGTTGATATCCTCTACTGAGCCACTTACCAAAAACTCCAACTTCCGGACACCGCCATGGTCCCATATGACGAGCCAATATATGGCTTTTCCGGCGAACAGGTATCCACCCAAGGCTACATAGACCTCCACACCGTCTTCCGGGATGGAACTCAAACCAAAACCATCCTCATCCGCTTCCTTATTGTCGATGCGCCGTCCTTCTCTCAATACCCTTGGCGCAGTCGTCTCCACCCCTCACTTGGCCATGAAATTCCCTACCCCATCCGGCGACATCCTGACCATACACTGCGACCAGCGCTTGTCATCCACTCCTCTAGAGCTTCCCAATGGTCACTCTGTTAACCTAGGTACCGGTTTAAACTCTGACAAGCGTGCCACCATCACACCCATCCTCATCAACAACACGGATCTTTTCACCTGGTCGGCCGTTGACCTCCCTGGAGTAGACCCCCAGGTGGCATCCCACAAGCTGTCCATATATAAAGAAGCCTGCTACGTATCCCAGAAAAAACGCAAGCTTGGTGAAGAGCGTCGACAAGCAGCCAAGGTCGAAGTCGTCAAGTTACTAAGCGTGGGGTTTATAGAAGAAGCTCAGTACACCACTTGGCTTTCTAACGTTGTCTTGGTGAAGAAAGCCAATGGCAAATGGCGGATGTGCGTAGACTACACGGACTTGAACAAAGCTTGTCCTCGCGACGCCTACCCCTTACCCAACATTGATCGACTCGTAGACGGCGCGGTAGGAAACAAGGTGTTTAGTTTTTTGGATGCGTATTCAGGGTATAACTAAATCCCCATGGCCGCAGCAAATATGCACAAAACTGCCTTCATCACGGACGATGCCAACTACTTCTATAGGGTCATGCCCTTTGGCCTCAAAAACGCCGGGGCAACTTACCAACGGGGCACTGTGTCGAAGTATTTGTCGATGACAGGGTTGTCAAGTCCCTGAGTCATCACAAACACGCTGAAGACCTGCCAGCAGTGTTCTCTGCGCTGCGCCAATATAACCTCCGCCTCAATCCCGACAAATGCGTATTCGACGTTGACCCGGGTAAATTCCTTGGTTTTATGTTAACCCAACGCGGCATAGAGGCCAACCTAGAGAAAGCAAGGCTATCATCGAAATGCGCAGCCCCACTACTGTCAAGGAGGTCCAACGTCCCATTGGCCAGCTCATAGCCATCTCTCGTTTCCTACCCAAACTAGCCGAACAAACCCAGCCCATAATCCAACTCCTAAAGAAATCCACCCGGTTCACGTGGACTGATGATTGTGAACAAATCTTCCAAAAACTCAAAATAACCCTAACCTCCCCACCTATCCTCCACAAGCCGGATACCAGTCAACCCCTGCTGGTATACATCACGGCCACTGACTATACCGTCAGCGCCGCGCTTGTTCAAGAGATAGAAGGAACGCAACATCCTGTGTATTTTGTGAGCAGAACATTGCAAGATCTTGAAAGCAGATACCAAATGGTAGAAAAACTGGCCCTATCTTTGGTCCATGCGGCACGCCGTCTTCGCCCATATTTCCAAAACCACACCATAACCGTTAAGACCGACTACCCAATCCAAAAAATATTACAAAAACCAGATCTAGCCGGACGCATGTCATCATGGGTCATGGAACTATCAGAATTCAACATCCGCTACGAACCCCACGGCCCCATCAAAGCCCAATGTCTGTTAGACTTCGTCAATGACCTACAACAAACACCCATAGAGAACTAGTGCACACTTCATGTAGATGGTTCCTCAAATCCAAGGGGTGCCGGCGCCGGCATCGTCTTAGAAGGGCCCAACGACATCCTCATCGAAAAATCCCTTCATTTTGCTTTCAAAACGTCCAATAACCAAGCTGAATACGAAGCCATCCTCGCTGGCCTTTCCCTAGCTCGCGAAGTAGGCATCAAGAAGTTAACGTGCAAAACCGACTCCAAACTCACTGTAGGTCATCTAAACGACGAGTTTCAGATCAAAGACCCCATCCTTCTACAATATTACCATCTGGTCCGTGCAGTCATTCAATCCGCCTTCGAACAAGTCCGCGTCGAACACATCCCAAGAACCGACAACGTCACGGCCAACATCCTCTCCAAATTGGCCAGCACCAAGCTCAAAAACCGCTACCGATCCTTACTACAGCAAACACTGTCCACACCTTCCATCACACACACTTGCCAAAACTTAACCCACACCCCAGCTAACAACGTCACCCCCTCCCAAAGCCAAAACTAGACCACCCCCTACATTCAATACCTCAAAACCGGCAACCCCCCCTCGACGCAGACAAAACTTGGCTGGCTAAGGCTGCTAGGTACACCATGATAGGCGACGACCTCTACAAACGCGGATACGGCCAACCCCTACTTAAGTGTGTCACGGCAGAGCAAGCCCAATATATCATCAAAGAGCTACACGAAGGAACTTGTGGTTATCATTCCGGTGCACGCACCATGGCTACAAGAGTTCTCAGAGCCAGATACTTCTGGCCCACTATAGAAGCAAACTGCCAGGATCATGTCAGGTAATGCAAGCCATGTCAGAAACATGACAACCTTATTCACCAGAAACAGGAACAATTACATCACATACTATCCCCATGGCCCTTCGCTAAATGGGGAATGGACATCCTCGACCCTTTTTCACCCGGCAAGGGGCAGGTAAAATTCCTAATTGTAGCCGTCGATTTTTACTAAATGGATCGAAGCCAAGCCGCTAACTACCATCACGGCCCAGCAAGTCTAGAAATTCGTGTGGAAGGACATTATATGTAGATATGGTGTACCACATACCATCATCACAGACAATGGCCGACAATTTATTGACAAGGAGTTAGCCAAATTTTACACCGGCCTAGGCGTCAAACACATCACAAGTTCTGTAGAACATCCACAAACCAATGGGCAAGCCGAGGCAGCAAATAAAGTCATCCTCGTAGAGCTGCGCAAGAGGTTGGATACCGCCAAAGGACGATGGCCTGAAGAGTTAATAGAAGTACTATGGGCTTACAGATGCACCCCCCAATCATCAACAAATGAATCCCCATTCAGCTTAGTCTACGGCGCAGACGCCATGATACCAGTAGAAATTGGTGAACCATCCCTGCGCCGAGAACTATACGACCCAACCCACAACCACCAAAACATGGCCTTGCATCTCGACCTCCTACCCGAACTCAGAGAAAAATCCCAGATACGCAATCTAGCTGCCAAACAACGAGCTGCCAGGAAATATAATGCAAATATACACCCACGATCATTTGTCGTCGGGGACCTAGTATGCAGAATGGCCAGCAGTGCTAGAAAGAAGGATGGCAAGTTCTCCGCCAATTGGGACGACCCATACCGCATACGAGAAGATGCAGGAGGAGGAGCTTATCGCCTAGAACAATAATCTAGGGAAGAAATTCCCAACACTTGGAATGTATCCCACCTCAAGTTCTATTTCAGCTGAATGTGTATTGTAATCGAACCAATACTTGTAACCCTGGGTGTACTCTTTCCTCACTTGGTCTTTTTTCCCTAAGGAGGGTTTTGGCCAAGGAGGTTTTAATGAGGCATCCCTATTCAATAAATAAAAAGAAGGGTTCCCAACTGTACAACTTTCTATGTGTTTTTTTATGTTAATTCGTTTAAGTTCCCCACCCTTACCCAGAGTAAGCGGTCTGGGACAAACACCCTCTACTCGTGGTTAATTCGTTTAAGTTCCCCACCTTTACCCCAAGTAAGCGGCCTGGGTCGAACACCCTTAACTCGTGGTTAATTCGTTTAAGTTCCCCACCCTTACCCCAAGTAAGCGGCCTGGGTCGAACACCCTCTACTCGTTGTTAATTCGTTTAAGTTCCCCACCCTTACCCCAAGTAAACGGCCTGGGTCGAACACCCTTAACTCGTGGTTAATTCGTTTAAGTTCCCCACCCTTACCCCAAGTAAGCGGCCTGGGTCGAACACCCTTAACTAGTGGTTAATTCGTTTAAGTTCCCCACCCTTACCCCAAGTAAACGGCCTGGGTCGAACACCCTCTACTCGTGGTTAATTCGTTTAAGTTCCCCACCCTTACCCCAAGTAAGTAGCCTGGGTCGAACACCCTCTACTCGTGGTTAATTCGTTTAAGTTCCCCACCCTTACCCCAAGTAAGCGGCCTGGGTCGAACACCCTCTACTCGTGGTTAATTCGTTTAAGTTCCCCACCCTTACCCCAAGTAAGCGGCCTGGGTTGAACACCCTCTACTCAATTCGTTTAAATTCCCCACCCTTACCCCAAGTAAGCGACCTGGGTCGAACATCCTTAACATACAATTCATCACGTCACACATACATCACATATCATCGAAACTCAGCATACACATAACATACAGAACATTAATTGCATTGAACATAAACACAAGTATACTGACGTAACATAATGTACCGGCTATTACAGACATAGGCTCAAATATTTTCAAATCAATTAAAACTGAGATCCTATTCCGCTGCATCAGGCGCCACCCCTTCGGCATCACCCGCCTTCTTCTCGTCCTCAACCGCCTTCTCCTGCGCCTCCTCGTTCCCACTCTCCTCATCCTCCTGGACCAACTTCCCATCAATAACATCCTTATTTACATCAAACCTCGAGTTCGTCACGTCCACATCTTGATGGAAAAAAGCCGCCTGCCGCAATCCCTTCTCAAAACCATTGATGTGCTCCTGTATGATGTTGTTCTTCAGATCATCAAGCTCACTGATAGCTCCATCATACTTGTCCTTCAAATCATCGTAGTCCTCTTCCAGTTCCCCTATACGTTTATTCAGTTTTTCCTCAAAGTCCAAGCAACGCACCCTCCACGTTGCCAACCTTTTCCTCTCCGTTTCCCAACCTTCTTTTGCCTTTTCCAATGCAGCCTTCTCCTCTTCCAGCTTATCCACCTTCCCCTGCAATTCCTCCACTTTTTCCTGACCACCCTCTTTCACTTCCCTCCTTTAAAGCGACCCAACAAGCCGGCTCGAAACTAAAGCCTTGCTCCCAAATTCCACCATTGTTCTCACAATGTGCTCCGCATCCATGTTGTCAATAGAGTTTACGATAGTGTCTGGAAGGGTAATCGAGATATCCTTCCTCACGGATATCTCCGGCAACTCAATCAGCACAGCTTCCGGCCCCTTCTCCCCGCTAGCCGACCCCGTTCCAAGTAGAGCCGCCCTTACCTTCTTCATATCTTTTCCCTTCCCGGGTCGAGGCGGAAGCTCAGCCTTCCTCTTTGTCCCACCGTGGACGTGCACCTCCACCACCGATTCTTGTAAGTTGCAAACATCAGTCTTCCCAGCCGCCTTGGCCTTAGCGGCCATTTCTTTCCTTAACATTTGAAAAAGCGCCAGATTTTTCTTTCCAGACTACGCCATATGCCCTACAATAACACATCACAACTCGGATCAAAACAACTTAGCATTATTAACGCAACTTAAGTAATAAATAGATACCTTCGAAACCACTGTTTGTTTGTAAAATTAATATTTTGGTTATTATAAAATTTTAGTAATGTGTAATTGTTTAGTTTTATATAATTATTTGAATTTTCTCTAATTGTTATTTTAATATTGAATATTTTGATAGTATCATGATTCCCTTGTGATTCTTAAAAATTTTTTATAAAAATTATTTAATTCATATTTGGAACAGTAAAACAAAATGGGTATAAAAATATACCTGTTTCTCGGTGGAGATGAGGATAGGTCAAAAGTTGTATACTCGCTGGATTTAAGGATGAGGATGAGGTTGAGTTTTTATTATGGGGATGGGATCATGATACTCGTACCCGCCCCGTACCTTTGCCATCCCTAAGTGTCAATATTTAATTATTTATTTATTGTTTTATATTTTAATTAGTACTACTATTATTATTGTATTAGTGCTAATATGTTATTATATTATTATGTACTATAACATATTATTATTATTAAAAACCATCAAAGCTTTTGAACTCTTTATTTTTAATATTTTGTTTCCAAATAATATATTATTTATTTATTGTTTAATATTATATATTTAATTTTTATTATTTTTAATACTAATTATTCAATTTTTAATCTCCAGATTTTGTTCATATCTATAATACGATTTTTTTTCATAAATTAAAAATATATTTAGAGTTGTTTAGAGACATTAAAATAATCCATTAAAAAGACTTCACTTTTTTACAACCTTTCTTTTGAATTTAAATTCAAACTTAAGTATGTTTTTATAGCCTTTTGAAATTTGAAATTTAGATTTTTAATTTTATTACTATATGTATTTCGAATTTCAAATTTAAACTTAGGCTTGAAATTAGATTGAAATTGAATAGGTAAGTATTTTCATATCTTTAAAAACTTAAAAAAATTATAATTTTTATTTTGTAGATTATATTTTAAGTATAATTATTATATTAAAATTGTTATTTTGTATTATAATTACATTGTTATTAAATATTACTATGTTTTATAATATATTATTATATTGTTATGTGTATCACACCTAGCCAAACTCGACCATATAAGCAAACAATGCATGTATCAAGGCAGCCAAGTAGTCAGCCTAAGCCGAGTTAGCCTAACTTATACCGGTTTTAACATATATCTAGAAGAATAACCTACACCTCGTCAAGGTAAGTAATCGGTCCAAGCCGGCTACTCTAGCAGACCCGATAAGATTAGAGCCCAGGCCGACAACTCCCATAAACTTAGTGAAAATAGAAGGCCCCACATTCAATAGGTCCTAAGGGTCTGGGTTAGGGCCCAAGCCCACTCATGGCCCAAGTTAGAGCCCAAGTTAAGGCCCGGCCCATGAGGTAATCGGACACCATTAATGCTCTTTAAATACGCGTGGACCCCAATAATTAATGGTACGCATTCATTAATCACTGATTTGACTCTCTGAGAGCTTTGACTTACTTGAGCTCCGGAGACTCTTCTGCAGGTAACCCCTTCTGGGTTCAAGCTAACATGTATCAACCGAGAAGAAGCCAACTGATGAGATAGCGGACTACATGGTAAGGTGACACTTGTGCCTAACTCATCTTATTTGTTCTCTGCAGGAACATTATGAATGATGAAATATTTTGAACTTTTGAATTTCTTTATTTTTTTTATCCGACATATTAAAAATATTTATTAATATTTTAAATTTTAAATTTAATTTTGTTTACGTTCTTTTACGATTTCAAATTTTAAATTCAAACTTTATTATTTTATATATTAAAAGAGAAAGAGATTTCTCATTGGCTAAATTAAAAAGTAGAGAACATCTCGTTTTTCAATGAAGTAATTTTGAAATTTATTTAAAAAAAACTTTAAAATGCACTATAAAACCATTTTAGAAAGTTGGAATAAAATATGGTAAGGTTTCTTGTTTACAATATACTTAGTTATAAAATGGTGAGAATACATGAAGAATATTACCAATTTACTATGTAGCAAATGAACCTTCAGTGCGAAAATTATAAACGGATAAATTTGAATTGGTATGTGTGAATGTTGTATACATTTAAATATTTCAATTCAATATAATTCTGATTTTGTATATGATTCTTATTTTGATTTTGATTTTGTATATAATTTTTGTATTGATATTGAAAACCACAAATGACAACATTTATGATTTGTAAGTTTAGAAATCTATATGTTGTAGGTAACATTAAATTTAATAAATATATGTGTGATTTATTATTATTTAAATTGTCTTATTTATTTAAAATGTAAATTTGAAATTAACATACAATCTTCCGAATGTGATTGAATAATGAATTGAAGATTTATAATCTGAAAATTTGATCAAAACTTTGAAACAATGATTACAAATAAAAGTAAATATAAATATAAATAATCAATAATCAATAAATAAATAATGAATATTAAAAAAATGATATTTGAAATTCTAAAGTAGCAGTATAGTCACTTCCCAGAAGTCTCTAGTCTAATCCAATTTGAATATTAATATTCGTATAAAGAAGTACAAATAATATTTTAAAAATTATTATTAACATTAATATCTTTTATGTGATATTTACAAAAGTTTTTCAAGTGTGAATATTGAACCATATATTATTAATATTTTGAAAATTTAATGTTAATTCATTTCTATTTTAAAAGTAAATTTATAACAATAAAATTTTAATATTAATATTATTATTAAAATTTGTGGGAGAAGTTGGTCAACATTCAACTTTAATATTAATATTATTAATCCATATAATGTTAGACGATGCAAAAATAAAAAATAAAAATTGTAAATAATTTAAAACTAGAAAGGGTTAAATATGTTTTATGTCCTTCAACTTTTAGTGAAAATTGAAATTAGTCTCTCTTAGAAACTCTGAACCAATTTAGTCTCTCAACTCTGTAAATGCGAGGATTTAGTCCTTTTAACCAAACTTTTAGTGAAAATTGGAATTAGTCTCTCTTAGAAACCCTGAACCAATTTAGTCCCTCAACTTTGTAAATGTGAGAATTTAGTCCTTTTAACCAAATTAAATTTTATTAAGTTTATTTGACGTTTTAAACATATTTCATTATAGTATTTTAGTTTGTTTACACCGTTTGACACATGTTCACTTCAATGTTAGCTGAGAAACACATTTAAAATGTCAAATAAACTTAAAAAAAAAATTTGTTTAAAAAATTGGTTCTAGGTTTCCAAGAGGGACTAACTCCAATTTTCACTAAAAGTTGAAGGACAAAAAACATATTTAACCCAATTAGAAATGATACACCATGCAAAAACAAAAAAACCGTAGACTTGTCTGGTAGAGTTGTCATGTTTTGGCACAAATTAATAATTGACTTTGGTTGAAAATACAATTGCATTAAATACAATAATTATTTATTTTTAGTTTAGTAATGGTGACAAAAGATTATCTTGTTTCCTTTTAGATTTATGCATATGGTGATGAGTTATTTAAGAAAACTCAAGGAAATCCCCATTGGACATTAAGATAGAAAATTATCTAGATGTGAAGGTTCCTTTCCATGAGCTCAAAGGAAGAAGGGGATGGATTGCATTTTTTAACGCATACATGGCTAGAAACTCAAAACGTAAATGCAATAGAAACAAAGAAGAATAAAAACAAAATGGAAGAGAACATAGTAATGGCTATGGAACTGGAGCATGCCACTCTTAGAGGGGGGAAAGCCAAACCAAGCCCTTGAAATAAGTGATGTGGTGCCGCCACTTTCATAGGCAAGATAAGGCAAAAAGTTCTCCACTCCTAGAAGGAGGGCTACCTTAAGGAAATGATGGTTGAAACAAGAGTGTTTAATTCAAAATGTTCAACCCTTTTACAAATGGTAGAGTTCCCCTTAAATAGATAGTCTTAGGGGCCTCTAAGCAAAATACAAAAGATGAAAAAGGGATAACTAGAAAAGAAAGGAAAACCCTAATTTTAGAAGTATCTCCAAGCTAGCACAAAATGAAATGGTGGTGTATCTTCCCATGTGGATTCTCGGCCTAGAAGGGAGAATGAGACAAAAGTGGTCTCCAAATCATGCTAAAGGGGCATAAAGAAAAAAAGAGACAAAAGGTACAATGTCTACTTTTGCTTTATGCTTTTTGCTTTTGCTTTACTCTCTCGTTCACATCATTCATGCTCCCTAATCACCATGCGCCACCTCTCATACTCCTTTCTACTAAAATTAACCTACAAAGCAACTTAAACAAGGATTAACATGTTGGCTTAAGTTCAGTCAACTTTGGTCAATGAGTCAACCCTGGTCAAAGGTCAATAAGTCAACCAAATTTGAGTCAATGAAGTCAACTTAGGAAAATCACAAAATTATGATGGAAAATAAAGAAATAGACATAGAAGAAGGATCATCCCCTTTGGTCATGCTTCTTGTAATTCTTCTTGGAGGAGTCTCCATGGGTCCTTGAGTGGTCAATCCTTCATCAAACAATGTCATTATTTAATTATTTATTTATTATTTTACACCATATTCCAGTTAGTGTTACTATTATTGTTGTATTAGTGCTAATATGTTATTATATTATTATTGAATATTATTATGTATTACAACATATTATTATATTAAGAACCATCATAGCTTTTGAACTTTTTATTTTTAAGATTTTGTTCCCAAATACTATATTTTTTTGTCTCGTATCTTATATTTAATTTTTGTTATTTTTAATTGTAATTATTCACGTATTTTCATTAAATCTTTTCAATTATTCAGCTCCTGATTTTCTTCTTGTATTAAATACATTTTTTTCTCATAGATTAAAAATATCCGAGAGTTGTTTAGAGACATTAAAATGATCCAGGATTGAATTGACTATTTAAAACTTTTTCGAAAGCATAAAACTCTTTTCAATTGAATCAAATAGACTGGAGAATTAGAGTGTAAAAGTTGCAGACCAGTACAGTTTCAACCGATCAAAAAATAAAACAACAGAATAATTTGTTCTTGAACTATGAAACAATCGATTAAAATTTCAAATCAGTCGGCTAAAATTCTAGGAATTTATACAAAATGCAGTATTCCTAGATTTAACTCAAACAACAAACTTTTACATACAAGACTTGTTCCAATCAATATTTCTAACAGTTATACAACATCATATTACACAAGAACACATTAAAGCACAACAAAGAGTAGATTACTCGATTTTCTTGAGTTTTTAAAGTGATCCAAACTGAGTGAGATGAGGGAAAGAGAATTGCACAGTTGTTTTTATACTGGTTCACTCAATCACAAAGCTACATCCAGTTTACCAAGACAACCTAAGCCTAGTTTCCACTATATTCAAAAGTATTACAAATCACACACCAAGATTACATTTTTGAACAAAGAAACTCACAAGATTTTTGACTCACAAAAATCTAGAAAACTACCCTACAAGAATCACATTTACAGACCTGAAATCACATAAGGCAAACAACCAGAGGCACAAGAACACTAAACTTGATGGTGACTCTCTCTAGCGAATCATATATGTGTTCTTCAAGCTACCCACTAGCCAAAATGCCTCCAAGATCAACCAAGATCTTCAATCAACAAGATGCAATTGTGTATTGTAGAGAGAATGTATTTTCCAGTAATGAATGGCAAGTTTTCACGCTCTAAAACTCATAATAACACATATACTCTTTAAAACAAAGCATATATAGTCTGGTTTAAATGAAATCAGTTGGTTGAATTTTATGTACAGTCAGCTGAATTCACTAGACATAAGTGAAATCAATCAATTGAAAAATAATTCAACTGATTAAATGCATTCATATTAGAAACTATATACTGCAAGCCTTTTAACCTATTAAAACCCATTTTAACAGATTAAAAGATACACCCTAAGACTAAAAAGACATCTAACCTATGTGATATAACTTACCAACATGATATAATACCTAATCATTACATTTAACATATTACTTCCATATTTAATACACTCATGATCTTTAAGCAAATCTTCAACAATCTTCATCAATCACATGAGATCTTCATTCACTTGGCTTTATCAAATCCTTGCTTCAAGCTTACTTGTGCCAACATAGTATACATAGCGGCCACTGAATACTCGGTAAGCGTGACTTTGGTGCAAGAAGTAAGCAAAAGTCAAGAGCCAGTATACTTCATCAATAAAACACTCTAGGATCTGGAAACCTGATATCAGATGGTGGAAAATGTAGCTTTATCGCCAGTCATAACAACAAGAAGGTTAAGACCCTATTTCCAGAACCACCAGGGCATTATAATAACTGGTTATCCTGTCCAAAAGATACTACAGAAACCAAACTTTGCAGGAAGGATGTCTACATGGGTCATAGAACTATAAGAATTTAACATACGTTTCGAGCCACATGGGCCCATAAAGGCTCAGTGCCTGGACGATTTCGTTGGAGTTTGCAAGCGACTCAAGAGGAAGATTGGTTGACATTACATGTGGATGGATCCTCCAATCCCAAAGGTGTAGAGGTCGGCATCATCCTTGAAGGACCAAATCAAATTGTCATAGAAAAATTGATAAACTGTGCTTTCAAAACGTCTAACAACCAAGTGGAGTACAAAGCCATTTTGGTTGGTTTAGTACTTCCTATATAAGTCAGGGCACGCCGTATGATATGCAAAACCGACTCTAAACTCATGGTAGATCACCTCAATAATGAATACCAAATAAAGGACCCAATGCTTCTCCAACCTTACCACCTGAACCGAGATATAATCAGTATGAGTTTTAACGAAACATGTACCTAAGGGAGACAACGTCAGGGCAAACACCGTATCCAAGCTGGCCAGTACGAAAAACAAAGGGAAATGCAAATCCTTACTCCAACAAATGTTAATGGCACCATCCATAAGCAACAACTGCATGAACATAGAGCAAAATTGTGAGACTTCGATGACACCATATATACACAACTTGGGTTAACAACGTTAAGGGGACAATGAATAGGCATGGTTTTGTCTAATTAAAAAGTGATTAGGAAAATCAAATTATTGATGTGGATTATAGTTTTTTAATAATTAACGTATACTACAAATTAGGATTTTTCTAACAAGGTTAAATAGACATTATCATTTTACAAAATTGAGATTTTCTTTTTGAAGGAAAATGGGTATTGAAGAATAATAAAAGATTAAGGTATTCGGTGAATATGATCATATCTGCGACAGAGTTAGATGAATCGCGGTTTCGTTGCAATTCAAGGTTATGAGGTGAGTAGATCGTGTAGTCTCGATCACCCATGGTGGACGATTTGCTTCTTGTTTAAGGAGCTCGACTCTTCTTCCAAAAGCTCTGGACTTTGGAATGAATTGCTTAAAGGTTGTTTAATAGGGCCACATTGATGATGCGTTTCTTGTGCTTGACTAAATGCTTGAAAAGGATTCTGATTCCTTATGATGATTTCACGGCTGAAGTTATTTTTGGAGTACCAGGGAAGAAGGAGCGATATCGAAGAAGCTTTTTTGATAAAGAAATTGTGGGGTTGGTTACCGTGATGTATGAGCATGGGGTTTTCCTTGATGCGTTTAAGTTAACCCAAATGATAACAAAGATGTGTCGACATTGAAAAAATGGTGTGGCGTGGCAGGTTTTGCAGATTGGGTGGTGCAGTTGCGGTTAAAGTTGCATCCTGTAATGCTCTATTAGTTGGGTTGGGAAGGGAGAGGGTGATGAAGGATTGACCCCAACAAAGGATGGAAGCAAATGCTTAAGAAGACTAAGCATGTTTAGAGAGGAAGTTCACTAATCCTTCATTCCTTTCATTTGTGTTTGCTATTTTTGATTCCCTAAGTTGACTTAGTTGAATCAACTTTAGTTGACTTGTTGACCTTTGACTAGGTTTGACTTGTTGACTATAGTTGACTTGACTTAAGCCAACATGCTAATCTATGTTTATTTGCTTTGTAGGTTAATTATGAGTAAGAAAACAATGCTAGGTGGCGCATGGTGATTGGGGAGCATAAATGATGTGGAAGAGAGAGTAAAGCAAAGGCATAAAGCATAAAGTAAAAGGCATGAAGCAAGTGTACCTATGTACCTTTGGTCTTCTTTGTTTTTAGCACACTTTGGCCACTTTTTGGAGACATATGAGACAAATTCTTTGTCTCCTTTTGTGCTAGAACGAAATTAGCCTTGCACACACCATAGTTAGCTCTTTTGTTTCTCATTTTTGTAACCTTATTTGACCTAGTTTCTAGAAGCTAGGGTTAGGTTTTTGTAGAGACATCCTTAGGCATATTTTATTTGCTTAGAGGCCCCTAAACTCTTCTATATAAGGGGTTTTCCTAGACATGTAAAAGGGTTGAACATTTTGAAGTAAAAACACTCTTGTGTCTCAACCATTTGTGAGAGTTTCCTCCCTTGGGAGTGAATACTTTTAAGCCTTATCATGCATAGCAAATGGCGGCACACCTCCACTCACCTTCAAGGTTGCCATGGCTTCTAGCCTAGCCTTGTAGTGGCGTGCTTCTCACATGAATTTTACCATTTCTTTCCTTTCCATTTTATGTTTTCTTCTTCCTTTAATTGTTCTTTGTTTTCTATGGTTTATGTGCTTTCCATTTCCTTTTTGTTTTGAAGCAATCCATCATCTTCTTCTATTGAGCTTTGTGAAAGGAACCTTCACATCTAGATAACATGCTATCTTAATGTCTAGTGGGGATTTCACTTAGCTTTCTTAATCAACTCACACCATATTCAATAATCTTAAAAAGGAACAACATAATCCTTCATCATTTGGTATCTAGAGCTTTGGTTGTCCTTGAATATGGTGTTTTCATGTTCTAACCTTGTCTTGGGTAGCTATCTTTGAATGGTCCACATAAAAACAGTGCTGGCAGCAACGTGTGCGTTTTTGAAAAAAATACTGCAGCTAGCTCAGTGGTCCAAAAGTAACTTTCTTTATATCAAAAGAAAGCTCTGTGAGTTTAGTTTCCAACAAAAAAAGAATTAACGCATTTGGAGTTCTGTGGAGAGAGTTATGATGAAATGAGTGAGCAAAGGTCAGAGCTGCTGAGAATACGAAAAACAACGTTTTCAGGTTATGTTGTGGCAAATTTGGCTTCGGCTTTGTGACTCTTTTGCTCCTAAATGTGGTTGGATAACATGTCTTTTGATGCTTACTCTTTGAGCCTCAAATCCATGAGTTTAAATGCATGATAGCTATATGTTTGTGTCTTTGTATATGTCATATTGAGTCTTTAAATGTGCCTAACTTTTGCTTGAGTCATATGTCATATGTTAACTTGAAGTTTTCTTATTCTTGTTTTTCCAAGTATTTGAATATTGCATTCACTTTATGTCTTGCTTGATGTATGCTCCATGAAATTGATTTTGGCCTAAAACTTGAGGAACTAAGTGTCCAAGCCACCTAAAACTCTTTCTCACTATTTTATGAAACTAGTTGTGGAAAGAAGAAAATTTTACACCAATTTTTGCCTAAAAACCGAGAGCAACCTTGCTCCTTGGTGAACTAAAAGTATGTTTTTCACTAGGTTTTATGCTACTAGTTTTTCATACTTGAGAATTGGGTGATATTGGCTAATTAGTTCCATGCTTTAACTTGGTTATGATCTTTCTTGGTGTATGCATGATTTAAGACTTGAAGATGCTTGTCAAGTGCTTTCCATAGAGTCTTTAAAATGTGTTTTTCTTGTTTTAGTCTTGTTAAAAGTTTTGTCTCAAACTTTTCTTCTTTAGAGTTTAGCTTTCCTTGTTTTTGTGCTTTTCTTGCTTGTCACTAGGTGTTCTTTGTTTTGTCTTAGTAGTTTTCTTTTCTTGAAACTCTTGGGATGTTGTGGCCGAATCACTTGTATTGCATTTGAAAGGTTTTGAACAAGTTTTTAAAAGTGTTTGCTTCACTCCTTTGGTGGATTTTGAGTGCTAGCCTTGCCTTGTTACTTTGGGAGAGTGATCTAAACACTTGGGTTACATTTTGGGTTGGATTTGGTCTCGGTTTTCATGTTTTCTAACCTCTAATCCATTTATTTTGTCTCGGATTTGAGTGTTTTTGTTGTAGGAATCATGGAAAGTTCATCAAATGCACCTACACCAAACAAAAACAATACACTGATGAGATTGCTTCGGGATTTGGAGTTGTCTAGGAAGGAGGCCTTTGAACAATTGAGAAAAGACAAGGAGCAAAGTGACCTAAGAATCCAAGAGCACATTCAAAGGCTTGAAGCTAGGGAGAAAGAAAGAGAGCCTAGGAAAAGAGGGCATTCTAGGCGCAACCCATCACAAGAGAAGCAAACTCCAAAGATTCCTAAGTTCTATGGTGGAAGTGATCCCAAAATCTTCCTTGATTGGGAAGATAAAGTTGATCAAATTTTCATTGAAAATCATGTAAAGGATCAAACACAAGTTGATCTAGTAGTTTTAGGATTTTTGGAGTACGCCAATACTTGGTGGCATAAAGTTTGTAAGAATTATGACCAAGGGCCACCCGTGGCTTCTTGGATGGACATTAAAACTCTTATGCGCGCTAGATTTGTTCCTCCCTCCTATAGGAAGGAATTTATTTTCAAGCTCCAAAGGCTTCACCAAGGTCCTATGAGTGTGAGTGAATACTTTAAAGAATTAGAGTCTCAAATGCGTAGGGTTGAAATAAAAGAAACTAACAAAGAGAAAATAAAAAGATTTGTGAGTGGTCTTAGGAGAGACATAAAAGACCAAGTAGAATTGTATGAGTACTCCACTCTTGAAAATGTTTTCACACTTGCCCTTGGGATTGAAATTCAATTGAAAAGAAAAAGAAGGGCAAAGAAGAGTTACTCAGCCAACCACTACTTTAGTCACTCATGGAAGGGAAAGGATAAAAAGAAACATGATAAGTTCCCTTCTAACTCTCATCAAGAACCACCAAGTAAAAGTAAGTCTCCAAGTGATCACATTCACCATTCCACTTCTTCAAGATCAAGTTCCATTAAATGTTTTAAATGTTTGGGTTATAATCACATTGCATTAAATTTCCCAACCAAGAGGACCATGATCTTAAAGAAGAGTAATGATGCTGAAAGTGAACACTCATCTCCCCATTCTCTTTCAAAAGAATCTTCTTCCTCTAGTAAAACTAAATTTTTTGAGAAAGACCCTATGTTATTAAGGCGCATGATAGGTCAAGATCAAAGTGAGCTTGAGCTAACTCAAAGAGAAAACATTTTTCAATATAGATGCAAAATTAACAAATGGGTTTGCTCTCTAATTATTGATGGAGGAAGTAGTACCAATGTAGCTAGCACAAGGTTGGTGGAAAAGCTTAGCTTAGAGACCATTCCTCATGCTAAGCCCTACAAGCTTGCTTGGATAAGTAAAGAGGGAGAAATAGATGTCAATAAACAAGTCCTAATTAAATTCTCTATAGGAAGCTACAAAGATGAGGTGCTATGTGATGTTGTTCCCATGGAAGTCACACATATCTTACTAGGTAGGCCATGGAAATTTGATAAACAAACTTTACATGATGGCCATACCAACCAATACATTTTCTTCAAAAATGGGAAAAAGACAACTTTACTACCTCTATCACCTCAAGAAGTTAATAAGGATAGAAATATAATAAGAAAAGATAAAGAAGAAAAACAAAAGGGGCAAGCTTTCACTAAGGTGTTACTTGCCTACAAAAAAATTCTTCCAAAGCAAGATGTACATCACCCTTCCTTCTCTTCCCAAGTCAAAAAGGAAGGCCCAAAGCACAAGCAAGAGAGGAAGAATAGTCTAGAAAATAAAGATGGCCTAACCACAGCTAGGGGTAATACCCTTAGAAAGGATGGAAGAAGAGCTCATAAAAGGGAGGCGCAAATCCTCCCCCAAATCAAGTCAAGCTCCATCTACAAAGGCTTAAAGAATTTGTGGTCAAATTCTCTCCAAGGAGGGGAGGATGATGAAGGATTGACCCCAACCAAGGATGAAGGCAAATGCTTAAGAAGACTAAGCATGTTTAGAAAGGAAGTTCACTAATCCTTCATTCCTTTCATTTGTGTTTGCTATTTTTGATTCCCTAAGTTGACTTAGTTGAATCAACTTTAGTTGACTTGTTGACCTTTGACTAGGTTTGACTTGTTGACTATAGTTGACTTGACTTAAGCCAACATGCTAATATATGTTTATTTGCTTTGTAGGTTAATTAGGAGTAAGAAAACAATGCTAGGTGGCGCATGGTGATTGGGGAGCATAAATGATGTGGAAGAGAGAGTAAAGCAAAGGCATAAAGCATAAAGTAAAAGGCATGAAGCAAGTGTACCTATGTACCTTTGGTCCCCTTTGTTTTTAGCACACTTTGGCCACTTTTTGGAGACATATGAGACACATTCTTTGTCTCCTTTTGTGCTAGAACGAAATTAGCCTTGCACACACCATAGTTAGCTCTTTTGTCTCTCATTTTTGTAACCTTATTTGACCTAGTTTCTAGAAGCTAGGGTTAGGTTTTTGTAGAGACATCCTTAGGCATATTTTATTTGCTTAGAGGCCCCTAAAATCTTCTATATAAGGGGTGCTCCTAGACATGTAAAAGGGTTGAACATTTTGAAGTAAAAACACTCTTGTGTCTCAACCATTTGTGAGAGTTTCCTCCTTTGGGAGTGAATACTTTTAAGCCTTATCTTGCATAGCAAGTGGCGGCACACCTCCACTCATCTTCAAGGTTGCCATGGCTTCTAGCCTAGCCTTGTAGTGGCGTGCTTCTCACATTAATTTTACCATTTATTTCCTTTCCATTTTATGTTTTCTTCTTCCTTTAATTGTTCTTTGTTTTCTATGGTTTATGTGCTTTCCATTTCCTTTTTGTTTTGAAGCAATCCATCATCTTCTTCTATTCAGCTTTGTGAAAGGAACCTTCACATCTAGATAGCATGCTATCTTAATGTCTAGTGAGGATTTCACTTAGCTTTCTTAATCAACTCACACCATATTCAATAATCTTAAAAAGGAACAACATAATCCTTCATCAGAGGGACACTCAGCGAATGAATAAACTGATGGCGGAAATGGATGAGATGGGGATAAAGCCCAGTGTTATGACCATTGGCATTATTGTTAATCAATTGTGCAAAGCTAGGAAGATTTATGATGCAATGAAGATGTTTGATAAGTTGAGAGCTAAAGGAGAAGGTAATTTCTAATATACGTTAATTATCAAAAAACAATAATGCACATTAGTAATTTGATTTGTCTAGTCATTGTTTAATGAGATAAAATCATGCCTACTAATTGTTACCTTACTAACCTAATTTAATAGCAAGGACATGATTGATACCAATTTTCGATATTAGGGATATAATTGAGACTTAATTTGTAGAAGGAAAGACATAGAAAAACTAGTTAAATTTGTAAAAGCTAAATTTGAAATCTAATTGAATGAAACAAAATAGTGCATAATGAAAGTAAATAGAACAATAATATTATCAATGGAAACTTAATTAAACAAAATAATATAACATAAAATAATTATCAATGTAGACAAAAGAAATGTATAAGAGTTAGAAAAATGAAATTGAAATGTTGATAGAAAAGTAGTAACAATCTTTCACTAGTACTTGTTGACAAACATGTAGAAATGGAAATAAACAAAAACAGATGAAAATCAAATGTTAGTCCACTAGAGTGGGTAAGAAGATATTAATAAAAGAGAACACATAGCACAAACGGTTATGTTTGTAAAAATTTAGCTTCAAATCTGATTAAATAAACAAACATAATGCCAAAGGAAAATTACCAAAACCAAAATCTAATCAATAAAAATGAAACACACACTATAATATAAAAAAATTATCAAAATAGTAATAACGGTAGAATATAGGAGCTAGAAAAAGAAAACAATAACGTCTTTAGAGAGGCATGAGTAATGTGTGAAAACTTCCTGGTTACAAACCTGCACAAACAGTATTAAAACAAACCAAATGAAAATGAAATATTAGTACACTGAATTAAGGAGATGTGAATAACAAAGAAGATTAGTAGAAGGAAACACATAGAAAAACTAGTTAAATTTGTTAAAACTAAATTTGAAATCTAATTTAATGAAACAAAATAGTGCATAATGAAAGTAAATATAACAATAATATAGTCAATGGAAAATTAATTACACAAACTAATGTAACATAACATAATTATCAATGTAGAAAAAAGAAGTGTATAAGAGTTAGAAAAATGATATTGAAATGTTGATAGCAAAGTAGTAACAATCTTTAACTAGTACTTGTTGACAAACCTGTAGAAATGGAGTTAAACAAAAACAGACGAAAATCAAATGTTAGTCCACTAGAGTGGGTAAGAAGATATTAATAAAAGAGAACACATAGAAAAACTGGTTGTGTTTGTAAAAATTAAACTTCAAATCTGATTAAATAAACAAACATAATGCACAATGAAAATTAGCAAAACCAAAATCTAATCAATAAAAATTAAACACACACTACAATAGAAAAAAATTAACAAAATAGACATTATAACGGTAGAATATAGAAAATAGAAAAATAAAACCAAAACGTCTATATAGAGGCATGAGTAATGTGTGACAACTTCCTGTTGACCAACCTGCACAAACAGTATTAAAACAAACCATATGAAAATGAAATATTAGTACATTGAATTAAGGAGATGTGAATAACAAAGAAGATTAGAAGAAGGAAAGACATAGAAAAACTAGTTAAATTTGTAAAAACAAATTTTAAAATCTAATTGAATGAAACAAAATAGTGCATAATGAAAGTAAATAGAACAATAATATAATCATTGGAAAATTAATTGCACAAACTAATGTAACATGACATAATTATCAATGTAGAAAAAAGAAATGTATAAGAGTTAGAAAAATGATAGTGAAATGTTGATACCAAAGTAGTAACAATCTTTCACTACTACTTGTTGACAAACATGTAGAAATGGAGTTAAAGAAAAATAGATGAAAATCAAATGTTAGTCCACTAGAGTGGGTAAGAAAATATTAATAAAAGAGAACACATAGCACAACTGGTTGTGTGTGTCAAAATTAAACTTCCAATCTGATTAAATAAACAAACATAATGCAAAAAGAAAATTACCAAAACCAAAATCTAATCAATAAAAATTAAACACACGCTATAATAGAAAAAAATTATCAAAATAGTAATAACGGTAGATTATAGGAGATAGAAAAAGAAAACAAAAACGTCTATAGAGAGGCATGAGTAATGTGTGACAACTTTCTGTTGACAAATTTGCAGAAACAGTTTTAAAACAAACCATATGAAAATGAAATACTAGTACACTGAATTAGGGAGATATGAATAACAAAGAAGAATAGTAGAAGGAAACACATAGAAAAACTAGTTAAATTTGTAAAAACTAAATTTGAAATCTAATTGAATGAAACAAAATAGTGCATAACGAAAGTAAATAGAACAATAATATAATCAATAGAAAATTAATTACACCAACTAATGTAACATAACGTAATTATCAATGTAGAGAAAAGAAATGTATAAGAGTTAGAAAAATGATAATAAAATGTTGATACCAAAGTAGTAATAATGTTTCGCTACTACTTGTTGACAAACCTATAGAAATGGAATTCAACAAAAACAGATGAAAATCAAATGTTAGTACACTAGAGTGGGTAAGAAGATAATAATAAAGGAGAACACATAACAAATTTGGTTATGTTTGTAAAAATTAAACTTCAAATCTGATTGAATAAATAAATATAATGCAAAATGAAAATTACCAACACCAAAATATAATCATTGAAAATTAAACACACACTATAATAGAAAACAATTATCAAAATAGTAGTAACGGTAGAATATAGGAGATAGAAAAACAAAACCAAAATGTCTATAGAGAGGCATCAGTAATGTGTGACAACTTCCTGTTGACCAACCTGCACAAACAGTATTAAAACAAAACATATGAAAATGAAGTATTAGTACACTGAAGTAAGGAGATATGAATAACAAAGAACATTAGCAGAAGAAAACAAATAGAAAAAGTAGTTATATTTGTAAAAACTAAATTTGAAATCTAATTGAATTAAACAAAATAGTGCATAATGAAAGTAAATAGAACAATAATATAATCAATGGAAACTTAATTACACAAACTAATGTAACATAACATAATTATCAATGTAGTAAAAAGAAATGTATAAGAGTTAGAAAAATGATATTGAAATTTTGATAGCAAAGTAGTAACAATCTTTAACTACAACTTGTTGACAAACCTGCACAAACAGTATTAAAACAAAACATATGAAAATGAAATATTAGTACACTGAATTAAGGAGATGTGAAAAATAAATAAGATTACTATAAGGAAACACATAGCAAAACTAGTTAAATTTGTAAAAACTAAATTTAAAATCTAATTGAATGAAACAAAATAGTGCATAATGAAAGTAAATACAGCAATAATATAATCAATGGAAAATTAATTACACAAACAAATGTAAAATAACATAATTATCAATGTAGAAAAAAGAAATGTATAAGAGTTAGAAATATGATATTGAAATGTTGATACCAAAGTAGTAACAATCTTTCACTACTACTTGTTGACAAACCTGTAGAAATGGAGTTAAACAAAAACATATGAAAACCAAATGTTAGTACACTAGAGTGGGTAAGCAGATATTAATAAAAGAGAACACATAGCATAACCGGTCATATTTTTAAAAATTAAATTTCAAATCTGATTAAATAAACAAACATAATGCAAAATGAAAATTACCAAAATCAAAATCTAATCAATGAAAATTAAACACACACTATAATAGAAAAAAATTATCAAAATAGACATAACGTTAGAATATAGGAGATAGAAAAACAAAACCAAAACGTCAATAGAGACGCATGAATAATGTGTGACAACTTCCTGTTGACAAACCTGCACAAACAGTATTAAATCAAAACATGTGAAAATGAAATATTAGTACACATAAGTAAGGAGATGTTAATAACAAATAAGATTAGTAGAAGGAAACACCGAGAAAAACTAGTAAAATTTGTAAAAACTAAATTTTAAATCTAATTGAATGAAACAAAATAGTGCATAATGTATAATCAATGGAAAATTAATTACATAAACTAATGTAACATAACATAATTATCAATGTAGAAAAAAGAAATGTATAAGGGTTAGAAAAATGATATTGAAATGTTGATACCAAAGTAGTAACAATCTTTCACTATTACTTGTTGACAAACCTATAGAAATGGAATTAAACAAAAACAGATGAAAATGAAATGTTAGTACACTAGAGTGGGCAAGAAGATATTAATAAAACACAACACATAGCATAACTAGTCATATTTGAAAAAATTAAATTTCAAATCTGATGAAATAAACAAACATAATGCAAAATGAAAATTACCAAAACCAAAATCTAATCAACGAAAATTAAACACACACTATAATAGAAAAAAATTATCAAAATAGACACAACGGTAGAATATAAGAGATAGAAAAAGAAAACCAAAATGTCTATAGAGACATGAATAATGTGTGACAACTTCCTGTTGACAAACCTGCACAAACAGTATTAAAACAAAACATATGAAAATGAAATATTAGTACACTGAATTAAGGAGACGTGAAAAACAAATAAGATTACTATAAGGAAACACATAGCAAAACTAGTTAAATTTGTAAAAACTAAATTTGAAATCTAATTGAATGAAACAAAATAGTGCATAATGAAAGTAAATAGAGAATTAATATAATAAATAGTAAATTAATTACATAAACTAATGTAACATAACATAATTATCAATGTAGCAAAAAGATATGCATGAGAGTTAGAAAAATGATATTGAAATGTTGATACCAAAGTAGTAAATATGTTTCACGACTACTTGTTGACAAACCTGTACAAATGGAATTAAACAATAACAGATGAAAATCAAATGTTAATACACTAGAATGGGTAAGAAGATATTAATAAAATAGAACACATAGCATAACCGGTCATATTTTTAAAAATTAAATTTCAAATCTGATTAAATAAACAAACATAATGCAAAATGAAAATTACCAAAATCGAAATCTAATCAATGAAAATTAAACACACACTATAATAGAAAAAAATTATCAAAATAGACATAACGGTAGAATATAGGAGATAGAAAAACAAAACCAAAACGTCAATAGAGACGCATGAATAATGTGTGACAACTTCCTGTTGACAAACCTGCACAAACAGTATTAAATCAAAACATGTGAAAATGAAATATTAGTACACATAAGTAAGGAGATGTTAATAACAAATACGATTAGTAGAAGGAAACACCGAGAAAAACTAGTAAAATTTGTAAAAACTAAATTTTAAATCTAATTGAATGAAACAAAATAGTGCATAATGTATAATCAATGGAAAATTAATTACATAAACTAATGTAACATAACATAATTATCAATGTAGAAAAAAGAAATGTATAAGGGTTAGAAAAATGATATTGAAATGTTGATACCAAAGTAGTAACAATCTTTCACTATTACTTGTTGACAAACCTATAGAAATGGAATTAAACAAAAACAGATGAAAATCAAATGTTAGTACACTAGAGTGGGCAAGAAGATATTAATAAAACACAACACATAGCATAACTAGTCATATTTGAAAAAATTAAATTTCAAATCTGATGAAATAAACAAACATAATGCAAAATGAAAATTACCAAAACCAAAATCTAATCAATGAAAATTAAACACACACTATAATAGAAAAAAATTATCAAAATAGACACAACGGTAGAATATAAGAGATAGAAAAAGAAAACCAAAATCTCTATAGAGACATGAATAATGTGTGATAACTTCCTGTTGCCAAACCTGCACAAACAGTATTAAAACAAAACATATGAAAATGAAATATTAGTACACTGAATTAAGGAGATGTGAATAACAAATAAGATTACTATAAGGAAACACATAGCAAAACTAGTTAAATTTGTAAAAACTAAATTTGAAATCTAATTGAATGAAACAAAATAGTGCATAATGAAAGTAAATAGAGAATTAATATAATAAATAGTAAATTAATTACATAAACTAATGTAACATAACATAATTATCAATGTAGCAAAAAGATATGTATGAGAGTTAGAAAAATGATATTGAAATGTTGATACCAAAGTAGTAAATATCTTTCACTACTACTTGTTGACAAACCTGTAGAAATGGAATTAAACAAAAACATATCAAAATCAAATATTGGTACACTAGAGTTGTAAGAAGATATTAATAAAACAGAACACATAGCACAACTGGTTATGTTTGTACCAATTAAACTTCAAATCTGATTAAATAAACAAACATAATGCAAAATCAAAATTACCAAAACCAAAATCTAATCAATGAAAATTAAACACACACTATAATAGAAAAAAAATATCAAAATAGACACAATGGTAGAATATAGGGGATAGAAAAACAAAACCAAAACGTCTATAGAGACACATGAATAATGTGTGACAACTTCCTGTTGACAAAGCTGCACAAAAAGTATTAAAACAAAAATATGAAAATGAAATATTAGTACACTTAAGTAAGGAGATGTGAATAACAAATACAATTACTAGAAGGAAACACAGAGAAAAACTAGTTAAATTTGTAAAAACTAAATTTAAAATCTAATTGAATGAAACAAAATAGTGCATAATGAAAGTAAATACAGCAATAATATAATCAATGGAAAATTAATTACACAAACAAATGTAAAATAACATAATTATCAATGTAGAAAAAAGAAATGTATAAGAGTTAGAAATATGATATTGAAATGTTGATACCAAGGTAGTAACAATCTTTCACTACTACTTGTTGACAAACCTGTAGAAATGGAGTTAAACAAAAACATATCAAAACCAAATGTTAGTACACTAGAGTGGGTAAGCAGATATTAATAAAAGAGAACACATAGAAAAACTAGTTATGTTTCTAAAAATTCAAATTCAAATATGATTAAATAAACAAACATAATGCAAAATGAAAATTACCAAAACCAAAATCTAATCAATGAAAATTAAACACACACGATAATAGAAAAAAATTATCAAAATAGACATAACGTTAGAATATAGGAGATAGAAAAACAAAACCAAAACGTCTATAGAGACACATGAATAATGTGTGACAACTTCCTGTTGACAAACCTGCACAAACAGTATTAAAATAAAACATATGAAAATGAAATATTAGTACACTGAAGTAAGGAGATGTGAATAACAAATAAGATTAGTAGAAGGAAACACATAGAAAAACTAGTTAAATTTGTAAAAACTAAATTTGAAATCTAATTGAATGAAACAAAATAGTGCATAATGAAATTAAATAGAGCAATAATATAATCAACGGAAAATTAATTACACAAACTAATGTAACATAACATAATTATCAATGTAGCAAAAAGAAATGTATAAGAGTTAGAAAAATGATATTGAAATGTTGATACCAAAGTAGTAAATATCTTTCATGACTACTTGATGACAAACCTGTACAAATAGAATTAAACAATAACAGATGAAAATCAAATGTTAATACACTAGAGTGGGTAAGAAGATATTAATAAAACAGAACACATAGCATAACCGGTCATATTTTTAAAAATTAAATTTCAAATCTGATTAACTAAACAAACATAATGCAAAATGAAAATTACCAAACTCAAAATCTAATCAATGAAAATTAAACACACACTATAATATAAAAAAATTATCAAAATAGACACAACGGTAGAATATAAGAGATAGAAAAAGAAAACCAAAATGTCTATAGAGACATGAATAATGTGTGACAACTTCCTATTGACAAACCTGCACAAACAGTATTAAAACAAAACATATGAAAATGAAATATTAGTACACTGAATTAAGGAGATGTGAATAACAAATAAGATTACTATAAGGAAACACATAGCAAAACTAGTTAAATTTGTAAAAACTAAATTTGAAATCTAATTGAATGAAACAAAATAGTGCATAATGAAAGTAAATAGAGAATTAATATAGTAAATAGTAAATTAATTATACAAACTAATGTAACATAACATAATTATCAATGTAGCAAAAAGATATGTATGAGAGTTAGAAAAATGATATTGAAATGTTGATACCAAAGTAGAAATGGAATTAAACAAAAACAGATCAAAATCAAATATTGGTACACTAGAGTTGTAAGAAGATATTAATAAAACAGAACACATAGCACAACTGGTTATGTTTGTACAAATTAAACTTCAAATCTGATTAAATAAACAAACATAATGCAAAATCAAAATTACCAAAACCAAAATCTAATCAATGAAAATTAAACACACACTATAACAAAAAAAAATATCAAAATAGACACAACGGTAGAATATAGGGGATAGAAAAACAAAACCAAAACGTCTATAGAGACACACTAATAATGTGTGACAACTTCCTGTTGACAAAGCTGCACAAACAGTATTAAAACAAAACATATGAAAATGAAATATTAGTACACTGAAGTAAGGAGATGTGAATAACAAATAAGATTAGTAGAAGGAAACACATAGAAAAACTGGTTAAATTTGTAAAAACTAAATTTGAAATCTAATTGAATGAAACAAAATAGTGCATAATGAAATTAAATAGAGCAATAATATAATCAACGGAAAATTAATTACACAAACTAATGTAACATAACATAATTATCAATGTAGCAAAAAGAAATGTATAAGAGTTAGAAAAATGATATTGAAATGTTGATACCAAAGTAGTAAATATCTTTCACGACTACTTGTTGACAAACCTGTACAAATGGAATTAAACAATAACAGATGAAAATCAAATGTTAATACACTAGAGTGGGTAAGAAGATATTAATAAAACAGAACACATAGCATAACCGGTCATATTTTTAAAAATTAAATTTCAAATCTGATTAAATAAACAAACATAATGCAAAATGAAAATTACCAAAATCAAAATCTAATCAATGAAAATTAAACACACACTATAATAGAAAAAAATTATCAAAATAGACATAACGGTAGAATATAGGAGATAGAAAAACAAAACCAAAACGTCAATAGAGACGCATGAATAATGTGTGACAACTTCCTGTTGACAAACCTGCACAAACAGTATTAAATCAAAACATGTGAAAATGAAATATTAGTACACATAAGTAAGGAGATGTTAATAACAAATACGATTAGTAGAAGGAAACACCGAGAAAAACTAGTAAAATTTGTAAAAACTAAATTTTAAATCTAATTGAATGAAACAAAATAGTGCATAATGTATAATCAATGGAAAATTAATTACATAAACTAATGTAACATAACATAATTATCAATGTAGAAAAAAGAAATGTATAAGGGTTAGAAAAATGATATTGAAATGTTGATACCAAAGTAGTAACAATCTTTCACTATTACTTGTTGACAAACCTATAGAAATGGAAGTAAACAAAAACAGATGAAAATCAAATGTTAGTACACTAGAGTGGGCAAGAAGATATTAATAAAACAGAACACATAGCATAACTAGTCATATTTGAAAAAATTAAATTTCAAATCTGATGAAATAAACAAACATAATGCAAAATGAAAATTACCAAAACCAAAATCTAATCAATGAAAATTAAACACACACTATAATAGAAAAAAATTATCAAAATAGACACAACGGTAGAATATAAGAGATAGAAAAAGAAAACCAAAATGTCTATAGAGACATGAATAATGTGTGACAACTTCCTGTTGACAAACCTGCACAAATAGTATTAAAACAAAACATATGAAAATGAAATATTAGTACACTGAATTAAGGAGATGTGAATAACAAATAAGATTACTATAAGGAAACACATAGCAAAACTAGTTAAATTTGTAAAAACTAAATTTGAAATCTAATTGAATGAAACAAAATAGTGCATAATGAAAGTAAATAGAGAATTAATATAATAAATAGTAAATTAATTACACAAACTAGTGTAACATAACATAATTATCAATGTAGCAAAAAGATATGTATGAGAGTTAGAAAAATGATATTGAAATGTTGATACCAAAGTAGTAAATATCTTTCAATACTACTTGTAGACAAACCTGTAGAAATTGAATTAAACAAAAACAGATCAAAATCAAATATTGGTACACTAGAGTTGTAAGAAGATATTAATAAAACAGAACACATAGCACAACTGGTTATGTTTGTACAAATTAAACTTCAAATCTGATTAAATAAACAAACATAATGCAAAATCAAAATTACCAAAACCAAAATCTAATCAATGAAAATTAAACACACACTATAATAGAAAAAAAATATCAAAATAGACACAACGGTAGAATATAGGGGATAGAAAAACAAAACCAAAACGTCTATAGAGACACATGAATAATGTGTGACAACTTCCTGTTGACAAAGCTGCACAAACAGTATTAAAACAAAACATATGAAAATGAAATATTAGTACACTTAAGTAAGGAGATGTGAATAACAAATACAATTACTAGAAGGAAACACAGAGTAAAACTAGTTAAATTTGTAAAAACTAAATTTAAAATCTAATTGAATGAAACAAAATAGTGCATAATGAAAGTAAATACAGCAATAATATAATCAATGGAAAATTAATTACACAAACAAATGTAAAATAACATAATTATCAATGTAGAAAAAAGAAATGTATAAGAGTTAGAAATATGATATTGAAATGTTGATACCAAAGTAGTAACAATCTTTCACTACTACTTGTGGACAAACTTGTAGAAATGGAGTTAAACAAAAACATATGAAAACCAAATGTTAGTACACTAGAGTGGGTAAGCAGATATTAATAAAAGAGAACACATAGAAAAACTAGTTATGTTTCTAAAAATTCAAATTCAAATCTGATTAAATAAAGAAACATAATGCAAAATGAAAATTACCAAAACCAAAATATAATCAATGAAAATTAAACACACACGATAATAGAAAAAAATTATCAAAATAGACATAACGTTAGAATATAGGAGATAAAAAACATAACCAAAACATCTATAGAGAGGCATGAATAATGTGTGACAACTTCCTGTTGACAAACCTGCACAAACAGTATTAAAATAAAACATATGAAAATGAAATATTAGTACACTGAATTAAGGAGATGTGAATAACAAATAAGATTACTATAAGGAAACACATAGCAAAACTAGTTAAATTTGTAAAAACTAAATTTGAAATCTAATTGAATGAAACAAAATAGTGCATAATGAAAGTAAATAGAGAATTAATATAATAAATAGTAAATTAATTACACAAACTAATGTAACATAACATAATTATCAATGTAGCAAAAAGATATGTATGAGAGTTAGAAAAATGATATTGAAATGTTGATACCAAAGTAGTAAATATCTTTCACTACTACTTGTTGACAAACCTGTAGAAATGGAATTAAACAAAAACAGATCAAAATCAAATATTGGTACACTAGAGTTGTAAGAAGATATTAATAAAACAGAACACATAGCACAACTGGTTATGTTTGTACAAATTAAACTTCAAATCTGATTAAATAAACAAACATAATGCAAAATCAAAATTACCAAAACCAAAATCTAATCAATGAAAATTAAACACACACTATAATAGAAAAAAAAATATCAAAATAGACACAACGGTAGAATATAGGGGATAGAAAAACAAAACCAAAACGTCTATAGAGACACATGAATAATGTGTGACAACTTCCTGTTGACAAAGCTGCACAAACAGTATTAAAACAAAACATATGAAAATGAAATATTAGTACACTTAAGTAAGGAGATGTGAATAACAAATACAATTACTAGAAGGAAACACAGAGAAAAACTAGTTAAATTTGTAAAAACTAAATTTAAAATCTAATTGAATGAAACAAAATAGTGCATAATGAAAGTAAATACAGCAATAATATAATCAATGGAAAATTAATTACACAAACAAATGTAAAATAACATAATTATCAATGTAGAAAAAAGAAATGTATAAGAGTTAGAAATATGATATTGAAATGTTGATACCAAAGTAGTAACAATCTTTCACTACTACTTGTGGACAAACCTGTAGAAATGGAGTTAAGCAAAAACATATGAAAACCAAATGTTAGTACACTATAGTGGGTAAGCAGATATTAATAAAAGAGAACACATAGAAAAACTAGTTATGTTTCTAAAAATTCAAATTCAAATCTGATTAAATAAACAAACATAATGCAAAATGAAAATTACCAAAACCAAAATCTAATCAATGAAAATTAAACACACACGATAATAGAAAAAAATTATCAAAATAGACATAACGTTAGAATATAGGAGATAAAAAAACATAACCAAAACATCTATAGAGAGGCATGAATAATGTGTGACAACTTCCTGTTGACAAACCTGCACAAACAGTATTAAAATAAAACATATGAAAATGAAATATTAGTACACTGAATTAAGGAGATGTGAATAACAAATAAGATTAGTAGAAGGAAACACAAAGAAAAACTAGTTAAATTTGTAAAAACTAAATTTGAAATCTAATTGAATGAAACAAAATAGTGCATAATGAAATTAAATAGAGCAATAATATAAGCAACGGAAAATTAATTACACAAACTAATGTAACATAACATAATTATCAATGTAGCAAAAAGAAATGTATAAGAGTTAGAAAAATGATATTGAAATGTTGATACCAAAGTAGTAAATATCTTTCACGACTACTTGTTGACAAACCTGTACAAATGGAATTAAACAATAACAGATGAAAATCAAATGTTAATACACTAGAGTGGGTAAGAAGATATTAATAAAACAGAACACATAGCATAACCGGTCATATTTTTAAAAATTAAATTTCAAATCTGATTAAATAAACAAACATAATGCAAAATGAAAATTACCAAAATCAAAATCTAATCAATGAAAATTAAACACACACTATAATAGAAAAAAATTATCAAAATAGACATAACGGTAGAATATAGGAGATAGAAAAACAAAACCAAAACGTCAATAGAGACGCATGGATAATGTGTGACAACTTCCTGTTGACAAACCTGCACAAACAGTATTAAATCAAAACATGCGAAAATGAAATATTAGTACACGTAAGTAAGGAGATGTTAATAACAAATACGATTAGTAGAAGGAAACACCGAGAAAAACTAGTAAAATTTGTAAAAACTAAATTTTAAATCTAATTGAATGAAACAAAATAGTGCATAATGTATAATCAATGGAAAATTAATTACATAAACTAATGTAACATAACATAATTATCAATGTAGAAAAAAGAAATGTATAAGGGTTAGAAAAATGATATTGAAATGTTGATGCCAAAGTAGTAACAATCTTTCACTATTACTTGTTGACAAACCTATAGAAATGGAATTAAACAAAAATAGATGAAAATCAAATGTTAGTACACTAGAGTGGGCAAGAAGATATTAAGAAAACAGAACACATAGCATAACTAGTCATATTTGAAAAAATTAAATTTCAAATCTGATGAAATAAACAAACATAATGCAAAATGAAAATTACCAAAACCAAAATCTAATCAATGAAAATTAAACACACACTATAATAGAAAAAAATTATCAAAATAGACACAACGGTAGAATATAAGAGATAGAAAAAGAAAACCAAAATGTCTATAGAGACATGAATAATGTGTGACAACTTCCTGTTGACAAACCTGCACAAACAGTATTAAAACAAAACATATGAAAATGAAATATTAGTACACTGAATTAAGGAGATGTGAATAACAAATAAGATTACTATAAGGAAACACATAGCAAAACTAGTTCAATTTGTAAAAACTAAATTTGAAATCTAATTGAATGAAACAAAATAGTGCATAATGAAAGTAAATAGAGAATTAATATAATAAATAGTAAATTAATTACACAAACTAATGTAACATAACATAATTATCAATGTAGCAAAAAGATATGTGTGAGAGTTAGAAAAATGATATTGAAATGTTGATACCAAAGTAGTAAATATCTTTCACTACTACTTGTTGACAAACCTGTAGAAATGGAATTAAACAAAAACAGATCAAAATCAAATATTGGTACACTAGAGTTGTAAGAAGATATTAATAAAACAGAACACATAGCACAACTGGTTATGTTTGTACAAATTAAACTTCAAATCTGATTAAATAAACAAACATAATGCAAAATCAAAATTACCAAAACCAAAATCTAATCAATGAAAATTAAACACACACTATAATAGAAAAAAAATACCAAAATAGACACAACGGTAGAATATAGGGGATAGAAAAACAAAACCAAAACGTCTATAGAGACACATGAATAATGTGTGACAACTTCCTGTTGACAAAGCTGCACAAACAGTATTAAAACAAAACATATGAAAATGAAATATTAGTACACTTAAGTAAGGAGATGTGAATAACAAATACAATTACTAGAAGGAAACACAGAGAAAAACTAGTTAAATTTGTAAAAACTAAATTTAAAATCTAATTGAATGAAACAAAATAGTGCATAATGAAAGTAAATACAGCAATAATATAATCAATGGAAAATTAATTACACAAACAAATGTAAAATAACATAATTATCAATGTAGAAAAAAGAAATGTATAAGAGTTAGAAATATGATATTGAAATGTTGATACCAAAGTAGTAACAATCTTTCACTACTACTTGTGGACAAACCTGTAGAAATGGAGTTAAACAAAAACATATGAAAACCAAATGTTAGTACACTAGAGTGGGTAAGCAGATATTAATAAAAGAGAACACATAGAAAAACTAGTTATGTTTCTAAAAATTCAAATTCAAATCTGATTAAATAAACAAACATAATGCAAAATGAAAATTACCAAAACCAAAATCTAATCAATGAAAATTAAACACACACGATAATAGAAAAAAATTATCAAAATAGACACAACGGTAGAATATAAGAGATAGAAAAAGAAAACCAAAATGTCTATAGAGACATGAATAATGTGTGACAACTTCCTGTTGACAAACCTGCACAAACAGTATTAAAACAAAACATATGAAAATGAAATATTAGTACACTGAATTAAGGAGATGTGAATAACAAATAAGATTAGTAGAAGGAAACACATAGAAAAACTAGTTAAATTTGTAAAAACTAAATTTGAAATCTAATTGAATGAAACAAAATAGTGCATAATGAAATTAAATAGAGCAATAATATAATCAACGGAAAATTAATTACACAAACTAATGTAACATAACATAATTATCAATGTACAAAAAGAAATGTATAAGAGTTAGAAAAATGATATTGAAATGTTGATACCAAAGTAGTAAATATCTTTCACGACTACTTGTTGACAAACCTGTACAAATGGAGTTAAACAAAAACATATGAAAACCAAATGTTAGTACACTAGAGTGGGTAAGCAGATATTAATAAAAGAGAACGCATAGAAAAACTAGTTATGTTTCTAAAAATTCAAATTCAAATCTGATTAAATAAACAAACATAATGCAAAATGAAAATTACCAAAATCAAAATCTAATCAATGAAAATTAAACACACACTATAATAGAAAAAAATTATCAAAATAGACATAACGGTAGAATATAGGAGATAGAAAAACAAAACCAAAACGTCAATAGAGACGCATGAATAATGTGTGACAACTTCCTGTTGACAAACCTGCACAAACAGTATTAAATCAAAACATGCGAAAATGAAATATTATTACACATAAGTAAGGAGATGTTAATAACAAATACGATTAGTAGAAGGAAACACCGAGAAAAGCTAGTAAAATTTGTAAAAACTAAATTTTAAATCTAATTGAATGAAACAAAATAGTGCATAATGTATAATCAATGGAAAATTAATTACATAAACTAATGTAACATAACATAATTATCAATGTAGAAAAAAGAAATGTATAAGGGTTAGAAAAATGATATTGAAATGTTGATACCAAAGTAGTAACAATCTTTCACTATTACTTGTTGACAAACCTATAGAAATGGAATTAAACAAAAACAGATGAAAATCAAATGTTAGTACACTAGAGTGGGCAAGAAGATATTAATAAAACAGAACACATAGCATAACTAGTCATATTTGAAAAAATTAAATTTCAAATCTGATGAAATAAACAATCATAATGCAAAATGAAAATTACCAAAACCAAAATCTAATCAATGAAAATTAAACACACACTATAATAGAAAAAAATTATCAAAATAGACACAACGGTAGAATATAAGAGATAGAAAAAGAAAACCAAAATGTCTATAGAGACATGAATAATGTGTGACAACTTCCTGTTGACAAACCTGCACAAACAGTATTAAAACAAAACATATGAAAATGAAATATTAGTACACTGAATTAAGGAGATGTGAATAACAAATAAGATTACTATAAGGAAACACATAGCAAAACTAGTTAAATTTGTAAAAACTAAATTTGAAATCTAATTAAATGAAACAAAATAGTGCATAATGAAAGTAAATAGAGAATTAATATAATAAATAGTAAATTAATTACACAAACTAATGTAACATAACATAATTATCAATGTAGCAAAAAGATATGTGTGAGAGTTAGAAAAATGATATTGAAATGTTGATACCAAAGTAGTAAATATCTTTCACTACTACTTGTTGACAAACCTGTAGAAATGGAATTAAACAAAAACAGATCAAAATCAAATATTGGTACACTAGAGTTGTAAGAAGATATTAATAAAACAGAACACATAGCACAACTGGTTATGTTTGTACAAATTAAACTTCAAATCTGATTAAATAAACAAACATAATGCAAAATCAAAATTACCAAAACCAAAATCTAATCAATGAAAATTAAACACACACTATAATAGAAAAAAAATATCAAAATAGACACAACGGTAGAATATAGGGGATAGAAAAACAAAACCAAAACGTCTATAGAGACACATGAATAATGTGTGACAACTTCCTGTTGACAAAGCTGCACAAACAGTATTAAAACAAAACATATGAAAATGAAATATTAGTACACTTAAGTAAGGAGATGTGAATAACAAATACAATTACTAGAAGGAAACATAGAGAAAAACTAGTTAAATTTGTAAAAACTAAATTTAAAATCTAATTGAATGAAACAAAATAGTGCATAATGAAAGTAAATACAGCAATAATATAATCAATGGAAAATTAATTACACAAACAAATGTAAAATAACATAATTATCAATGTAGAAAAAAGAAATGTATAAGAGTTAGAAATATGATATTGAAATGTTGATACCAAAGTAGTAACAATCTTTCACTACTACTTGTTGACAAACCTGTAGAAATGGAGTTAAACAAAAACATATGAAAACCAAATGTTAGTACACTAGAGTGGGTAAGCAGATATTAATAAAAGAGAACACATAGAAAAACTAGTTATGTTTCTAAAAATTCAAAATCAAATCTGATTAAATAAACAAACATAATGCAAAATGAAAATTACCAAAACCAAAATCTAATCAATGAAAATTAAACACACACTATAATAGAAAAAAATTATCAAAATAGACATAACGTTAGAATATAGGAGATAAAAAACATAACCAAAACATCTATAGAGAGGCATGAATAATGTGTGACAACTTCCTGTTGACAAACCTGCACAAACAGTATTAAAATAAAACATATGAAAATGAAATATTAGTACACCGAAGTAAGGAGATGTGAATAACAAATAAGATTAGTAGAAGGAAACACATAGAAAAACTAGTTAAATTTGTAAAAACTAAATTTGAAATCTAATTTAATGAAACAAAATAGTGCATCATGAAATGAAATAGAGAAATAATATAATCAACGGAAAATTAATTACACAAACTAATGTAACATAACATAATTATCAATGTAGCAAAAAGAAATGTATAAGAGTTAGAAAAATGATATTGAAATGTTGATACCAAAGTAGTAAATATCTTTCACTACTACTTGTTGACAAACCTGTACAAGTGGAATTAAACAATAACAGATGAAAATCAAATGTTAATACACTAGAGTGGGTAAGAAGATATTAATAAAACAGAACACATAGCATAACCGGTCATATTTTTAAAAATTAAATTTCAAATCTGATTAAATAAACAAACATAATGCAAAATGAAAATTACCAAAACCAAAATCTAATCAATGAAAATTAAACACACACTATAATAGAAAAAAATTATCAAACTGGACATAACGGTAGAATATAGGAGATAGAAAAACAAAACCAAAACGTCAATAGAGATGCATGAATAATGTGTGACAACTTCCTGTTGACAAACCTGCACAAACAGTATTAAATCAAAACATGTGAAAATGAAATATTAGTACACATAAGTAAGGAGATGTTAATAACAAATACGATTAGTAGAAGGAAACACCGAGAAAAACTAGTAAAATTTGTAAAAACTAAATTTTAAATCTAATTGAATGAAACAAAATAGTGCATAATGTATAATCAATGGAAAATTAATTACATAAACTAATGTAACATAGCATAATTATCAATGTAGAAAAAAGAAATGTATAAGGGTTAGAAAAATGATATTGAAATGTTGATACCAAAGTAGTAACAATCTTTCACTATTACTTGTTGACAAACCTATAGAAATGGAATTAAACAAAAACAGATGAAAATCAAATGTTAGTACACTAGAGTGGGTAAGAAGATATTAATAAAACAGACCACATAGCATAACTGGTCATATTTGAAAAAATTAAATTTCAAATCTGATGAAATAAACAAACATAATGCAAAATGAAAATTACCAAAACCAAAATCTAATCAATGAAAATTAAACACACACTATAATAGAAAAAAATTATCAAAATAGACACAACGGTAGAATATAAGAGATAGAAAAAGAAAACCAAAATGTCTATAGAGACATGAATAATGTGTGACAACTTCCTGTTGACAAACCTGCACAAACAGTATTAAAACAAAACATATGAAAATGAAATATTAGTACACTGAATTAAGGAGATGTGAATAACAAATAAGATTACTATAAGGAAACACATAGCAAAACTAGTTAAATTTGTAAAAACTAAATTTGAAATCTAATTAAATGAAACAAAATAGTGCATAATGAAAGTAAATAGAGAATTAATATAATAAATAGTAAATTAATTCCACAAACTAATGTAACATAACATAATTATCAATGTAGCAAAAAGATATGTGTGAGAGTTAGAAAAATGATATTGAAATGTTGATACCAAAGTAGTAAATATCTTTCACTACTACTTGTTGACAAACCTGTAGAAATGGAATTAAACAAAAACAGATCAAAATCAAATATTGGTACACTAGAGTTGTAAGAAGATATTAATAAAACAGAACACATAGCACAACTGGTTATGTTTGTACAAATTAAACTTCAAATCTGATTAAATAAACAAACATAATGCAAAATCAAAATTACCAAAACCAAAATCTAATCAATGAAAATTAAACACACACTATAATAGAAAAAAAATATCAAAATAGACACAACGGTAGAATATAGGGGATAGAAAAACAAAACCAAAACGTCTATAGAGACACATGAATAATGTGTGACAACTTCCTGTTGACAAAGCTGCACAAACAGTATTAAAACAAAACATATGAAAATGAAATATTAGTACACTTAAGTAAGGAGATGTGAATAACAAATACAATTACTAGAAGGAAACACAGAGAAAAACTAGTTAAATTTGTAAAAACTAAATTTAAAATCTAATTGAATGAAACAAAATAGTGCATAATGAAAGTAAATACAGCAATAATATAATCAATGGAAAATTAATTACACAAACAAATGTAAAATAACATAATTATCAATGTAGAAAAAAGAAATGTATAAGAGTTAGAAATATGATATTGAAATGTTGATACCAAAGTAGTAACAATCTTTCACTACTACTTGTTGACAAACCTGTAGAAATGGAGTTAAACAAAAACATATGAAAACCAAATGTTAGTACACTAGAGTGGGTAAGCAGATATTAATAAAAGAGAACACATAGAAAAACTAGTTATGTTTCTAAAAATTAAAATTCAAATCTGATTAAATAAACAAACATAATGCAAAAGGAAAATTACCAAAACCAAAATCTAATCAATGAAAATTAAACACACACTATAATAGAAAAAAATTATCAAAATAGACATAACGTTAGAATATAGGAGATAAAAAACATAACCAAAACATCTATAGAGAGGCATGAATAATGTGTGACAACTTCCTGTTGAGAAACCTGCACAACAGTATTTAAATAAAACATATGAAAATGAAATATTAGTACACTGAAGTAAGGAGATGTGAATAACAAATAAGATTTGTAGAAGGAAACACATAGAAAAACTAGTTAAATTTGTAAAAACTAAATTTGAAATCTAATTGAATGAAACAAAATAGTGCATAATGAAATTAAATAGAGCAATAATATAATCAACGGAAAATTAATTACACAAACTAATGTAACATAACATAATTATCAATGTAGCAAAAAGAAATGTATAAGAGTTAGAAAAATGATATTGAAATGTTGATACCAAAGTAGTAAATATCTTTCACGACTACTTGTTGACAAACCTGTACAAATGGAATTAAACAATAACAGATGAAAATCAAATGTTAATACACTAGAGTGGGTAAGAAGATATTAATAAAACAGAACACATAGCATAACCGGTCATATTTTTAAAAATTAAATTTCAAATCTGATTAAATAAACAAACATAATGCAAAATGAAAATTACCAAAATCAAAATCTAATCAATGAAAATTAAACACACACTATAATAGAAAAGAATTATCAAAATAGACATAACGGTAGAATATAGGAGATAGAAAAACAAAACCAAAACGTCAATAGAGACGCATGAATAATGTGTGACAACTTCCTGTTGACAAACCTGCACAAACAGTATTAAATCAAAACATGTGAAAATGAAATATTAGTACACATAAGTAAGGAGATGTTAATAACAAATACGATTAGTAGAAGGAAACACCGAGAAAAACTAGTAAAATTTGTAAAAACTAAATTTTAAATCTAATTGAATGAAACAAAATAGTGCATAATGTATAATCAATGGAAAATTAATTACATAAACTAATGTAACATAACATAATTATCAATGTAGAAAAAAGAAATGTATAAGGGTTAGAAAAATGATATTGAAATGTTGATACCAAAGTAGTAACAATCTTTCACTAGTACTTGTTGACAAACCTATAGAAATAGAATTAAACAAAAACAGATGAAAATCAAATGTTAGTACACTAGAGTGGGTAAGAAGATATTAATAAAACAGACCACATAGCATAACTGGTCATATTTGAAAAAATTAAATTTCAAATCTGATGAAATAAACAAACATAATGCAAAATGAAAATTACCAAAACCAAAATCTAATCAATGAAAATTAAACACACACTATAATAGAAAAAAATTATCAAAATAGACACAACAGTAGAATATAAGAGATAGAAAAAGAAAACCAAAATGTCTATAGAGACATGAATAATGTGTGACAACTTCCTGTTGACAAACCTGCACAAACAGTATTAAAACAAAACATATGAAAATGAAATATTAGTACACTGAATTAAGGAGATGTGAATAACAAATAAGATTACTATAAGGAAACATATAGCAAAACTAGTTAAATTTGTAAAAACTAAATTTGAAATCTAATTAAATGAAACAAAATAGTGCATAATGAAAGTAAATAGAGAATTAATATAATAAAAAGTAAATTAATTACACAAACTAATGTAACATAACATAATTATCAATGTAGCAAAAAGATATGTATGAGAGTTAGAAAAATGATATTGAAATGTTGATACCAAAGTAGTAAATATCTTTCACTACTACTTGTTGACAAACCTGTAGAAATGGAGTTAAACAAAAACATATGAAAACCAAATGTTAGTACACTAGAGTCGGTAAGCAGATATTAATAAAAGAGAACACATAGCACAACTGGTTATGTTTGTACAAATTAAACTTCAAATCTGATTAAATAAACAAACATAATGCAAAATCAAAATTACCAAAACCAAAATCTAATCAATGAAAATTAAACACACACTATAATAGAAAAAAAATATCAAAATAGACACAACGGTAGAATATAGGGGATAGAAAAACAAAACCAAAACGTCTATAGAGACACATGAATAATGTGTGACAACTTCCTGTTGACAAAGCTGCACAAACAGTATTAAAACAAAACATATGAAAATGAAATATTAGTACACTTAAGTATGGAGATGTGAATAACAAATACAATTACTAGAAGGAAACACAGAGAAAAACTAGTTAAATTTGTAAAAACTAAATTTAAAATCTAATTGAATGAAACAAAATAGTGCATAATGAAAGTAAATACAGCAATAATATAATCAATGGAAAATTAATTACACAAACAAATGTAAAATAACATAATTATCAATGTAGAAAAAAGAAATGTATAAGAGTTAGAAATATGATATTGAAATGTTGATACCAAAGTAGTAACAATCTTTCACTACTACTTGTGGACAAACCTGTAGAAATGGAGTTAAACAAAAACATATGAAAACCAAATGTTAGTACACTAGAGTGGGTAAGCAGATATTAATAAAAGAGAACACATAGAAAAACTAGTTATGTTTCTAAAAATTCAAATTCAAATCTGATTAAATAAACAAACATAATGCAAAATGAAAATTACCAAAACCAAAATCTAATCAATGAAAATTAAACACACACGATAATAGAAAAAAATTATCAAAATAGACATAACGTTAGAATATAGGAGATAAAAAACATAACCAAAACATCTATAGAGAGGCATGAATAATGTGTGACAACTTCCTGTTGACAAACCTGCACAAACAGTATTAAAATAAAACATATGAAAATGAAATATTAGTACACTGAATTAAGGAGATGTGAATAACAAATAAGATTAGTAGAAGGAAACACATAGAAAAACTAGTTAAATTTGTAAAAACTAAATTTGAAATCTAATTGAATGAAACAAAATAGTGCATAATGAAATTAAATAGAGCAATAATATAATCAACGGAAAATTAATTACACAAACTAATGTAACATAACATAATTATCAATGTAGCAAAAAGAAATGTATAAGAGTTAGAAAAATGATATTGAAATGTTGATACCAAAGTAGTAAATATCTTTCACGACTACTTGTTGACAAACCTGTAAAAATGGAATTAAACAATAACAGATGAAAATCAAATATTAATACACTAGAGTGGGTAAGAAGATATTAATAAAACAGAACACATAGCATAACCGGTCATATTTTTAAAAATTAAATTTCAAATCTGATTAAATAAACAAACATAATGCAAAATGAAAATTACCAAAATCAAAATCTAATCAATGAAAATTAAACACACACGATAATAGAAAAAAATTATCAAAATAGACATAACGTTAGAATATAGGAGATAAAAAACATAACCAAAACATCTATAGAGAGGCATGAATAATGTGTGACAACTTCCTGTTGACAAACCTGCACAAACAGTATTAAAATAAAACATATGAAAATGAAATATTAGTACACTGAAGTAAGGAGATGTGAATAACAAATAAGATTAGTAGAAGGAAACACATAGAAAAACTAGTTAAATTTGTAAAAACTAAATTTGAAATCTAATTGAATGAAACAAAATAGTGCATAATGAAATTAAATAGAGCAATAATATAATCAACGGAAAATTAATTACACAAACTAATGTAACATAACATAATTATCAATGTAGCAAAAAGAAATGTATAAGAGTTAGAAAAATGATATTGAAATGTTGATACCAAAGTAGTAAATATCTTTCACGACTACTTGTTGACAAACCTGTACAAATGGAATTAAACAATAACAGATGAAAATCAAATGTTAATACACTAGAGTGGGTAAGAAGATATTAATAAAACAGAACACATAGCATAACTGGTCATATTTTTAAAAATTAAATTTCAAATCTGATTAAATAAACAAACATAATGCAAAATGAAAATTACCAAAATCAAAATCTAATCAATGAAAATTAAACACACACTATAATAGAAAAAAATTATCAAAATAGACATAACGGTAGAATATAGGAGATAGAAAAACAAAACCAAAACGTCAATAGAGACGCATGAATAATGTGTGACAACTTCCTGTTGACAAACCTGCACAAACAGTATTAAATCAAAACATGCGAAAATGAAATATTAGTACACGTAAGTAAGGAGATGTTAATAACAAATACGATTAGTAGAAGGAAACACCGAGAAAAACTAGTAAAATTTGTAAAAACTAAATTTTAAATCTAATTGAATGAAACAAAATAGTGCATAATGTATAATCAATGGAAAATTAATTACATAAACTAATGTAACATAACATAATTATCAATGTAGAAAAAAGAAATGTATAAGGGTTAGAAAAATGATATTGAAATGTTGATACCAAAGTAGTAACAATCTTTCACTATTACTTGTTGACAAACCTATAGAAATGGAATTAAACAAAAATAGATGAAAATCAAATGTTAGTACACTAGAGTAAGGAGATGTGAATAACAAATACAATTACTAGAAGGAAACACAGAGAAAAACTAGTTAAATTTGTAAAAACTAAATTTAAAATCTAATTGAATGAAACAAAATAGTGCATAATGAAAGTAAATACAGCAATAATATAATCAATGGAAAATTAATTACACAAAAAAATGTAAAATAACATAATTATCAATGTAGAAAAAAGAAATGTATAAGAGTTAGAAATATGATATTGAAATGTTGATACCAAAGTAGTAACAATCTTTCACTACTACTTGTGGACAAACCTGTAGAAATGGAGTTAAACAAAAACATATGAAAACCAAATGTTAGTACACTAGAGTGGGTAAGCAGATATTAATAAAAGAGAACACATAGAAAAACTAGTTATGTTTCTAAAAATTCAAATTCAAATCTGATTAAATAAACAAACATAATGCAAAATGAAAATTACCAAAACCAAAATCTAATCAATGAAAATTAAACACACACGATAATAGAAAAAAATTATCAAAATAGACATAACGTTAGAATATAGGAGATAAAAAACATAACCAAAACATCTATAGAGAGGCATGAATAATGTGTGACAACTTCCTGTTGACAAACCTGCACAAACAGTATTAAAATAAAACATATGAAAATGAAATATTAGTACACTGAATTAAGGAGATGTGAATAACAAATAAGATTAGTAGAAGGAAACACATAGAAAAACTAGTTAAATTTGTAAAAACTAAATTTGAAATCTAATTGAATGAAACAAAATAGTGCATAATGAAATTAAATAGAGCAATAATATAATCAACGGAAAATTAATTACACAAACTAATGTAACATAACATAATTATCAATGTAGCAAAAAGAAATGTATAAGAGTTAGAAAAATGATATTGAAATGTTGATACCAAAGTAGTAAATATCTTTCACGACTACTTGTTGACAAACCTGTAAAAATGGAATTAAACAATAACAGATGAAAATCAAATGTTAATACACTAGAGTGGGTAAGAAGATATTAATAAAACAGAACACATAGCATAACCGGTCATATTTTTAAAAATTAAATTTCAAATCTGATTAAATAAACAAACATAATGCAAAATGAAAATTACCAAAATCAAAATCTAATCAATGAAAATTAAACACACACGATAATAGAAAAAAATTATCAAAATAGACATAACGTTAGAATATAGGAGATAAAAAACATAACCAAAGCATCTATAGAGAGGCATGAATAATGTGTGACAACTTCCTGTTGACAAACCTGCACAAACAGTATTAAAATAAAACATATGAAAATGAAATATTAGTACACTGAAGTAAGGAGATGTGAATAACAAATAAGATTAGTAGAAGGAAACACATAGAAAAACTAGTTAAATTTGTAAAAACTAAATTTGAAATCTAATTGAATGAAACAAAATAGTGCATAATGAAATTAAATAGAGCAATAATATAATCAACGGAAAATTAATTACACAAACTAATGTAACATAACATAATTATCAATGTAGCAAAAAGAAATGTATAAGAGTTAGAAAAATGATATTGAAATGTTGATACCAAAGTAGTAAATATCTTTCACGACTACTTGTTGACAAACCTGTACAAATGGAATTAAACAATAACAGATGAAAATCAAATGTTAATACACTAGAGTGGGTAAGAAGATATTAATAAAACAGAACACATAGCATAACCGGTCATATTTTTAAAAATTAAATTTCAAATCTGATTAAATAAAGAAACATAATGCAAAATGAAAATTACCAAAATCAAAATCTAATCAATGAAAATTAAACACACACTATAATAGAAAAAAATTATCAAAATAGACATAACGGTAGAATATAGGAGATAGAAAAACAAAACCAAAACGTCAATAGAGACGCATGAATAATGTGTGACAACTTCCTGTTGACAAACCTGCACAAACAGTATTAAATCAAAACATGCGAAAATGAAATATTAGTACACGTAAGTAAGGAGATGTTAATAACAAATACGATTAGTAGAAGGAAACACCGAGAAAAACTAGTAAAATTTGTAAAAACTAAATTTTAAATCTAATTGAATGAAACAAAATAGTGCATAATGTATAATCAATGGAAAATTAATTACATAAACTAATGTAACATAACATAATTATCAATGTAGAAAAAAGAAATGTATAAGGGTTAGAAAAATGATATTGAAATGTTGATACCAAAGTAGTAACAATCTTTCACTATTACTTGTTGACAAACCTATAGAAATGGAATTAAACAAAAATAGATGAAAATCAAATGTTAGTACACTAGAGTGGGCAAGAAGATATTAAGAAAACAGAACACATAGCATAACTAGTCATATTTGAAAAAATTAAATTTCAAATCTGATGAAATAAACAAACATAATGCAAAATGAAAATTACCAAAACCAAAATCTAATCAATGAAAATTAAACACACACTATAATAGAAAAAAATTATCAAAATAGACACAACGGTAGAATATAAGAGATAGAAAAAGAAAACCAAAATGTCTATAGAGACATGAATAATGTGTGACAACTTCCTGTTGACAAACCTGCACAAACAGTATTAAAACAAAACATATGAAAATGAAATATTAGTACACTGAATTAAGGAGATGTGAATAACAAATAAGATTACTATAAGGAAACACATAGCAAAACTAGTTAAATTTGTAAAAACTAAATTTGAAATCTAATTGAATGAAACAAAATAGTGCATAATGAAAGTAAATAGAGAATTAATATAATAAATAGTAAATTAATTACACAAACTAATGTAACTTAACATAATTATCAATGTAGCAAAAAGATATGTATGAGAGTTAGAAAAATGATATTGAAATGTTGATACCAAAGTAGTAAATATCTTTCACTACTACTTGTTGACAAACCTGTAGAAATGGAATTAAACAAAAACAGATCAAAATCAAATATTGGTACACTAGAGTTGTAAGAAGATATTAATAAAACAGAACACATAGCACAACTGGTTATGTTTGTACAAATTAAACTTCAAATCTGATTAAATAAACAAACATAATGCAAAATCAAAATTACCAAAACCAAAATCTAATCAATGAAAATTAAACACATACTATAATAGAAAAAAAATATCAAAATAGACACAACGGTAGAATATAGGGGATAGAAAAACAAAACCAAAACGTCTATAGAGACACATGAATAATGTGTGACAACTTCCTGTTGACAAAGCTGCACAAACAGTATTAAAACAAAACATATGAAAATGAAATATTAGTACACTTAAGTAAGGAGATGTGAATAACAAATACAATTACTAGAAGGAAACACAGAGAAAAACTAGTTAAATTTGTAAAAACTAAATTTAAAATCTAATTGAATGAAACAAAATAGTGCATAATGAAAGTAAATACAGCAATAATATAATCAATGGAAAATTAATTACATAAACAAATGTAAAATAACATAATTATCAATGTAGAAAAAAGAAATGTATAAGAGTTAGAAATATGATATTGAAATGTTGATACCAAAGTAGTAACAATCTTTCACTACTACTTGTTGACAAACCTGTAGAAATGGAGTTAAACAAAAACATATGAAAACCAAATGTTAGTACACTAGAGTGGGTAAGCAGATATTAATAAAAGAGAACACATAGAAAAACTAGTTATGTTTCTAAAAATTCAAATTCAAATATGATTAAATAAACAAACATAATGCAAAATGAAAATTACCAAAACCAAAATCTAATCAATGAAAATTAAACACACACGATAATAGAAAAAAATTATCAAAATAGACATAACGTTAGAATATAGGAGATAGAAAAACAAAACCAAAACGTCTATAGAGACACATTAATAATGTGTGACAACTTCCTGTTGACAAAGCTGCACAAACAGTATTAAAACAAAACATATGAAAATGAAATATTAGTACACTGAAGTAAGGAGATGTGAATAACAAATAAAACTAGTAGAAGGAAACACATAGAAAAACTAGTTAAATTTGTAAAAACTAAATTTGAAATCTAATTGAATGAAACAAAATAGTGCATAATGAAATTAAATAGAGCAATAATATAATCAATGGAAAATTAATTACACAAACTAATGTAACATAACATAATTATCAATGTAGCAAAAAGAAATGTATAAGAGTTAGAAAAATGATATTGAAATGTTGATACCAAAGTAGTAAATATCTTTCACGACTACTTGTTGACAAACCTGTAAAAATGGAATTAAACAATAACAGATGAAAATCAAATGTTAATACACTAGAGTGGGTAAGAAGATATTAATAAAACAGAACACATAGCATAACCGGTCATATTTTTAAAAATTAAATTTCAAATCTGATTAAATAAACAAACATAATGCAAAATGAAAATTACCAAAATCAAAATCTAATCAATGAAAATTAAACACACACGATAATAGAAAAAAATTATCAAAATAGACATAACGTTAGAATATAGGAGATAAAAAACATAACCAAAACATCTATAGAGAGGCATGAATAATGTGTGACAACTTCCTGTTGACAAACCTGCACAAACAGTATTAAAATAAAACATATGAAAATTAAATATTAGTACATTGAAGTAAGGAGATGTGAATAACAAATAAGATTAGTAGAAGGAAACACATAGAAAAACTAGTTAAATTTGTAAAAACTAAATTTGAAATCTAATTGAATGAAACAAAATAGTGCATAATGAAATTAAATAGAGCAATAATATAATCAACGGAAAATTAATTACACAAACTAATGTAACATAACATAATTATCAATGTAGCAAAAAGAAATGTATAAGAGTTAGAAAAATGATATTGAAATGTTGATACCAAAGTAGTAAATATCTTTCACGACTACTTGTTGACAAACCTGTACAAATGGAATTAAACAATAACAGATGAAAATCAAATGTTAATACACTAGAGTGGGTAAGAAGATATTAATAAAACAGAACACATAGCATAACCGGTCATATTTTTAAAAATTAAATTTCAAATCTGATTAAATAAACAAACATAATGCAAAATGAAAATTACCAAAATCAAAATCTAATCAATGAAAATTAAACACACACTATAATAGAAAAAAATTATCAAAATAGACATAACGGTAGAATATAGGAGATAGAAAAACAAAACCAAAACGTCAATAGAGACGCATGAATAATGTGTGACAACTTCCTGTTGACAAACCTGCACAAACAGTATTAAATCAAAACATGCGAAAATGAAATATTAGTACACGTAAGTAAGGAGATGTTAATAACAAATACGATTAGTAGAAGGAAACACCGAGAAAAACTAGTAAAATTTGTAAAAACTAAATTTTAAATCTAATTGAATGAAACAAAATAGTGCATAATGTATAATCAATGGAAAATTAATTACATAAACTAATGTAACATAACATAATTATCAATGTAGAAAAAAGAAATGTATAAGGGTTAGAAAAATGATATTGAAATGTTGATACCAAAGTAGTAACAATCTTTCACTATTACTTGTTGACAAACCTATAGAAACGGAATTAAACAAAAACAGATGAAAATCAAATGTTAGTACACTAGAGTGGGCAAGAAGATATTAATAAAACAGAACACATAGCATAACTAGTCATATTTGAAAAAATTAAATTTCAAATCTGATGAAATAATCAAACATAATGCAAAATGAAAATTACCAAAACCAAAATCTAATCAATGAAAATTAAACACACACTATAATAGAAAAAAATTATCAAAATAGACACAACGGTAGAATATAAGAGATAGAAAAAGAAAACCAAAATGTCTATAGAGACATGAATAATGTGTGACAACTTCCTGTTGACAAACCTGCACAAACAGTATTAAAACAAAACATATGAAAATGAAATATTAGTACACTGAATTAAGGAGATGTGAATAACGAATAAGATTACTATAAGGAAACACATAGCAAAACTAGTTAAATTTGTAAAAACTAAATTTGAAATCTAATTCAATGAAACAAAATAGTGCATAATGAAAGTAAATAGAGAATTAATATAATAAATAGTAAATTAATTACACAAACTAATGTAACATAACATAATTATCAATGTAGCAAAAAGATATGTATGAGAGTTAGAAAAATGATATTGAAATGGTGATACCAAAGTAGTAAATATCTTTCACTACTACTTGTTGACAAACCTGTAGAAATGGAATTAAACAAAAACAGATCAAAATCAAATATTGGTACACTAGAGTTGTAAGAAGATATTAATAAAACAGAACACATAGCACAACTGGTTATGTTTGTACAAATTAAACTTCAAATCTGATTAAATAAACAAACATAATGCAAAATCAAAATTACCAAAACCAAAATCTAATCAATGAAAATTAAACACACACTATAATAGAAAAAAAATATCAAAATAGACACAACGGTAGAATATAGGGGATAGAAAAACAAAACCAAAACGTCTATAGAGACACATGAATAATGTGTGACAACTTCCTGTTGACAAAGCTGCACAAATAGTATTAAAACAAAACATATGAAAATGAAATATTAGTACACTTAAGTAAGGAGATGTGAATAACAAATACAATTACTAGAAGGAAACACAGAGAAAAACTAGTTAAATTTGTAAAAACTAAATTTAAAATCGAATTGAATGAAACAAAATAGTGCATAATGAAAGTAAATACAGCAATAATATAATCAATGGAAAATTAATTACACAAACAAATGTAAAATAACATAATTATCAATGTAGAAAAAAGAAATGTATAAGAGTTAGAAATATGATATTGAAATGTTGATACCAAAGTAGTAACAATCTTTCACTACTACTTGTTGACAAACCTGTAGAAATGGAGTTCATCAAAAACATATGAAAACCAAATGTTAGTACACTAGAGTGGGTAAGCAGATATTAATAAAAGAGAACACATAGAAAAACTAGTTATGTTTCTAAAAATTCAAATTCAAATCTGATTAAATAAACAAACATAATGCAAAATGAAAATTACCAAAACCAAAATCTAATCAATGAAAATTAAACACACACGATAATAGAAAAAAATTATCAAAATAGACATAACGTTAGAATATAGGAGATAAAAAACATAACCAAAACATCTATAGAGAGGCATGAATAATGTGTGACAACTTCTTGTTGACAAACCTGCACAAACAGTATTAAAATAAAACATATGAAAATGAAATATTAGTACACTGAAGTAAGGAGATGTGAATAACAAATAAGATTAGTAGAAGGAAACACATAGAAAAACTAGTTAAATTTGTAAAAACTAAATTTGAAATCTAATTGAATGAAACAAAATAGTGCATAATGAAATTAAATAGAGCAATAATATAATCAACGAAAAATTAATTACACAAACTAATGTAACATAACATAATTATCAATGTAGCAAAAAGATATGTGTGAGAGTTAGAAAAATGATATTGAAATGTTGATACCAAAGTAGTAAATATCTTTCACTACTACTTGTTGACAAACCTGTAGAAATGGAACTAAACAAAAACAGATCAAAATCAAATATTGGTACACTAGAGTTGTAAGAAGATATTAATAAAACAGAACACATAGCAGAACTGGTTATGTTTGTACAAATTAAACTTCAAATCTGATTAAATAAACAAACATAATGCAAAATAAAAATTACCAAAACCAAAATCTAATCAATGAAAATTAAACACACACTATAATAGAAAAAAAATATCAAAATAAACACAACGGTAGAATATAAGAGATAGAAAAAGAAAACCAAAATGTCTATAGAGACATGAATAATGTGTGACAACTTCCTGTTGAATAACCTGCACAAACAGTATTAAAACAAAACATATGAAAATGAAATATTAGTACACTGAATTAAGGAGATGTGAATAACAAATAAGATTACTATAAGGAAACACATAGCAAAACTAGTTAAATTTGTAAAAACTAAATTTGAAATCTAATTAAATGAAACAAAATAGTGCATAATGAAAGTAAATAGAGAATTAATATAATAAATAGTAAATTAATTACATAAACTAATGTAACATAACATAATTATCAATGTAGAAAAAAGAAATGTATAAGGGTTAGAAAAATGATATTGCAATGTTGATACCAAAGTAGTAACAATCTTTCACTATTACTTGTTGACAAACCTATAGAAATGGAATTAAACAAAAACAGATGAAAATCAAATGTTAGTACACTAGAGTGGGTAAGAAGATATTAATAAAACAGACCACATAGCATAACTGGTCATATTTGAAAAAATTAAATTTCAAATCTGATGAAATAAACAAACATAATGCAAAATGAAAATTACCAAAACCAAAATCTAATCAATGAAAATTAAACACACACTATAATAGAAAAAAATTATCAAAATAGACACAACGGTAGAATATAAGAGATAGAAAAAGAAAACCAAAATGTCTATAGAGACATGAATAATGTGTGACAACTTCCTGTTGACAAACCTGCACAAACAGTATTAAAACAAAACATATGAAAATGAAATATTAGTACACTGAATTAAGGAGATGTGAATAACAAATAAGATTACTATAAGGAAACACATAGCAAAACTAGTTAAATTTGTAAAAGTTAAATTTGAAATCTAATTAAATGAAACAAAATAGTGCATAATGAAAGTAAATAGAGAATTAATATAATAAATAGTAAATTAATTACACAAACTAATGTAACATAACATAATTATCAATGTAGCAAAAAGATATGTGTGAGAGTTAGAAAAATGATATTGAAATGTTGATACCAAAGTAGTAAATATCTTTCACTACTACTTGTTGACAAACCTGTAGAAATGGAATTAAACAAAAACAGATCAAAATCAAATATTGGTACACTAGAGTTGTAAGAAGATATTAATAAAACAGAACACATAGCACAACTGGTTATGTTTGTACAAATTAAACTTCAAATCTGATTAAATAAACAAACATAATGCAAAATCAAAATTACCAAAACCAAAATCTAATCAATGAAAATTAAACACACACTATAATAGAAAAAAAATATCAAAATAGACACAACGGTAGAATATAGGGGATAGAAAAACAAAACCAAAACGTCTATAGAGACACATGAATAATGTGTGACAACTTCCTGTTGCCAAAGCTGCACAAACAGTATTAAAACAAAACATATGAAAATGAAATATTAGTACACTTAAGTAAGGAGATGTGAATAACAAATACAATTACTAGAAGGAAACACAGAGAAAAACTAGTTAAATTTGTAAAAACTAAATTTAAAATCTAATTGAATGAAACAAAATAGTGCATAATGAAAGTAAATACAGCAATAATATAATCAATGGAAAATTAATTACACAAACAAATGTAAAATAACATAATTATCAATGTAGAAAAAAGAAATGTATAAGAGTTAGAAATATGATATTGAAATGTTGATACCAAAGTAGTAACAATCTTTCACTACTACTTGTTGACAAACCTGTAGAAATGGAGTTAAACAAAAACATATGAAAACCAAATGTTAATACACTAGAGTGGGTAAGCAGATATTAATAAAAGAGAACACATAGAAAAACTAGTTATGTTTCTAAAAATTCAAATTCAAATCTGATTAAATAAACAAACATAATGCAAAATGAAAATTACCAAAACCAAAATCTAATCAATGAAAATTAAACACACACGATAATAGAAAAAACTTATCAAAATAGACATAACGTTAGAATATAGGAGATAAAAAACATAACCAAAACATCTATAGAGAGGCATGAATAATGTGTGACAACTTCCTGTTGACAAACCTGCACAAACAGTATTAAAATAAAACATATGAAAATGAAATATTAGTACACTGAAGTAAGGAGATGTGAATAACAAATAAGATTAGTAGAAGGAAACACATAGAAAAACTAGTTAAATTTGTAAAAACTAAATTTGAAATCTAATTGAATGAAACAAAATAGTGCATAATGAAATTAAATAGAGCAATAATATAATCAACGGAAAATTAATTACACAAACTAATGTAACATAACATAATTATCAATGTAGCAAAAAGATATGTGTGAGAGTTAGAAAAATGATATTGAAATGTTGATACCAAAGTAGTAAATATCTTTCACTACTACTTGTTGACAAACCTGTAGAAATGGAATTAAACAAAAACATATCAAAATCAAATATTGGTACACTAGAGTTGTAAGAAGATATTAATAAAACAGAACACATAGCACAACTGGTTATGTTTGTACAAATTAAACTTCAAATCTGATTAAATAAACAAACATAATGCAAAATAAAAATTACCAAAACCAAAATCTAATCAATGAAAATTAAACACACACTATAATAGAAAAAAAATATCAAAATAAACACAACGGTAGAATATAAGAGATAGAAAAAGAAAACCAAAATGTCTATAGAGACGCATGAATAATGTGTGACAACTTCCTGTTGACAAACCTGCACAAATAGTATTAAATCAAAACATGTGAAAATGAAATATTAGTACACATAAGTAAGGAGATGTTAATAACAAATACGATTAGTAGAAGGAAACACCGAGAAAAACTAGTAAAATTTGTAAAAACTAAATTTTAAATCTAATTGAATGAAACAAAATAGTGCATAATGTATAATCAATGGAAAATTAATTACATAAACTAATGTAACATAACATAATTATCAATGTAGAAAAAAGAAATGTATAAGGGTTAGAAAAATGATATTGAAATGTTGATACCAAAGTAGTAACAATCTTTCACTATTACTTGTTGACAAACCTATAGAAATGGAATTAAACAAAAACAGATGAAAATCAAATGTTAGTACACTAGAGTGGGTAAGAAGATATTAATAAAACAGACCACATAGCATAACTGGTCATATTTGAAAAAATTAAATTTCAAATCTGATGAAATAAACAAACATAATGCAAAATCAAAATTACCAAAACCAAAATCTAATCAATGAAAATTAAACACACACTATAATAGAAAAAAATTATCAAAATAGACACAACGGTAGAATATAAGAGATAGAAAAAGAAAACCAAAATGTCTATAGAGACATGAATAATGTGTGACAACTTCCTGTTGACAAACCTGCACAAACAGTATTAAAACAAAACATATGAAAATGAAATATTAGTACACTGAATTAAGGAGATGTGAATAACAAATAAGATTACTATAAGGAAACACATAGCAAAACTAGTTAAATTTGTAAAAACTAAATTTGAAATCTAATTCAATGAAACAAAATATGTCATAATGAAAGTAAATAGAGAATTAATATAATAAATAGTAAATTAATTACACAAACTAATGTAACATAACATAATTATCAATGTAGCAAAAAGATATGTATGAGAGTTAGAAAAATGATATTGAAGTGTCGATACCAAAGTAGTAAATATCTTTCACTACTACTTATTGACAAACCTGTAGAAATAGAATTAAACAAAAACAGATCAAAATCAAATATTGGTACACTAGAGTTGTAAGAAGATATTAATAAAACAGAACACATAGCACAACTGGTTATGTTTGTACAAATTAAACTTCAAATCTGATTAAATAAACAAACATAATGCAAAATCAAAATTACCAAAACCAAAATCTAATCAATGAAAATTAAACACACACTATAATAGAAAAAAAATATCAAAATAGACACAACGGTAGAATATAGGGGATAGAAAAACAAAACCAAAACGTCTATAGAGACACATGAATAATGTGTGACAACTTCCTGTTGCCAAAGCTGCACAAACAGTATTAAAACAAAACATATGAAAATGAAATATTAGTACACTTAAGTAAGGAGATGTGAATAACAAATACAATTACTAGAAGGAAACACAGAGAAAAACTAGTTAAATTTGTAAAAACTAAATTTAAAATCTAATTGAATGAAACAAAATAGTGCATAATGAAAGTAAGTACAGCAATAATATAATCAATGGAAAATTAATTACACAAACAAATGTAAAATAACATAATTATCAATGTAGAAAAAAGAAATGTATAAGAGTTAGAAATATGATATTGAAATGTTGATACCAAAGTAGTAACAATCTTTCACTACTACTTGTTGACAAACCTGTAGAAATGGAGTTAAACAAAAACATATGAAAACCAAATGTTAGTACACTAGAGTGGGTAAGCAGATATTAATAAAAGAGAACACATAGAAAAACTAGTTATGTTTCTAAAAATTCAAATTCAAATCTGATTAAATAAACAAACATAATGCAAAATGAAAATTACCAAAACCAAAATCTAATCAATGAAAATAAAACACACACGATAATAGAAAAAAATTATCAAAATAGACATAACGTTAGAATATAGGAGATAAAAAACATAACCAAAACATCTATAGAGAGGCATGAATAATGTGTGACAACTTCCTGTTGACAAACCTGCACAAACAGTATTAAAATAAAACATATGAAAATGAAATATTAGTACACTAAAGTAAGGAGATGTGAATAACAAATAAGATTAGTAGAAGGAAACACATAGAAAAACTAGTTAAATTTGTAAAAACTAAATTTGAAATCTAATTGAATGAAACAAAATAGTGCATAATGAAATTAAATAGAGCAATAATATAATCAACGGAAAATTAATTACACAAACTAATGTAACATAACATAATTATCAATGTAGCAAAAAGATATGTGTGAGAGTTAGAAAAATGATATTGAAATGTTGATACCAAAGTAGTAAATATCTTTCACTACTACTTGTTGACAAACCTGTAGAAATGGAATTAAACAAAAACAGATCAAAATCAAATATTGGTACACTAGAGTTGTAAGAAGATATTAATAAAACAGAACACATAGCACAACTGGTTATGTTTGTACAAATTAAACTTCAAATCTGACTAAATAAACAAACATAATGCAAAATAAAAATTACCAAAACCAAAATCTAATCAATGAAAATTAAACACACACTATAATAGAAAAAAAAATATCAAAATAGACACAACGGTAGAATATAAGAGATAGAAAAAGAAAACCAAAATGTCTATAGAGACGCATGAATAATGTGTGACAACTTCCTGTTGACAAACCTGCACAAATAGTATTAAATCAAAACATGTGAAAATGAAATATTAGTACACATAAGTAAGGAGATGTTAATAACAAATACGATTAGTAGAAGGAAACACCGAGAAAAACTAGTAAAATTTGTAAAAACTAAATTTTAAATCTAATTGAATGAAACAAAATAGTGCATAATGTATAATCAATGGAAAATTAATTACATAAACTAATGTAACATAACATAATTATCAATGTAGAAAAAAGAAATGTATAAGGGTTAGAAAAATGATATTGAAATATTGATACCAAAGTAGTAACAATCTTTCACTATTACTTGTTGACAAACCTATAGAAATGGAATTAAACAAAAACAGATGAAAATCAAATGTTAGTACACTAGAGTGGGTAAGAAGATATTAATAAAACAGACCACATAGCATAACTGGTCATATTTGAAAAAATTAAATTTCAAATCTGATGAAATAAACAAACATAATGCAAAATGAAAATTACGAAAACCAAAATCTAATCAATGAAAATTAAACACACACTATAATAGAAAAAAATTATCAAAATAGACACAACGGTAGAATATAAGAGATAGAAAAAGAAAACCAAAATGTCTATAGAGACATGAATAATGTATGACAACTTCCTGTTGACAAACCTGCACAAACAGTATTAAAACAAAACATATGAAAATGAAATATTAGTACACTGAATTAAGGAGATGTGAATAACAAATAAGATTACTATAAGGAAACACATAGCAAAACTAGTTAAATTTGTAAAAACTAAATTTGAAATCTAATTGAATGAAACAAAATAGTGCATAATGAAAGTAAATAGAGAATTAATATAATAAATAGTAAAAATAATTACACAAACTAATGTAACATAACATAATTATCAATGTAGCAAAAAGATATGTGTGAGAATTAGAAAAATGATATTGAAATGTCGATACCAAAGTAGTAAATATCTTTCACTACTACTTATTGACAAACCTGTAGAAATGGAATTAAACAAAAACAGATCAAAATCAAATATTGGTACACTAGAGTTGTAAGAAGATATTAATAAAACAGAACACATAGCACAACTGGTTATGTTTGTACAAATTAAACTTCAAATCTGATTAAATAAACAAACATAATGCAAAATAAAAATTACCAAAACCAAAATCTAATCAATGAAAATTAAACACACACTCTAATAGAAAAAAAAATATCAAAATAAACACAACGGTAGAATATAAGAGATAGAAAAAGAAAACCAAAACGTCTATAGAGACGCATGAATAATGTGTGACAACTTCCTGTTGACAAACCTGCACAAATAGTATTAAATCAAAACATGTGAAAATGAAATATTAGTACACATAAGTAAGGAGATGTTAATAACAAATACGATTAGTAGAAGGAAACACCGAGAAAAACTAGTAAAATTTGTAAAAACTAAATTTTAAATCTAATTGAATGAAACAAAATAGTGCATAACGTATAATCAATGGAAAATTAATTACATAAACTAATGTAACATAACATAATTATCAATGTAGAAAAAAGAAATGTATAAGGGTTAGAACAATGATATTGAAATGTTGATACCAAAGTAGTAACAATCTTTCACTATTACTTGTTGACAAACCTATAGAAATGGAATTAAACAAAAACAGATGAAAATCAAATGTTAGTACACTAGAGTGGGCAAGAAGATATTAATAAAACAGAACACATAGCATAACTAGTCATATTTGAAAAAATTAAATTTCAAATCTGATGAAATAAACAAACATAATGCAAAATGAAAATTACCAAAACCAAAATCTAATCAATGAAAATTAAACACACACTATAATAGAAAAAAATTATCAAAATAGACACAACGGTAGAATATAAGAGATAGAAAAAGAAAACCAAAATGTCTATAGAGACATGAATAATGTGTGACAACTTCCTGTTGACAAACCTACACAAACAGTATTAAAACAAAACATATGAAAATGAAATATTAGTACACTGAATTAAGGAGATGTGAATAACAAATAAGATTACTATAAGGAAACACATAGCAAAACTAGTTAAATTTGTAAAAACTAAATTTGAAATCTAATTGAATGAAACAAAATAGTGCATAATGAAAGTAAATAGAGAATTAATATAATCAACGGAAAATTAAATACACAAACTAATGTAACATAACATAATTATCAATGTAGCAAAAAGAAATGTATAAGAGTTAGAAAAATGATATTGAAATGTTGATACCAAAGTAGTAAATATCTTTCACGACTACTTGTTGACAAACCTGTACAAATGGAATTAAACAATAACAGATGAAAATCAAATGTTAATACACTAGAGTGGGTAAGAAGATATTAATAAAACAGAACACATAGCATAACGGGTCATATTTTTAAAAATTAAATTTCAAATCTGATTAAATAAACAAACATAATGCAAAATGAAAATTACCAAAACCGAAATCTAATCAATGAAAATTAAACACACACTATAATAGAAAAAAATTATCAAAATAGACATAACGGTAGAATATAGGAGATAGAAAAACAAAACCAAAACGTCAATAGAGACGCATGAATAATGTGTGACAACTTCCTGTTGACAAACCTGCACAAATAGTATTAAATCAAAACATGTGAAAATGAAATATTAGTACACATAAGTAAGGAGATGTTAATAACAAATACGATTAGTAGAAGGAAACACCGAGAAAAACTGGTAAAATTTGTAAAAACTAAATTTTAAATCTAATTGAATGAAACAAAATAGTGCATAATGTATAATCAATGGAAAATTAATTACATAAACTAATGTAACATAACATAATTATCAATGTAGAAAAAAGAAATGTATAAGGGTTAGAAAAATGATATTGAAATGTTGATACCAAAGTAGTAACAATCTTTCACTATTACTTGTTGACAAACCTATAGAAATGGAATTAAACAAAAACAGATGAAAATCAAATGTTAGTACACTAGAGTGGGCAAGAAGATATTAATAAAACAGAACACATAGCATAACTAGTCATATTTGAAAAAATTAAATTTCAAATCTGATGAAATAAACAAACATAATGCAAAATGAAAATTACCAAAACCAAAATCTAATCAATGAAAATTAAACACACACTATAATAGAAAAAAATTATCAAAATAGACACAACGGCAGAATATAAGAGATAGAAAAAGAAAACCAAAATGTCTATAGAGACATGAATAATGTGTGACAACTTCCTGTTGACAAACCTACACAAACAGTATTAAAACAAAACATATGAAAATGAAATATTAGTACACTGAATTAAGGAGATGTGAATAACAAATAAGATTACTATAAGGAAACACATAGCAAAACTAGTTAAATTTGTAAAAACTAAATTTGAAATCTAATTGAATGAAACAAAATAGTGCATAATGAAAGTAAATAGAGAATTAATATAATAAATAGTAAATTAATTACACAAACTAATGTAACATAACATAATTATCAATGTAGCAAAAAGATATGTATAAGAGTTAGAAAAATGATATTGAAATGTTGATACCAAAGTAGTAAATATCTTTCACGACTACTTGTTCACAAACCTGTACAAATGGAATTAAACAATAACAGATGAAAATCAAATGTTAATACACTAGAGTGGGTAAGAAGATATTAATAAAACAGAACACATAGCATAACGGGTCATATTTTTAAAAATTAAATTTCAAATCTGATTAAATAAACAAACATAATGCAAATGAAAATTACCAAAACCGAAATCTAATCAATGAAAATTAAACACACACTATAATAGAAAAAAATTATCAAAATAGACATAACGGTAGAATATAGGAGATAGAAAAACAAAACCAAAACGTCAATAGAGACGCATGAATAATGTGTGACAACTTCCTGTTGACAAACCTGCACAAATAGTATTAAATCAAAACATGTGAAAATGAAATATTAGTACACATAAGTAAGGAGATGTTAATAACAAATACGATTAGTAGAAGGAAACACCGAGAAAAACTAGTAAAATTTGTAAAAACTAAATTTTAAATCTAATTGAATGAAACAAAATAGTGCATAATGTATAATCAATGGAAAATTAATTACATAAACTAATGTAACATAACATAATTATCAATGTAGAAAAAAGAAATGTATAAGGGTTAGAAAAATGATATTGAAATGTTGATACCAAAGTAGTAACAATCTTTCACTATTACTTGTTGACAAACCTATAGAAATGGAATTAAACAAAAACAGATGAAAATCAAATGTTAGTACACTAGAGTGGGCAAGAAGATATTAATAAAACAGAACACATAGCATAACTAGTCATATTTGAAAAAATTAAATTTCAAATCTGATGAAATAAACAAACATAATGCAAAATGAAAATTACCAAAACCAAAATCTAATCAATGAAAATTAAACACACACTATAATAGAAAAAAATTATCAAAATAGACATAACGGTAGAATATAGGAGATAGAAAAACAAAACCAAAACGTCAATAGAGACGCATGAATAATGTGTGACAACTTCCTGTTGACAAACCTGCACAAACAGTATTAAATCAAAACATGCGAAAATGAAATATTAGTACACTTAAGTAAGGAGATGTGAATAACAAATACAATTACTAGAAGGAAACACAGAGAAAAACTAGTTAAATTTGTAAAAACTACATTTAAAATCTAATTGAATGATACAAAATAGTGCATAATGAAAGTAAATACAGCAATAATATAATCAATGGAAAATTAATTACACAAACAAATGTAAAATAACATAATTATCAATGTAGAAAAAAGAAATGTATAAGAGTTAGAAATATGATATTGAAATGTTGATACCAAAGTAGTAACAATCTTTCACTACTACTTGTTGACAAACCTATAGAAATGGAGTTAAACAAAAACATATGAAAACCAAATGTTAGTACACTAGAGTGGGTAAGCAGATATTAATAAAAGAGAACACATAGAAAAACTAGTTATGTTTCTAAAAATTCAAATTCAATACTGATTAAATAAACAAACATAATGCAAAATGAAAATTACCAAAACCAAAATCTAATCAATGAAAATTAAACACACACGATAATAGAAAAAAATTATCAAAATAGACATAACGTTAGAATATAGGAGATAAAAAACATAACCAAAACATCTATAGAGAGGCATGAATAATGTGTGACAACTTCCTGTTGACAAACCTGCACAAACAGTATTAAAATAAAACATATGAAAATGAAATATTAGTACACTAAAGTAAGGAGATGTGAATAACAAATAAGATTAGTAGAAGGAAACACATAGAAAAACTAGTTAAATTTGTAAAAACTAAATTTGAAATCTAATTGAATGAAACAAAATAGTGCATAATGAAATTAAATAGAGCAATAATATAATCAACGGAAAATTAATTACACAAACTAATGTAACATAACATAATTATCAATGTAGCAAAAAGAAATGTATAAGAGTTGGAAAAATGATATTGAAATGTTGATACCAAAGTAGTAAATATCTTTCACGACTACTTGTTCACAAACCTGTACAAATGGAATTAAACAATAACAGATGAAAATCAAATGTTAATACACTAGAGTGGGTAAGAAGATATTAATAAAACAGAACACATAGCATAACGGGTCATATTTTTAAAAATTAAATTTCAAATCTGATTAAATAAACAAACATAATGCGAAATGAAAATTACCAAAACCGAAATCTAATCAATGAAAATTAAACACACACTATAATAGAAAAAAATTATCAAAATAGACATAACGGTAGAATATAGGAGATAGAAAAACAAAACCAAAACGTCAATAGAGACGCATGAATAATGTGTGACAACTTCCTGTTGACAAACCTGCACAAATAGTATTAAATCAAAACATGTGAAAATGAAATATTAGTACACATAAGTAAGGAGATGTTAATAACAAATACGATTAGTAGAAGGAAACACCGAGAAAAACTAGTAAAATTTGTAAAAACTAAATTTTAAATCTAATTGAATGAAACAAAATAGTGCATAATGTATAATCAATGGAAAATTAATTACATAAACTAATGTAACATAACATAATTATCAATGTAGAAAAAAGAAATGTATAAGGGTTAGAAAAATGATATTGAAATGTTGATACCAAAGTAGTAACAATCTTTCACTATTACTTGTTGACAAACCTATAGAAATGGAATTAAACAAAAACAGATGAAAATCAAATGTTAGTACACTAGAGTGGGCAAGAAGATATTAATAAAACAGAACACATAGCATAACTAGTCATATTTGAAAAAATTAAATTTCAAATCTGATGAAATAAACAAACATAATGCAAAATGAAAATTACCAAAACCAAAATCTAATCAATGAAAATTAAACACACACTATAATAGAAAAAAATTATCAAAATAGACACAACGGTAGAATATAAGAGATAGAAAAAGAAAACCAAAATGTCTATAGAGACATGAATAATGTGTGACAACTTCCTGTTGACAAACCTACACAAACAGTATTAAAACAAAACATATGAAAATGAAATATTAGTACACTGAATTAAGGAGATGTGAATAACAAATAAGATTACTATAAGGAAACACATAGCAAAACTAGTTAAATTTGTAAAAACTAAATTTGAAATCTAATTGAATGAAACAAAATAGTGCATAATGAAAGTAAATAGAGAATTAATATAATCAACGGAAAATTAAATACACAAACTAATGTAACATAACATAATTATCAATGTAGCAAAAAGAAATGTATAAGAGTTAGAAAAATGATATTGAAATGTTGATACCAAAGTAGTAAATATCTTTCACTACTACTTGTTGACAAACCTGTAGAAATGGAATTAAACAAAAACAGGTCAAAATCAAATATTGGTACACTAGAGTTGTAAGAAGATATTAATAAAACAGAACACATAGCACAACTGGTTATGTTTGTACAAATTAAACTTCAAATCTGATTAAATAAACAAACATAATGCAAAATCAAAATTACCAAAACCAAAATCTAATCAATGAAAATTAAACACACACTATAATAGAAAAAAAATATCAAAATAGACACAACGGTAGAATATAGGGGATAGAAAAACAAAACCAAAACGTCTATAGAGACACATGAATAATGTGTGACAACTTCCTGTTGACAAAGCTGCACAAACAGTATTAAAACAAAACATATGAAAATGAAATATTAGTACACTTAAGTAAGGAGATGTGAATAACAAATACAATTACTAGAAGGAAACACAGAGAAAAACTAGTTAAATTTGTAAAAACTAAATTTAAAATCTAATTGAATGAAACAAAATAGTGCATAATGAAAGTAAATACAGCAATAATATAATCAATGGAAAATTAATTACACAAACAAATGTAAAATAACATAATTATCAATGTAGAAAAAAGAAATGTATAAGAGTTAGAAATATGATATTGAAATGTTGATACCAAAGTAGTAACAATCTTTCACTACTACTTGTTGACAAACCTGTAGAAATGGAGTTAAACAAAAACATATGAAAACCAAATGTTAGTACACTAGAGTGGGTAAGCAGATATTAATAAAAGAGAACACATAGAAAAACTAGTTATGTTTCTAAAAATTCAAATTCAAATCTGATTAAATAAACAAACATAATGCAAAATGAAAATTACCAAAACCAAAATCTAATCAATGAAAATTAAACACACACGATAATAGAAAAAAATTATCAAAATAGACATAACGTTAGAATATAGGAGACAAAAAACATAACTAAAACATCTATAGAGAGGCATGAATAATGTGTGACAACTTCCTGTTGACAATCCTGCACAAACAATATTAAAATAAAACATATGAAAATGAAATATTAGTACACTGAAGTAAGGAGATGTGAATAAAAAATAAGATTAGTAGAAGGAAACACATAGAAAAACTAGTTAAATTTGTAAAAACTAAATTTGAAATCTAATTGAATGAAAAAAAATAGTGCATAATGAAATTAAATAGAGCAATAATATAATCAACGGAAAATTAATTACACAAACTAATGTAACATAACATAATTATCAATGTAGCAAAAAGAAATGTATAAGAGTTAGAAAAATGATATTGAAATGTTGATACCAAAGTAGTAAATATCTTTCACGACTACTTGTTGACAAACCTGTACAAATGGAATTAAACAATAACAGATGAAAATCAAATGTTAATACACTAGAGTGGGTAAGAAGATATTAATAAAACAGAACACATAGCATAACCGGTCATATTTTTAAAAATTAAATTTCAAATCTGATTAAATAAACAAACATAATGCAAAATGAAAATTACCAAAATCAAAATCTAATCAATGAAAATTAAACACACACTATAATAGAAAAAAATTATCAAAATAGACATAACGGTAGAATATAGGAGATAGAAAAACAAAACCAAAACGTCAATAGAGACGCATGAATAATGTGTGACAACTTCCTGTTGACAAACCTGCACAAACAGTATTAAATCAAAACATGTGAAAATGAAATATTAGTACACATAAGTAAGGAGATGTTAATAACAAATACGATTAGTAGAAGGAAACACCGAGAAAAACTAGTAAAATTTGTAAAAACTAAATTTTAAATCTAATTGAATGAAACAAAATAGTGCATAATTTTTAATCAATGGAAAATTAATTACATAAACTAATGTAACATAACATAATTATCAATGTAGAAAAAAGAAATGTATAAGGGTTAGAAAAATGATATTGAAATGTTGATACCAAAGTAGTAACAATCTTTCACTATTACTTGTTGACAAACCTATAGAAATGGAATTAAACAAAAACAGATGAAAATCAAATGTTAGTACACTAGAGTGGGCAAGAAGATATTAATAAAACAGAAAACATAGCATAACTAGTCATATTTGAAAAAATTAAATTTCAAATCTGATGAAATAAACAAACATAATGCAAAATGAAAATTACCAAAACCAAAATCTAATCAATGAAAATTAAACACACACTATAATAGAAAAAAATTATCAAAATAGACACAACGGTAGAATATAAGAGATAGAAAAAGAAAACCAAAATGTCTATAGAGACATGAATAATGTGTGACAACTTCCTGTTGACAAACCTGCACAAACAGTATTAAAACAAAACATATGAAAATGAAATATTAGTACACTAAATTAAGGAGATGTGAATAACAAATACAATTACTAGAAGGAAACACAGAGAAAAACTAGTTAAATTTGTAAAAACTAAATTTAAAATCTAATTGAATGAAACAAAATAGTGCATAATGAAAGTAAATACAGCAATAATATAATCAATGGAAAATTAATTACACAAACAAATGTAAAATAACATAATTATCAATGTAGAAAAAAGAAATGTATAAGAGTTAGAAATATGATATTGAAATGTTGATACCAAAGTAGTAACAATCTTTCACTACTACTTGTTGACAAACCTGTAGAAATGGAGTTAAACAAAAACATATCAAAATCAAATATTGGTACACTAGAGTTGTAAGAAGATATTAATAAAACAGAACACATAGCACAACTGGTTATGTTTGTACAAATTAAACTTCAAATCTGATTAAATAAACAAACATAATGCAAAATCAAAATTACCAAAACCAAAATCTAATCAATGAAAATTAAACACACACTATAATAGAAAAAAATATCAAAATAGACACAACGGTAGAATATAGGGGATAGAAAAACAAAACCAAAACGTCTATAGAGACACATGAATAATGTGTGACAACTTCCTGTTGACAAAGCTGCACAAACAGTATTAAAACAAAACATATGAAAATGAAATATTAGTACACTTAAGTAAGGAGATGTGAATAACAAATACAATTACTAGAAGGAAACACAGAGAAAAACTAGTTAAATTTGTAAAAACTAAATTTAAAATCTAATTGAATGAAACAAAATAGTGCATAATGAAAGTAAATACAGCAATAATATAATCAATGGAAAATTAATTACACAAACAAATGTAAAATAACATAATTATCAATGTAGAAAAAAGAAATGTATAAGAGTTAGAAATATGATATTGAAATGTTGATACCAAAGTAGTAACAATCTTTCACTACTACTTGTTGACAAACCTGTAGAAATGGAGTTAAACAAAAACATATGAAAACCAAATGTTAGTACACTAGTGTGGGTAAGCAGATATTAATAAAAGAGAACACATAGAAAAACTAGTTATGTTTCTAAAAATTCAAATTCAAATCTGATTAAATAAACAAACATAATGCAAAATGAAAATTACCAAAACCAAAATCTAATCAATGAAAATTAAACACACACGATAATAGAAAAAAATTATCAAAATAGACATAACGTTAGAATATAGGAGATAAAAAACATAACCAAAACATCTATAGAGAGGCATGAATAATGTGTGACAACTTCCTGTTGACAAACCTGCACAAACAGTATTAAAATAAAACATATGAAAATGAAATATTAGTACACTGAAGTAAGGAGATGTGAATAACAAATAAGATTAGTAGAAGGAAACACATAGAAAAACTAGTTAAATTTGTAAAAACTAAATTTGAAATCTAATTGAATGAAACAAAATAGTGCATAATGAAATTAAATAGAGCAATAATATAATCAACGGAAAATTAATTACACAAACTAATGTAACATAACATAATTATCAATGTAGCAAAAAGATATGTGTGAGAGTTAGAAAAATGATATTGAAATGTTGATACCAAAGTAGTAAATATCTTTCACTACTACTTGTTGACAAACCTGTAGAAATGGAATTAAACAAAAACAGATCAAAATCAAATATTGGTACACTAGAGTTGTAAGAAGATATTAATAAAACAGAACACAGAGCACAACTGGTTATGTTTGTACAAATTCAACTTCAAATCTGATTAAATAAACAAACATAATGCAAAATAAAAATTACCAAAACCAAAATCTAATCAATGAAAATTAAACACACACTATAATAGAAAAAAAATATCAAAATAAACACAACGGTAGAATATAAGAGATAGAAAAAGAAAACCAAAATGTCTATAGAGACATGAATAATGTGTGACAACTTCCTGTTGACAAACCTGCACAAACAGTATTAAAACAAAACATATGAAAATGAAATATTAGTACACTGAATTAAGGAGATGTGAATAACAAATAAGATTACTATAAGGAAACACATAGCAAAACTAGTTAAATTTGTAAAAACTAAATTTGAAATCTAATTAAATGAAACAAAATAGTGCATAATGAAAGTAAATAGAGAATTAATATAATGAATAGTAAATTAATTACATAAACTAATGTAACATAACATAATTATCAATGTAGCAAAAAGATATGTGTGAGAGTTAGAAAAATGATATTGAAATGTTGATACCAAAGTAGTAAATATCTTTCACTACTACTTGTTGACAAACCTGTAGAAATGGAATTAAACAAAAACAGATCAAAATCAAATATTGGTACACTAGAGTTATAAGAAGATATTAATAAAACAGAACACATAGCACAACTGGTTATGTTTGTACAAATTAAACTTCAAATCTAATTAAATAAACAAACATAATGCAAAATCAAAATTACCAAAACCAAAATCTAATCAATGAAAATTAAACACACACTATAATAGAAAAAAAATATCAAAATAAACACAACGGTAGAATATAAGAGATAGAAAAAGAAAACCAAAATGTCTATAGAGACATGAATAATGTGTGACAACTTCCTGTTGACAAACCTGCACAAACAGTATTAAAACAAAACATATGAAAATGAAATATTAGTACACTGAATTAAGGAGATGTGAATAACAAATAAGATTACTATAAGGAAACACATAGCAAAACTAGTTAAATTTGTAAAAACTAAATTTGAAATCTAATTAAATGAAACAAAATAGTGCATAATGAAAGTAAATAGAGAATTAATATAATGAATAGTAAATTAATTACATAAACTAATGTAACATAACATAATTATCAATGTAGAAAAAAGAAATGTATAAGGGTTAGAAAAATGATATTGCAATGTTGATACCAAAGTAGTAACAATCTTTCACTATTACTTGTTGACAAACCTATAGAAATGGAATTAAACAAAAACAGATGAAAATCAAATGTTAGTACACTAGAGTGGGTAAGAAGATATTAATAAAACAGACCACATAGCATAACTGGTCATATTTGAAAAAATTAAATTTCAAATCTGATGAAATAAACAAACATAATGCAAAATGAAAATTACCAAAACCAAAATCTAATCAATGAAAATTAAACACACACTATAATAGAAAAAAATTATCAAAATAGACACAACGGTAGAATATAAGAGATAGAAGAAGAAAACCAAAATGTCTATAGAGACATGAATAATGTGTGACAACTTCCTGTTGACAAACCTGCACAAACAGTATTAAAACAAAACATATGAAAATGAAATATTAGTACACTGAATTAAGGAGATGTGAATAACAAATAAGATTACTATAAGGAAACACATAGCAAAACTAGTTAAATTTGTAAAAACTAAATTTGAAATCTAATTAAATGATACAAAATAGTGCATAATGAAAGTAAATAGAGAATTAATATAATAAATAGTAAATTAATTACACAAACTAATGTAACATAACATAATTATCAATGTAGCAAAAAGATATGTGTGAGAGTTAGAAAAATGATATTGAAATGTTGATACCAAAGTAGTAAATATCTTTCACTACTACTTGTTGACAAACCTGTAGAAATGGAATTAAACAAAAACAGATCAAAATCAAATATTGGTACACTAGAGTTGTAAGAAGATATTAATAAAACAGAACACATAGCACAACTGGTTATGTTTGTACAAATTAAACTTCAAATCTGATTAAATAAACAAACATAATGCAAAATCAAAATTACTAAAACCAAAATCTAATCAATGAAAATTAAACACACACTATAATAGAAAAAAAATATGAAAATAAACACAACGGTAGAATATAAGAGATAGAAAAAGAAAACCAAAATGTCTATAGAGACATGAATAATGTGTGACAACTTTCTGTTGACAAACCTGCACAAACAGTATTAAAACAAAACATATGAAAATGAAATATTAGTACACTGAATTAAGGAGATGTGAATAACAAATAAGATTACTATAAGGAAACACATAGCAAAACTAGTTAAATTTGTAAAAACTAAATTTGAAATCTAATTAAATGAAACAAAATAGTGCATAATGAAAGTAAATAGAGAATCAATATAATAAATAGTAAATTAATTACACAAACTAATGTAACATAACATAATTATCAATGTAGCAAAAAGATATGTGTGAGAGTTAGAAAAATGATATTGAAATGTTGATACCAAAGTAGTAAATATCTTTCACTACTACTTGTTGACAAACCTGTAGAAATGGAATTAAACAAAAACAGATCAAAATCAAATATTGGTACACTAGAGTTGTAAGAAGATATTAATAAAACAGAACACATAGCACAACTGGTTATGTTTGTACAAATTAAACTTCAAATCTGATTAAATAAACAAACATAATGCAAAATCAAAATTACCAAAACCAAAATCTAATCAATGAAAATTAAACACACACTATAATAGAAAAAAAATATCACAATAAACACAACGGTAGATTATAAGAGATAGAAAAAGAAAACCAAAATGTCTATAGAGACATGAATAATGTGTGACAACTTCCTGTTGACAAACCTGCACAAACAGTATTAAAACAAAACATATGAAAATGAAATATTAGTACACTGAATTAAGGAGATGTGAATAACAAATAAGATTACTATAAGGAAACACATAGCAAAACTAGTTAAATTTGTAAAAACTAAATTTGAAATCTAATTAAATGAAACAAAATAGTGCATAATGAAAGTAAATAGAGAATTAATATAATAAATAGTAAATTAATTACACAAACTAATGTAACATAACATAATTATCAATGTAGCAAAAAGATATGTATGAGAGTTAGAAAAATGATATTGAAATGTTGATACCAAAGTAGTAAATATCTTTCACTACTACTTGTTGACAAACCTGTAGAAATGGAATTAAACAAAAACAGATCAAAATCAAATATTGGTACACTAGAGTTGTAAGAAGATATTAATAAAACAGAACACATAGCACAACTGGTTATGTTTGTACAAATTAAACTTCAAATCTGATTAAATAAACAAACATAATGCAAAATCAAAATTACCAAAACCAAAATCTAATCAATGAAAATTGAACACACACTATAATAGAAAAAAATATCAAAATAGACACAACGGTAGAATATAGGGGATAGAAAAACAAAACCAAAACGTCTATAGAGACACATGAATAATGTGTGACAACTTCCTGTTGACAAAGCTGCACAAACAGTATTAAAACAAAACATATGAAAATGAAATATTAGTACACTTAAGTAAGGAGATGTGAATAACAAATACAATTACTAGAAGGAAACACAGAGAAAAACTAGTTAAATTTGTAAAAACTAAATTTAAAATCTAATTGAATGAAACAAAATAGTGCATAATGAAAGTAAATACAGCAATAATATAATCAATGGAAAATTAATTACACAAACAAATGTAAAATAACATAATTATCAATGTAGAAAAAAGAAATGTATAAGAGTTAGAAATATGATATTGAAATGTTGATACCAAAGTAGTAACAATCTTTCACTACTACTTGTTGACAAACCTGTAGAAATGGAGTTAAACAAAAACATATGAAAACCAAATGTTAGTACACTAGAGTGGGTAAGCAGATATTAATAAAAGAGAACACATAGAAAAACTAGTTATGTTTCTAAAAATTCAAATTCAAATCTGATTAAATAAACAAACATAATGCAAAATGAAAATTACCAAAACCAAAATCTAATCAATGAAAATTAAACACACACGATAATAGAAAAAAAATTATCAAAATAGACATAACGTTAGAATATAGGAGATAAAAAACATAACCAAAACATCTATAGAGAGGCATGAATAATGTGTGACAACTTCCTGTTGACAAACCTGCACAAACAGTATTAAAATAAAACATATGAAAATGAAATATTAGTACACTGAAGTAAGGAGATGTGAATAACAAATAAGATTAGTAGAAGGAAACACATAGAAAAACTAGTTAAATTTGTAAAAACTAAATTTGAAATCTAATTAAATGAAACAAAATAGTGCATAATGAAAGTAAATAGAGAATTAATATAATAAATAGTAAATTAATTACACAAACTAATGTAACATAACATAATTATCAATGTAGCAAAAAGATATGTGTGAGAGTTAGAAAAATGATATTGAAATGTTGATACCAAAGTAGTAAATATCTTTCACTACTACTTGTTGACAAACCTGTAGAAATGGAATTAAACAAAAACAGATCAAAATCAAATATTGGTACACTAGAGTTGTAAGAAGATATTAATAAAACAGAACACATAGCACAACTGGTTATGTTTGTACAAATTAAACTTCAAATCTGATTAAATAAACAAACATAATGCAAAATCAAAATTACCAAAACCAAAATCTAATCAATGAAAATTAAACACACACTATAATAGAAAAAAAATATCAAAATAAACACAACGGTAGATTATAAGAGATAGAAAAAGAAAACCAAAATGTCTATAGAGACATGAATAATGTGTGACAACTTCCTGTTGACAAACCTGCACAAACAGTATTAAAACAAAACATATGAAAATGAAATATTAGTACACTGAATTAAAGAGATGTGAATAACAAATAAGATTACTATAAGGAAACACATAGCAAAACTAGTTAAATTTGTAAAAACTAAATTTGAAATCTAATTAAATGAAACAAAATAGTGCATAATGAAAGTAAATAGAGAATTAATATAATAAATAGTAAATTAATTACACAAACTAATGTAACATAACATAATTATCAATGTAGCAAAAAGATATGTGTGAGAGTTAGAAAAATGATATTGAAATGTTGATACCAAAGTAGTAAATATCTTTCACTACTACTTGTTGACAAACCTGTAGAAATGGAATTAAACAAAAACAGATCAAAATCAAATATTGGTACACTAGAGTTGTAAGAAGATATTAATAAAACAGAACACATAGCAGAACTGGTTATGTTTGTACAAATTAAACTTCAAATCTGATTAAATAAACAAACATAATGCAAAATCAAAATTACCAAAACCAAAATCTAATCAATGAAAATTAAACACACACTATAATAGAAAAAAAATATCAAAATAGACACAACGGTAGAATATAGGGGATAGAAAAACAAAACCAAAACGTCTATAGAGACACATGAATAATGTGTGACAACTTCCTGTTGACAAAGCTGCACAAACAGTATTAAAACAAAACATATGAAAATGAAATATTAGTACACTTAAGTAAGGAGATGTGAATAACAAATACAATTACTAGAAGGAAACACAGAGAAAAACTAGTTAAATTTGTAAAATCTAAATTTAAAATCTAATTGAATGAAACAAAATAGTGCATAATGAAAGTAAATACAGCAATAATATAATCAATGGAAAATTAATTACACAAACAAATGTAAAATAACATAATTATCAATGTAGAAAAAAGAAATGTATAAGAGTTAGAAATATGATATTGAAATGTTGATACCAAAGTAGTAACAATCTTTCACTACTACTTGTTGACAAACCTGTAGAAATGGAGTTAAACAAAAACATATGAAAACCAAATGTTAGTACACTAGAGTGGGTAAGCAGATATTAATAAAAGAGAACACATAGAAAAACTAGTTATGTTTCTAAAAATTCAAATTCAAATCTGATTAAATAAACAAACATAATGCAAAATGAAAATTACCAAAACCAAAATCTAATCAATGAAAATTAAACACACACGATAATAGAAAAAAAATTATCAAAATAGACATAACGTTAGAATATAGGAGATAAAAAACATAACCAAAACATCTATAGAGAGGCATGAATAATGTGTGACAACTTCCTGTTGACAAACCTCCACAAACAGTATTAAAATAAAACATATGAAAATGAAATATTAGTACACTGAAGTAAGGAGATGTGAATAACAAATAAGATTAGTAGAAGGAAACACATAGAAAAACTAGTTAAATTTGTAAAAACTAAATTTGAAATCTAATTAAATGAAACAAAATAGTGCATAATGAAAGTAAATAGAGAATTAATATAATAAATAGTAAATTAATTACACAAACTAATGTAACATAACATAATTATCAATGTAGCAAAAAGATATGTGTGAGAGTTAGAAAAATGATATTGAAATGTTGATACCAAAGTAGTAAATATCTTTCACTACTACTTGTTGACAAACCTGTAGAAATGGAATTAAACAAAAACAGATCAAAATCAAATATTGGTACACTAGAGTTGTAAGAAGATATTAATAAAACAGAACACATAGCACAACTGGTTATGTTTGTACAAATTAAACTTCAAATCTGATTAAATAAACAAACATAATGCAAAATCAAAATTACCAAAACCAAAATCTAATCAATGAAAATTAAACACACACTATAATAGAAAAAAAATATGAAAATAAACACAACGGTAGAATATAAGAGATAGAAAAAGAAAAACAAAATGTCTATAGAGACATGAATAATGTGTGACAACTTCCTGTTGACAAACCTGCACAAACAGTATTAAAACAAAACATATGAAAATGAAATATTAGTACACTGAATTAAGGAGATGTGAATAACAAATAAGATTACTATAAGGAAACACATAGCAAAACTAGTTAAATTTGTAAAAACTAAATTTGAAATCTAATTAAATGAAACAAAATAGTGCATAATGAAAGTAAATAGAGAATCAATATAATAAATAGTAAATTAATTACACAAACTAATGTAACATAACATAATTATCAATGTAGCAAAAAGATATGTGTGAGAGTTAGAAAAATGATATTGAAATGTTGATACCAAAGTAGTAAATATCTTTCACTACTACTTGTTGACAAACCTGTAGAAATGGAATTAAACAAAAACAGATCAAAATCAAATATTGGTACACTAGAGTTGTAAGAAGATATTAATAAAACAGAACACATAGCACAACTGGTTATGTTTGTACAAATTAAACTTCAAATCTGAATAAATAAACAAACATCATGCAAAATCAAAATTACCAAAACCAAAATCTAATCAATGAAAATTAAACACACACTATAATAGAAAAAAAATATCAAAATAAACACAACGGTAGATTATAAGAGATAGAAAAAGAAAACCAAAATGTCTATAGAGACATGAATAATGTGTGACAACTTCCTGTTGACAAACCTGCACAAACAGTATTAAAACAAAACATATGAAAATGAAATATTAGTACACTGAATTAAGGAGATGTGAATAACAAATAAGATTACTATAAGGAAACACATAGCAAAACTAGTTAAATTTGTAAAAACTAAATTTGAAATCTAATTAAATGAAACAAAATAGTGCATAATGAAAGTAAATAGAGAATTAATATAATAAATAGTAAATTAATTACACAAACTAATGTAACATAACATAATTATCAATGTAGCAAAAAGATATGTGTGAGAGTTAGAAAAATGATATTGAAATGTTGATACCAAAGTAGTAAATATCTTTCACTACTACTTGTTGACAAACCTGTAGAAATGGAATTAAACAAAAACAGATCAAAATCAAATATTGGTACACTAGAGTTGTAAGAAGATATTAATAAAACAGAACACATAGCACAACTGGTTATGTTTGTACAAATTAAACTTCAAATCTGATTAAATAAACAAACATAATGCAAAATCAAAATTACCAAAACCAAAATCTAATCAATGAAAATTAAACACACACTATAATAGAAAAAAAATATCAAAATAGACACAACGGTAGAATATAGGGGATAGAAAAACAAAACCAAAACGTCTATAGAGACACATGAATAATGTGTGACAACTTCCTGTTGACAAAGCTGCACAAACAGTATTAAAACAAAACATATGAAAATGAAATATTAGTACACTTAAGTAAGGAGATGTGAATAACAAATACAATTACTAGAAGGAAACACAGAGAAAAACTAGTTAAATTTGTAAAAACTAAATTTAAAATCTAATTGAATGAAACAAAATAGTGCATAATGAAAGTAAATACAGCAATAATATAATCAATGGAAAATTAATTACACAAACAAATGTAAAATAACATAATTATCAATGTAGAAAAAAGAAATGTATAAGAGTTAGAAATATGATATTGAAATGTTGATACCAAAGTAGTAACAATCTTTCACTACTACTTGTTGACAAACCTGTAGAAATGGAGTTAAACAAAAACATATGAAAACCAAATGTTAGTACACTAGAGTGGGTAAGCAGATATTAATAAAAGAGAACACATAGAAAAACTAGTTATGTTTCTAAAAATTCAAATTCAAATCTGATTAAATAAACAAACATAATGCAAAATGAAAATTACCAAAACCAAAATCTAATCAATGAAAATTAAACACACACGATAATAGAAAAAAAATTATCAAAATAGACATAACGTTAGAATATAGGAGATAAAAAACATAACCAAAACATCTATAGAGAGGCATGAATAATGTGTGACAACTTCCTGTTGACAAACCTGCACAAACAGTATTAAAATAAAACATATGAAAATGAAATATTAGTACACTGAAGTAAGGAGATGTGAATAACAAATAAGATTAGTAGAAGGAAACACATAGAAAAACTAGTTAAATTTGTAAAAACTAAATTAGAAATCTAATTGAATGAAACAAAATACTGCATAATGAAATTAAATAGAGCAATAATATAATCAACGAAAAATTAATTACACAAACTAATGTAACATAACATAATTATCAATGTAGCAAAAAGATATGTGTGAGAGTTAGAAAAATGATATTGAAATGTTGATACCAAAGTAGTAAATATCTTTCACTACTACTTGTTGACAAACCTGTAGAAATGGAATTAAACAAAAACATATCAAAATCAAATATTGGTACACTAGAGTTGTAAGAAGATATTAATAAAACAGAACACATAGCACAACTGGTTATGTTTGTACAAATTAAACTTCAAATCTGATTAAATAAACAAACATAATGCAAAATAAAAATTACCAAAACCAAAATCTAATCAATGAAAATTAAACACACACTATAATAGAAAAAAAATATCAAAATAAACACAACGGTAGAATATAAGAGATAGAAAAAGAAAACCAAAATGTCTATAGAGACATGAATAATGTGTGACAACTTCCTGTTGACAAACCTGCACAAACAGTATTAAAACAAAACATATGAAAATGAAATATTAGTACACTGAATTAAGGAGATGTGAATAACAAATAAGATTACTATAAGGAAACACATAGCAAAACTAGTTAAATTTGTAAAAACTAAATTTGAAATCTAATTAAATGAAACAAAATAGTGCATAATGAAAGTAAATAGAGAATTAATATAATAAATAGTAAATTAATTACATAAACTAATGTAACATAACATAATTATCAATGTAGAAAAAAGAAATGTATAAGGGTTAGAAAAATGATATTGCAATGTTGATACCAAAGTAGTAACAATCTTTCACTATTACTTGTTGACAAACCTATAGAAATGGAATTAAACAAAAACAGATGAAAATCAAATGTTAGTACACTAGAGTGGGTAAGAAGATATTAATAAAACAGACCACATAGCATAACTGGTCATATTTCAAAAAATTAAATTTCAAATCTTATGAAATAAACAAACATAATGCAAAATGAAAATTACCAAAACCAAAATCTAATCAATGAAAATTAAACACACACTATAATAGAGAAAAATTATCAAAATAGACACAACGGTAGAATATAAGAGATAGAAAAAGAAAACCAAAATGTCTATAGAGACATGAATAATGTGTGACAACTTCCTGTTGACAAACCTGCACAAACAGTATTAAAACAAAACATATGAAAATGAAATATTAGTACACTGAATTAAGGAGATGTGAATAACAAATAAGATTACTATAAGGAAACACATAGCAAAACTAGTTAAATTTGTAAAAACTAAATTTGAAATCTAATTAAATGAAACAAAATAGTGCATAATGAAAGTAAATAGAGAATTAATATAATAAATAGTAAATTAATTACACAAACTAATGTAACATAACATAATTATCAATGTAGCAAAAAGATATGTGTGAGAGTTAGAAAAATGATATTGAAATGTTGATACCAAAGTAGTAAATATCTTTCACTACTACTTGTTGACAAACCTGTAGAAATGGAATTAAACAAAAACAGATCAAAATCAAATATTGGTACACTAGAGTTGTAAGAAGATATTAATAAAACAGAACACATAGCACAACTGGTTATGTTTGTACAAATTAAACTTCAAATCTGAATAAATAAACAAACATCATGCAAAATCAAAATTACCAAAACCAAAATCTAATCAATGAAAATTAAACACACACTATAATAGAAAAAAAATATCAAAATAAACACAACGGTAGATTATAAGAGATAGAGAAAGAAAACCAAAATGTCTATAGAGACATGAATAATGTGTGACAACTTCCTGTTGACAAACCTGCACAAACAGTATTAAAACAAAACATATGAAAATGAAATATTAGTACACTGAATTAAGGAGATGTGAATAACAAATAAGATTACTATAAGGAAACACATAGCAAAACTAGTTAAATTTGTAAAAACTAAATTTGAAATCTAATTAAATGAAACAAAATAGTGCATAACGAAAGTAAATAGAGAATTAATATAATAAATAGTAAATTAATTACACAAACTAATGTAACATAACATAATTATCAATGTAGCAAAAAGATATGTGTGAGAGTTAGAAAAATGATATTGAAATGTTGATACCAAAGTAGTAAATATCTTTCACTACTACTTGTTGACAAACCTGTAGAAATGGAATTAAACAAAAACAGATCAAAATCAAATATTGGTACACTAGAGTTGTAAGAAGATATTAATAAAACAGAACACATAGCACAACTGGTTATGTTTGTACAAATTAAACTTCAAATCTGATTAAATAAACAAACATAATGCAAAATCAAAATTACCAAAACCAAAATCTAATCAATGAAAATTAAACACACACTATAATAGAAAAAAAATATCAAAATAGACACAACGGTAGAATATAGGGGATAGAAAAACAAAACCAAAACGTCTATAGAGACACATGAATAATGTGTGACAACTTCCTGTTGACAAAGCTGCACAAACAGTATTAAAACAAAACATATGAAAATGAAATATTAGTACACTTAAGTAAGGAGATGTGAATAACAAATACAATTACTAGAAGGAAACACAGAGAAAAACTAGTTAAATTTGTAAAAACTAAATTTAAAATCTAATTGAATGAAACAAAATAGTGCATAATGAAAGTAAATACAGCAATAATATAATCAATGGAAAATTAATTACACAAACAAATGTAAAATAACATAATTATCAATGTAGAAAAAAGAAATGTATAAGAGTTAGAAATATGATATTGAAATGTTGATACCAAAGTAGTAACAATCTTTCACTACTACTTGTTGACAAACCTGTAGAAATGGAGTTAAACAAAAACATATGAAAACCAAATGTTAGTACACTAGAGTGGGTAAGCAGATATTAATAAAAGAGAACACATAGAAAAACTAGTTATGTTTCTAAAAATTCAAATTCAAATCTGATTAAATAAACAAACATAATGCAAAATGAAAATTACCAAAACCAAAATCTAATCAATGAAAATTAAACACACACGATAATAGAAAAAAAATTATCAAAATAGACATAACGTTAGAATATAGGAGATAAAAAACATAACCAAAACATCTATAGAGAGGCATGAATAATGTGTGACAACTTCCTGTTGACAAACCTCCACAAACAGTATTAAAATAAAACATATGAAAATGAAATATTAGTACACTGAAGTAAGGAGATGTGAATAACAAATAAGATTAGTAGAAGGAAACACATAGAAAAACTAGTTAAATTTGTAAAAACTAAATTAGAAATCTAATTGAATGAAACAAAATAGTGCATAATGAAATTAAATAGAGCAATAATATAATCAACGGAAAATTAATTACACAAACTAATGTAAGATAACATAATTATCAATGTAGCAAAAAGATATGTGTGAGAGTTAGAAAAATGATATTGAAATGTTGATACCAAAGTAGTAAATATCTTTCACTACTACTTGTTGACAAACCTATAGAAATGGAATTAAACAAAAACATATCAAAATCAAATATTGGTACACTAGAGTTGTAAGAAGATATTAATAAAACAGAACACATAGCACAACTGGTTATGTTTGTACAAATTAAACTTCAAATCTGATTAAATAAACAAACATAATGCAAAATAAAAATTACCAAAACCAAAATCTAATCAATGAAAATTAAACACACACTATAATAGAAAAAAAATATCAAAATAAACACAACGGTAGAATATAAGAGATAGAAAAAGAAAACCAAAATGTCTATAGAGACATGAATAATGTGTGACAACTTCCTGTTGACAAACCTGCACAAACAGTATTAAAACAAAACATATGAAAATGAAATATTAGTACACTGAATTAAGGAGATGTGAATAACAAATAAGATTACTATAAGGAAACACATAGCAAAACTAGTTAAATTTGTAAAAACTAAATTTGAAATCTAATTAAATGAAACAAAATAGTGCATAATGAAAGTAAATAGAGAATTAATATAATAAATAGTAAATTAATTACATAAACTAATGTAACATAACATAATTATCAATGTAGAAAAAAGAAATGTATAAGGGTTAGAAAAATGATATTGCAATGTTGATACCAAAGTAGTAACAATCTTTCACTATTACTTGTTGACAAACCTATAGAAATGGAATTAAACAAAAACAGATGAAAATCAAATGTTAGTACACTAGAGTGGGTAAGAAGATATTAATAAAACAGACCACATAGCATAACTAGTCATATTTCAAAAAATTAAATTTCAAATCTGATGAAATAAACAAACATAATGCAAAATGAAAATTACCAAAACCAAAATCTAATCAATGAAAATTAAACACACACTATAATAGAGAAAAATTATCAAAATAGACACAACGGTAGAATATAAGAGATAGAAAAAGAAAACCAAAATGTCTATAGAGACATGAATAATGTGTGACAACTTCCTGTTGACAAACCTGCACAAACAGTATTAAAACAAAACATATGAAAATGAAATATTAGTACACTGAATTAAGGAGATGTGAATAACAAATAAGATTACTATAAGGAAACACATAGCAAAACTAGTTAAATTTGTAAAAACTAAATTTGAAATCTAATTAAATGAAACAAAATAGTGCATAATGAAAGTAAATAGAGAATTAATATAATAAATAGTAAATTAATTACACAAACTAATGTAACATAACATAATTATCAATGTAGCAAAAAGATATGTGTGAGAGTTAGAAAAATGATATTGAAATGTTGATACCAAAGTAGTAAATATCTTTCACTACTACTTGTTGACAAACCTGTAGAAATGGAATTAAACAAAAACAGATCAAAATCAAATATTGGTACACTAGAGTTGTAAGAAGATATTAATAAAACAGAACACATAGCACAACTGGTTATGTTTGTACAAATTAAACTTCAAATCTGATTAAATAAACAAACATAATGCAAAATCAAAATTACCAAAACCAAAATCTAATCAACGAAAATTAAACACACACTATAATAAAAAAAAAATATGAAAATAAACACAACGGTAGAATATAAGAGATAGAAAAAGAAAACCAAAATGTCTATAGAGACATGAATAATGTGTGACAACTTCCTGTTGACAAACCTGCACAAACAGTATTAAAACAAAACATATGAAAATGAAATATTAGTACACTGAATTAAGGAGATGTGAATAACAAATAAGATTACTATAAGGAAACACATAGCAAAACTAGTTAAATTTGTAAAAACTAAATTTGAAATCTAATTAAATGAAACAAAATAGTGCATAATGAAAGTAAATAGAGAATTAATATAATAAATAGTAAATTAATTACATAAACTAATGTAACATAACATAATTATCAATGTAGAAAAAAGAAATGTATAAGGGTTAGAAAAATGATATTGCAATGTTGATACCAAAGTAGTAACAATCTTTCACTATTACTTGTTGACAAACCTATAGAAATGGAATTAAACAAAAACAGATGAAAATCAAATGTTAGTACACTAGAGTGGGTAAGAAGATATTAATAAAACAGACCACATAGCATAACTAGTCATATTTCAAAAAATTAAATTTCAAATCTGATGAAATAAACAAACATAATGCAAAATGAAAATTACCAAAACCAAAATCTAATCAATGAAAATTAAACACACACTATAATAGAGAAAAATTATCAAAATAGACACAACGGTAGAATATAAGAGATAGAAAAAGAAAACCAAAATGTCTATAGAGACATGAATAATGTGTGACAACTTCCTGTTGACAAACCTGCACAAACAGTATTAAAACAAAACATATGAAAATGAAATATTAGTACACTGAATTAAGGAGATGTGAATAACAAATAAGATTACTATAAGGAAACACATAGCAAAACTAGTTAAATTTGTAAAAACTAAATTTGAAATCTAATTAAATGAAACAAAATAGTGCATAATGAAAGTAAATAGAGAATTAATATAATAAATAGTAAATTAATTACACAAACTAATGTAACATAACATAATTATCAATGTAGCAAAAAGATATGTGTGAGAGTTAGAAAAATGATATTGAAATGTTGATACCAAAGTAGTAAATATCTTTCACTACTACTTGTTGACAAACCTGTAGAAATGGAATTAAACAAAAACAGATCAAAATCAAATATTGGTACACTAGAGTTGTAAGAAGATATTAATAAAACAGAACACATAGCACAACTGGTTATGTTTGTACAAATTAAACTTCAAATCTGATTAAATAAACAAACATAATGCAAAATCAAAATTACCAAAACCAAAATCTAATCAACGAAAATTAAACACACACTATAATAAAAAAAAAATATGAAAATAAACACAACGGTAGAATATAAGAGATAGAAAAAGAAAACCAAAATGTCTATAGAGACATGAATAATGTGTGACAACTTCCTGTTGACAAACCTGCACAAACAGTATTAAAACAAAACATATGAAAATGAAATATTAGTACACTGAATTAAGGAGATGTGAATAACAAATAAGATTACTATAAGGAAACACATAGCAAAACTAGTTAAATTTGTAAAAACTAAATTTGAAATCTAATTAAATGAAACAAAATAGTGCATAATGAAAGTAAATAGAGAATTAATATAATAAATAGTAAATTAATTACACAAACTAATGTAACATAACATAATTATCAATGTAGCAAAAAGATATGTGTGAGAGTTAAAAAATGATATTGAAATGTTGATACCAAAGTAGTAAATATCTTTCACTACTACTTGTTGACAAACCTGTAGAAATGGAATTAAACAAAAACAGATCAAAATCAAATATTGGTACACTAGAGTTGTAAGAAGATATTAATAAAACAGAACACATAGCACAACTGGTTATGTTTGTACAAATTAAACTTCAAATCTGATTAAATAAACAAACATAATGCAAAATAAAAATTACCAAAACCAAAATCTAATCAATGAAAATTAAACACACACTATAATAGAAAAAAAATATCAAAATAAACACAACGGTAGAATATAAGAGATAGAAAAAGAAAACCAAAATGTCTATAGAGACATGAATAATGTGTGACAACTTCCTGTTGACAAACCTGCACAAACAGTATTAAAACAAAACATATGAAAATGAAATATTAGTACACTGAATTAAGGAGATGTGAATAACAAATAAGATTACTATAAGGAAACACATAGCAAAACTAGTTAAATTTGTAAAAACTAAATTTGAAATCTAATTAAATGAAACAAAATAGTGCATAATGAAAGTAAATAGAGAATTAATATAATAAATAGTAAATTAATTACACAAACTAATGTAACATAACATAATTATCAATGTAGCAAAAAGATATGTGTGAGAGTTAGAAAAATGATATTGAAATGTTGATACCAAAGTAGTAAATATCTTTCACTACTACTTGTTGACAAACCTGTAGAAATGGAATTAAACAAAAACAGATCAAAATCAAATATTGGTATACTAGAGTTGTAAGAAGATATTAATAAAACAGAACACATAGCACAACTGGTTATGTTTGTACAAATTAAACTTCAAATCTGATTAAATAAACAAACATAATGCAAAATCAAAATTACCAAAACCAAAATCTAATCAATGAAAATTAAACACACACTATAATAGAAAAAAAATATCAAAATAGACACAACGGTAGAATATAGGGGATAGAAAAACAAAACCAAAACGTCTATAGAGACACATGAATAATGTGTGACAACTTCCTGTTGACAAAGCTGCACAAACAGTATTAAAACAAAACATATGAAAATGAAATATTAGTACACTTAAGTAAGGAGATGTGAATAACAAATACAATTACTAGAAGGAAACACAGAGAAAAACTAGTTAAATTTGTAAAAACTAAATTTAAAATCTAATTGAATGAAACAAAATAGTGCATAATGAAAGTAAATACAGCAATAATATAATCAATGGAAAATTAATTACACAAACAAATGTAAAATAACATAATTATCAATGTAGAAAAAAGAAATGTATAAGAGTTAGAAATATGATATTGAAATGTTGATACCAAAGTAGTAACAATCTTTCACTACTACTTGTTGACAAACCTGTAGAAATGGAGTTAAACAAAAACATATGAAAACCAAATGTTAGTACACTAGAGTGGGTAAGCAGATATTAATAAAAGAGAACACATAGAAAAACTAGTTATGTTTCTAAAAATTCAAATTCAAATCTGATTAAATAAACAAACATAATGCAAAATGAAAATTACCAAAACCAAAATCTAATCAATGAAAATTAAACACACACGATAATAGAAAAAAAATTATCAAAATAGACATAACGTTAGAATATAGGAGATAAAAATCATAACCAAAACATCTATAGAGAGGCATGAATAATGTGTGACAACTTCCTGTTGACAAACCTGCACAAACAGTATTAAAATAAAACATATGAAAATGAAATATTAGTACACTGAAGTAAGGAGATGTGAATAACAAATAAGATTAGTAGAAGGAAACACATAGAAAAACTAGTTAAATTTGTAAAAACTAAATTTAAAATCTAATTGAATGAAACAAAATAGTGTATAATGAAAGTAAATACAGCAATAATATAATCAATGGAAAATTAATTGCACAAACAAATGTAACATAACATAATTATCAATGTAGAAATAAGAAATGTATAAGAGTTAGAAATATGATATTCAAATGTTGATACCAAAGTAGTAACAATCTTTCACTACTACTTGTTGACAAACCTGTAGAAATGAAATTAAACAAAAACAGATGAAAATCAAATATTAGTACACTAGAGTGGGTAAGAAGATATTAATAAAACAGAACACATAACATAACTAGTTATGTTTGTAAAAATTAAATTTCAAATCTGATTAAATAAACAAACATAATGCAAAATGAAAATGAGGAAAGGCAAAATCTAATCAATAAAAATTAAACACATTATAATAGAAAAAAATTATGAAAATAGACATAACGGTAGAATATAGAAGATAGAAAAACAAAACCAAAACGTCTATAGAGAGCCGTGAGTAATGTGTGACAACTTTCTGTTGACAAACCTGCGCAAACAGTATTAAAATAAAACATATAAAAATGAAATATTACTACACTAAAGTTAGAAGATGTGAATAACAAAGATTAGTAGAAGGAAACACATAGAAAAACTAGTTAAATTTGTAAAAACTAAATTTGAAATCTAGTTGAATGAAACAAAATAGTGCATAATGAAAGTAAATAGAACAATAATAGAATCAATGGAAAATTAATTACACAAACTAGTGTAACATAACATAATTATCAATGTACAAAAAAGAAATGTATAAGAATTAGAAAAATGATATTGAAATGTTGATACCAATGTCGTAACAATCTTTCACTACTACTTGTTGACAAACCTGTAGAAATGGAATTAAACAAAAACATATGAAAATCAAATGTTAGTACGTTAGAGTAGGTAAGAAGATATTAATAAAAGAGAACACATTGCACAATTGGTTATGTTTGTAAAAATTAAACTTAAAATCTGATTAAATAAACAAACATAATGCAAAATGAAAATTACCAAAACCAAAATCTAATAAATGAAAATTAAACACACACTATAATAGAAAAAAATTATCAAAATAAACATAACGGTAGAATATAAAAGATAGGAAAACAAAACTAAAACGTCAATAGAGAGGCATGAATAATGTATGACAACTTCCTGTTGAACAACTTGCACAAACAGTATGAAAACAATACATATGAAAATGAAATATTAGTACATTGAAGTAAGGAGATGTGGATAGCAAAGAAGATTAGTAGAAGGAAAGACATAGAAAAATTAGTTAAATTTGTAAAAACTAAATTTGAAATCTAATTGAATGAAACAAAATAGTGCATAATGAAAGTAAAAAGAACAATAATATTATGAATGGAAACTTAATTACACAAACTAATATAACATAACAAAATTATCAATGTAGGCAAAAGAAATGTATAAGAGTTAGAAAAATGATATTGAAATGTTGATACCAAAGTAGTAACAATCTTTCACTACTACTGGTTGACAAACCTGTAGAAATGAAATTAAACAAAAATAGATGAAAATCAAATATTAGTACACTAGAGTAGGTAAGAAGATATTAATAAAACAGAACACATAAGATAACTAGTTATGTTTGTAAAAATTAAATTTCAAATCTGATTAAATAAACAAACATAATGCAAAATGAAAATGAGGAAAGCCAAAATCTAATCAATAAAAATTAAACACATATTATAATAGAAAAAAATTATGAAAATAGACATAACGGTAGAATATAGAAGATAGAAAAACAAAACCCAAACGTCTATAGAGAGGCGTGAGTAATGTGTGACAACTTCCTGTTGACAAACCTGCACAAACAGTATTAAAACCAAACATATAAAAATGAAATATTACTACACTAAAGTTAGAAGATGTGAATAACAAAGATTAGTAGAAGGAAACACATAGAAAAACTAGTTAAATTTGTAAAAACTAAATTTGAAATCTAGTTGAATGAAACAAAATAGTGCATAATGAAAGTAAATAGAACAATAATAGAATCAATGGAAAATTAATTACACAAACTAGTGTAACATAACATAATTATCAATGTACAAAAAAGAAATGTATAAGAATTAGAAAAAGGATATTGAAATGTTGATACCAATGTCGTAACAATCTTTCACTACTACTTGTTGACAAACCTGTAGAAATGGAATTAAACAGAAACAGATGAAACACAAATCTTAGTATACTAGAGTGGGTAAGAAGATATTAATAAAACAGAATATATAGCACAACTGGTTATGTTTGTAAAAATTAAACTTCAAATCTGATTAAATAAACAAACATAATGCAAAATGAAAATTACAAAAACCAAAATCTAATCAATGAAAACCAAAATGTCTATAGAGACATGAATAATGTGTGACAACTTCCTGTTGACAAACCTGCACAAACAGTATTAAAACAAAACATATGAAAATGAAATATTAGTACACTGAATTAAGGAGATGTGAATAAAAAATAAGATTAGTAGAAGGAAACACATAGAAAAACTAGTTAAATTTGTAAAAACTAAATTTGAAATCTAATTAAATGAAACAAAATAGTGCATAATGAAAGTAAATAGAGAATTAATATAATGAATAGTAAATTAATTACATAAACTAATGTAACATAACATAATTATCAATGTAGCAAAAAGATATGTGTGAGAATTAGAAAAATGATATTGAAATGTTGATACCAAAGTAGTAAATATCTTTCACTACTACTTGTTGACAAACCTGTAGAAATGGAATTAAACAAAAACAGATCAAAATCAAATATTGGTACACTAGAGTTGTAAGAAGATATTAATAAAACAGAACCCATAGCACAACTGGTTATGTTTGTACAAATTAAACTTCAAATCTGATTAAATAAACAAACATAATGCAAAATCAAAATTACCAAAACCAAAATCTAATCAATGAAAATTAAACACACACTATAATAGAAAAAAATTATCAAAATAGACACAACGGTAGAATATAAGAGATAGAAAAAGAAAACCAAAATGTCTATAGAGACATGAATAATGTGTGACAACTTCCTGTTGACAAACCTGCACAAACAGTATTAAAACAAAACATATGAAAATGAAATATTAGTACACTGAATTAAGGAGATGTGAATAACAAATAAGATTACTATAAGGAAACACATAGCAAAACTAGTTAAATTTGTAAAAACTAAATTTGAAATCTAATTAAATGAAACAAAATAGTGCATAATGAAAGTAAATAGAGAATTAATATAATAAATAGTAAATTAATTACACAAACTAATGTAACATAACATAATTATCAATGTAGCAAAAAGATATGTGTGAGAGTTAGAAAAATGATATTGAAATGTTGATACCAAAGTAGTAAATATCTTTCACTACTACTTGTTGACAAACCTGTAGAAATGGAATTAAACAAAAACAGATCAAAATCAAATATTGGTACACTAGAGTTGTAAGAAGATATTAATAAAACAGAACACATAGCACAACTGGTTATGTTTGTACAAATTAAACTTCAAATCTGATTAAATAAACAAACATAATGCAAAATCAAAATTACCAAAACCAAAATCTAATCAATGAAAGTTAAACACACACTATAATAGAAAAAAAATATCAAAATAGACACAACGGTAGAATATAGGGGATAGAAAAACAAAACCAAAATGTCTATAGAGACATGAATAATGTGTGACAACTTCCTGTTGACAAACCTGCACAAACAGTATTAAAACAAAACATATGAAAATGAAATATTAGTACACTGAATTAAGGAGATGTGAATAACAAATAAGATTACTATAAGGAAACACATAGCAAAACTAGTTAAATTTGTAAAAACTAAATTTGAAATCTAATTAAATGAAACAAAATAGTGCATAATGAAAGTAAAAAGAACAATAATATTATGAATGGAAACTTAATTACATAAACTAATATAACATAACAAAATTATCAATGTAGGCAAAAGAAATGTATAAGAGTTAGAAAAATGATATTGAAATGTTGATACCAAAGTAGTAACAATCTTTCACTACTACTGGTTGACAAACCTGTAGAAATGAAATTAAACAAAAACAGATGAAAATCAAATATTAGTACACTAGAGTAGGTAAGAAGATATTAATAAAACAGAACACATAAGATAACTAGTTATGTTTGTAAAAATTAAATTTCAAATCTGATTAAATAAACAAACATAATGCAAAATGAAAATGAGGAAAGCCAAAATCTAATCAATAAAAATTAAACACATATTATAATAGAAAAAAATTATGAAAATAGACATAACGGTAGAATATAAAAGATAGGAAAACAAAACTAAAACGTCAATAGAGAGGCATGAATAATGTATGACAACTTCCTGTTGAACAACTTGCACAAACAGTATGAAAACAATACATATGAAAATGAAATATTAGTACATTGAAGTAAGGAGATGTGAATAACAAAGATTAGTAGAAGGAAACACATAGAAAAACTAGTTAAATTTGTAAAAACTAAATTTGAAATCTAGTTGAATGAAACAAAATAGTGCATAATGAAAGTAAATAGAACAATAATAGAATCAATGGAAAATTAATTACACAAACTAGTGTAACATAACATAATTATCAATGTACAAAAAAGAAATGTATAAGAATTAGAAAAATGATATTGAAATGTTGATACCAATGTCGTAACAATCTTTCACTACTACTTGTTGACAAACCTGTAGAAATGGAATTAAACAGAAACAGATGAAACACAAATCTTAGTATACTAGAGTGGGTAAGAAGATATTAATAAAACAGAATATATAGCACAACTGGTTATGTTTGTAAAAATTAAACTTCAAATCTGATTAAATAAACAAACATAATGCAAAATGAAAATTACAAAGACCAAAATCTAATCAATGAAAACCAAAATGTCTATAGAGACATGAATAATGTGTGACAACTTCCTGTTGACAAACCTGCACAAACAGTATTAAAACAAAACATATGAAAATGAAATATTAGTACACTGAATTTAGGAGATGTGAATAACAAATAAGATTACTATAAGGAAACACATAGCAAAACTAGTTAAATTTGTAAAAACTAAATTCGAAATCTAATTAAATGAAACAAAATAGTGTATAATGAAAGTAAATAGAGAATTAATATAATAAATAGTAAATTAATTACACAAACTAATGTAACATAACATAATTATCAATGTAGCAAAAAGATATGTGTGAGAGTTAGAAAAATGATATTGAAATGTTGATACCAAAGTAGTAAATATCTTTCACTACTACTTGTTGACAAACCTGTAGAAATGGAATTAAACAAAAACAGATCAAAATCAAATATTGGTACACTAGAGTTGTAAGAAGATATTAATAAAACAGAACCCATAGCACAACTGGTTATGTTTGTACAAATTAAACTTCAAATCTGATTAAATAAACAAACATAATGCAAAATCAAAATTACCAAAACCAAAATCTAATCAATGAAAATTAAACACACACTATAATAGAAAAAAAATATCAAAATAAACACAACGGTAGAATATAAGAGATAGAAAAAGAAAACCAAAATGTCTATAGAGACATGGATAATGTGTGACAACTTCCTGTTGACAAACCTGCACAAACAGTATTAAAACAAAACATATGAAAATGAAATATTAGTACACTGAATTTAGGAGATGTGAATAACAAATAAGATTACTATAAGGAAACACATAGCAAAACTAGTTAAATTTGTAAAAACTAAATTCGAAATCTAATTAAATGAAACAAAATAGTGTATAATGAAAGTAAATAGAGAATTAATATAATAAATAGTAAATTAATTACACAAACTAATGTAACATAACATAATTATCAATGTAGCAAAAAGATATGTGTGAGAGTTAGAAAAATGATATTGAAATGTTGATACCAAAGTAGTAAATATCTTTCACTACTACTTGTTGACAAACCTGTAGAAATGGAATTAAACAAAAACAGATCAAAATCAAATATTGGTACACTAGAGTTGTAAGAAGATATTAATAAAACAGAACCCATAGCACAACTGGTTATGTTTGTACAAATTAAACTTCAAATCTGATTAAATAAACAAACATAATGCAAAATCAAAATTACCAAAACCAAAATCTAATCAATGAAAATTAAACACACACTATAATAGAAAAAAATTATCAAAATAGACACAACGGTAGAATATAAGAGATAGAAAAAGAAAACCAAAATGTCTATAGAGACATGAATAATGTGTGACAACTTCCTGTTGACAAACCTGGACAAACAGTATTAAAACAAAACATATGAAAATGAAATATTAGTACACTGAATTAAGGAGATGTACAATAACAAATAAGATTACTATAAGGAAACACATAGCAAAACTAGTTAAATTTGTAAAAACTAAATTTGAAATCTAATTAAATGAAACAAAATAGTGCATAATGAAAGTAAATAGAGAATTAATATAATAAATAGTAAATTAATTACACAAACTAATGTAACATAACATAATTATCAATGTAGCAAAAAGATATGTGTGAGAGTTAGAAAAATGATATTGAAATGTTGATACCAAAGTAGTAAATATCTTTCACTACTACTTGTTGACAAACCTGTAGAAATGGAATTAAACAAAAACAGATCAAAATCAAATATTGGTACACTAGAGTTGCAAGAAGATATTAATAAAACAGAACACATAGCACAACTGGTTATGTTTGTACAAATTAAACTTCAAATCTGATTAAATAAACAAACATAATGCAAAATCAAAATTACCAAAACCAAAATCTAATCAATGAAAATTAAACACACACTATAATAGAAAAAAAATATCAAAATAAACACAACGGTAGAATATAAGAGATAGAAAAAGAAAACCAAAATGTCTATAGAGACATGGATAATGTGTGACAACTTCCTGTTGACAAACCTGCACAAACAGTATTAAAACAAAACATATGAAAATGAAATATTAGTACACTGAATTAAGGAGATGTGAATAACAAATAAGATTACTATAAGGAAACACATAGCAAAACTAGTTAAATTTGTAAAAACTAAATTTGAAATCTAATTAAATGAAACAAAATAGTGCATAATGAAAGTAAATAGAGAATTAATATAATAAATAGTAAATTAATTACACAAACTAATGTAATATAACATAATTATCAATGTAGCAAAAAGATATGTGTGAGAGTTAGAAAAATGATATTGAAATGTTGATACCAAAGTAGTAAATATCTTTCACTACTACTTGTTGACAAACCTGTAGAAATGGAATTAAACAAAAACAGATCAAAATCAAATATTGGTACACTAGAGTTGTAAGAAGATATTAATAAAACAGAACACATAGCACAACTGGTTATGTTTGTACAAATTAAACTTCAAATCTGATTAAATAAACAAACATAATGCAAAATCAAAATTACCAAAACCAAAATCTAATCAATGAAAATTAAACACACACTATAATAGAAAAAAAAATATCAAAATAAACACAACGGTAGAATATAAGAGATAGAAAAAGAAAACCAAAATGTCTATAGAGACATGAATAATGTGTGACAACTTGACAAACCTGCACAAACAGTATTAAAACAAAACATATGAAAATGAAATATTAGTACACTGAATTTAGGAGATGTGAATAACAAATAAGATTACTATAAGGAAACACATAGCAAAACTAGTTAAATTTGTAAAAACTAAATTCTAAATCTAATTAAATGAAACAAAATAGTGCATAATGAAAGTAAATAGAGAATTAATATAATAAATAGTAAATTAATTACACAAACTAATGTAACATAACATAATTATCAATGTAGCAAAAAGATATGTGTGAGAGTTAGAAAAATGATATTGAAATGTTGATACCAAAGTAGTAAATATCTTTCACTACTACTTGTTGACAAACCTGTAGAAATGGAATTAAACAAAAACAGATCAAAATCAAATATTGGTACACTAGAGTTGTAAGAAGATATTAATAAAACAGAACCCATAGCACAACTGGTTATGTTTGTACAAATTAAACTTCAAATCTGATTAAATAAACAAACATAATGCAAAATCAAAATTACCAAATCCAAAATCTAATCAATGAAAATTAAACACACACTATAATAGAAAAAAATTATCAAAATAGACACAACGGTAGATTATAAGAGATAGAAAAAGAAAACCAAAATGTCTATAGAGACATGAATAATGTGTGACAACTTCCTGTTGACAAACCTGCACAAACAGTATTAAAACAAAACATATGAATATGAAATATTAGTACACTGAATTAAGGAGATGTGAATAACAAATAAGATTACTATAAGGAAACACATAGCAAAACTAGTTAAATTTGTAAAAACTAAATTTGAAATCTAATTAAATGAAACAAAATAGTGCATAATGAAAGTAAATAGAGAATTAATATAATAAATAGTAAATTAATTACACAAACTAATGTAACATAACATAATTATCAATGTAGCAAAAAGATATGTGTGAGAGTTAGAAAAATGATATTGAAATGTTGATACCAAAGTAGTAAATATCTTTCACTACTACTTGTTGACAAACCTGTAGAAATGGAATTAAACAAAAACAGATCAAAATCAAATATTGGTACACTAGAGTTGTAAGAAGATATTAATAAAACAGAACACATAGCACAACTGGTTATGTTTGTACAAATTAAACTTCAAATCTGATTAAATAAACAAACATAATGCAAAATCAAAATTACCAAAACCAAAATCTAATCAATGAAAATTAAACACACACTATAATAGAAAAAAACATATCAAAATAAACACAACGGTAGAATATAAGAGATAGAAAAAGAAAACCAAAATGTCTATAGAGACATGAATAATGTGTGACAACTTCCTGTTGACAAACCTGCACAAACAGTATTAAAACAAAACATATGAAAATGAAATATTAGTACACTGAATTAAGGAGATGTGAATAACAAATAAGATTACTATAAGGAAACACATAGCAAAACTAGTTAAATTTGTAAAAACTAAATTTGAAATCTAATTAAATGAAACAAAATAGTGCATAATGAAAGTAAATAGAGAATTAATATAATAAATAGTAAATTAATTACACAAACTAATGTAACATAACATAATTATCAATGTAGCAAAAAGATATGTGTGAGAGTTAGAAAAATGATATTGAAATGTTGATACCAAAGTAGTAAATATCTTTCACTACTACTTGTTGACAAACCTGTAGAAATGGAATTAAACAAAAACAGATCAAAATCAAATATTGGTACACTACAGTTGTAAGAAGATATTAATAAAACAGAACACATAGCACAACTGGTTATGTTTGTACAAATTAAACTTCAAATCTGATTAAATAAACAAACATAATGCAAAATCAAAATTACCAAAACCAAAATCTAATCAATGAAAATTAAACACACACTATAATAGAAAAAAAATATCAAAATAAACACAACGATAGAATATAAGAGATAGAAAAAGAAAACCAAAATGTCTATAGAGACATGAATAATGTGTGACAACTTCCTGTTGACAAACCTGCACAAACAGTATTAAAACAAAACATATGAAAATGAAATATTAGTACACTGAATTAAGGAGATGTGAATAACAAATAAGATTACTATAAGGAAACACATAGCAAAACTAGTTAAATTTGTAAAAACTAAATTCTAAATCTAATTAAATGAAACAAAATAGTGCATAATGAAAGTAAATAGAGAATTAATATAATAAATAGTAAATTAATTACACAAACTAATGTAACATAACATAATTATCAATGTAGCAAAAAGATATGTGTGAGAGTTAGAAAAATGATATTGAAATGTTGATACCAAAGTAGTAAATATCTTTCACTACTACTTGTTGACAAACCTGTAGAAATGGAATTAAACAAAAACAGATCAAAATCAAATATTGGTACACTAGAGTTGTAAGAAGATATTAATAAAACAGAAAACATAACACAACTGGTTATGTTCGTACAAATTAAACTTCAAATCTGATTAAATAAACAAACATAATGCAAAATCAAAATTACCAAAACCAAAATCTAATCAATGAAAATTAAACACACACTATAATAGAAAAAAAATATCAAAATAAACACAACGGTAGATTATAAGATATAGAAAAAGAAAACCAAAATGTCTATAGAGACATGAATAATGTGTGACAACTTCCTGTTGACAAACCTGAACAAACAGTATTAAAACAAAACATATGAAAATGAAATATTAGTACACTGAATTAAGGAGATGTGAATAACAAATAAGATTACTATAAGGAAACACATAGCAAAACTAGTTAAATTTGTAAAAACTAAATTTGAAATCTAATTAAATGAAACAAAATAGTGCATAATGAAATTAAATAGAGAATTAATATAATAAATAGTAAATTAATTACACAAACTAATGTAACATAACATAATTATCAATGTAGCAAAAAGATATGTATGAGAGTTAGAAAAATGATATTGAAATGTTGATACCAAAGTAGTAAATATCTTTCACTACTACTTGTTGACAAACCTGTAGAAATGGAATTAAACAAAAATAGATCAAAATCAAATATTGGTACACTAGATTTGTAAGAAGATATTAATAAAACAGAACACATAGCACAACTGGTTATGTTTGTACAAATTAAACTTCAAATCTGATTAAATAAACAAACATAATGCAAAATCAAAATTACCAAAACCAAAATCTAATCAATGAAAATTAAACACACACTATAACAGAAAAAAAATATCAAAATAAACACAACGGTAGAATATAAGAGATAGAAAAAGAAAACCAAAATGTCTATAGAGACATGAATAATGTGTGACAACTTCCTGTTGACAAACCTGCACAAAGAGTATTAAAACAAAACATATGAAAATGAAATATTAGTACACTGAATTAAGGAGATGTGAATAACAAATAAGATTACTATAAGGAAACACATAGCAAAACTAGTTAAATTTGTAAAAACTAAATTCTAAATCTAATTAAATGAAACAAAATAGTGCATAATGAAAGTAAATAGAGAATTAATATAATAAATAGTAAATTAATTACACAAACTAATGTAACATAACATAATTATCAATGTAGCAAAAAGATATGTGTGAGAGTTAGAAAAATGATATTGAAATGTTGATACCAAAGTAGTAAATATCTTTCACTACTACTTGTTGACAAACCTGTAGAAATGGAATTAAACAAAAACAGATCAAAATCAAATATTGGTACACTAGAGTTGTAAGAAGATATTAATAAAACAGACCACATAGCATAACTGGTCATATTTGAAAAAATTAAATTTCAAATCTGATGAAATAAACAAACATAATGCAAAATGAAAATTACCAAAAACAAAATCTAATCAATGAAAATTAAACACACACTATAATAGAAAAAAAATATCAAAATAAACACAACGGTAGAATATAGGGGATAGAAAAACAAAACCAAAACGTCTATAGAGACACATGAATAATGTGTGACAACTTCCTGTTGCAAAGCTGCACAAACAGTATTAAAACAAAACATATGAAAATGAAATATTAGTACACTTAAGTAAGGAGATGTGAATAACAAATACAATTACTAGAAGGAAACACAGAGAAAAACTAGTTAAATTTGTAAAAACTAAATTTAAAATCTAATTGAATGAAACAAAATAGTGTATAATGAAAGTAAATACAGCAATAATACAATCAATGGAAAATTAATTGCACAAACAAATGTAACATAACATAATTATCAATGTAGAAATAAGAAATGTATAAGAGTTAGAAATATGATATTCAAATGTTGATACCAAAGTAGTAACAATCTTTCACTACTACTTGTTGACAAACCTGTAGAAATGAAATTAAACAAAAACAGATGAAAATCAAATATTAGTACACTAGAGTGGGTAAGAAGATATTAATAAAACAGAACACATAACATAACTAGTTATGTTTGTAAAAATTAAATTTCAAATCTGATTAAATAAACAAACATAATGCAAAATGAAAATGAGGAAAGGCAAAATCTAATCAATAAAAATTAAACACATTATAATAGAAAAAAATTATGAAAATAGACATAACGGTAGAATATAGAAGATAGAAAAACAAAACCAAAACGTCTATAGAGAGGCGTGAGTAATGTGTGACAACTTTCTGTTGACAAACCTGCACAAACAGTATTAAAACAAAACATATAAAAATGAAATATTACTACACTAAAGTTAGAAGATGTGAATAACAAAGATTAGTAGAAGGAAACACATAGAAAAACTAGTTAAATTTGTAAAAACTAAATTTGAAATCTAGTTGAATGAAACAAAATAGTGCATAATGAAAGTAAATAGAACAATAATAGAATCAATGGAAAATTAATTACACAAACTAGTGTAACATAACATAATTATCAATGTACAAAAAAGAAATGTATAAGAATTAGAAAAAGGATATTGAAATGTTGATACCAATGTCGTAACAATCTTTCACTACTACTTGTTGACAAACCTGTAGAAATGGAATTAAACAAAAACATATGAAAATCAAATGTTAGTACCTTAGAGTAGGTAAGAAGATATTAATAAAAGAGAACACATTGCACAATTGGTTATGTTTGTAAAAATTAAACTTAAAATCTGATTAAATAAACAAACATAATGCAAAATGAAAATTACCAAAACCAAAATCTAATAAATGAAAATTAAACACACACTATAATAGAAAAAAGTTATCAAAATAAACATAACGGTAGAATATAAAAGATAGGAAAACAAAACTAAAACGTCAATAGAGAGGCATGAATAATGTATGACAACTTCCTGTTGAACAACTTGCACAAACAGTATGAAAACAATACATATGAAAATGAAATATTAGTACATTGAAGTAAGGAGATGTGGATAGCAAAGAAGATTAGTAGAAGGAAAGACATAGAAAAATTAGTTAAATTTGTAAAAACTAAATTTGAAATCTAATTGAATGAAACAAAATAGTGCATAATGAAAGTAAAAAGAACAATAATATTATGAATGGAAACTTAATTACACAAACTAATATAACATAACAAAATTATCAATGTAGGCAAAAGAAATGTATAAGAGTTAGAAAAATGATATTGAAATGTTGATACCAAAGTAGTAACAATCTTTCACTACTACTGGTTGACAAACCTGTAGAAATGAAATTAAACAAAAACAGATGAAAATCAAATATTAGTACACTAGAGTAGGTAAGAAGATATTAATAAAACAGAACAGATAAGATAACTAGTTATGTTTGTAAAAATTAAATTTCAAATCTGATTAAATAAACAAACATAATGCAAAATGAAAATGAGGAAAGCCAAAATCTAATCAATAAAAATTAAACACATATTATAATAGAAAAAAATTATGAAAATAGACATAACGGTAGAATATAGAAGATAGAAAAACAAAACCCAAACGTCTATAGAGAGGCGTGAGTAATGTGTGACAACTTCCTGTTGACAAACCTGCACAAACAGTATTAAAACAAAACATATAAAAATGAAATATTACTACACTAAAGTTAGAAGATGTGAATAACAAAGATTAGTAGAAGGAAACACATAGAAAAACAAGTTAAATTTGTAAAAACTAAATTTGAAATCTAGTTGAATGAAACAAAATAGTGCATAATGAAAGTAAATAGAACAATAATAGAATCAATGGAAAATTAATTACACAAACTAGTGTAACATAACATAATTATCAATGTACAAAAAAGAAATGTATAAGAATTAGAAAAATGATATTGAAATGTTGATACCAATGTCGTAACAATCTTTCACTACTACTTGTTGACAAACCTGTAGAAATGGAATTAAACAGAAACAGATGAAACACAAATCTTAGTATACTAGAGTGGGTAAGAAGATATTAATAAAACAGAATATATAGCACAACTGGTTATGTTTGTAAAAATTAAACTTCAAATCTGATTAAATAAACAAACATAATGCAAAATGAAAATTACAAAAACCAAAATCTAATCAATGAAAATTAAACACACACTATAATAGAAAAAAATTATCAAAATAGACAAAATGATAGAGTATAGGCGATAGAAAAACAAAACCAAAACGTCTATAGAAAGGCATGAGTAATGTGTGACAACTTCCTGTTGACAACCCTGCACAAACAGTATTAAAACAAACCATATGAAAATGAAATATTAGTACACTGAATTAAGGAGATGTGAATAACAAAGAAGATTAGTAGAAGGAAACACATAGAAAAACTAGTTAAATTTGTAAAAACTAAATTTCAAATCTAATTGAATGAAACAAAATAATGCATAATGAAAGTAAATAGAACAATAATATAATCAACGAAAAATTAATTACACAAACTAATATAACATAACATAATTATCAATGTAGAGAAAAAAAATGTATAACAGTTAGAAAAATGATGTTGAAATGTTGATACCAAAGTAGTAACGATCTTTCACTACTACTTGTTGACAAACCTGTAGAAATGGAATTAAACAAAAAAACATATGAAAATCAAATGTTAGTTCACTAAAGTGGGTAAGAAGATATTAATAAAACAAAACACATAGCACAACTACTTATGTTTGTAAAAATTAAACTTCAAATCTCATTAAATAAACAAACATAATGCAAAATGAAAAATACCAAAACCAAAATTTAATCAATGAAAATTAAACACACACTATAGTAGGAAAAAAAAATCAAGATAGATATAACCGTAGAATATAGGAGATAGAAAAACAAAATTAAAACGTTTGTAGAAAGGCATGAATAATGTGTGAAAACTTCCTATTGACAAACCTCCACAAACCATTTTAAAACAAAACATATGAAAACGAAATATTAGTACACTGAAGTAAGGACATGTGAATAACAGAGAAGATTAGTAGAAGGAATCACATAGAAAAATAGTTAAATTTCTAAAAACTAAAGTTGAAATCTAATTGAATCAAAATAAATAGAATAATAATATAATCAATGGAAAATTAATTACACAAACTAATGTAACATAACATAATTATTAATGTAGAGAAAAGAAATGGATAAGAGTTAGACAAAACAAAATTGAAATGTTGATACAAAAGTAGTAACAATCTTTCACTACTACTTGTTGACAAACCTGCAGAAATGGAATTAAACCAAAACAGATGAAAATAAAATGTTAGTACACTAATGGGAGTAAGAAGATATTAATAAAAGAGAACACATAGGAAAAAGGTTATGTTAGTAAAAATTAAATTTAAAATTTGATTAAATGACACAAAATAGAGCAAATTGAAAATAACTAGAACAATAATCTAATTAATTAAAATTAACTACTCCTTATAAAATATGAAAATAATTAGATTAAATATATCTCTGGTCCTAATTTTTGTTCAAAAAAATGGATTTTGTCCCTCTATTTTTATGAGCCTCAATTAGGTCCATATTTTCAAGAAATGATATCAATCATTCCCTTTCTGTAAAATTGGGTTAAACGACTGAGGGGACAGTGAATAGACATGGCTTTGTCTAATTAAACAGTGATTAGGCAAATCAAAGTAATGATGTGGATTATTCTTTTTTAATAATTAACATATACTGCAAATTACGATTTTTCTAAGAAGGTGGAATATACATTAGCCTTTTACAAAATTGAGATTTTCTTTTTGAAGGGAAATGGGGATTAATGAATAATAAAATATTTAGGTATTCGATGAATATGATCATCTATGCGAACGTGTTAGATGGAATCGCGGTTTCGTTGCAGTTCAAGCTTCAAGTGAGTAGATATTGTGGTATCGATCTCCCATGGTGCACGATTTGCTTTTTGTTCAAGGAGCTCCACTCTTCTTCCAAAAGCTTTGGACTTTGCAATGAATTACCTAAGGGGATTTTTAAATAGGGTTGCATTGATGATGCACTCCTCGTGCTTGACTGAATGCTTGAAAAGGATTATGATTCCTCATGATGATTTCACGGCTGAAGTTGTTTTTAGAGTACTGGGAAGAAGAAGCGCCATCGAAGAAGCCTTGTTGATAAAGAATCTAAGGGGTTGGTTACCATGATGTGTGAGCATGGGGTTTTCCTTGATGTGTTTAAGCTAACCCAAATGATAAGAAAGATGTGTCAGCACTGAAAGAATGGTGTGGCATGGCAGGTTTTGCAGATTGGGTGGTTCAATTGCGGTTAAAGTTGTGTCCTATAATGCTCTCTTAGTTGGGTTGGGAAGGGAGAGGCACACTCAGTGAATGAATAAACTAATGGCAGAAATGGAAGAGATGGGGATAAAGCCAGTGTTGTGACCATTGGGATTATTATTAATCAGTTGTGCAAAGCTAGGAAGATTTATGAGGCAATGAAGATGTTTGATAAGTTGAGAGCCAAAGGAGAAGGTAATTTCTAATATACGTTAATTATCAAAAAACAATAATGCACATTAGTAATTTATTTGTCTGGTCATTGTTTAATGAGATAAAATCATGCCTATTCATTGTTCCTTTACTAACCTAATTTAATAGCAATGGCATGATTGATACAAAATTTCGATATTAGGGACCTAATTGAGACTTACAAAAATAGAAGGTCCAAATCAATATTTTTGAACGAAAATGGGGACCAAAGACATAATTTAACCAAAAGTAGAGAAGAATAAATAAAAGAGTTAGAAAAACAAAACCACAACATTTGTAGAGAGACACCAATAATGTGTGACAACTACTTCTTAGCAAACCTGCATAAACATAATTAAGCCAAAAAAGATTAAAATGTAACGTTAGTACTTTGGTGTAAATTAGGAGATGTCAATAGAAGAGAAAATTAGCGGAAGGAAACATATGGAAAATTGGTTAAGTTTGTAAAATAGTACCGAATAAAAATAACTGGAACAATAATGTCATCATTGAATAATTGATTACACAAATTATTGCAACAAAATGTAGAGAAAAGAACAATAGAAGACTTAGAAAAAAAAACAAGACATATGTACAGATACAATAGCAATCTTTCACCACTTCTTGTTAACACACTTGGAAGAGAAAATTAGTAGAAGTACACACTTCAAAAAACTAATTAATTTAGTAAAAACTAAAGTTAAAAAATAATTGAATGAAACAAAATAGTGTCGAAGGAAAATGAATTGAACAATGATGTAATCAATGAAAATTAATTACACAAACTATCGTAACAGAACAAAATTATCAAACCAGAGAAAATAAAAGTACAAGAGTTAGAAAAAATAAAATGAAAGTAGTCTTATAAAAGCAATAACAATCTTTTACTACTGCTTGTTGACAAACATGCTAAAATGTAATTAAGCCAAAGTAGATAAAAAATGCAATGTTAGTTCACTAGGGTGAGTAAGGAATTGTTAATAAAAGAGAAAAGTAGTAAAAGGAAACACATAACAAAAGTGGTTGTGTTTGTATAAACTAAAGTTAAAATCTGATTAAATAACACAAAAATAATTCAAAATGAAAATAACTTGAACAATAATCTGATTAATGAAAATACAGTACTCATAAAACAAAGAAAAATATTAAATGTAGAGAAAAATAAAGTAGAAGAGTTAGAAAAACAAAACCACAATCGTTGTAGAGAGGCAACGATAATGTGTGACAACTACTTCTTAACAAACCTCCAGAAACATAGTTAAGCCAAAACAAATGATAATTCAACATTAGTACTTTGGTGTAAGTAAGATGTTAATATAAGATGAAATTAGTAGAAGAAAATGCATAGAAAAGTTGGTTAAATTTGTAAAAACAATGGAGAATTAAAATAAATGGAACAATAATGTAATCAATGAATAATTAATTATACAAACTATTGCAATTGAATGGAAAAGTCGGTTAAGTTTTTAAAAACTTAAGTTAAAATCCGATTAAATGACACAATATAATGCAAAACTAAAATAAATACAACAATAATGTAATTAATGAAAATTTAGTTACACAAACTATTACAACAGAATGAAATATTATCAATGGAGAGAAAAGAACCGTATAAGAATTAGAAAAACAAAAGCAAGGGATATGTACAGAGGTAGTAACAATCTTTCACATCTACTTATTAATGAATTTACAGAAATAAAATTCAACCAAAACAGATGAAAAATGCAACATTGCTACATTAGAGTAAGTGAGAAGAGATGTTAATAAAAGATAAAATTAGTATAAGTAAACCTGTAGCATAACTAGTTATGTTTGTAAAAACTAAATTTCAAATTTGATTACAAAACACAAGGTAGTGCGAAATGAAAATAACTACAACATTAATCTAATCAATGAAAATTCATTACAAACTACAATAGATTAAAATTATCAATGCAGAAAAGAAAAGTATAAGAGTTAGAAAAGCAAAATTAAAGTGTGGGTACAAAAGCGGTAACAATCATTTGCTATTACTTGTTGTCAAACCTACAAAAATGAAATTAAATCAAAACAAATGAAAAATGCAACGTTTGTACACTAAAATGAGTAAGGACATGTTAATAAAAGAGAAAAGTGGTAGAAGGAAACACATAAAAGAATTGGTTAAGTTTGTCAAAAAAGTGCAGAATGAAAATAATTGGAAAAATAATCTAATCAATGAATAATTAATTACACAAACTAATGCAACAGAAGAAGATTATCAATGTAGAGAAAGAAACAGTAGAAGAGTTAAAAAAACAAAAGCAAGGGATATACAGAGACAATAATAATCTTTCGTTACTACTTCTTAATAAACCTGCAGAAATCTAATATAATCCTAATATATCTAGAATCAAATTATAACTCTAATGAAATCGGTCACAAAATTATAGAAAAGTTAGGCTTTAGTTTAAGCTTAAGTTTAAGGTTAGGTTTATGGTTTACTATTAGTGTTATGTTTAGGGTTAGAGTTTAGGTTTATGTTAGGATTTAGTGTTTGGAGTTTATTGTTAGGGTTTAAGGGTTAGGGTTATGGTAAGGATTTAGAGGTCAGGGTTTTGGTAGGGTTATGGGTATGGATGTCACAAGGTAGTTGATCATGGTATATATCTAATTATTACAAGAGAGGATCACGATAGAAATGTTCAAGGTCCAAGACGAACTGGGTAAGTGGTAGAGTGCAGGGCTACCAAAAATTGGTTACATGTGCAGAATATATTCTACATGTGTGTGTAAATAGCATATGAATAGGAAACGAAAATTATTAACTAAGATTCATCAAAGTTTATCCATGTAATCAAAACCGAAAAACAAACTTATCCATGATTGTTATCGTCACTTCCAAATTTTGTCAAACTTAAGCCTAGAAGACGTAATTTTGTTTTTTTGTGAGGAAATATATTGTAGAAGAAACGCTAAGGTAATCATTGATGTCAAAATTCATGTCTCAAATATCAGGTTAAAGTGTTTAGCTTACTGCAACTTGAGCTGAAAGGTAATTTGAACGAAGTATGTTCTGTCCATATACTTTGGTCTTAGTGTTCTTAAGCACTTCCACAACTTCTTCCACCTTTGCTGGAAGAGCCTTCGACGATTCGAGGAGAACCAACAGTTCTCAATTTTCCATCTCCAAAGCATACCTGTTATTTTTGCTGCTATGCTAGGCTGTTCAAAGATATCACAGTAAGCACACGATAAGAATTGAAAAACTTAACCTTCAACAACAAAAAGGAAAATAGAATAGTAGATTGTTATGCCTTTAGTTCATGAACAAGCATGTAAAGATGCTCTCCGAGTATCTCTTTTTGCTGCACAGGAGCAGCCCCAGCAAGCAAGCTATGCAGCATTTCTGGCCCATGGGACCCTCTACCAAATCCTTTTTCCAATTCACACTGGCGTCCACTGGTTATATTATATTATTAAAAGTGAACAAAGAATCGACATTCCTCCCTCTCACCTCTTCTCCGCCACTCTCACTGTGCCTAACGATTACTTCCTCGTATCAGTATCGCGACGTGACCACATCACTCTCATAATTTTTCCATTCAACAACGTATGATTCTTAGTTTTGATTGCACGAATTGCTATGACAAACACCATTTCAGTAACACGATCTCAAAGATCTGGATCAACACACCTTTATCGTTCTCTTTCATTCAAGCAACGTGTTTATATATAATATCATAACAAGAAATTAATTAAGTTAGAAATATACGAAGATCAAGATTTCAAGAAAAGAAAACGGAGCACAATTGCGTCAAACCTAAACGAAGAAAACATGAATGGAGACGAAACGCACAGGATGACGAACAAAATAGACCTAACCATAACAGAGGGATTTACCGGTGGAGGAGTCTTTGCAGACGCGGACACACTTAAGGCTCTTGAACTCAGAATGCATCAATTAGGTGGCTGTCGGAGACGCGCCAGAATGGAGGTCGCCGAAGTAGGGCACGCCGGAGAGGCGGCGACCGACGGAGGAACCGCCGTGGATAAATATTTCGATTGAAAGAGTAAGGAAAGAGAAGGTGCCACCGTAAGGGATTGTTCTTGTGTTATGTGAAGCGGAACAAGAAAACGTTAGTGGTGAGGTGAGTGAGAGAGGAAAGAAGAGGGAAAGAGTGTGATACCATTTGAGACCAAAACAGAGAATCGGAGAGACAAAGAGACAGAGAGTGATGTTGGTGTGTTTGTGCGTACGGGAGTCATTGATTGTAAGAGGATTCCGCATGCTAACCGTTAGGTGCTAATAAACCATCATCTCCATCCCACACGCGCCTTGCTTGAGTGTCTCCCACACTCTTCATCTCTTTGCAATTTTCCATCATTTGTTATTTAGGGAAATTCGCGCCTGATCAACCAAACTTAACGCCTTTTGATAAGTTTACCCCATTATTTTTTTAATAAAATATTCAAACTATACATAAATCTATTTATTGCAAACTTTGCACAGGTTTTATCTTATTGTTGGTAGAAGATGTGACCGTTGGACTGTTAGGAATTATTACCTCTACTTTGTAATTAACTATTACCGTGTCAAATAGATAGTTATGATTTTCCTTTATATTATTTTACCAAACATATTTAGTCGGTGAGTTTCATAGTATATTTAATGGGAGAAGAAACAAACATAATATTTTGATTTTGGTAATGATAATTAATGGAGTGCATTTAGAAAATAATGGTTATTAATAATGGTTGTAGTAGATACGTAGTTATGTGTCCGTAGTTAGAAATATAGTATATGTGTATGTAGTTAGAAATATAGTAGATATTTTTAGGGATGTTAGAACGTGGTATGAATGAAAGTTGGTAGAATTGTGTTGCAAGTAAGGATGATAACAAGTCGTGTGTGAGATACCAACTAGATTTTTCAAGTAGATTTTTTAAAACTTGCGGGTATTAAAAATACCTACATATATTATTTTAACCTAATAAAATATAAATTAGACTTTAATTTTAATTAAATTTAACTCAATAAATTATAAAATAATTTTAAGTTTAAATACTATTTTGCTTTCGATTTTCATTCAGTTTATCAATGTAACTCTAGTTTTTTTTTTCAATAAAATTCTATTTTATTTTAATTTTATTCAATTTCAATAAAATTTCACATCTCTATTTTTTTCTATTTTCACCCCTCTAAGACTCATAAATCAGCCTAACCAGGGAATGCCACGTGGCACTATCCTACACTCATATATCTTTCGAACCATATCTTGTTGCATAGTCATAATCCTTGCACACAAATCTGCACTAATCATAGGATGTCACATGTCCACCATGCCATTGCGCCATTGCGCTATGACAAGCCACCCATCAATACAACACAAATTGGAACACCAAAGAAAACTAGTTCGAAATCACAAACCTAAACATGCCAGAAATTGCTTATTGTGTCACAAACCAGATTTGAAATGCGAGTCACCTGTCACAACCCCAAAACAATTGAACCCTGCACATGAGAACCACGAGAACGCAATTCTATAGGTAATTTCTTGCGTTTTTTAAATTCATAAGTTATTTCTTGAAAAAAAATTCGCAAGTAATTTTTTATGCTGAAATGAATTTATAAATATATTTTTCTACTAATATGTTTTTAAGAAATTTCACAAAAAAAAATTATAATAAATTTTTAAGAATATATAATTACTATTTGAGATGTAGGATTTTTATTTTAATCTATATATTTTTAAAATATGTTGATATATTTTTTATTTTACATTTTAATTAAATAAAATATTTTTAACGATACCTTAAATAAATATAATATATTATTATTTTTATTATTATTTACGATTTGTAATTTGTAATTCATAACTCATAACTCATAATTTATAATTTATATTTTATCTTTATATATTTTTTAAATATGTTGATATTTTTTATATTTTACATTTTAATTAAATAAAATATTTTTAACGATACCTTAAATAAATATATGAATATATTTATTATTATTATTATTATATTATGCACCTTCTTTATTATTATTATTATGATTTTACTACTTTACTAGTCTCCATTTTATAAAGTTTTTGTTTGACAAAAAATATTGGAATAAGAAGTTTTATATATTTCTCCAATTTGAAGTTTACTAGTATTTTTACCCGTGCAACGCACGGGATATCGAATTTCAAAATTAAAAATTACAGTATATTTATTAAATTAATTTGAAATTATAAAAATATAATTAAATTTAATATAAATTTTATTTTATAAAATTCAATAATAATATTTTAATTGATTTTATAATAAAAATGTATTTAAGTTATTTATATATATTTTTAATAAAATGTATTATATATAATTATTTTAAATAATATATTAAGATTTAGATAATTAAAATTAAGAAATCAAATTTAATTTTGAATGAAATATTGAGTAAAAAATGTAGAAAAATATAATAGTTGTTTCTCTAATAATAAAAATGATGGACAATATAGAAATTGTTGAGTAGACTTAATAAAGATACAAACATTAGACGATACAAAAAATGTGAAGAGTAAGCGATATAAAGCTACAAATGATAGATCGTGCATATAAATGTAATGTTTAGTTAGTCAGATAGTACTCAATCTCTTCAGATGTGTCAATTTGGTACTCACTTTTAAAAATGTGTCAATCGAATCCCAACTTTTGAAAAAATGTCTCAATTAGGTTCCTTTCACTCTTGTAAGTCGTTTTAAATATCGATATCATTAATGGCGTTAATATTTTTTTCTCAAAGGGACCTGATTGAGACATATTTTCCAAAGTTAGGACCCAATTGACACCTTTGTAAAAGTGGGTATGAAACTGACATATCCAAACAAAAGTGAGTATTATCCGACTAATTACACCTAAATATAAATAGTAGATTCTTTAAAGATACAAATGTTAGATTGCAAACAAAATATAAATAGTAAACAATCAAAACTTACAAAATGTAGACTATGTAGACAAATATAAATAGTACACTATGCAAAAATACAAAGGTTAGACATTGATAGACTTTTCTATTGAAGTCCTTTTTTTACAATTTTTTTGGATTTTGAATTTCAAATTTTAACTTTGCTCCCATATTTCATAGCTTTTGAAATTTAGAATTTAAATTCAAACTTTATTACTATATATTTTGAATTTCAAATTTGACAATATATATCCTAATTTAGAAAAAAAAATATTGAAATCGACATTATTAGTGATTTTTATATCTTTAAAAATTTTAAGAATGTATAATTTTAACTTGTAATGATATACCAATGTCTATGTTATAAAAATTATTTTTTAAATTATTGTTTAAGTTTGTGTAAAATGTCAAAAAATATGTGAAAAATATTTAAAAATATTTAAAAATTCATATTTAAATTTTACAATTATTTATTTATTATTTTACACTATATTTTAATTATTTTTACTATTATTATTATATTAGGACTAATATGTTAATATATTATTATATTATTAAGAACCATAGATCTTTTGTTCCTAAATATTATATTACTTGTTTATTTTCTATATCATATTTTTAACTTTTATTGTTTTTAATTGTGAATATTAATGTATTTCCATTAAATTTTTTTAATTTATCATTTTTTCATATTTTGATAATATATAAAATACGAACCTTTCTTATAAGTTAAAAATATTTGAAAGTTGTTTAGAGACATTATAAATTGAAAAACCTATGCTATTTTACAATTTTTTTTTAATGTTAAAATTTAAATTTTATTGGTATATTTTTTGTTTAATTAATCAAATAGTACCACTTTCATTCTAAAGTTTCAGTTTGGTAATTGTTTTTAGAGAAAATGTTACTGTATATACTCCGAATTCCAATTTTCACAATATATGAATTTTAATCTTGCAATAATATTGAAATTGAAATAGTTAATTATTTCCATATCTTTAAAAGTTTAAAAAATTTATAATTTATAATTTTTACCTTATATTTTAATTATATTAATATTATTATATTTTATATTTACATTGTTACATATTATTATATTTTATAATATATTATTATATCATGGGTCATCAAATTTTTTGAATATTTGAATTTATATATTTTTATCAGAAATATTCAAGTATTTATTACAAAAATTAACTTTTTGTATATATTTTTCATTTTAAATGTTAAATTTAATTTTTTTATCACATTCTATTTCTTTTACTGTCCGTTACGATTTCAAATTTGAATCCAAAATTTATTAATATTATTATATGTATTATGATTAATTTTTCACAACTTAAAAACGATATTATTTTCAATGAATTAATTTTGAAATTTATTCTAAAAACACACGGAAGGAATATATTACCTAATATTAGCTACTGCTTGATGTTTACAAAAATCAACTATAAGAAAAGTTCAGTTTCAAAGGACATTAAATGAAAAAAATTGTTTCCAATGTAAATTCAATGTGATGTAATATTATATAAAAATATAAAATGATAATATTACATTAATCCTACATAAATATAAATTTATTCTTAAATTAATATTTAAATTTAATCATAAATTGATATAAAGTTAAGAATACAACCATAATTAGTATTATTAGATCAATCAGTTTTCAAACACGTTAATAGAAGAAGATTTTGGTTTCCAATGCAATATTTTAAAACCATAATTGATATAAAGTTAAGAATACAACCATAATAAGTAATATTAGATCAATCGGTTTTCAAGCATATTAATAGAAGAAGATTTTGCATTTTGTATTAATCATTAGCGATAAATAAAGAAGCATATAACATCTCAAAAAACAACATGATGATATAAAATTTTTATATTTTTTATATACTTAAAATTGATAAATAATATTTTTCGTGAATGTCTTAAACTCTAATTATGTGTTTGATTGATACTTCATGATTCATTGAGTCCCACAAATCATGATTGTTGTTGTTCATAATAAATAGTCATAATTCAAAATGAAAAATTCTTGGAAGACGAAAAGTTTTCCATTTATTCTGTATATTTTTTACATGTATATTGAAAGACGTAAGTGTTGATTTATAAAGTTTATTCAATAAGCTACGTTAAAATTTAAGAAGATTTTTGAAAACTATATAAAGCTCTCTTAAAAAGGTAGGTGGATTTTTAAAATATTTTCCATTTAAAATTTTAATACAATAAATTCATATATAACATTGCAATGAGAAACACAAAAAGTTGTTGGTTTCTAATATTTAATGTTATTTAATGACAAAGACATTCATCTTTGAGAAGCCGTAAAAATATATCTTGGAAGTAGGTTGGAAGAAACTGAAAAGTTCTTTAAGAAGTTGAAAAAATATAGCTTGGAAGTAGTGTTGGAAAAAACTGGAAAATTGTTTTAATTCTTAACATCTTTATATTTTTGGAAGATGAAAAGTAGATTTTGAAATATATAAATATATTTTTCAGTAAGCTAGGTAAAAAAAACAAAGTCTTAATTTTTAATTTGGTAATTAAATATATTTAAGGTAACTAATTTAAAGAAACTATTAACTGATCAGATTTTAAGAAAAGTGTAATATGTAATGACTATTTTTAAAATAAATTAATAAAATACATAATTTTTCTGTAGAAGAGGAGAAAATATTAATACTTATATAAAAAATATTTGTTAGTTATAAATCTTTCTTCTACTTTGAACTTTTTAAAAGTCTATGTTATCATTAATGAGACAAATTCATGGAGTCAGAACTTTATTTTAATTTTGTTTGTTCAAAAATTTAAAAACTTGGATTATGCCTTTATAATTTGTATTTATTATAAAAATAAAATGTAGTTTATGATTTGCATTTACTTCACTATAAAAATTCTGAAATAGTAAATATTATTTTATCAAATAAGATTTAATATTATATTTTAAAGTATTCACTCTCGATTCTACAAAACATTTCAGTCATGTAATATTCATAAATTCCACACAAAATCCTAATTAATTTATTATATTACGTTCTTTAATTAGATTTATTTTATAAAAATTAGCTACCATCTCCAAGAAACTTTGTAAAAGTTTCTAAAGTTGTTATTTTATCATATTTACTTCAAAATATTAATTATGAAGACCACCAATGATGTATATTTTGGGACAATGCCATTAAAACTCAAAACAATATTGTTAGCTTTGCAATTGTATATAATTATATATTAGATTATATACTATTAGAGATTTTGGTATGGGAATGTGAGAAGATTTTTGGATCCCGTATAAAAGTTTTTCAAGAAGGTATGTAGATTTTTTAAAATATTTTCCATTTAAAATTATAATACAATAAATTCAAATATAACATTGTATTGAGACACTAAAAAAGTTGTTGGTTTCTTCATAATTAATGCTAATTTAAATTGATTATAAAAATGTGTTGGAAGAGACAAATTTTTATCTTGAAAGTAGTGTTGAAAGAAACTGAAAATTTGTTTTTATTCTCCTAAACATCTTTTAATTTCTGGAAGATGAAAAGTATTTTTTGAAAAGTATTAACAGCATATCTAGCAAGCCAAGTAAAAAAAAGTTTTAATTTTTAATTTGGTAAATAAATGTATTTAAAGTAAATAATTTTATTTGCATTTTTTATTAATAAGAAATTATTAATTAATCAGATTCAAAAAACTGTAATATGTAATATTATTTTTAAAACAAAAATTAAAAAAATAACTAATTTTGTCTATAAAAAAGGAGAAACTATTAATAGTTATATAAAAATATTTGGTAGTTATCATTATGTATTCTTTTAATTTTAAATTATAAATATTTTTTGTACTCTGAAATTTTTAAGACGTGGGACTGGAATGAGGAAGCAAACAAATATATTTCATTCATGGATTTAACTTATTAAACTTTAATAAATATTTATTGAAGCATGAGCTTTATTTCAATTTTGTTTGTTGAAAAATTTAGAAAATTTAGATTTTACCTCGATTTGCATTTATTTTAAAAATAAATTGTAACTTATGATTTCCATTTACTTCACTATTATAATTCTTAAACAGTAAATATTATTATATCAAATAACATGAAAATTATATTTGAATGTATTCACTCTCAAAACTACGAAACATTTCAGTAAATATCATGTAATATTTTGTAAATTCCACACCAAATCCTAATTAATTTATTGTATTACCATTTTTAGTTTAATTTATTTTAAAAACAATAGTTACTTTCTCTAAAAAAACTTTGTAAAGGTTCCTAAAATGTCATCTTATGACACTTACTGCTCCAAAACATTAATTATTAAGACCACCAATTATGTTTTTTTGGGACATGACACTCTCTTACTATAATAAATGAATGTTGTATATTCCAATACATGTCTGGAAATCTGATCTACACATATGAACCCATATGAGTATCCTTGAAAGAAGACAAGTTGTAAATTGTAGACGTAGCAGCGATCTTTGAGTAGAGATGTCAAAATGGGTTTCAACCCGTGAGCCAACCCGGTTCACCACGGGTTCGAGCCGGGTTGGGTTGAAAAAAATTCAACTTTTTCAAAAGTGGGTTGAACTCAACCCGGCTCACTTAACCCACGGGTTAAACGGGTTCGAGCCGGATTGAAGGTGGGTTGGCCCACTTAACCCACCAACATTTTTTTACAAATTTTTTTTAAATTTTCTTTTAATTTTTTTTTAAATTATTTACTACTCCAATTATATTTGTTCACAATTTCATATTTTTAAATGCTAGAATGTTGCTTAATTATATTTGAATTATTTGAATGTTTAATTAATTTGATTGTCAAGTTATATATATGTTGATACTTTAATCTTTAACTATAATCTTTATAGTAAATTACTCAAGTAACCGTCTTATAAACAATTTTTTCTAAATTAGCATGAAAAAAATGTATAGTTTTTTTTTATTTATATTTTGTTGAATAGCATGACAGAAAATTTGTAATATTAGTCATGCTTTCTTAGACTAATGGATACTTTCTTGGAAATAATTCTTCATATATTGGTGGTGAGCATGATCAAAACATTGGTTCTTGATTTTACTATGATTGTCATCTCATGGGTTACTTAAAAATTTATTTAAATATTTGAATAATAAAATAAATAAATAAATAATTTTTTTAGGTGGGTTGGTGAGCCAACCCACTTAACCCACCAACCTGTGGTGGGTTGAGCCGGGTTACAAAATTTCTGGCTCACCAGAAAGTGAGCCGGGTTGGGTTCACTCATTTTGAACCCGGCTCGTGGTGAGCCAACCCGTGTGAGCCGGGTTGGCTCACTTTGACATGTCTATCTTTGAGTGTGAAGAGAGGTACTGGTAATCAAAGCGTGTTAGTGATAATAATATTACGTAGAGCAATCATGATTATCGTCTTGAGAAGTGTTGATAACTCTGGACAGTGCAATTAATTTTATCTTGAGAAGTGAAAACCATAATGAAGAGAAATTTAAAAAAATGAAACGCTCCTTGGTTGGCGATTTAGTATTTAATATTGGAATATGAAAACATTTAATAATTAAAACGTGTAGCAGATGATATAGCAGTTTAATCCTCATTATCTCGAGCAGTGCGAAATTTAATGCATTTGAATACTGATTGACACGTTGTCATCATTATCTCGAGCAGTGCAAAATTTAATGCATTTGAATACTGATTGACACGTTGATTTGGAGATAATTCAAACCACTGTTTGGAGGCGCTGGAATACAAAAAGTTTTTTAAAAGTCATTTTAAATTTATTTTTCCATAAAAATTGATCTTAAATTCTTCTGACTATGAAAATGGTGAAAAATATTTTAATTATTTTATAACTTATATTATTTTAATAATAATAATTAATAAGTAATAGTTATTGTATTTCACTGACTTTTAAATTTCCAATTTATATGGAATGGTAATTAATGTTAATTAATTCAATTTCTAATTAAAACTAATTTATATTGACTAAAATGAAGTCGAACAAAATCTAATACAAAAAAGGAAAATACATATAATAAAAGAGAATAAAATATAACTTTTATATTGAGATATATAATAACTGCATACAAAATAAGAGTCCAATTGAAATCTTCTTATATATTGATATATATAAGAAGTTCAAACAAAATTACATACAAAATTTTCAACTTTAATACCAAAAAAATGGATAAAGAACTTTGATATCTCTGCTTGTTCTTTCACTTTCAATTTCAAAAAACAATTCAGGGTGATCCTCTGCAGAGAGTTGATGATCTCCATAGAAAGATCTTAGTTGGTTCCAGCCTTGGGTAATCATTGGAGTGTGAATATCCATGTTGTAAGTAACATGGTGAACATTACTTTGGTAATCAACAACAATCCATTTAGTAGCAAGGTCCTTCAACAGCGTATTATGAACACTCGGTCGACGTGTCCAAAGTCCTTAAAAGATTAGCAAGTTAAGAATAAAGAAATAAATAAATATAAATAACAAAAATACATGAGTTTGAATCAAAAAATATACCTGGTCTTTCAAAAACATAGAAATGAATCTGCCAACCATTTCTGAAAAAAGTATGGATTGTGGTGTGAGCATGGATTCCATTGCAGGAGAATAGGTTGGTGATTAAGTATAATTGTAAGAGAAGAAAATGGGTAATAGTAGAAAAATCAGATGTCTGACTGTGAATTGGTAAACATAGGGAATATATATATATAAAAAGAATAGGAGAAATCATAGCTATTGGAAGTATCCGTACATACTGGACAGTCTGAATTGGTAAAAGTACAGGATAATAAATACGAATTAAAAAATAATACGTTAAAAAAAAGAATTATGAAGCGTCGTAAAAGTAGAAGAAGAATTATTTAATGTAATTTACTAATGTTGATTTTTTTCAGGAAGGGGCATTTAATATTGGAATATAGTAAAGTTTAGTAATTATAACGTGTGGCAGATGATGGAGCAATTTATTCATCATTATCTCGAGCAGTGCGAAATTTAATGCGTTTGAATACTGATTGACAGGTTGATTTGGAAAAAATTCGAAGCAGTATTTGAAGGGGTTGGAATACAAAACGTTTTGTAAACGAAATGGTTTTGATGGAGTAAACGGTGATTGGAAAAATGTGAAGAACTCTTTGAAAAATGTCCGAATAAAGTCAAAAATTGGGTAAAAATAAAGAGATTTGGTGATACAGTGCATTATTAAAAAATACCATTAATGAAAAAAAATGACACAAATAGAGTTTAAGGTAGAAAAATGAAGAAGATGAAGGGTTTGCTTGTAAAAGGTGGAAAAATACAGATAAATTGGTAAAGAAAAAGGTATTTTGATACAAATTACTTACCAGTTAAGTTGTAAAGCGAAAAAGACTCGTGCATGACTTTGAAATCTTGATTTGAAGCCTGTATCCAGAAGAAAAAACAGTTAGATCAAGGTAGATAAACTGAAAAAATAGTTAGATTAACTCTTTTTGGTGTAGAACTTTGAAAAAATATAGTGTATGATGAACTCTTTGAAAAATGTCCAAATAAAAACGTAAATCGGGTAACAATAAAAAGATCTGCTGATAGAATGCATTATTAAAAAAATACCATGAACGAAAAAAAAATGACACCAAGAGAGTTGAAGGTAGAAAAATGAAGAAGATGAACGGGTTGCTTGTAAAAGGTGGAAAAATACAGATAAATTGGTAAATAAAAAGGTAGATTTTGATACAAATTACTTACCAGTTAAGTTGTACAACGAAAAAGACTCTTGAATCAGTTTGAAATATTGATTTGAAGCATGTAAACAGAAGAAAAATATAAGAAACAGTTAGATCAAAGTACATAAACGCCAAAAATAGTTAGATAAATTTTTTTTATAAACCTGATGTTAAATCTGTCGCAGTGAACCATATTAGACATGTAGCAATCCTAGAAAATACCATCATCGGAAAAAATTAGTTAGATCTGAGAAAATAAAAGAAGAATATGAGTTGTTCGCTTGAGAAAGGTCAAAATGAAAACGAAATCTGCGTAATAAAACCATATGTCTCAGTGAACCATATTAGTTCTGTAAAAAAACGAAAAATAGTTAGATCTGACAAAATATAAGAAGAAAATGAGTTGTTTGGTTGAGAAAACTCAAAATAAAATCGACTTCTGGGTTTAAACCTGTTAAAAAACGCATAAAAAAGTTAGATCTGACAAAATATAAGAAGAAAAATAGATGTTCGCTTGAGAAAACTCAAAATAAAAACGACTTTTGGGTTTAAACCTGTAAAAAAACGCATGAAAAAGATAGATCTGACAAAAAATAAGAAGAAAATGAGTTGTTCGCTTTAGAAAACTCAAAATAAAATCGACTTCTGTGTTCTTACCTGTAAAAAAGCGCATGAAAAAAGTTAGATCTGACAAAATATAAGAAGAAAATGAGTTGTTCGCTTGAGAAATTCAAAATAAAATTGACTTCTGGGTTCTTACCTGTAAAAAAAAACGCATGAAAAAGTTAGATCTGACAAAATATAAGAAGAAAATGAGATGCTTGCTTGAGAAAAATCAAAATAAATACGACTTCTGGGTTTAAACCTGTAAAAAAACGCATGAAAAAGTTAGATCTGACAAATATAAGAAGAAAAATAGATATCCACAAAAAAAATGGACAGATGAACGGCAAATCTCGGATGCATGTCTTTGTAAGCGTCAGTTGAAGCCTGTAAAGAAAAAAAAATGATGAACAGAAGAAGATGAACAGAACAAAGCTCAGAAAAAAATATAAACCATCTCCATAGTCGTTTTTTTGCGATTTAAAAACAACTCGATGAAAAGAAGAAGATGAACAGAAGAAGATGTTAGAGAAGAAGCTAAGAAAGGCAAAGAAACCATGATGAACGCGGAGAAACAAAGACAGAGAGAGAAAGAAGTGAGAAGGCGGTGCCAGAGAGAATGAGAAAGAGAGAGAAAGAAGAAAGAAGGTGGTCGCAGAGAGAATGAGAAAGAGAGAGAAAGAACTGAGAAAGAGGAAGGTGAGAAGACTGAGGAAGAGAGAGAAAGAAGTTTTAATTAAAACTTTCGGTTTTCAATTTCTTTTCCATTTTTTTTTCAGACTTCAAAATGCTGAGAGATTGACACATCAGCGTTTTTACCCTTTGTAGATAAAAATTTGAATTGAGAAGTAGGTCAGATATATTATTCAATTGAAAATCTTGCCTTTTGTTAGTTCCCAATTGTATATAGTATTAGATTTGTTTTACAATCAGGACACCACTCAAGGAACTCGTCATGTCTATGAGTTCTACATCGCATTGAAGACCCTTTGGGAAGAACTCAATAACTACAAACCCTTTTCTTCTTGCTTGTGTCTTGTCAAAAATTACCACCAACAGGATTTCATAATCTGATTCCTCAATGTTCTGGATGAACACTTCTTTGTTGTGCGTTCCCAAATCTTTTTGACGGATCCTCTCCTTGCTATCAACCGCGTCTTCTCCATGGTTGTCCAGCAGGAACGCCAACTCGTTTTATCTTCACCTACTGAACCCAACGCCTTTGTGAATTCAGCTAATCACTCTTTCTTCGGCAAAGGGTGTGGCTCTGGTCCTTCTTCCGCTCTCAAAGGGGCCTCCACTAAGAAATGCTCCTATTGTCACCGTCCTGGACATACCATTGATGTGTGTTGGGGAAAGCATGGCTATCCCCCTAGTCATCCTCGATACCCAGGGAGGCCAAAGTTCAATCGCGATGCCTTTAGCTCTTCCTCCATTAACAATGTAGCTGTGATCGAACCAACTGAGGGAGGCAACAGTTTCGAGAAGGAGGGAGGCCCCATAACATTAACCCAGGCCCAATATCAAACCCTAATGTCCCTGCTCCAACCACAACAACAAAAGAATTCTTCTGATGTAACAGGGCCCAACTCTCTCGTTTGGCTAATCTTCAATAAGGTCTCTATCATCTATAAGTCAACAAAGAAGCCAAGGTTCTTTCAACAAACAAACCTTCCATTAATGAAAGTGCTACCAATACCATCTCAAACTCCAACCTTTCGCATTATAGATTAGGACATATCTCGGGAAACCGATTAAATATGTTATGTGAACAATTCCCTTTTATTCCAAAACATATTAATGAAAATTGTGACATTTGTCATTGTCATTTTGCAAAACAAAGAAAATTGCCTTATTGCCTTAGTGATAGTAGAGCTTCAAAAAAATTTGATATAGTGCACATGGACATTTGGGGGCCTTTTTCTAAGGCCTCCATTCATGGTGAAAAATATTTTTTAACTATCTTGGATGATTTTAGTAGTTATGCTTGGATTGTCTTATTGAAATCAAAATCCAAAGTGAAAATACATGTTCAAAATTTTATTTCTTTAATTGAAAATCAATTTGATTCCAAAATAAAATGTATTAGGACGGATAATGGTCCAAAATTTTTTCTTAAAGATTTTTTTGCTTCAAAAGGGATTATACATCACACTACTTGTGTTTATACCCCTCAACAAAACGGGCGTGTTGAGAGAAAACACCAACATATTCTTAATGTGGCACGTGCTCTCATGTTTCAATCTCAATTGCCCAAACATTTTTGGTCTTATGCAATAAAACATGCAGTTTATCTTATTAACTGTATACCTTCACTAGTTACAAAGAAACAAACTCCTTACGAACTTTTGCATAACCAAAAACCTGATTTTTCCATGCTTAAAGTTTTTTGTTCTTTATGTTATGCATCAACCACTGGGCCCAAACAGAAATTTGATTCTAGGTCTAGAAAAGAAGTTTTTCTCGGCTATCAATTTGGCACAAAAGGTTATATTATTTTAGACTTACAAAATAAAGACATTTTTGTCTCTAGAGATGTTATCTTCTATGAGTCCCTTTTTCCTTTTAATAACAAACCCGAGGCCCAAGAAAAAGAAAAGTTATTTCCTCCACAAACAAAGACCTTCCATGACATTGATCCTCTCCAACTTACACCTTAACACAATAATTTTACACCTCAGGACCAACTTCCATCAAAGACTCCCATTTTACCTCAAACCTTACCTTCCCCAACAACCTCATCCTCTCTACAAATTTCGCCATCTTCTTCTCCATCCTAGTCAATCTCGCCACATATCTCTTCCTCACCTCATCCAAACCCTATTCCTTTCATACCAAGACAAACCACTCGTAGCTCTAAACCCAATGTTCGACTTATAGATTTTGTTTGCTACAACCTAGAGACCAAACCAAATCAATCATCGTCAACGTGTATGTATCCTATCCAATATGTTCTTTCTTCCATTAATGAGTTTGAGCATCATTATGTCATGAACCTAACTTCTGAGATTGATCCCCTAAGCTATCAAGAAGTAATTTTGAAGCCTTGTTGGAAAGAAGGCATGAAGGATGAAATTGAGGCTTTAAAGTTGAACAAAACTTGGGAGATTGTGGAAACTCCTAAGAATGTAAAGCCCATAGGATGTAGATGGGTTTACAAATTCAAAAGGAAACTAGATGGGAGTGTGGAGCGATATAAGGCGAGGCTTGTTGCGAAAGGATTCTCTAGTGGTTAAAATGATCACCATATGAGTTATCCTTGCCCTAAATGCCATAAACAATTGGTAATTGCAGCAACTGGATGTTAGTAATGCCTTTTTACACAATGACTTGTCCGAGGAGGTTTACATGAAGATTCCTCAAGGTCTATATGGGTACGAATCCTTACAGTGTTTCAAGCTCAAGAAATCTCTCTATGGCCTAAAATAAGCAAGTCGAAAATGGTATGAGAAACTCTCTAACCTTCTTCTCTCATTTGGTTATTCATAATCACATGCCGATCACAACTTGTTTATCAAGCATGAAAAAGGGGAATTTACTGGTTTATTGATATACATTGATGATATTGTTTTAACTGGCAACTCTTCCACTGAAATAACAAAGCTCAAACATATACTTCAATCCAATTTTCGAATTAAAGATTTGGGGGAACTCAAATATTTTCTAGGATTAGAAGTAAGCTTGTTTGATGATGGCATCTTTGTATCTCAACGAAAATGCTGCCTTGGGTTGCTTTCAGATTCCACTCCTATGGATAGTTCTCTTCGTTTAACATAGGATAATTCGAGTAAATTACTTGATGATCGCCTATCCTATAGGCGCCTTGTTGGGCGTTTGATTTACCTCACAACGACTCGTCCAGACATCGTTTTTGCGACTCAATAATTAAGTCAGTTCATGGCAAATCCTACAAAGTCTCATTTAGGTGCTGCAATAAGAGTTCTTAAATACTTGAAAGGTTGTCCAACCAAGGGGCTCTACTTCAAACGGAATTATCCTATCCACCTAATTGGGTTTAGTGATGCCGATTGGGCAACTTGCATATTCACACGCCGATCAGTCACAGGTTATTGTTTCTTCATAGGGAACTCTTTAATTTCTTGGAAAACCAAAAAATAGAATATCGTGTCTCGTTCTTCCTCCGAAGCAGAATATAAAGCCCTTGCTACTACTACCTGCGAGTTGCAATGGTTAACTTACTTCTCCATGATCTCAAAATCCAGTGTTCTAAGTCAGCAACACTTTATTTTGATAATCAAAGTGCTTTACACATTGTTGCAAATCCAGTCTTTCATGAAAGAATGAAACACTTGGAGATCGATTGCCATTTGGTTCAAGAAAAGATACAAGCAGGATTAATGAAACTTCTTCTAGTTCCATCATCTCGGTAACTTGTTGATATCTTCACTAAAGCTCTTCCCCCTTGGCTATTCCATGCAAACTTGTCCAAGCTAGAGATGGTTGAAACTCCTCTCCAGCTTGCGGGAGGTGTAACATCCCTAAGGAATATTACTTAATTAAATAAATAAATAAAAAAAATGAAATTAATACGTCGCGATATTATTATTCCCAAATGCGAAAAAAGTTAAAATGTTTAATCATCGCGCCAAAATCTATAAGCAGTAATAGAAAAAAAACATTACAATCTCCAAAAATATGAAATCATAAAAACATAATAAAAATCCCTAACTCTAATCCTAGCTAGCCCTCACTCCGTCGCCTAAGCATCCTCAGCATCACCTGTATCATCATCTGCTCCCGTGTAACGAATCACATGATCATCGCCAATTGTAACATCCCGTCAGGATATTACTAATTTATAAATAAATAATTGGAATAAATAAGACAACATGTTTAATAATACCTCATTTTCCCAAAACGTGGGAAAATTTAAAGCTTTATTAATTGCCAATAAAACTTAGAACGTCCATCACATAATTAAAATCCAATGTTATTAAGTCACCCATCCGGGTTTACAAATATTTCCAAACAAAGTAATACAAGTAAAAAGTTTCCCCAAATCAATCCCCTCTCCGCGCCTAAGCTGCACCTGAGCCACCTGCATCACCAGCATCTGCTCCCGTGTACCGCGTACACGATCATCGCCACACACACGCAAATAGGGTGAGCTTAGCAGATAAAACACATATATATATATATATACAAAGCTATAAAAACATATATATATATATATATAAATCAGTATACATACACATAACATCACTTAAATTAACTTTCCACAATGCCCTATATTTTTATTCCCTCAATTCAATCTCCAATACGTTTATTCGTGTTCTACTTCGTCTGCTAATTACTTCAAGGTGACTTGCTGCCATACCTATCGGCCACAACCGATAGAGCACGTGCGGGAATACATGCTACGGATCATACACCGCAACGCTAGGTAGAGTTCCCACATACGAACAAAGTCCGTATCGTCCCAAGACTACCAAACTCGTCAGCCAACAACTGAGGAGGGCAATCTATCTGGACCCATCCGTACTGGCCACAACCAGCACACTCATACCGGCCACACTCGCCAACCCGAGCCACAACTCAAGGGTTTCTCGTGTTCGTCCGCCATCCCGAGCCACAACTCAAGAGATGCTATTTCGAGCCACAACTCAAGGAATACCACGTGCTTAACCCCTATCCCGAGCCACCACTCAAGGGATACGTTCCGAGCCAGAACTCAAGGAACTCCAGCAACCTCACCTCTGAAGCACTACCAGAAACCTTGTAGAACACCCTACGAAGTCCAACAACTAGGACTTACAGCAGCCAAATTGCCTAGCGGGGAACACGTACCGCTAGGCGCCACAGCTTCCAGACCGCCTGGCGGGGGACACGTGCCGCCAGGCACTAAGCGCCTCATAAATCACAAAGTCTGCAACTACCGCCTGGCGAGACCGTTCCCATCGCCAGGCGGACACTGTTCCAGAGACCACGAGTTTTCTCCGCCATCGCCTGGCGGAATCCCCCTGCCGCCAGGCGCCTCCTGCACCAGAACCCCACTGTTGCCTCTCTACCGCCTGGCGGACCTAGTTCTGTCGCCAGGCGCCGTATCAGTGCTTATGCAGTACTGGTTTTGGTCAATTACGCTTTGCATCTTGCCCTCACACCCATCATTAGTCCATTATACTCCTAACTCAGTGCAGGGTATGGTCCATTTAGGCGAAACTGTACCACTCTCTCACTCTATTACAACTCTTTAAAAATTACAAGCCAAGAAACTCACCCATAATTAGGTGTCCTTCTTATTTTCCCCAATTTCATACTGACACGCAAATTATTAAAACTCTAGCAGTACTAGAATATCCCGTGACCTAACATACTCCTCAAGCTCCCTATTACCACTATCTCAACCAATTTACACACTCCTCAAGTTCGCTTGTATAGTAAGAGGGAAATTATCTTTACCGTAATGAAACCTCTACACTCCAATTTACCAAGAGGCCAAACATCAATTATCCTATCAACACCCTCCCAGACCAGAATAACCACAAGCGCCCACGTCACTGTACTAGCGCCTGGCGGCTAGTCTCGTGCCGCCAGGCGGTGCATCAGAATTCTGGTAAAATTTCCAGAATTCCCACACCTTCGCAGTCTCACTCTCCCTTGCTTTTCATTTCCGATTTATCTCCATCATATCTCTCGCCATCTTCTTTATATATCGCCTTCCTCGCTACCTACACTCATACCTATTAAAATTATTCCAGCATTCCAATCACCGACCACTCTCACAACATCAAACCCCAATTGTTCAACCCTAACTGCTTGGTCACTGTTCCATTAAAGTTCCATGTCAATTTCACTCGAAACCAAAACACTTCCATACCAGATCCACTCATAAGACTCACCCCTTGATTCCCTCCCGAACAATTCACGCCAAACACTCAAGAAAAGCTTAAAATGAGTAGTTCACCCGCGCCGCCTGGCGATCATAACCAATCCCGGCAGGCGGTTCATCCCAAAAAACCCCCCAAAATGGCCCAGACTATGAGTCGCCTGGCGGCACAGGGAATCACCGCCAGGCGCTGCAACTCAAAACACAGCGAAATGTACACAATGGATGAGCCGCCTGGCGGCTATGTATAGCCCGCCAGGCGGTTTCTGGAAAATTTCCAAAATTCAACGAAAACATGATCCAGTCACAGCACATGTTTAAATTACATAGTATTTTTCATACAATCCAGACCAACAATCAATATTAACGTAGAAAGCTCCCCTAACCTGGTTCTCCTTCGCTTAAGCTTGACAATTTGTAGGATTCCCTTTGATCTCTCACCTTCTTTGCTTCCTCCCTATTCAGCCACGTAAATTCACCCAGACCTCTCACACTCTCTCAGATTTTCGCTCTCTCTTTTAGGTATAGTTAACAGCTTATCAAACCTTAGCCCTTACCCTAATTTTCCTTTTTAAAGTGTGCCTAAACTAAGGGATTAATTGCTAAAACGAAAATGGCATTGAATAAGACATAATGTGCCACTCAATCCCTCCCTTGGCTGCCCTTCCAGCCTCCTTTGGCTGCCCACTCACTTAGGTTTCCTCCCCACCTTTCCATATTCACATCAAAACCAAAAATGCCAAAAAAATATAAAGTTTAATGTAAGTTCTCCAAGGCTTGAACCCATAACCATGCAATTGTCAAATCAATATCAGACCATTTAACCATGCAAGTGTCGAGTACGTTTGTCATGTGTCTGTTTGTCTTGTGTCTTTTTTTTTGTCTCTCTTGTTATGTTTGTGATGTCCTTGCTTTGCTTTACTCTTTAATTTTGCCCAGGAGTGCAAAAGGGTAAGTGTGGTCGATTTTGATGAGTCATTATTTTCTTCCATTTCACTAGCCTTTGTGTACCCATTAGACAGTTGATTAGTGCTTAATTGTTCATCATTAGAGTGTTTTTCATCTGTTGGGCTTTATTGGGCCACTGTTCCGAATTTGGACTAATTTCACATTATTTGGCCTAATTTTTGTTTTTAATTATTTTTAGGTATTTGGGTGAAGCAATTTTGGAGCTTGGACATTAATAATTAGTTGAAGAAACTTTCCACATCATTGCCACATCATTTCCATGTCATTTCCACGTCAGCAAAGTCAATGGGTCAACATTTGAAGCCCAGAGTGGCATTTTTGTAATTCTGCGGCCCATAATGGCAGTTTTGTAATTCTGAGTGGCATGGGTGATATGACCACGAATTAGGTCTGCATGAGGAGGAGGCAGCCGCTCTTTCTTCTTCTCCACTCTCAAAAACCTCCATTTTTGTTGTTTTAAAGCTTTGGAAGGTGACCCATGGTGGCACACACGAATTTTTCACGTTTTCCATTGGTTTTTCACGTTTTATGAGTCTTGGACAGCACATTGAAGTTGTATTAACGTTTTCTACCGTTTGGGTAACTTTATATTGAAGCATTTTCATTTTTTTGGTGGCTGTTTTTGTTGTTCTTCTCTTATCCCTTGCCCATTTCGTTTGCTGCACCATTTTAAGCTTTCAATATCAATTTGAAGTCATTTGAACGGTTGAATTGCAATTTCTGTTTCAGATTCGAAATGGGTGATTGTTCATTTTCCATGTCTAGCTAAGTTTTTCGTATTGGTTCCTTGAAGAAACTGATTTGAAACCATGAGGTTGATGTTTTGCAGTGCACTCCAATTCCTAATTTCTCTTCATCCTATTCAATTTCGTAGCTTTGAATGAAATGGAATTTGTGATGCTTAATCATGAGTTTATGTTTTCCACAATTTCAGAATCCTTGTCATGCTTAGTGAGTTCGGGTTTTGGCCACAGTTGCTTAATCTGTGTGTGAGTGTGTGAAATTGAAAGAAGGATGTGTGCTATGCTTAATGGCATAATGAAGCTGTGTTAATTTTCACATAGTTGATTAATTCGGATTTCATGAGAGTAAATTGGATAAGAGACTTCATTTAGTAACCTGTGATTGGTTGATTTTCAGTGGAATCAAGGGACCAGTACGTTTTGAATTGTGTGTTTAATTCAGTTTTGATTAGAATTTAGCAAACTTGTGTGAATCTGCCAAACCCCCCCCCTGTGTTTTATTGTTGTGTTCATCTGGAAAATTCGCTTTGAATGAAAATATTGGTCGTTGGGAGACGACTTGGTTCACTTTCATGTACTGCATTTAATATGATTTAATTTGGTGGGGTACGGCCTCTATCAGCCCCCAACTATCGCTTGGCGGTAGATAATGCACCGCCAAGCGATGTAACAAGTCCTGGAAACTTCCCAATTTTTCCCTTTGTGCGAAGAACCCTTACATTTTTCCCAACCCATCTCACTATTCCACTAGGCCGAACCCTTATGCATATCCAGAAAATAAAATGCACATAGATGGATACGAATACTTAATAATCAGACATATAAATCAATTCCTAATTAACTTTTCTCCACCTCTATCACTAATTCCATGGTTATGCCACACCTTTGATATGAAATTTTATCACCAAATCCCATTATTCAATTTGCATTAGTAAAATCAAACATAGTATACACCAACCAATTCCAGAAATCGCAATGACTTCTACATCACAACACCACAAAAATCGTGTAGAACATCGTCGCACCGCGTAACGGTAGTTCATCATCGCCAGGTGGTTCATAGCAGAACCCAGAAACTGGGTCAATTCTGATGTGTCGCCTGGCGGCACATTCATGCCAGCCAGGCGGTTTTTGGGCAAAAACCTAGAGTTTTGCGGAAAGCAGCGTAAACAGAAGGGGATTTCATACGATTTCGTTCATACAAGGCACAATAGATAGGAAACATACTCATCAATCACACATCTATATATTATATACATACATTCACCAATCAAAGTCATACCAGCACTTAAGCATGTTAGTTTTGAAATGGTTGAAAAGCCAAGAAGGGTGGGTTTGAATTGGCTAGTTAAAAATTTAGGCTATCTTTGCAAGCTAAAAACCACCTTTAATTGAATCAAATAGATCACCAAGTTAGGATGCAAACAATACAGAACTATACACTTTCAATCGATCAAAAACAAAGTTAACAGATTGATTTTACTAAACAGATTCTCTTCTAGTATAATCAATCGATTGAAACTGAAAAAATAGTCGACTGAAATACTGGGAAAAATGCAGAAATGCGAATTTGAATTTTAAACCAGAAACAATGCTCAAGAATGATCAAGACCAGTTCCAAATGATCATACAAACATGCTCAATGCTACAGATGCCATGAAAACATGCAAGAACATGAAAAAGATGATTAAAGCACAAGTTCCTGAAACTTTAAAATGGAAATACAAGAGAGAAAGGTTGGAGAAGAGAGGACACCACGAATTTTTATACTGGTTCACCCAAACCTGAGTTACATCCAGTTTTTCAAGGCAACCTTAGCTTGACTTTGCACTATTTCAAAAGTTTTACAAAGTTTTACAGTTTAAGACTATTGCAGCCAACCTTTTAACCTGTTGAAAAACCATTCAACAGACTAAAAGAGACATTTTAACCTGTTGAAAAACCATTCAACAGATTAAAAACACAATAAAGACCAAACTACATTTAATTAATGCTTTAAGGTCTACGACATGAATTACAAGCTACAAATACACTTTCTAAATGATGTAACTACATGGAGAGCACATGTTCTAGCCTTGATCACCATGGATATCATCAAATCACCTTTCCTTCATCAATGTAGGCTTCATTCCAATGGTAATGGTTTCAAGATAGTTCAAAAGAGCTTCATTAAGTCTTCATCAAATCTTCAAGAAGCAAACCACATTGGCTTCACATGTCAACAATCTCCCCTTGATTTGATGAAGCCAACCTCTATTCCATCTATCTTCTTCTATCTTCCATTGCAAAAAAGCTTCCATTTGTTGGATACCAATTGATGAAGTAAAACCTTAGCTTGAAGCTTGTGAACCTGAAAAACATTTACAGCAGCAATACACACAAGCTAGCAAGTATACAACTCTAATCATGCTCCCCTTATCAATAATATGAGTTCAAATTTAGATTTGATTATTGATTCCAATTTTAATGCTTAGTTTAATGTGATTAATTATCCAATTTCCAATTTTTCCAATTATTCTCCCCCTTTGGATTCATCAAACAGAAGAAATGAATAAAGATAACAAGCATTGCATTTTATTTCATTAATACGGGAAGGGAATACAACCAACAGAAACTGAAAACAGAAAACAGATGCATAAAGCTGATACAATCAGTCGACTGAAATGAAAAACAACCAACTGAAACAAACACAACTCAAACTGAAAAATCACAAACACAAGGATGCAATGCATGATCCTAAACAGCTACCACACTCAGTCATCCTGAGGATCATTTCTGGTCTGGAATGAGTGGAACATATCATGGATATCATGGATTTGGCCATCTAATGCATTGAACCTCTCATTGCAATAGTTGTGATGTTCATGTTGAGACACATTGAGCTCATGTAGCTGGTTCAGCACCATCCTCTTAAAATGTGAGTACACAGGGCCTCTATCCTCTAGAGGGTTGTAGGGAATCAAGTCCATAGGTCCAACAGTTGGTTCATCTTCTTGATTTGCACCACTTGGACTAGCTTCATGGTCATTTGCACCAACAACAACAACTTCAGTAGTTGTCCATCCATTTCCCACCTTGATAAAGCCCATTTTGTGCAGATTTTGGTTGGAGGTATGGTTCAATAGTCCAGTTGACTCCTCTAGCTCATCCTTTACATCAATGCTAAAGTATTCAATGAATTTAGACACCAAAACCACATATGGAAGCCTAAAATCCATGAACCTCTTGGCCTTGAGCATGTGATCACGAAACACATAGATCCAATCCACTTGAATGTTGTGTTGAATGCAGTACATGAGTATCAAATCTCCCTCATTCAATGTTGAATGGTTGCTACCACGCGGAACAAGGATTTTTGTGACAATCATACCAAGTAACCTTTGATCCACCTTGAGACCACCAACATGGAAGTGTTTGATTTCAACAATAGGATTTCTCAAGCATTGGCCATAATATTGCATCTTGTTGAATTTTGGAACAGCCCTAGTTTCACCTTTTCTCACTTGTACACCCCTTGGTTTGAGTCCAACCACATCTTTCCAAGCTTTCTTGTTGATCTCCATTTGGACACCCTTGATGCTGGACAGTAGGACATCATTTTTGAACTCCAAGTTGGTGAAAAACACCTTCATCAAGTCTGGATAGATTTTCCCTGAAAGTTCAAGGAAGGACTTCAACTTTTGATGCTTTAGTTGTTGGAATAGGTTTTCAAAGCCTTCAGCCCTTAGCCATGAGAACCTCAACACCTTAGGAATGCTGATCTGCTTCCTATTCATCTCAATAAGGAACACTTGAATGTTATCCTCATGATCTTCAAACCATGCTTCAATTCCTCCATGGCTTTCATGATTTGGAGACCTTGGAGTAGGAAGAGTGGAATGCTCATCATCAGATTGGATAGCTCTTTGGGAACAAAGAGGCATGATGAATGTTGGTATTGCCGTTTCTAAAAGATGTATGATGCAAATGCAGTAATACAAGTGCAGTATTTATAATTCAACAAACTGATTGTCAGAAACAATTGATTAAATGGTACAGATTTTTCTAATTAATTCGTTTTATGTTACCCAAATCAATTTAATGCGGTCCAAAATAGTATCTCATGCATTCATGATGTTTTCAATGTGTTTTTATGAGAGAATCAATCAGTTCAGATCATGTGAGCTGCAGGCACATTGGAATTGTAAACTAGAATGCTTTTTGGTCAAACAATTCAGTAAAAGTAACACATGGCTGATGAAATGGGCAGTTAAGAGTAGATAGTACGTGACAAAAAGATGCTTTCTTTGACTGAGTCAGCTTAATAATTCAATTCGTGAGTAAAAGCATAGTTTAAGTAAAATCAACATGTTAAAAAACAGAATCAATTGACTAAAACAACATCCGAGCATCAGAGATTAAAAACAGAATTTGGTTAAGTGAAATCAGCTGACTGATTTTGAAAATCAATCGATTGAAAACCGTGAAACTGAACTATATTTTTCCATATTCAGTTTTAATGAAATCAACATACTGAATTATGAAAATAGCAGATTAAAAATCATAGCAGATCAATTTTTCATCATCCAATGGCAGTTTAAGTGAAATAAACATGTTGAAATACAGAAACAACAGGTTGACAGATCATGAATTGTGCAAACAGAGGCAGATTTAAGTGAAATCAACACGTTGAAATGCAAAATCAACATGTTGACTATGACAATTTTTAACTTTTGCATACAACAAAGATTTTTATGAATCAATGCATGAGTACATAAGATTAACATGCTACAAACCCATCAGACCACATTCTTGATGTCTAAAATGCCTAGTTCAGTTCTTAGCTTGTTAAACCTCTCTCTAGCCAATGGTTTTGTAAACAAATTTGCCAATTGATTTTTAGTTTTAACAAATTTGATTTCACAATCTCCCTTTTGAACATGATCACGAATGAAATGATGCCTAATCTTTATATGCTTGGTTTTAGAATGTTGTATTGGATTCTTGGTTAAGTTGATTGTACTAGTATTATCACAATACAAAGGTACCTTGCTTAGCCTTACACCATAGTCTAAAAGTTGATGTTTCAACCATATGATTTGTGCACAGCCATGTCCAGCAGCAATATATTCAGCTTCAGTTGTGGAAAGTGCCACACAAGCTTGCTTTTTGCTATTCCATGAGATTAGATTTGATCCAAGCAAATGGCAAGTACCACTTGTGCTTTTCCTATCCAATTTGCACCCTACATAGTCTGAATTTGTTGTAAGATAGAGCAAGGACCTAATCAACCCTCTATATTTGGTTGAATCTACTGGTTGGCCAACCTCATCTACATCCATAAGGCAATTTGTTGCAATTGGAGTGGCAACTTCCTTGCAATCCTCCATTTAGTACTTTTTCAACAAGTCAAAACAGTATTTTGATTGATTTAAAAATGTTCAATGCTTGAGTTGCTTGACTTGCAGCCCTAGAAAGTAGGTAAGCTCACCCATCATGGACATCTCAAATTCTCCCTGCATAGCTGCAACAAACTCTTCACATAATGTGTTGTTATTTGAACCAAAGATGATATCATCAACATACACTTGAACAAGTATAACATCATTTTCATGTTTTCTAATGAAAAGTGTTTTATCCACTGCACCTCTGACATAACCTTTTTATAAGAGAAAATTGCTTAGCCTTTCATACCATTGTCTTGGTGCTTGTTTCAAACCATATAAGGCCTTTTTCAATTTGAAAACATGGTTAGGATAAAGATGATCCTCAAATCCAGGAGGTTGTGATACATACACTTCTTCATTTAGGAAACCATTCAAGAATGCACTTTTCACAACCATTAGATGCAATTTAAAGTTACACATGCAAGCATATGCTAAGAGTAATCTCGCAGCTTCTAGCCTAGCTGCAGGTGCATAAGTTTCATCAAAATCAATATTTTCTTCTTAATTATAACATTTAGCAACTAATCTATCTTTGTTTCTTACAATATTACCATCTTCATCCATTTTGTTTCTAAAAACCCATTTGGTTCCAATTATATTCATATAATTAGTTTTAGGCACTAGAAACCACACATCATTTCTTGTGAATTGATTGAGTTCATCCTGCATAGCCACAATCCAATTACTATCATTCAAAGCTTCATTCACATTCCTAGGTTCAATTTGAGATACACATGCAACATGTTCACTGATAACGTTGTCGTCAAGGATCAAATTAATACTACTTATCTATAACAACTTCAGTATTGTTAAGAAAGTAGCCAAAAAATTAGTATAGGTTAAGTTAACCCTAAGTCGTCTCCCAACGAACACGGAATTGATTTTTAACAAGTTAGTTCTTATAATATCTATACAAAAGAGTTAGTCAAATAAAATAATAAAAATATGAGAGATAAAGATAAAAAGATAAAATAAGATATAAACAATAATAAAGAAAAATAGGTCGATTCCACTGCTTTTCAAAATAGGATTCATCATTGGTTTCCTAAAGATTATTGTTATTGATTTCTTGTTTAAGACTTCAAATTAATCAATGTAACTTCTCAATTAATTTGTTGGCGTCCTTACCTTCAACCAAAGTAACTTCTCAATCAAAAGCAAGAACTTTGTAGATTAATCTTAGTAAATTTAACCAAAGTAACTTCTCAATTAAATATTACTAATCCTAATCATGTCCATTCTTTTACCTCTTATATCTAGTAAAAAACTAATTAACCAAAGTAACTTCTTGATTAATTCTAATCTAAGTTTTCACCTTTAATCAAAGTAACTTCTCAATTATTAGCAAAAACTCATTCAATCATATGAAAGTTTCTAAAATTAATCAAAGTAACTTCTAAGTTAAAATTTAAAAACTCTTGGACTCATACGATTGTTATGTTATGTAGATTTAACACCGTGCTAACTTGCTACAATGTAAAAATCATTACTTTTACTAAATTAAGAACCAAAAGACATAGATGAAAATAAATCTCAACAAGAATCAAAAGAACAAACAAATTAATTGATCTAACCTCAAAATCCAATTAAGAAATTACAATGGAATCAACCCAAGAAGTTCAGCACTCCATAAAATACAAAATAGAAATAGAAGAAGAATAGAAAGAGAAAGGAAACGAAATTAGGCCCCCTAAGGGTTCCGAAACTTCGAAGTCCCGAGCTTGTTCTTCTGTTCTCCCTTGTACTGGGCTTTTCGGTTGCTAAAACCTCTCAAATATCTTTTAAAATAAAGATAAAGATAAATATTCAAAGATATTTGGAGAGATCTAAACTATTTGACAAATATAGTTTGGTTAATAATTTATGATATAATTAAATAAATTAATTATTTAATGATAATAAATTATTAATAAATAATATTTGCATTAATTTTCTCAATAAGCCATTTTTAATCCTATAGTACAAATTTGCAGAGACATCCAAAAATATCAATATTTGCAATTAAACCCCTCCTTGTTTGACCAGTCTTTGAACATTTGACCAGAGTTGACTGTTTGACCAGATTTTGAATGCTTGACCAGATTTGACCATTTGACTGTGCAATGACAGGATGACACGTGTCATTCCCTTCCCTCTCCCAAAATTAGGGTTTCCGCTCCCTTCATGGATTATGTCGCAGGTGCAATGGTTGCTGTTGCACCTCCGATCAAGCAGTTGCTGCTAGTTCTTCACGGTACTGATGCAGAACGTGGTGGCTCACGGTGTCTTCGCTCCAGCAGCATTTTTCGGCAAGGATGAAGCTACGCGTGGTGCGATGGTGGTGTTGCAAGTTCGCGTAGATCACGGGTTTTGCTCGTTGTGTGCTCGCGTGATGCCTCTCCGTTGCTACAGGTTCGATCTGGTGTGGACGTCGTGGTGGTGCGGGGGTGCGATGTTGCATAGCTCTTCGAAGGTGGTGAAGTTACTGCCATGGCTACTGCAGTTGCGTTCGTGAATGGTGCAGGCATGGAGGTTCTGCTCACGGTGGTTTCCAGCGAGAAGGTGATGTTGCTTCTAGACTCTCGCAAGGATGCAGGTGGTTGCGGTGAACGAACTCACGATGGTGGTGCAGATCTGCATTCTCGGGAACGGCGTGATGGTGATGGCGCTGCTTTGGTGGTGCATTTTCCGGCAAGTGGTGGAGGTTTCTCGCGGTGGCGAAACAGTGGCTGCCGACGTTGGAATGTGAGGCTAGGGTTTGTGGTTTATGGGAGAGATGGAAGATGATGACGTGGCAGTGTATAATTGGTGCATATGTGTTTGCAAGGATTAATGCCACGTGGCTTGTCTTGGTTGGCCAATTTTAAAAGTTGAGGATTGCCACATGACAACATCTGGTTGAAATGGGTTTAAGTGGTAGGAGGGGTGCAACTTAGTAAAAACTAGGGGTGCAGAAAGAGTTTTTTGTGGTCCATTTGGAAATAGGAGAGTGTTTAAGTAATGTATGGGGTGCAAAAGTGAGTTTTTTAGAACTTGCTGATTTTAGCCTTATTCAAAGGTGTTTGTAACTTTAATTAATTTATTTTCACCTTGAATGAGCTTAATTTTAACTTCAGCTGCATCAACAAACGTTAAAATATCCAAAAATAATTTATGCAGCTAAAAATCACTTTTTAACACATTTTTATCACACAAGCTCAAGTAGCCTAATTGTTAGAATTATCAATTAAATCACTCTTTAAGAACATAAATTCAATTAAATACCCAAAATTAAACACTGAATAAGGGCAAAAATATGCACTCATCATAACCACACACTTATCCTTTTGCACTCCTGGGAAAAATTGAACAATTCCAAAACTTCTTCTGAGGTATTTTATTTTACATCAACACTAGATCAAAGGAATGAATCTTACTTGAGACAAATCAATATTCTAGAAATAAAGTTGTCATGCATACACAAATGGAAAAATTCTATTTTTCACACTTGAGTTAATCTTTTGAATTCACAAGACAATCAATTATGAAAGAATGCACTCAAGTTAAATGTGTATTTTCTCACCAAAATTCGTTTAAGTGTTTTTGGCTTGTGTTTTCACTCAAAATACCCATGCAAGTAAACACTCATAATACTTAACAAGATTCTAATATTTACAAACTTTCAGAAAAATATGCATTCAAAGATCATGAGGACTTTTCACATGTTATAATGGGGCCAAGGCAAAGGTAGGAAAAAGTTTAGGATTTTTGGGTTTTTGAAATAGTAATGTAGGAAGAATAATAGAGCATAATTTCAAAAACAACTTTTTTTCGTTGATTGCTGTGTTGCTCTCTCTTTTTTTTTTAGAAAGCAATTATTTCAACACTTTTTCATCAATAATTTTTCCTTTTGCCATTTTTATTAATTTGTGGGTGAGGTACTCACCCACACACTTTATTCCTCAACCATTCTTGAACACAATCCATTAGCTCCTTCTTTCTTCCTAAGGTAGAATATGGTCTTTTTCTTTTCATGGTTATGCAATAGGCTTAAAATAAGAAAAAAAGGTTTAATGCTCAAAGGGGCTACCAATGGATTAATATCAAGGTGGGCTTATTTGGCCAAGTAGATAAAAACAAGAAATGCATCAGTCATATCAAATCATGCATATTCACCTAAGACGCAAAACAAAAGAGTCAAGCTAAACATTTGAGTATAAACAGACATGAGCAAGTCACTCAAGAAAAAAAAGGAATGGCACATGGCAATCCATCCTTTACATTAAGGTTCAAGACTCACAAGGTCAAAAGTCTTTCACAAAAGATTTAATCAAGTAATTCTCAAATCAACTCAATTAGCAAATCATAGAAACAATCCACTCATATCAACATGACTTTTAGTTTTCCAGAATTATCATCATCCCAATTATTGAATCAAATCCTAAAAATCCAATGTCAATATGTTTTATTGAAAGCAGGGAAATGTTTTTGGTGGATTTCTTATGAGATATATTGTTTAAAAGTTTCACTTAGTAAAAAGTTAATACTTTCACAATTTTCTCAAAAAGAAATCACAATTCTTTTTTTATGAAAACAAAAACAAAAACGAAAAACAGAAAAAGAAAATCCTACCTACAGTTTGTCTCCCCCTCACTTATTTCAAAAAAATGTCCTTGATGGACTTATTTTGGGGAGGAAACGAAAAATTGTGACTTCTGGCTCAATCTGGCCATATGTCAAAATTTATTTTCTTTAATTTTATAAAGTACAAGTCAGCTTATACAATTTTATTAAAGAAAACAAAAACACATATTTTTAATTTTTTTTTAATATTTTTAAAATTAAAAACAGAAACAAAAAACAAACATGCATGCAATTTAACATTTTTATCAACAATGTTTTCAAAAGAATATGAGTCTAACCTCTTTTCCTTTTGAAGCAACCTTTCCTCTTGCTCCGCAGCCAAGTCAACAAAAATCACCACTAAAAACTTATTTGCATCATTCACATCAACAAACTTGATGTGTGGAGTGTGTGGCTTCAACTCAATTTGAGCATCATCAGGTGCATTTAGATGGTTAACAGGATCATCAGTAATCCTCATAATCTCACCTTGTGAGCAAAAATCTGCACTTGAAGTAGTTGAATCTGCTGCTTCATCATTAACCAAGTCAGTTGCAATAGTTGATGCTTCAGCTGCACCTTCGAATATCGTTGGCTCTTCAACTGCTCTTAGTTCCTCCATTGTATTGTTCTCACAACTTTGCTCCTCAAAAAGATCATCTATACTCATATCATCATTAATAGCTAAAACTTTATATTCACATTGAGCATCATCAACATATCCATCAGTAGATATTTATGAGTGAGAATCTTCAATTTCTTCATTAGAAATATCTTTAGCAAAATTGATATGTCCATCAGTAGACATATTATTATGAGCATCACTATATCTATCAGTAGATATATCAGTGTGATGTGATTCTGGTGTTGGTTGATCTAACATTTGAATTGTGTACTCATTCACATCAATGCTCAATTGTTCCATCCTTTGATTCATGCTCCTTAACATTATCATTTCATCCCTTTGCTCAACTATCGTCTTCATAAGTTTTTCTAAGGTGGCCTCCATAGCTTTGTCTTTCATTAGTTGACTTAAATCTTCTAACATTTGTTCAGTTCTAATGGCCAACTTTAGAAGCATATCTTCTATTTCTTAACAAAGTGCTCTAAATTTTGGGATTTCAACAAATCTCGGATGGCATTGGAGGGTGGTATTAACAGTACCAAGTAATTCTAAAAAATTGTTGTTACTTGCATCCTCCATCATTTCATATAATACTTTATCATTTCCATACATTCTTGCTCAATATCTTTGCATCGTTGATCAGCTCGCAACCTTTCATCTATGATGTCTAATTTCTCTATCAGTCCATCCATTAATAACATAACTTCCTTATAGAATGGTCCATTGATTACTGAAACTTGTTGTGATGGTGCATGTTGTTGTTGTTGAGAACCAAATGGAACATATGATGGATGGAGTGGACACACAGGATATGGTTGTTGCTCATGGTAGGATTATTGCTCATATTCCAAAAAAGATGATCTAGGATATAGATAATTTAGTTGACGTATAGTTAACCTACTTAAATCAGGTACAAAAGTAGGTATGACAATTTGCTGCTGATAATCATATGGATCATGTGGTTGTTGTGGATAATAATTATAATTCACTTGAAAATCACACTATAGATTATTTTCATATGAAAAAAGATTTTCCATTGTTGAAAGAGGCTTTCTGAAAAGAAATAAGTTGAAAGCTTGTTGAGTAGACTTCCAAGAAAGAGAGGTGCGTCTCAATGGACAACTTAAGTACCTTGTCTTTCCTGAGCCAAAGTGTTCCCCAACTAGTTTCACAAATTTCCCAACAAAAGTTCCTCAAACAAAAATTATGCTTAAAAAAAATAAAGTAACTAAAAAAATAAAATAATTAAAGAAAATAAAATAAATGTTAGAAAAAAAATTAAGATAGAAAAAATGTTAGTGATAAACAAAAAATAAAATAAAATCAAAATAATAAAAAATAAGAACTAAAATGATAAAAATTCTAACCGTGTTCCCCGGCAACGACGCCAAATTTGATAACGTTGTCGTCAAGCGATCAAATTAATACTACTTATCTATAACAACTTCAGTATTGTTAAGAAAGTAGCCAAACAATTAGTATGGGTTAAGTTAACCCTAAGTCGTCTCCCAACGAACACAAAATTGATTATTAACAAGTTAGTTCTTATAATATCTATACAAAAGAGTTAGTCAAATAAAATAATAAAAATATGAGAGATAAAGATAAAAAGATAAAATAAGATATAAACAATAATAAAGAAAAATAGGTCGATTCCACTGCTTTTCAAAATAGGATTCATCATTGGTTTCCTAAAGATTATTGTTATTGATTTCTTGTTTAAGACTTCAAATTAATCAATGTAACTTCTCAATTAATTTGTTGGGGTTCTTACTTCCAACCAAAGTAACTTCTCAATCAAAAGCATGAACTATGTAGATTAATCTTAGTAAATTTAACCAAAGTAACTTCGCAATTAAATATTACTAATCCTAATCATGTCCATTCTTTTACCTCTTATATCTAGTAAAAAGCTAATTAACCAAAGTAACTTCTTGATTACTTCTAATCTAAGTTTTCACCTTTAATCAAAGTAACTTCTCAATTATTAGCAAAAACTCATTCAATCATATGAAAGTTTCTAAAATTAATCAAAGTAACTTCTAAGTTAAAATTTAAAAACTCTTGGACTCATACGATTGTTATGTTATGTAGATTTAACACCGTGCTAACTTGCTACATTGTAAAAATCATTACTTTTACTAAATTAAGAACCAAAAGACATAGATGAAAATAAATCTCAACAAGAATCAAAAGAACAAACAAATTAATTGATCTAACCTGAAAATCCAATTAAGAAATTACAATGGAATCAACCCAAGAAGTTCAACACTCCATAAAATACAAAATAGAAATAGAAGAAGAATAGAAAGAGAAAGGAAATGAAAATAGGGACCCTAACGGTTCCTAAACTTCGAAGTCCCGAGCTTGTTCTTCTACTTCTCCCTTGGTCTCTTTATATTGGAATTGGACTGAGCTTTTCGGTTGCTAAAACCTCTCAAATATCTTTTAAAATAAAGATAAAGATAAATATTCAAAGATATTTGGAGAGATCTAAACTATTTGACAAATATAGTTTGGTTAATAATTTATGATATAATTAAATAAATTAATTATTTAATGATATCTAATAAATTATTAACAAATAATATTTGCATTAATTTTCTCAACAAGCCATTTTTAATCCTATAGTACAAATTTGCAGAGACATCCAAAAATATTAATATTTGCAATTAAACCCTCCTTGTTTAACCAATCTTTGAACATTTGACCAGAGTTGACTGTTTGACAAGATTTTGAATGCTTGACCAGATTTGACCATTTGACTATGCAATGACAGGATGACACATGTCATTCCCTTCCCTCTCCCAAAATTAGGGTTTTTGCTCCCTTCATGGATTATGTCGCAGGTGCAATTGTTGCTGCTGCACTTCCGATCAAGCTGCTGGTGCTGGTTCTTCACGGTACTGATGCAGAACGTGGTGGCTCACGGTGGCTTCGCTCCAGCAGCTTTTTTCCAGCAAGGATGAAGCTGCGCGTGGTGCGATGGTGGTGTTGCAAGTTCGCGCAGATCACTGGTTCTGCTTGTTGTGTGCTCGCGTGATGCTTGTTCGTTGTTGCAGGTCTGATCTGGTGTGGACGTCGCGGTGGTGCAGGGGCGTGCTGTTACAAAGCTTTTCGAAGGTGGTAAAGTTACTGCCATGGCTACTGCAATTGCGTTCGTGAATGGCGCAGACATGGAGGTTCTACTCACGGTGGTTTCCGACGAGAAGGTGATGTTGCTTCTGGACTCTCGCAAGGATGCATGTGGTTGCGGTGAACGAACTCACGATGGTGGTGCAGATCTGCGTTCTCGGGAACGGCATGAAGGTTATGGCGCTGCTTTGGTGGTGCGTTTTCCGGCAAGTGGTGGAGGTTTCTCGCGGTGGCGAAATAGTGGTTGCCGGCGTTGGAATGTGAGGCTATGGTTTCTGGTTTGTGGGAGAGATGGAAGATGATGACGTGGCAGTGTCTAATTGGTGCATATGTGTTTGCAAGGATTAATGCCACATGGCTTGTTTTTGTTGGCCAATTTTAAAAGTTGAGGATTGCCACATGGCAGCATCTGGTGTAAATGGGTTTAAGTGGTAGGAGGGGTGCAGCTTAGTAAAAATTGGGGGTGCAAAACTGGTTTTTTATGGTCCATTTGGAAATAGGAGAGTGTTTAAGTAATGTATGGGGTGCAAAAGTGATTTTTTCAGAACTTGTTGATTTTAGCCTTATTCAAAGATGTTTGTAACTTTAATTAATTTATTTTCACCTTGAATAAGCTTAATCTTAACTTCAGCTGCATCAACAAACGTTAAAATATCCAAAAATAATTTATGTAGCTAAAAATCACTTTTTAACACATTTTTATCACACAAGCTCAAGTAGCCTAATTGTTAGAATTATCAATTAAATCACTCTTTAAGCACATAAATTCAATTAAATACCCAGAATTAAACATTGAATAAGGGCAAAAATACACACTCAGCATTCACAAAATACAATTCTACGTCTAGTAGATACTCCCTGTTTGATATCACCTATGATGTTGTCCTTTGATAAACATCTAGGTTGGATCCAATCCTTGGGCAAGTTGTTGTCTGCAGATTTTTCAGTCGACTGTTTTGCCTTTTCAGCCGACTAATTTCCTGCAGTAGTGGGCTTTTCTGCAGCAGAAATATGCTCATGCAGTAGATCTTCTTCATCTGCATTCTTTGACACTTGATCTTGCAACTTTGGGTTAGTTTCATCAAATACAACATGCATAGACTCTACAACAGTCATCAATCTTTTATTATAGACTCTATATGCATGTGATGAGTTCAAATTTTTGCCCTCATTTAATATTTAAATTTGGGGATTTAATTGAATTTTCTATGCTTAAAGATTGATTTAATTAGGATTTGTGATTATTGGATTTATTGAGTACGTTTGGTAAAAATGGCGTAAAAATTGATTTTAGTTGCATAAAATATTATTGGATATTCTAACGTTTGTTAATGCAGCTGGAATTTATTTTTGGTCAATTAATAGTGTGATTTTGAAATATTCAAAGTTACAAAATAAGTCCAAAATCAAGAAATTCTGGAAAAGAATAAATCAGGAGCTAAATGCACCCCCAGATTTTATTTGCACACTCCTCCTGCAAGTGGACCACAAAAACCTGTTCTGCACCCCCAGTTTTCACTAAGTTGCACCCCTCCTACCACTTAAACCCAACTCACTCAGATCATGCCATGTGGCAATCCTCCACTTATTAAATTAACCAATCAGATAAAGACATGTGTCATGATCTAGCAACTCAAAATTCAGCCAATAACATGTTGCCACGTCATCACCTTCAACCTCCCAAACCCTAGCCTCCATCTCCTTCCATCACCATGGCAGCCGCCGTCGCCATCTCCTCGCCGGCCACCACCAATCTGCAGCAGCGGCGGCGCCACCATCTTCCTCCATCAAATCGCGACCATCTTCTCTGCAACAACGCCTGCACACCACAAGAACGCAACAGTTCGCGCACCACCATGGCAGTTCTGCAGTAACAGCAGCAGCCAATCCGAACACCACCACCGCGAGTTCTTCTTCCCGCGAGCATTCAGCCACCGCGACGTAGCACCTCCATTTTCTCTCCATCATCTTCTTCCATCGTCAACCATCAACGAGACAGCTCCATTTCCATCGTCAGCCACCACTGCAGCAAGAACTCCACCATCTTCATTCACGCCTGCACTACCAGCAGCGCCATTCAAGCCACGATAGCCACGACAACCACAGCTTCACCACCATCTTCGAACAGGAGCTGCGTCGGAATCCATCTACGCCAGCAAATCGCGCCACCCCCAGCAGCTAGCATCGTCTCCGCACTGTTGCAGATCGTGAAGGAAGAAAAACGCAGCACTGGGAAGGAGATGAACAGCCACTGAACCGCCACAAATCTAAAAATACGAAACAGCAACAGTGTTCACGCCTCCACCACCGCGTCCTCGCCAGAAAACGGCAGCAGCCGCCGTCATTGCACCTGCGCAGCCAAGGGAGGAAGGAGGAAGGAGTAGCAAACCCTAATTCTGGAGAGGGAGTACACTGCCACGTGTCAGCATCTGATAGGACAGTCAAACTGGTCAACTCTGGTCAACTGGTCAACTCTGGTCAACTGGTCAAAGTCAACAGTCAACTCTGGTCAAAACTGCAAATACGGTTAAATGAGAGGGGCAGAATTGGAAATTGGACAGGAATTAAGTTGCTAATTAATTAAATAAAAATAAAAGATTTTAGCAATTGACAGATAAACCCCAAAGTCCAGTGGAAGCCTATATAAAGAGACTTAAGGGAGTAGAAGAAAAACTTACAATTTACAACTTAGAACTCTCTGGTTTTGGCAGATACCGTCTCCAACACATCTCTCATTTTTTCTTTTATTTTCTTTCCTTCATCATATTATCATGTATTCCATCAAAGCCATGGAGGGCTAAGCTTTTAGGGTTGATTCCACTGTAATTTCTTAACTGGATTCTTAGGTTAGATGAATTTATGTGTTTGTTATTTTGATTACTGTTGTGGTTTTTGTTTATCTATGTCCTTTGCTTCTTAATCGAATAGAAAATAATGATTTTAAATCTACATGCATGCTAATCATATGAGTTAAAAGGTTTTTAAATTAAATTGAGACTTTACTTTGATTTTGTTTAGAAACTTTCATTTGATTAAATAAGTTTTTGCCAATAATTGAAACTTTAATTTGATTAGAGGTAATTACTTTAACTAAAATTAGTCAAGACTGTACTTTGATTAATTAAGTTTTCTATTTGGTGAAGAAACAAAGGAATAGACATGATTAGGCATAGTAAAATTAATTGAGACTGTACTTTGATTGAATTTACTATGGACAATCTAACAATTCTCACTTTTAATTGAGACTATACTTTGATTAAAAATGAGGATGCCAACAAATGAATTGAGTCTTTACATTCATTGATTTGTAAATCAACAACAATCATTAATTTAACAATAATCTCTAGATAACCAATGAAGAATCTTATTTAGAAAAAGCAGTGGAATTGACCTATTTACTATTACTGTGTTTACAATCTTCCCTGTCATTTTCTTTGCACATCAAAATCCCCCCTATTTTTATAGTTGCTAGTTTTAATTGCATTTTTAAGAATCAAATATTTGAGATGAATTCCGTATTCGTTGTGAGACGACTCAGAGTTATCTTAACCCTAACTATTTTCTTCACTACTAACTGGCAATACTCAAGTTGCTAAAGTAGTGGTAATTTGATCGCCTAACGACAGCGATATCAAATTTGGCGTCGTTGCCTGGGAATACGGTTAGTATTTCTTTTATTTTGATTCTGTTTTTATTTATTTATTTATTTTATTTATTTTTATTTATTTATTTATTTTACACATATATGTTTAATATAGTTTGTTATTTTGTAGTCTCTAGTTTTCTTTTAATATATCTCAAGCAAAGTTCTATTTTTGTTTTGATTAAGAATTTCTTTTAAGAATTTTTTTTTTGAGACTAGTTTGGAAAACTCTGTCTAGGAAAGACTTGGTATTTAAGTTGTCCACTGTGACGCACCTCTCTTTCCTTGGAGTAGACCCAACGACATCTTAACTTATTTCTTTCTTGAAATATTTCTCCAAAACAAGAATAGGAAGAAAAAAAAAACACATAGGGAAACACTTTCAGGTGGACTGCATAGTGCATGACTCGGGCCAATCCGAGTCAATTTTATCAACTTGATTCAGAACTTGAAAGGAACTTGCGTAAATCACGTAGGAGACTTGAACTCAGGTGTTCTACTGAAGGAGCACCATCATCATCTGAACCTACCACTGAAAGTGTACAGCTAGAATCACCTCCGGTGATTAACATATCCTCTGATCCATCACCTGAACCAGAAATTCAAGAAGATAGAATGGAAGAAAGAACAATAAGAGAGTTGGCTTCACCGGATGCAGCAATTACACAAAACATGTGCATCCAATATCCAGATGGAGAATGTGAGCTAAAGTCTGGGTTAATCCATCTTTTACCCAAATTCCATGGATTAGCAGGAGAAGACCCATACCATCATTTGAAGGAATTTCATGTTGTTTGTTCATCCATGAGACCTACAACAATGATAGAGGAACATATCAAGCTTAAGGCTTTTCCATTCTCATTGCAAGATGCCGCTAAGAATTGGTTATACTGCCTTCCGCCAGGATCCATCAATACTTGGGAGACTCTGAAAAGATTATTTCTGGAAAAGTTTTTTCCAGCATCTAGAGTTGCTGCTATTCGCAAAGATATTTATGGGATAAGGCAACAAGAAAGAGAAAGTCTTCACGAGTATTGGGAAAGATTCAAAAAGTTATGTGCTTCCTGTCCGCATCACCAAATAAATGAGCATCTCCTCATTCAGTACTTTTATGAGGGATTGAGTATCATGGATAGACAAATGATAGATGCTGCAAGTGGAGGGTCATTGGTGGACAAAACGCCAACAAATGCAAGACAATTGATTGAAACTATGGCGTCGAACCATCATCAATTTTCCACAAGGAGTAATTCTATAACTCTATTGAAGGGAACCCATGGAGTAGAAGCGTCATATGTTGCAGATTATAAGAAAATAGAAGGGAAGTTGGATGACTTAGCGGCCATGGTAAGGACCTTGACAGACTTACAGAAAAAGCCTATCCCTTCTACTTTATGTAGAATTTGTGCTTCTACTAATCGTCCTGCGGAGGCTTGTTCTATGTTAAAAGAGACAGGGACGTTAGACAATGAACAACCTCAGACATATGCTGCAAACATCTATGGCAATAATAGACCACCTCGGCAGCAATACAACCATGATTTGTCCTCCAACAAGTACAACCCAGATTGGAAGGAATATCCCAGCCAGAAATGGGGAAATCAACAGCCTCAACACCAACAAGTCTATGTTCCACCTCAACAGAGGCAACAACCACAACCAGCTGCAACCTCTAGTGACTCAAACATGGAAGCAATGATGAAAATGATGGCTGACATGATGAAGGGACAAATCAATGAGTTGAAACAGACGATGGAAGCAACCAATCAAAATTTGCAAAATCAGATTGGACAAATGGCAAATGAGTTAAATCAGATGAAGTCTCAACAAGGCTCAAGCAATTTGCCTGCACAAACAGTAATTAACCTGCGAAATGTAAGTGCTATTACTTTAAGATCGGGTAAGCAAATACAAGGCCTTGGGGACGCACAAGAAGATGAAAATAAGGACGATGAAGTTGTACCTGATAATGAAAGTGAAGATCAGATGAAGTAACACAAGCAACATCTGAAATACCTGCACCCATTGATAACTCCAGGTTGGTATCCCCTAATACTTCCTCTGAAAATTCTCCTCCTTATGCTCCTCCTCCTCCCTATCCAAACCGTTTGAAACCAAAAACTAAAAAGATGGAGGAGTTAGACAAAGAAATCCTGAATACTTTCAAGAAAGTGGAGATAAACATCCCTTTGTTGGATGCTATAAGACAAATTCCTAAATACGCCAAGTTTCTTAAAGAATTATATACACATAAAAGGCGTATTATGGACAAAGAGGTAGTGAACATGGGAAGAAACATCTCTAGCTTAATTAAGAGGCCTGCAGTCAGAATGCCGCAAAAGTGTAAGGATCCAGGTATGTTTTCTGTTCCCTGCATTATAGGAAGTACTAAGTTTGATAATGCTATGTTAGATTTAGGAGCTTCCATTAATGTAATGCCTTTATCAGTTTTTACTTCACTTCATCTTGGACCTCTTAAGTCTACTGGTGTGGTCATTCAGTTGGCCAACCGTAGCACAGTTAACCTTGCAGGTGTGCTAGAAGATGTGCTTGTCCGTGTGGACAAGTTAATTTTTCCTGCAGATTTCTACATCTTTGACATGAAGGATGATGAAGGAATGAGTTCAACCACAATTATCTTGGGAAGACCATTCATGATGACAACACGTACCAAGATAGACGTGCATGCAAGATCCTTAACTATGGAGATAGGAGATGAGAAGGTGCAGTTCAACGTGCTAGAAGCCATGAAGCACCCGACCGAAGACCATTCTTTGTTTTGTATTGATTTATTGAGTAATGTAGTGAACAATTATGCTTTTGGACTTTTGGACGTTTTATCTGGTTTTTCTTTTTCTTTGGATTTCTCTTTTTCAAATATTTTGGGCTCAATTTTAGACGAAAGAGAAAATTGTAAAACAGGTGATGTTAAGGATGCGGTGTCACTATTTGATACCTCTGTGGCGTCCAAGTGTGATGCTGAGGTGGCTGAAATTACCTTAGGCAGTAAAATGTTGCCATCTGTGGAACAGCCACCCACGTTGGAGTTGAAACCTTTACCATCTCATTTGAAATATGTTTATCTTGAGAGGGATGGGAAACTCCCTGTTATTATATCTGCCTTGCTTACTGACGAGCAGGAACAAAAGCTATTGCAGGTTATCAAAGATCACAAGCGAGCAATAGGCTGGACTTTGGCAGATATTCCTGGTATTAGTCCTTCTTTCTGCATGCACAGAATACTCTTGGAGGAGGATGCTAAGCCAGTAAGGCAACCTCAGAGGAGACTGAATCCTCAAATGATGGAGGTTGTGAAGAAAGAAGTCACCAAGTTGCTACAAGCAGGTATTATATATCCTATTTCTGACAGCACTTGGGTGAGTCCTGTACATGTGGTCCCCAAGAAATCTGGGATCACCGTGGTCAAGAATGAGAAGAACGAGTTGATTCCTACTCGTATTCAGAATAGCTGGAGGGTCTGTATTGATTATAGAAGACTAAACCAGGCCACCAAGAAGGACCACTTCCCTTTACCATTCATGGACCAGATGTTAGATCGATTGGAAGGTAAGTCTCATTATTGTTTTCTTGATGGATTCTCTGGGTATTTTCAGATTTGTATTGCCATAGAGGATCAACATAAGACTACCTTTACTTGTCCATTCGGTACATATGCTTATAGGAAAATGCCATTTGGCCTTTGCAATGCTCCTGGAACATTTCACCGATGTATGATCAGTATTTTTACAGATTTGCTAGAGCATTGTATTGAGGTTTTTATGGATGATTTTAGTGTATATGGTTCATCTTTTGATCACTGCTTGTCTAATCTTGCTAGAGTCTTGGAGAGATGTGAAGAAACTAACCTTGTTTTAAATTTTGAAAAATGTCATTTTATGGTGGAACAATGTATAGTTTTAGGTCACGTTGTTTCCAAGAATGGTATATCTGTAGATCCTGCTAAAATTGATATTATTTCACAATTGCCTTACCCCTCTTCTGTGAAAGAGGTTCAATCTTTTCTTGGACATGCAGGATTTTACAGGAGGTTTATCAAGGACTTCAGCAAGATAGCCAACCCTCTCTCCAACTTGTTGCAAAAGGATGTAGTATTTGACTTTGGAGAGAGGTGCAAAGATGCATTTGATACATTGAAAAAGGCGCTTACCACCACTCCTATCATCCAGCCACCTGATTGGACATTACCATTCGAGTTGATGTATGATGCATCAAACTTTGCAGTAGGAGCGGTGCTTGCACAAAAAGATGGGAAGCTATCACATGTGATATATTATGCTTCCAGAACATTGGACACAGCGCAGGCTAACTACACCACGATTGAGAAGGAATTATTGGTTGTTGTGTTTGCCTTGGACAAATTCAGACTGTATATACTTGGTTCTAAGGTAATTGTTTATACTGATCATGCAGTATTAAAATTTTTTCTGAAGAAAGCAGATTCGAAACCAAGGTTGATCAGATGGATGCTACTGCTCCAAGAGTTTGACATTGAGATTCTAGACAGAAGTGGAGCACATAACTTAGTAGCCGATCATCTTAGCAGGATTGAAAATGGAGAAGATAACATTCCTATTAAGGATGACTTTCCTGATGAAGTCCTCCTAGCATTGACTGTTGTGAAAGGTATGTTTCCTGAACCTTGGTTTGCTGACATTGTTAACTATTTGGTTGTTTCTGCTATTCCTCCTTCCTTCTCCAAATATGAAAGAATCAAGCTAAAAAGTGAGGCAAAGTACTATATCTGGGAAGACCCAATCTTATGGCGCATTGGTAGTGACCAAATCATAAGGAGGTGTGTTCCAGATATCGAGATACCTCATGTGCTTGAGTTCTGTCATTCGTCTCCTTTTGGTGGACATTATAGCACACAAAGAACAGGTAGGAAGGTGTTGGATTGTGGATTATATTGGCCTACTATTTTTAAAGATGCACAGAAGGTATATGAAAATTGTGAGCAGTGCCAAAGGGCAGCCAGATCCATTACAAGAAGGGATGAAATGCCTCAACAACCCATGCTATATTGTGAGGTATTTGATATTTGGGGTATTGATTTTATGGGTCCTTTTCCTCCTTCTTTTGGGTTTTCTTATATTTTGCTTACTGTAGACTATGTCTCCAAATGGGTGGAAGCCATAGCTACAAGGACTAATGATTGTCGAGTTGTTTTGAGTTTTGTCAGGTCTAACATTTTCTGCAGATTTGGGATACCACGGGCCATCATCAGTGACCAGGGGACTCATTTCTCTAATAGGCTACTTGAGAACATGTTGAAGAAGTATGGGGTGACACATCGCATTGCTACACAATATCACCTCCAAACTAATGGGCAAGCAAAGATCTCTAACAGGGAGATTAAAAAGATACTAGAGAAAGTAGTGAAGCCTAGTCGAAAGGATTGGGCCACAAGATTGGATGATGCACTTTGGGCACACAGGACAGCCTACAAAGCACCTATAGGTATGTCGCCCTTCAGGGTGGTTTTTGGAAAGGCTTGTCATCTACTTGTGGAGATTGAACATCGGGCCTATTGGTCGTGAAAGCATGCAACTTGGATTTGGAAGAAGCAGGAAATGAGCGAAAACTTCAGTTGCAAGAATTAGAGGAGATTAGGCTTGCAGCCTATGAAAACTCAAAGTTCTACAAAGAGAAAACCAAGAAGTTCCATGACCAAAAGCTTGTGGCAAGAAAGGATTTCAAGGTAGGCTAGAAGGTGTTACTATACAAATCCAAGTTTGGTCACATGAGTGGTAAGTTGCGCTCTACTTGGGAAGGACCATACATTGTTACAGAAGTCTTCCCTTATGGAGCAGTGGATATCAAGGAAGAATCCTCAGCAAGAACTTTTAAAGTTAATGGGCATCGTCTTCGGATATTCAATGAAAATCAAGATATGCTGAACAAGACGATGGATGGGATGAACTTGACTTCTCCCTCATACCTTCCACCTTGAGCAGGTAAGTACACCTCATACTTTTTCTTTGCATTTTATACATATTGAATACATTGAGGACAATGCATGGATAAAGTGTGGGGGTGTGGGGAGATTTCCCCCTTTTCTGATTTTGTTTTCTATTTGTTTTGTTTTTCCTTTTCTAATTTTGTTTTCTGTTTGTTTTTATTTAAAAAAAAAGTTTCTGTTTTCAATAAAGCATATTGACATTGGATTTTGGGATTTGATTCACTAATTGGAACGGTCATAATTATGGGAAAATAAGAGTCACGTGCTATGAATGGATTGTTTCTGTGATTTACTGATTGAGTTGATTTGAGAGTTTCTGGAATAAATCTTTTGTGAAAGAGTTTTTGACCTTGTGAGTTTTGAGCTTTATTGTAAGGATGAACTACTGTGTGTCATTCCTATTTTTCTTGTGTGACTTGCTCATGTCTTGTTTGTACTCAAATGTTTAACTTGATTCTGTTGTTTTGCATCTTAGGCGAACATGCATGATTTGATATGACTGAGGCATTTCTTGTTTTTAGCTACTTGGCCAAATAAGCTAACCATGACATTGATCCATTGGCAGCCCCTTGAGCTTAAACCTCTTTTTCTTGTTTTGAGCATATTGTTAAACCTTAAAAAGAAAAAAACCATGTTTGTCCTTACCTTAGGGAGAAAAAAAGAGCTAGTGGATTATGTTGAGATTGGTTGAGGAATAAAGTGTGGGGGTGAGTATTTCCCCCACAAAGTTATAAAAATGGCAAAAAGGAAAATAATTGTTGATGACAGAGTGTTGAAATGAAAAATGATTGTTGTCTGAAAAAGAGCAACAAAGGATAAAAGAGAAAAAAAAGAAGTAAGGATTGATTTTGAAATTATGCTCCATAATTCTTTCTTCCCTACTATTTCAAAAACACACAAATCCTAAAGTTTTTCCTACCTTTGCCTTGGCCTCATTATAACCTGTGAAAAGTCCTCATGATTTTTGAATGCATGTTTTCTGAAAGTTGTGAATATTAGAGTCTTGCTAAGCATTGAAAGTGTTTACTTGCATGGGTATTTTGAGTGAAAACACAAGCCAAAACACTTGAGCGAATCTTGGTGAGAAAATATATATTTAACTTGAGTGTTTCTCTTTCATAGTTGATTATCTTGTAAACTCAAAAGATTAACTCATGTGTGAAAAACAAAATTTTATCCATTTGTTTGTGCGTGACAACATGATTTCTAGAAGATTGATCTGTTTCCATTTGTATTCATTTCTTTAATCCACTGAAAATATGGAATAAAAGACCTCAGAATAAAGTTTTGAAATTGTTCAATGTTGCCCAGGAGTGCAAAAGGATAAGTGTGGGTTTGCACCTGCGCAGCCAAGGGAGGAAGGAGGAAGGAGCAACAAACCCTAATTCTGGAGAGAGCGTACACTGCCACGTGTCAGCATCTGATAGGACAGTCAAACTGGTCAACTCTGGTCAACTGGTCAACTCTGGTAAACTGGTCAAAGTCAGTAGTCAACTCTGGTCAAAACTGCAAATATGGTTAAATGAGAGGGGCAGAATTGGAAATTGGACAGGAATTAAGTTGCTAATTAATTAAATAAAAATAAAAGATTTTAGCAACTGACAGATGAACCCCAAAGTCCAGTGGAAGCCTATATAAAGAGACTTAAGGGAGCAGAAGAAAAACTTACAATTTACAACTTAGAACTCTCTAGTTTTGGCAGATACCGTCTCCAACACATCTCTCATTTTTTCTTTTATTTTCTTTCCTTCATCATATTATCATGTATTCCATCAAAGCCATGGAGGGCTAAGCTTTTAGGGTTGATTCCACTGTAATTTCTTAACTGGATTCTGAGGTTAGATTAATTTATGTGTTTGTTATTTTGATTATTGTTGTGGTTTCTTTTTATCTATGTCCTTTGCTTCTTAATCGAATAGAAAATAATGATTTTAAATCTACATGCATGCTAATCATATGAGTTAAAAGGTTTTTAAATTAAATTGAGACTTTACTTTGATTTTGTTTAGAAACTTTCATTTGATTAAATAAGTTTTTGCCAATAATTGAGACTTTAATTTGATTAGAGGTAATTACTTTAACTAAAATTAGTCAAGACTGTACTTTGATTAATTAAGTTTTCTATTTGGTGAAGAAACAAAGGAATAGACATGATTAGACATAGTAAAATTAATTGAGACTGTACTTTGATTAAAAATGAGGATGCCAACAAATGAATTGAGTCTTTACATTGATTGATTTGTAAATCAACAACAATAATTAATTTAACAATAATCTCTAGATAACCAATGAAGAATCTTATTTAGAAAAAGCAGTGGAATTGACCTATTTACTATTATTGTGTTTACAATCTTCCGTGTCATTTTCTTTGCACATCAAAATTCCCCCTATTTTTACAGTTGCTAGTTTTAATTGCATTTTTAAGAATCAAATATTTGAGATCAATTCTGTATTCGTTGTGAGACGACTCAAGGTTATCTTAACCCTAACTATTTTGTTCACTACTAACTGGCAATACTGAAGTTGCTAAAGTAGTGGTAATTTGATCGCCTAACGACAGCGATATCAGCATGACTTTGTGTAGCATAGCCTAGAAAAACACCTTCATCCACTTTTGCATCAAATTTGCCAAGACTTTCTTTGCCATTATTTAAGATGAAGAACTTACATCCAAATACTTTTAGGTGACTTAAAACAGGCCTCCTCCCTTTGAAAAGTTCGTAAGGGGTTTTCTTCAAAATTGACCTAATCAACACTCTATTTAAAACATAACAAGCAGTGTTGATTGCATCAGTCCAACAATACTTAGGTAGTGAGTTTTCATTTAACATAGTTCTAGCTAGTTCCTCAAGTGACCTATTTTTCCTTTGAACAACACCATTTTTTTTGTGGGGTTCTTGGTGCAGAAAAATTATGGTTGATACCATGCTTTTAACAAAAGTGTTCAAACTTTTCATTTTGAAATTTCCCACCATGATCACTTCGAATAGACATTATCTTGGAACTCTTTTCATTTTCAAGCATCTTGGCAAGTCTTTTGAAAGTATGAAAAGTGTCATTTTTGGCAGCTAAGAACAAAGTCCATGTGTACTTAGAGAAATCATCAACAATGACTAATGCATAAAGATTGCCACCAAGACTCATGGTTCGAGATGGACCAAATAGATCCATGTGAAGCATCTCTAAAGGTCTTTCAGTTGAAACAACATTTTTGGATTTAAAAGAGACCTTAGTTTGTTTTCTTTTTTGACATGCTTCACACACTCTATCCTTCTCAAACTTGAGTTTTGGTAGTCCTTCAACCAGCTGATTTCTATTCAGCCGATTGAAATGTTGCATATGTATGTGACAAAGTCTTCTATACCATAACCAAGTATCATCCTCTTTTGTAAGCAAACAATGGATGCTAAATGATGCATGATGCAGGTCAAGTAGATATATATTATTGGCTCTTTTGCCTATTAAAATAATACTACCATGTGCATCATATATCAAACAACTATTTGGTTCAAACATGACTTTAAAGCCTTTATCACATAGTTGACTTATACTTATCAAATTGTGTTTGAGTCCTTCAACCAGCAGCACATTCTTGATGTTGAAAGAGGATCCATTGCCTATGACTCCATTTCCAAGGATTCTTCCTTTGTTGTTGTCTCCATAGGTTACAAACCCTTCCTCCTTCAACTCCAACTTTGAAAATTTGGTTTTATCTCCTGTCATATGTCTTGAATAGCCACTATCAAGGTACCACAAATCTTTCTTATCACCTTTCATGACCTGGAAAATAGATTTGGATTATTTGGTACTCTTTGATAGGTTGGGTCCATCATGGTTATGCCTTTCTAGATCCTTTTGGGATCCATTTCATAATCCCTTTAGGAACATCATATTTTCTAGCATGACGGTTCTTAATAACATGACCTTTTTGCATACAATAGTTGCATGAAATGAATGGCATGTCACTTGGCATACTTTTTGAAAAGAAACTAGAGAACTTCTTGTTTTTTTTTGAAAAGAAGGATTAAAACCAAGTTCAGCTTTGCCAAACATACAATTTTGTGAACCAAGAACAGCCTCTAAGTTTGCTTCTCCTCTTGTGAACCTTGCACAGGTCTTTATAAGGTATTTCACTTTATTTTTCAAAATTGTGCAATTTTCACAGGATTTTTCAGCTGACTGCTTTCTAAAACAGTCGATTGAATTACTGTAACTCATTTCCAAATGTTCAAAATCAGTTTTTAAATCAGCTGTTTCTTTTTCCAGTTGACTAACTTTGTTTTCCAGCCAATTGTTTAATCCTTTCAACCGATTGTTTAATGCAGAAATCTTGTTTGGTTCATTATGCAACTCTTCAAAATCATGCAACAATTGATTATAGTCATTTAAGTCTAGAGAACTTACTTGGCTTGAGGAAGATGACTCATAACCAGCCATGAGACACAAGTTGGCTTCTTCACTCTCCTCTTGTGAGGAGCTACTTGTTGTTGAATCATCATTGTCCTCCCATGCAATGTATGCACGTTTCTCCTTGACTTCTTCTCATTTTTCCTATCAACACTCTTCTCCTTTTCTTTGTTAGCATTTGGACATCCAATTTTGATATGTCCTTGTTTTCACAATTATAACATGTAAAGTTAGAAGAGTTTGATTCATTGTTTTGGAAGTATACCTCTTGGGATTACCTTTGATACCTTTCCTTTTGAGATACTTACCAAACCTCTTGACAAGGAGATTCAAGTTATCACTTTCACCTGATTCAGCCATTTCATCCTCGAGTTCCTCATTTTACTTGGTGCTAGTCTTCAAGGCTATGTTCTTAACCTTTTTCTCACTTGACTCAAGCTCATTAAGCCTTTGCATCTCAATCTCATGCTCCCTAAGCTTACCAAACAATGGAGTTGTAGTAAAAGTGGATAGATCTCTTGTTTCTGAGATAGTCGTGACCTTTGGTTGCCAAGATCTATCAAGACACTTTAGCACCTTGATGTTTAACTCTTCCTTGTCAAATTCCTTACCCAAACCTATGAGATGGTTGACTATGTGAGTGAATCTCTTTTGCACATCCGCTATGGATTCTCCTTGTTTCATCTTGAATAGCTCATATTCTTGAATCAAGCCATGCTTTCTTGCTCTCTTAACATCATTGGTTCCTTCATGAGTCACTTCAAGAACCTCCCACATTTCCTTGGCACTCTTGCATTGTGAAACACGCAAAAACTCATCCATGTTGAGAGATGAAGTGAGGATATTCTTTGCATTGCAATCATATTGAGCTCTCCTCCTTTCTTCCTCATTCCATTGAGTCCATGGCTTATTAACCTGCACATCATCAACAATATGCTTAGGAGTATATGGTCCATTTATGATTGCATCCCATATCCCTTGATCTATTGACTCAATAAATATTTTCATCCTAATTTTCCAAAATTGGTAATTAATGCCACTAAATATAGGAGGTCTATGAATTGAGGCACCTTCACCAAAGGGTAACTTGTTTTCATCCATTTCAAGTATTTCAAAAACAGATTTAGGACCTTGATCAAATTTCAAGAACCTTGCTCTAGATACCAATTGTTAATTTTGAAATGGTTGAAAAGCCAAGAAAGGGGGGGGTTGAATTGGCTAGTTAAAAATTTAGGCTATCTTTGCAAGCTAAAAACCACCTTTAATTGAATCAAATAGATCACCAAGTTAGGATGGAAACAATACAGAACTATACACTTTCAATCGATCAAAAACAAAGTTAACAAATTGATTTTACTAAACAAATTCTGTTATGGTATAATCAATCGATTGAAACTGAAAAACAGTCGACTGAAATACTGGGAAAAATGTGGAAATGCGAATTTGAATTTTAAACCAGAAACAATGCTCAAGAATGATCAAGACCAGTTCCAAATGATCATACAAACATGCTCAATGTTACAGATGCCATGAAAACATGCAAGAACATGAAAAAGATGATTAAAACATAAGTTCTTGAAACTTTAAAATGAAAATAAAGAGAGAAAGGTTGGAGAAGAGAGGACATCACAAATTTTTATACTAGTTCACTCAAACCTGAGCTACATCTAGTTTGTCAAGGCAACCTTAGCTTGACTTTGCACTATTTCAAAAGTTTTACAAAGTATCCACCCTTACACTTCCAAAATATGCAAAAACACTACAAAAGACTCTTAAATCACACAAGAATCACACCATCACAGCAAGAACCCTCTTGCAGACCTGGAAAACCACTAGGCACACACACAAAGCTTAAGAAAGATCAAACCTTAGTGGTAGCACAACCTAGCCTACCACAAACCACTTTCTCCAAGCTTTAAACCAAGCCAAAAGCTCCAAGAATTGATCCAAGATCAATCTTCAACAGCTGTAACACCTATGATCACGAAGGAGAGAGTTTCCAGAATAAAATCGTGCTCTAAAATGATCAACTTACCTCTCTTTCGAAAACCACAACTTTTATAGTCAAATTGTTACGAAATTCAGTAGGTTGATTTTCAAATCAATCGGTTGATTTCACTTTACTTAAGTGAAATTAGTCGATTAAAAACTAAATCAATTGATTAAATTTGTTATAGTTTAAGACTACTGCAACCAACCTTTTAACCTGTTGAAAAGCCATTCAACAGACTAAAAGAGACATTTTAACCTATTGAAAAACCATTCAACAGATTAAAAACACAATAAAGACCAAACTACATCTAATTAATGCTTTAAGGTCTACAACATGAATTACAAGCTACAAATACACTTTCTAAATGATGTAACTACATGGAGAGCACATGTTCCAACCTTGATCACCATGGATATCATCAAATCACCTTTCCTTCATCAATGTAGGCTTCATTCCAATGGTAATGGTTTCAAGATAGTTCAAAAGAGTTTCATTAAGTCTTCATCAAATCTTCAAGAAGCAAACCACCTTGGCTTCACATGTCAACAAAGCACACTTAATCATCCATTAATAATCATACTATTAGAGAATTAAAAAAACCAACCATGAGTGACGTATATCTCTAGCTTCAGACGTCCAATGCAAATCTCCACCGTTCAAAGTGAATAACAACATGTTATGAATCGCCTGTCAAAATTTCATCTAAATCGAACGATTAACAAATCAGGAAATGTAGTTTTACGAAAACTGCGCAAACCATAAAAATCTGTGGCGCCAAGCGGTATCAAACCCGCGCCTGGCGGTACCTGTTGCTCGAAAAGTACGAAAAATAGAATTTTTGCACAATATTCGCATCGCCTGGCGGAGTCACCCTTGCCGGCAGGCGGTTCATCACAAAAAACCCAGAATTGGGTTCACTCTCATGCATCGTTTGACGGTATATTTGAAGCTGCCAGGCAATTTCTAGAAATTTTCCAGAAACGCGAAAACAACATGCTTTTGATCATGCAGAGCATCATATTCAAACATTACAACACGATAATAATCACATATAATTCATACACATAAAGGAACTCCCCTAACCTGGAATCCCTGCTCCCAAATGGTCTTCCCAAGCCCTTCTTTCAAGAGGTCCAAGAACCTTCCTCTCCTCTATCAAAATTCTTAGCTTCCACTCTTCCAAAAGCATGTTTTGATGTCTCTAAACCTCTCCCTTTAGCACCACGAAAATGCAGTCCTAATTCCCCCTTTAATTCCCTTCTCTCTCAAAGTTAATGTCTCCCTTAATCACCCTTTACTACGAAAATGAAAATTAATTAAAATTGGCTTAATGGTTATTCAATAACCATTAACAGAATGTCTCTCACCCATTAGGCTGCCTCTCTTGGCAGCTAGGGTTCCTTTGCCTTTTCATGTCCATGCCAAATGAAATTTTGGCAAAAAGAAAGTTAATTTCATTCTTAAGAAGGTTTGAACCCACAACCATTCAATTACAAAGTCAATGCACAACCAATTCAACCAATTCATGTTTCGTGATAATTCCTAAAATTTTAGGATTAGATTATCACTAATCACATTCAAACATATCCTTAAAATAATGCACAATTTAAAATAATTTTTTACAATTTGACGTACTTAGGACTTGAACCCAAGCCTTCTCACACAATCAAGTACTCTTAATCATTTGAGCTAGTACTTTTCCATATCATAAAAATTCGCATTAAATTCCATAAAGGCTCCTATTACCCGCATTTATTAAATAATTATTTATTTAATTATTTAAATTTTTTGGGTCTTACAGGAGGCTAACAAACTTGTACAATATTCTTTTTGTAGCAAACTTGCAATCTTGCACCACTACATATTTTTTCATTCTGTTATTTTGTCCTTTCTATTTCGTTATGTTATTTTGTCTTTTCTGGTATTAGAATTCTAGAATAAAAGGGGTTGTATTTAGGGTACTGATTGTATATAAATATTGGATGATCTTTCATTGAATGTACACTTTTTGATTATTGCCAAACACTGTCACCTTTTATCATCCTTTGTTATAGAAAGTGTTGGAACTGGACGATGATTAGAGAACTTGCTTTCACCCCTAAAATAGTTAAGTTGTTCTATAAATCTGTGTGATGGTAATGTAGTTTACACAAATTTATATCCATAAAAAACTTTACTAATTATAAATGTAAACTTGAAAACTTAATATTCTACCGATGCCATATTTATGATCTTCATGTAAGTTAAACCTCAACCCCTACTGGTTACCTTCAAAGTTGTTTTTGTATATTTTTCTGCTAGAGGTCCACTTTAGTAACCTCGTTCCTGTTCTGTGCTACAGGTTCCAGTTCTTAGATCTACTCTTGGAGTTGTCGGTCCCGTTGGTTTAAGAGTCAAAGCCCGATATTAGCTCCTTTCCAGGTAAGGGAAGCTAGGCTCCTGAGTTTTAGTCTATCTTGGGTCTGTTTTGGATGTTACTTAATGTTTACATATGTTGTACGTTGTTGTTAATGTATGGATTGCCTTGTGTTGTTGTTTTGGACGTGAAAATGCGAATGTTACAGGAAGGCAGGGGTGAGATCTGTTGCTCTCGCCCAAGCGAGACCGACTCGCCCAAGAGAGACTAGCAAGGCCAGACTAGGGTGACACACACGAACTCTCGCTCAGGCGGAGTGCTCTTGTTTTGAGCGAGGCACTGTCTCACTCAGGCGAGAGACGCTCGCCTAAGCGAGAAGGTGTGAAAGCCTTGGGGTGCCGCTGCAGTTTAGCTCAGGCGAGGAACCTCACCTTTGCGCGAGGGGTTGTCTCGCTCAGGCAAGGGAGGGCTCGCCTAAATGAATGTGTGAGGATCTCCCAGGGCCTCTGTCGCGATCTCGCCTAAGCGAGAGTGTGTAGCTTAAGCGAGGGGATCCCTCTCGCTGAGCGAGGGCTTCTGGCTTAAGTGAGGTCCGCTGCAGGCCATGCTATTTTCTTCGCCTAGTTGTTGTGATTTGCTTAATTTATGGTATATTTCATTTATTGCATGAGGCATGTGAAATGTATGACAAAATCTGTGACTATGAACTGGATTGATGTGATTCTGTGATCTTGGCATGGGAAATGAAAGTGATGGTTGGTAATCAAAGTGGCATGGTATTGACATGAGATAAAATTATATATTCATGAGTTGGGAAGAATGAGATAGTACGGATTCAACATGGAATGTGAATGAAGATGGACCACATAGGTTGGTATGGGGTTTTAAACGCATGAATAATATTGTTTGGTTGCTTGAATATGTTTGGTATGAGGTCAGTACGTAATTCCTTGAACATCCCTAGGTGGGGTTTCAGGGTCGTGCTTTAGTGGTCAGAACGTAATTCCATGGCTCTTGTTAGTGGGTGTCCATGGTGGTGCCCCATCTATATAATTTGTTGAGGATTCAAGGTAAGGTTGCATCCTGACACTCTAAGGAGTCAGTTAGTCTCACTTAGAGCAAACTGACTCTTATGGTGAGAGTAGTAGGAGGCCTGAAACTCATTAAGGGCTAACCTTGTGTGGGGGGATTGAATCATTGTAACACTTGTAACATATACCTCGGGGGTGAGTAGAGTGATCCACCATAAGTGCAAGAATCCGCTGAATCTGACCAGATTATATGTATCCGGATGAGTCGAGTCAGAGTCTAGTGTATTGTTTGAGGAGTCATAACATGTTTGGATGCTATATACTGTTTGGTTGTGAAATGGCATGTGATTGCTTGATGAACTGTTTCTACTCTAGCTTACCCTATTTGCTTGTTTGGTTGTCTTGTGTGTGGTTCTTCTCCTTTTGCGATGATCATCAATTTATTGATGTGAGCAGATGCGAGAGGTTCTCGCGGTTAATAGGGAAATGGTGACTCGGCTGCTTAGGCCGCTTGGATTGGATCCTGCTTAGTGGATTTTCTTTTAGGGCCATGACCCATGTATTATCTACCCCTTTAAATTCCCGATTTTTATTACTGTTGATTATTTGTATCTCGTTCAGTTTGTCACTGTTACGCGTTTGGATAATTGTTAGGAGTTACTTTGAAACTTCATGACTGCGCTACGATATTATTCTAGTGTGACGCTTCCTTTAATTACATCATTAATTAAATGGGGTATTACATATATAAATTTGGATTCTAAAGTATAAACTATAATACTAGAAAATATTTAGAAATGTAATTTCGTAACAGAAAAATGATCACATTACACTACGAAAAAATTGTTTTTTAGTAACCATTATTTAATAGCAGTTAAATAGACTGCTAGAATTATTTTCATTTCTGTTAATTTTTTTCTTCACCGCTACAAATTGTTTTGTATTATTTTAAACTTCTCGATTAACTCTTCGTCTTTTAGTGTCTTTCTTCATTTTAATTGTCATTTTGTTTCTCAGATTACCTTTATGATTCCTCATATTCTTTCTTTAGTTCGTGGATTTCTCTCCACATTCTCTTAATCCCAACGTCGACAACAACCACTGCCATGCCCCTTTTCCATCGTAGGTTGAATCCACGACAACCACCTCACTGTCGTTGGCGATGCCAAGATCGTCTTGACAAGTGGTGCAAGGTTAGTAGGTAAATCGGTTGATTTCGCAAAGGATGGTGTGAGCGTGGTGGACAATTTCTTCATGGGAAGGAAGGAGAACTTGAAGCACCATTTTGGGAACCCTAGATTCGAGCCTTTGCCCAATCAACTTCTGAAATTGTCAAACAAGTTAGCAATCTAACTTACGTAATAACTGAGTTTATTTGTTCTGTATAGAATGAAAATGCCAATGGAACAATTGCCATTGTTGCTCACACCTTAGTTTTGTAACTGAAATTGTGATCTCAAAGAGTTTAGTAAAACTTTGTTTTCAACTCTTCTAATATTACCTATTCGTAGTTTCCTTAGTTTTTAGCTATAGTCGACCTGTTCTGTTATGAGTTTAGTACATTCCTAGATGTATTGGTTCTTACTTAAGTTGACTTTGTTGACAAGTTGTTCTTGATTTTCTTCACTATCTTGTAACTTCCCAAACAAAAGTAACTTCGATTGATCATGTTCCTCAAAACAATAGGTTTGTTGTGGTAAATAAAAAGGTAACATCGCTAGTGTTTAACATATTGCACGACCTTCATGAAACTTGAAAATGCTATAACTCTTATAACATATATGTTTTTTCTTTTGACATTAAATTTTGAATCCAACTCTTCAAATATTAGTCCTCAAGATTACATAATGATTAGCATTTCTTATAACATTTCTTATAACATTTGTTAAGCACAATCATTTACATATTAGTCCTCAAGATTACAAAATAAAACACTACTGCAAATTATGAGAACTAAAAGATATAAACAGTACTAGCTAAGAGTCCCAAAATGTTGTTATATATATATATATATATATATATATTTATTTATATATATATATATATATATATATATATATATATATATATATATATATATGCTGAGAAAGGAAGTGCCCAATCATGATCATATTTGAATCAAACTCTTAAATTATAGAACTTTGTTTAATATCATATCATGAATGCTGATAGTCTTAATATTGCTTGTTCAAATTTCTGAATGAGATTATGTGCTGGGGGTTGAGGCTGCAGGGGTAAGTTTTATGATGAAGAAATGAGTATGTGTGATGGAACAAACTCTTTCTGGTGTGAGCATGGAGGAAGTTGTGAGGAAATTGTTCAAGGAGAGAAATATTCATGCAAATATTTCACTATTCATTACTTTGTTAGATGAAAGGGACACAAGCCTAATGGAGGCAAGACAGGTAGAACACTAACGACAATGTCTAAGAAACTAAACTCCAAAAGAAACCTTACTTGAATGGCCATAGTACTCCCCAAATGTTTTCCACCACTTATTACAGTGAAGGCGGGAATAAGAAGTGTTGGGTTGGTTTTTCCAAACAAGTCAGTAATGTGCTTGTAAAGTGGTACCTGGTATGCTTTTGCTTTTATTTTCATGATATCGTGATTGAACATATATACTTATTTCCATATTAAAAGTTAAATGAACTTACAGAAATATTAATTGACAGTCATACATACCTTCTTTTTAGTAGCACCAACTTTACAAGCAGCAATGGACACAACTAATATAGTAGTGGCTCCAAGTTCCCCTGTAAATAACATTAGAAACAAAAAAATATAAATGCACCACCAAAATTATAATAGATTCATTAGTCCATAAAATCAGATAACATAACAAAGCATTCCTTTATCCAAAATACATTAAGAATTGGGACCACTTCTAGCTTTTAAAACGCTTAGCGGCATATAAAGCGCCAATGAAAACTTTTGCACCTTAATAAACCATCTAGAGCAATACCACATATGCTAACATCAAACATCAAAATTTGTATTCTTCTTCCATGACCCACTTCAGTATTCTGGTAAGAATTAAATAATTTTTATTTCAGTTTGGTAATTAAATTCATATAACTCTCCAAATAAAGTTTTAAATTAGGTGATTGCCTTTCTCTTATAAAATTAGCATTTGCAAAGCATAGTGAACCGGGACTGATGCGAATCACCAAAATGCTCAGAGTGCTTGTGGCCATAGTATATAGACTAACATCACAAAATGCTTTTGTTCTTGGAACTTGGCCTAAAACTTCTATCCCTGGCCTGATTGATTGTATCAGTATCTTTGCAATGGAAATTGACAATCACGGAACAAAACAAGGGAACTTAGGGCAAAATCAAGAGATAAATAAACGAACCTATTCGTGGTGAGAATAGTGAGAGACACACTGAAATCAAAAGACATAATTGAATTGAGACGAAAATAAAAGAATGGAGATCGAAAGAACGACGAAATTGAAAGCAATGAAAATGAAATCAAACAACGACGAAATTGAAAGCAGAGAGAAAGGTGTTTATTAACTAATTTCAGGGAGAACAATGGACTCGAAAGAGAGAACGTCTTCCTCGTAAGACACAAGCCACAACCTCTTATGACACGAACGATAAAAGCAAAGAGATGAAGTTAAAATTGAAATCAAAAGAGATGGAACTCAAAAAAACAAAAATGAAATTGAAAGTCACGGTTTACCTTAAGTGAAGAGCACGAACCTCTTTCTTTTCCTAACAACGAGTACATTCTTCCTTCTTCCAAAGCAAACATGTTTCTTAAGCCATAGAGAAAGAGAAAAAGTCACTTCCTAAAATACTCAAATTAAAATTTTAAAAATTACAAGATAAAGAAAATAAGTTGGCAGGGAAAACCTCTTATACGTAAGGGTTTATAAAACCCCAATTATGTATATATTTTAGTGGAGGTTCTTGAAACCCCAATTAAAATTATAAATTCTTGTAGTGTACTTTGGTACTTGAATAAATGAGATGAACCAGAAGAGGCCTAAAACTTTAACTCTAAAGTTAGGTTCCCACACATGAAAAATAATAAATGAAAAACATTACTTATCAACATTGGTAAACTTGAATTTTAATTTCATAATAGTTTATTTCAAATAAAACGTATATTAAAATACATAACATAGTAATTCAATATTATATGATGTCATAAATAAATCTTAATATTTTTTACTGTAATATTGTTATCATTAGATCATAATATTAAATATTATTTTTCAATATTTTTTTATAGACGTCTAATATTATCATCTTTTTATAATTACTCTAGTTTACTATATTATGTATTTTGTTTTACATAATAAGGAAGTTGTTGGACGAGGCCAACAATCCACTAATTTGTAGCTTGGGCTGGACCTATCCATGAAGCGGAGTGGAGATAGGTATTTATGTTTTTCTATCTTGTTATCATGTAGTCATTGGTATAAGGTTATGTTAATGTCTCCAAAACCTATTTTCATTTTTTAAAGTGTATTTTTTGTGGCTATTTGTTTTCAGGCATATGTACTAAAGACAACATGCACCTGTTGTCTTTATGTTGACCTTTGGTTTTTTGTTATTGCTGTGGATGAGCCGACAAAGGGAGTAATAATTCAGGTTGCAGATAGTGAGAAAACCACATATATCAGATTATTTCTGGAGTTCAAGCACTTGTGATTTGGATAATGGCAACATTCAATCTCAGAGAAGTATCTTGTCTCACTTGGTTAGTCCTTGTTGTTCATTATATAGATTTAGATAGATATATTATTAAAATATTAATTTTTACCGTATACTATTGTATATTGTTTGCAAGATTTACTTTCCTTATTTAAGGGGAAAATAAAGACATACATGTTTCTTATTTCAGGTCTTCTTCTTTGGAATGAAAGTAGGCTTCAATGGATTGGAAGTGAAAAATCTAGCAAGCCTAACCAACAAAAACGTGAATCCAGACTGAAGTATGTCAAATGCATTTCATTTGGTCCCCAATTAACTGAATATTCTTTAAGCCACTCTAAATACACACGGGCCATGATCTTAGCTTATTCACTTTATATTTTTTGGGGGCTGGTGGAACACTTAATGACTGTCGAAAGTTTTTATTTTCCGGTTAACATGATTCAAATTAATATATTTTCTAGTTATATATATGGCCTTTTACAAAGCCAAAGTCTCCATCATATTTGTTTTCCATTTGTTATAGTTTCTTCCATGTAGATGACTTCTTAGTCATTGTGTTTGTTGTGTAGTTGGAATGCAACTTACGAATGTTTGCTTGGGACTAGAGAACCTTTCCCCAAGTCCATACCTTTATCTGTAAGTGAACATTTCCTTAAAATTATGTTATTTCCTCTTAATTTATTTCATTTGATGTACAATGTTGGCATATTGTGGGACAACGTGTATATTATGTTTTGAATGTTGGGTTTTTAATAAACTTAAATGTATTAATCATTATAGGTAACTAGTCATTGTAAAAATTAGCCGTTGTGAGTGGTTAAGGGAAAAGGGAAAAGTTGTCTAGGATAAGGGAAAAGTTGTCACATTTTTACTTGAGTCACTAGGTGAGTTCATTGTTTTTATCTAATGGCTACTTTCTTTAAAGATCAGAATTTTGTTATGTAATTAAATGACACAAGACTTATATTTAGGACATGATGGAGAAATCTATTGAGAGGAGATAGAAAAAGCATGATAAAAGATTGTGAATCTGCTGCTCGTTCAAGAGCAAGGAAACAAACGCTCTTTCATGTTATGTGAGTCTTTAATCTTTGATTAGTGTTTCCCTTAGTAAAAATCCTAATCCTGAACCATAAATGTTATAAACAGGCGTACATAAATGAATTGGAGAATAAAGTATCGGGTCTAGAAGAGGAAAATAAATGACGAGGAAATGACAGGATTAAGCGAAGTACATCTGTATAAATACTTGGGTATAACACTTTACTATAACTATATTCAATCCACATCTTGAAAATCTTTAACATTAATATTTTGAACAACATGATTATACAATCATGTGATTTTTCGATGTTTTCTTTTCCAAGCCAAAGGGCACTACTTTTCTTCCTACTTTTGCATTATCCTTGTGTTTTAGGATTTTTGTGGAAGAAACTTATTTCTATGCATTGTGATGCACAATTTTTACACCACTATTATATTTCTCCATAGATTTTTTTATTTTCTAGCAAGCATAAAGTGGTGTAATAATCTGTCCTTTTTTATATTTCTGGGCCAAGATCAGCACCCCCTACATTTATTTTCTCAACAAATTAAATGATTTGATTATGTGTGGTTGTTTTGGTGGATCACATTTCTTCTGTACACAAATCATTGATCAATCGCTTTGGACTATAATATTTGATTCTAGTATATTGAAATAAAAGCACTAGATGGAAAAGAATCCTAAGCATGCAAGTTAAATGGTTATAGGTCTGGTGAGCCAAGAGCCTGTGTTGTTTAATGACACCATTCGAGCCAATATTGAATATGGCAAAGGTGAGGATGCAACAGAGGCAGAAGTTATAGCTATAGCAGAATTGGCAAATTCTCACAACTTCAATAGTAGTTTGCAGGAGGTAAATTATAGTGTCCTATAAACTCACTTTTTATAAAGACTAGTGCAACTATATGCACAAAATTCCGAATTTGCACTAGTTTTTAAGACACATGTGGTGTTATGACCAATGTATGAATTGGTCAGAGCAATATTTCATATATGCAGGGTTATGAGACAATAGTGGGGGAAAGAGGGATTCAACGATTTGGAGGGCAGAAACAAATGGTGGCAATTGCTCGAGCAATATTGAAGAATCCAAAAATATTGTTATATGAGGATGGCTTGATGGTGGTAATGACAACTCACCAATGACTAATGGTAAGTTTGAACATCACAATCTTGTGCTCTTTCGCTCTACAATCCATGACTAGTTACAAAAGCACTGATCAAGTGCATTATTTTTCTTCCATTTTAATTGAATTGTATATCTATTGTTTATTGAAATATCTAGGAAAGAAAGTTATCATTTCATTTTGTTAGCTTGTATCAGGTTCTTTAATCACACTTTATACCTATCCTCTTGTATAGGTTAGATAACAACATGATTATCCTACAATAGTTGTAAAGTACACATTATATAGGATATATATCAAAACGATCCTTTCTATGATTATCTTTATTTTTTGGTTAGTTGTATATAAGGAAATTTTGATTCATGTGAAAGATTTGTCCAAATTTGATAGCAGCAACAATGATAATAAAATGAGAATCTCAAATGGTCATGTGGTTGGATATCTCTTTTTGTATGGACTTATTTGAAGCAAATAGTAAGATAGTGAAAACAGCTTAAATGTATCTGATTTATGTTATCTGATTTGTGGCAGCTTTTAACCGTAAAAAATGTGATATATTTTGTGGCGATTTTTAACCATCAAAATCTGAAATATTTTGTAACGGTTTTTAACCGTCAAAATCTGGTATATTTTGTGACGGTTTTTAACCTTTAAAATATGATAAAATATCATAAAGTAAAAGTAAATTTTGTAGCATTTTTTTTCTTTTTTGACAGCAATACCAGCGGTTATTTTTGTTTTTGTCACAAACAGTTTTTGACATGCGTAATTCTAACGGTTTTTTAAACTGTCAAAAATTTCATTTGTGACAGTTTTTAATCGCTAAAACTTGTAATTTTAACCGTAAAAAGTATCTCTTTTTTTTGTAGTGTTAACTGAGATTAACTAGCAAGAGTATAAACATAAATAATATAGGCACTACAAGAGGTTACATTTGAACTATTCGCCTAAGTTAACAATTACAACCCACGATAGGAATGGCAATTCAAAGAGCACTCAGAGAATGAAGGCAACCTTTTTTCTTGTACATTAAGAACACAAATTGGACAGAAATGATATAAGGAATAAAGTTTTTGGCAGAGTGAACTAGACAGCGAGAATTCTGACTTTTGGAATATATATAAAATATCATTATAATATTTATATAAAATATTCGTCTTAATTTAAAAAGGTAAAATTATTCGGATTTAAAAAGAAATTAGGATTAAATTGAATTAAAATAATAAATATAGAAAACAAATAGAGATTTTTCATATAAAAAATTGATACGTGACAAAGCAATAATTTGATTCATGGCAATTTTTTTTAATTAAAAATTTTAAATTAAAATAAATTAAAAATGAAAAAAACATTGACATGTGACAGAATCTTAATTTGACACGTATCAGTTGTAGTTTTAAGAAAAATAAGTTAAAAATTAAAAAAATTAAAAAAATTAAAAAATTACGCACTGACACATAACACACAATTAATATTGTCAGTTATGCCCTAATAAAATTAAATTGGAACAAATTTTCAAAAATAGGACCCAATTGGAATCTCACGACCGTTCGGACAATAGCCAATTGCCACACTTGTAGTCATGGAGGAGGTGCATGATAGGATTTTGTACATGGAGACTCACACCACCATAGAGTTAGAACGTCTTATTCGTTCATAAATAAATTTTTTAATGTAAAATTCTACCCTATACTACATAATTATTCATTATTAAGTTTTTTTCACAAATTGATATTCAAACGAAGATTGTTAAAATTCACAAATAATGAGTAATTATTTAGTTTTACATGTACTATTAATAATTTTATGCAAATAATACACAAAAATTTTGTAGGTATTTCCTGCAAAATATAATTCTAAAACAAATGCAAAAATATATTTTACTAAAAATATTTCACACAAAAATATGTAGGTATTTTTGTGAATAACTTTTTGCAAGAAAAATTGTAGGTAATATCTTTTTGCAAATAATTAATAGTAATATTTTTTTTCAAAATTGTAAGTAATATCTTTTTGCAAATAATTATAAGTAATATTACATTAAATTCTTAAATATTTCTTGCCAAATATATTTTACATGAAAAATCAAAGGAATTTCATGCTAAAAAATTTTCAAAGAAAAATCTGCAAGAATTGTTTGCTGAAATTTTTCGATAAAAAAATTTGCAAGTAATGAGTATTTTTGTAGTAGTGTTATGGGTCTAATTTCTTCCTCTATCCATTTTCTCTTATTCTATTTTGATGTTAATTTTGTTATTTTGATTTCATGGAGTGTTAAGTTTCTAGGGTTGATTTTGCTGTAATTTTATTATGGATTCTGTGGTTATAATGAAATAATTTCTTTGGTTTTTTATTATTATTGAGGTTTTAATTTTTCTCGTCTCTTAGTCAAATAAAATGTAATGATTTTACAACCTAGTTAATTAGTAAAGTGTTTAAATCTATATGCATGCTAATCATGAGTTAAAGGGTTTGTAAATTCAATTGAGACGTTACTTTGATTTATTTTAGAAGCTTTTATGTAATTAAATAAGTTTTTACCAATATTGAGATTTTACTTTGATTAAAGGTAATCAATTTAACTAAAATTAGTAAAGACTTTACTTTGATTGATTAAACTTCTTATTTGGTGAGGAAACATACAACATGATTAGGGATAGTAAATTTAAGTGAGACTGTACTTTGATTGAATTTAATGTGGATTATCTAAAAGTTCTTATTGTTAATTGAGACTGTACTTTGGTTAAAAACAAGAATGCCAACAAATTATTTGAGGCATTACATTGATTGATTTGAAAATGTAAGACAACAATCATTGAGCAATAATATTTAAATAATCGATGATTAATCCATTTTGAAAAAGTAGTGGAATCAATATATTTTCTTTATAATCTTTGTTATATCATTTTATATTTTTGCAATTTTATTTCTTCCATCATTTAATTAGTCTTTTATATTTCTTTATCTTCTATTATTTTTATTTGATTTAACTAACCATTTTGTATATATTTTATAAGGACTAATTTATTAAGAATCAATTTCGTGTTCCTTGGGAGACCTTTGAGTTATCTTTATCCATCTTAATATTTTGGCTACTTTATTAACAATACTAAGGTTGTTATAGACAAGTAGTATTAATTTGATCATGTCAACGACAATGTTATCACTCCACAACCTCAATTCCTTTTTCTTCTCCATTCAACCTAACAAATTCATCACACTACAGTGCCAACCAACTCATAAACTTCAGCCTACAGAATACACATCACTCTTCATATTTTTGTAACCCCTTCCCCAATCATTTTTTTCAGAAAACCCACACACAAAAACCATCAATTCCTCTCCATCAATAATCTTCTACCTCACACACGTTTCATTCATCAATGTGCCCTTTTAGCCTCCATTCCCTTCATCCATTCCATTTTTCATCTTCACAATAAACCCAATCATCATCATTGTTTTCACCATTATAAAAATTTCATTCTTCTTCTTAATTCATCATTGGTTTTCACAACAAACCATTATAGATTCCATTCATTTTTATTCATCATCATTTTTCACCTACCCATAAACAATAAAAAACGAAAAACATAGACCCAACATACCATTATTTCCATCCATCACCAAAGCAATACAAGATAATGAAAACACAAATAAGAAAATTAAGAAGCAAAGAGGCATTACATTGGTGCGCAATGGCGGTAACCAGTGGTGCGACACAAGTGATGTCTCTAATGGCGGCAGCGACGTCTCAAATGACCATCTGTTCATGGCCCTGACGTTTGTGAAGAAGAAGAAGAAAAAGGCCATGTCACAACACCCATCTCAAATAAAAAATCACCACGTCATGAAAATTGTCTCGTTTATACAATGTGTCGTTAACAATTTAAAACACTGTTAGAAAAAAAGGGTTCAACTGAACAACATTAACCAAATTGAAACTTGATTTAACAAAAAAAACTAGGACCACATTGAAACAGATGAACAAAAATAGGAAGCAAAGTAATATTTAAGCTTGAATTTTAATTTTATTTTTTTATGGGTAATAAATACTCGTGGGTACTGGTAGTTGGAAGAGAGATATTTTTCTCATCCCTAGTTGGAAGAGAGGTGATTGGCGTGTGGGTAGATGGAAAGAAGAAAGAAAGTGGGAGAGAAAGAGACGAACATACAAGCGTAAGGAATTGGAGGACTGTTTCAAACATGCACAGAATGTAACAAAGAACATAGAAGATGCCTCCATTGTACGTCATGTTGGGGAGAGAGAATTCAGAGTGGAATTGTGTGGTTGATTGAAGCATCAGAGCTGAATTGGGAGAGAGTGAAAGAGGCCATTGGTGATCAAGGGAACACTCATATTTCCAATTTTAAGCAAACGAATCTAGGTTAGGGGAGCTTTACTCGTTAAATTTTTTGTTTAAGAATGAATTGCATGTTAAATGTAGTATAATTATGCATGAACCCCTTCTTTTTTGGTTAACTTCGAGTTTTTGAAAATTTCCAGAAACCGCCTAGTGGGCGATGAACTACCACCAGGCGACTCATGTAAGACCCGAGAAATTTAATTAATTAAATAATTAATTGATTAATAAATGCGGGTAGTGGGAGCCATTATGATAATTATGTTAGCTTTGATGACGTGTAATAGTACTAGCTCAAGTGGTTGAGAGTACTTAGGCATGTTGAACGGATTTGGGTTCAAGTCCAGTGTATGTCATTTGTGTGTTATTTTAATTGCTTATTATTTTAATAATAAACGCTTGGGCATGATGATTGATAATACAATCCTAGATTTATAGGAATTATCACGAAACATGAATTGGTTGTGCACTTGCTTTGAAGTTTGACGGTTGTGTGTTCAAACCTTGGCTAGCACATGGCTCTTTAATCGTTTATCATTTTTTTGCTACATTGGAGAAACTCTTGAAACCCTAGCAGCTATAAGGGAAGCCAAAGAGGTGAAGCCTGAGTAGTTACCTAACATGAAATCACAAGTTAATGCCTTTAATGATCATTTTCGTTTTTGGCAATCAATAGACTTAATTCTTAGGTTAGGAATTGTTAGAGAGATGGAGAGTGTGGTTTATGAGTTCCAATTCGTGGGGAGTGCTAGGGAGGTTTTTTAAAGCATGAAAATGTGATCAAAGGAAATTGTGCAAAGGTTAGGAAGGGTCTTGAAGTTAGCGCAATGTTCGGTGCAAGAAGGAATTCTTAGAATGCTTTGGAGCAGGATTTCCAAGTTAAGGGAGCTCTTTTATGTGTATAATTGTTTTATGATGTTTGTGTTGCATAATGCGTGCATGTGGTGCCTTGGTATGATAAAAACCTTCGTTATTTTAACGTTACTTGACTTTTTCCAGAAACCGCATGGTGGCATTGAAGGTCTGCTAGTCGATGCATGAATTATGTGTTGTTTTCTAGGTTTTTGTGATGAACCGTTTGGCGGCAAGTTTTTCGTACTTTTTGCGCAGCAAGAACCACTAGGCACTGGTTTTATATCGTCAAGCGTAGGGCTCTTGATTTTTTGGTGCTAGGCACCATAAGTTTTTCTGGTTTGCGTAGTTTTCGTAAAACTGCATTTTCCAATTTGTTAATCGTCCGATTTAGGTGAAATTTTGACAGGTGGTCCATAACATGTTGTTCTTCACTTTGAACGGTGGAGATTCGATTTGAGGTATGTAGCTAGAGATATATGTTACTCATGATTGCTGGTTGGGAAGTCTTTAAAATGTATGAATAAACTCTTGATAATTTCAAGTAACTACTAATGTGGCATGAGTTGGAAGCATGAGTGGGTTATATTGTAAGTCTCTATGAATTTGAATGTTTCTTTGGGTTAGTCACATGTTGAGAATTGGTTTATTGGTGAATGCATGTGTATCATTATAAATTAAATTGTTGCATAGGAGGTGTGAAGTGCTATATTAATTTGCATTGGTGCATAGAATCTTGTGCTTAAGTTGTTAAAGGGTTGCTACTTTATATTTGATTTGAGCATGCATATTCATAAGTTGAAATTGAATGCTAACATGGATTTAAATGGTGGAGTATATATATATATATATATATGAATAAATGAGTTATGTGCCTATTGTCTTATTATTTTATAATTTCATATGAGCATGGTTTACTTTTGGGTTCAAATTGAATGTTAGCATTGATTTAAGATGTGAGTATATATGAATTATAAAGGAGAGGAATTTGTGCTTATACTTGAAAGATTCATATGTGTTGTGATGTTGTAATTTGGAGTATATGAATGTGTATGTTGATTTCTGGATGTTTGAGAATTGAATGGTTGAATGATAGGAAACTAATTAGAGTACCTAAAACCAGTAGTGCCACATTATTGGTGTAGCGCCTGGCGGTGTAGAGTTGATCACTAGGCGATAGTCATAAACAGGAAAGTCTTGTGAGTTGTGACGCCCGACGGTGATATGTTTTGATTGGCTTGTTGTGTTGGTCCTGGTCTGGGATATGCTTGACGTTGTCATGAGCGGGTAGGTTCATGACTGGTGATGAACACGTGATGATATGAGTGAGGAGATTCATATCCTGATACTCTCGTGTGGGGATACGAACGGGGAGGTTCATCTGTTCTGTGCTCACACTTGAGAGATGCTATGATTGGGGAGGTTCGTAGCTACTGGATCACGTGTGTTAGACTACGGGCGGGGAGGTCTGTAGAGTTGGACTACGAGCGGGAAGGTTCGTAGAGTTGGACCACGAGCGGGCCAGTTCGTGGAAGCATTGGAATCCCTAAGGCCAGCTTGAGTATGTACCTTGTGTAGCGTAGTGTGCTTTTCTTGTTTTCGTTATCATGATGTGATGTGAGACTTGGATCAGGAGATGTTGTGCCATGAGCGGGTAGGTTCATGGATGGTGGTGAACACCTGATGATATGAGCAGGGAGGTTCATATCCTAATACTCTCGTGTGGGGATACGAGCAGGGAGGTTCGTATCTTCCGTGCTTATACTTAAGAGATGTAGCGAGTAGGGAGCTTCGTAGCTGGTGGATCACGTGTGTTGGACTACGGGCGGGGAGGTCTATAGAGTTGGACTACGAGTGGAGAGGTTCGTAGAGGTAGGACTACGAGTGAGGAGATTCGTAGAGGCAGGACCACGAGTGAGGAGGTTCGTAGAGGCAGGACCACGGGTGGGAAGGTTCTTGGGAGCATCATATATCCTGAGTCCATGGTCAATTATTTGTGTGAATTGAAGGTTGAAAAACCTTGGGAAATTAAGATCTTGGCCAAGAATTAACTAGAATAAAATAGATGGGTGTATCTTGATTTTTATTAACTTGTATGTTAACTGTTTATGAGCTTACCCTATCTGCTTATGTTTGGCGATGATTGTGTAATGTGTTACACGAGAGCAGATGATGTTGCAAGTGGTGTTGGTGAGGCATAGCATCAGAGAGAGGGTTAGCTGGAAAAAGCTTTTATTGGAGTTTTATCATTATTGTTTTTATGAACTTTGTAAACAGTGTTTTACTGATTTGTGAATTAGGATTTTGTATTGGAGTTTCATAAATTATGGATTTTTGGATAACTTCCGATGTAATAAATGTTTTAAAATTTCCCGCATTTTTACGAAGCGAAGTATAACAAATGAGGTTTTCATCATATTTTTTAATTTTATTACTTAAATTAGTAATATTCGATCGGGATGTTACAACTCACCATTGATATGATAATTCTGGGTTCCTGAAAAGGAACCGCCTCGCGGCAGAGTCCTGGCCCCCAGGCGACGCAAGCCTGCAACCCATTTTTTAGGTTTTCTTGATGAACTTCCTAGCGGTGATGAACACCCGCCAGGCAACGCGAGTCGAGGTTACCCAATTTTGATTTTTTTCGTGTTTTGGGAGAATTCTGATCGGGGAGAAATCATGTTCTAATTGTTGTGAATGATTAGACATTATATATCCTTGAAATTCGTGGAATTGGGAGTTATTTGGGATGAAAAATCATATGAATATTATTTTAGGATTGATGAATTGGGGATTATTATAGTGGCACTATTTCAAGTGGAAAATGTGTATGGATTCGTATATGGGAAGTGTTAGGGATGAATTGTAATCCTAAAAACTGGAACGTATCCTATGGAGTCATAAATTGATTGAAGTCAGAGTTGTTGAGTATGGGCTAAGGTTCGTAGGTGCAGGGAGAATCTTGGGGTACTTGGAATAACAGGAATTGCCTAGCGGCACCCTGGATGTCGCCAGGCATATACCAAAGTAGAGTGGGTTTTGGTGTTTTGGTGGTTGGGAAACTAATATGGGTCACGTGAAGTACAATTGTAGGGGTTGAGAATATTATAGGAAATGGGTCTAAGCTGAAAACTGGTGGTAAATGTTATTAGGGTCTAATGTGATGTATTGGAATTGGAATAACTTAAGGTAATGAGGAATGGTAATTATGGGGAATTAGTTAGATGATATAGGAAATCATTGTAATGGGCTGGTGGTAACAGGGGTAGAAGTTTATAAATACATATGGAGGAGATTGGATATATCAAGTGAACTTGGTAAGCCATGGGAGAGGTCAGTATGTTGAGTTAAATTTGACATCTGAGTACTGGAATGATATCAGTAGCGTTGTTAATTAATGGCGAGGTTGGGTTCATATCCCTTGTAGAAGGAATATAACTAACTTAAGATTAAGTGATGTTAAGGATTTCTAGTAATGTGAGGAAATGGAGAATTTCTTGACTTAGTAATTATGATGTTGGTAGGGTATTATAGGCACTCTTAATGTACAGGGAGATGAAAAATTAGCTTGTTGAGTGAGTAAGTGAAGGAGTGGGTGAGTAACGGTGCCTGAACTTGAATCAATTTTAGTATTGCACAAATATTGATATCGCGGTTAGCGGTATTACGTGAACCGCTAGGCGATAGCGGTGATTCTAGAAGATCACCTGAACTAATGGTGCCTGGCGGTGGAGGTCGTCCTGCCAGGCGAGGTTTGCAAGTTAGTGTGTTTTGAGGCGCTTGGCGCCTTATGGCACGTGTCCCCCGCCAGGCGGTCTGGAAGCGAGTTTCGCCTAGCGGCTCAGGAGTAGTGCCAGGCGATAATGCAGAGGCCAGACTTACTTTTTCTTGCTTTGGATGTGCGTTGTGTACAAGGCTTCGATGATATCTCGAAGATCGGCTTGCTGGTGTTCCTTGAGTTGTGGCTCGGAACGTATCCTTGAATTGTGGCTCGGGATAGAGGTTAAGCACGTGACATTCCTTGAGTTGTGGCTCAGAATGACATCTCTTGAGTTGTGGCTCGAGTTGGCGAGTGTTGCCAGTGTGAGTGTGCACGTTGTGATGTGTACAAATGGGTCTAATTAGATTGCCCTCTTTAGTATTAAGATGATGAGTTTGGTAGTCTTGGGACGTTACGAATGCTTATTCGTATTGGGAACTTCACCTGGTGTTACAGAGTGTGGTCCGTAGCATGGTTTCCCACACGTGCTCTATCAATTTTGGCTGGTAGGTGTGGTAGCAAGACACCTTGAGATACTCATCTGAAGACGTAGAACACGGTTAACAGGGGAGTGGCCATGTGGTATGGAATCAAAGGATGAAATTCCTTTGGTGGGATTGTAATATATATATGTTGTATATATGATTATTTTGATTATTAGCTCACTCTATCTGCTTGTGTTTGGCGAACGTGTACATGGTACACAGGAGCAGATGATGTTGCAGGGTGGATTTGGTGAGGCTTAGAGTCGGAGCGGGCTAGTCTGAGAGAAGAATGTATCAGAGTTTTTTGATTTATGTTTTAAATAAATTGTAATATTTTATATTACTAAACTATGATATTGACCATGGATTTTATATTTGAGTTAATAGAGGATTTGCGAATACTTATTAATGTTATAAAGTTTTAAATTTCCCACGTTTTGGGAAATGATGTTGACGTATTATTTACTTATTATTTATCTATTTTATTATTTCAATTCGTAACTGAAAATGGGTACCAAGAGTCAGTTGACACTAAAGGTTTTTCGAATACCGAACTCACTGCAAAACAACTTTTTATGTGTTATACCGAGCTGTCATGAGTATGACTTTGAGAATATAGCAAATTCTAAATCTTCAAAAGAAGTATGGGATATATTGGGAAAGGCATATAAAGGGGATAATGATGAAGGATTATTTTGTTTCCTTTTAAGATTATTGAATATGGTGTGAGTTGATTAAGAAAGCTAAGTGAAATTCCCATTGGACATTAAGATAGCATGTTATCTAGATGTGAAGGTTCCTTTCATAAAGCTCAAGAGAAGAAGATGATGGATTTATTCAAAAGAAAAAGGAAATGGAAGGCACATAAACCATAGAAAACCAAGAACAATTAAAGGAAGAAGGAAATATAAAATGGAAAGGAAAGGAATGGTAAAAATGTGATAAGCACGCCACTACAAGGCTAGGCTAGAAGCCATGGCAACCTTGAAGATGAGTGGATGTGTGCCACCACTTTCTATGCAAGATAAGTCTTAAAAGTATTCAATCCCTAGGGAGGAAACTTTCACAAATGGTTGAGACACAAGAGCTTGCAAAAGGAGATTTTAAACAAAGAATTGAAAAAGAAGTTAGAGGCAATGTGTAAGATCCGCGAAATTTAATTAATTAATTACTAAATGTGGGTAGTGACAACTTTTATGACATTAAATATTGGCTATTGTGATGTGGAATAGTACTAGCTTAAACGGTTGAGAGTACTTGATTATGTGAGAGAACTTGGGTTAGAGTCCTGTGTATGCCATTTATGTGTTATTTTAATTGTGCATTATTTTAACAATATAATTGGACGTGGGGAGTGATAATATAATCCTATATTTATAGGAATTATCATGAAATATGAATTGGTTGAATGGTTGTGCATTAAGTTGACAATAGCATGGTTATGGGTGTAATGTTAATTTTTGTTTTAGCCATTAAACCAATTAGAAATTGAATTGAAATTGGCATTAAGGGCAAAACTAGGGAGAGAGAAGCCTTCTAGAGTTAGAACAACAAATTATGCTGAAATTTTAGTGTTAAAGTGAATTTGGAGGCTAATTGAAGAGGATAAGAGCTGATCAAAGGGAATCAAGTTCTACCATCAAGAAGGAACTCTAACATTGCCTTTTAAATAAAGAAACCAGGTTAGGGGAGTTGGCTTCCGTTCATTTTAAATTGTTTAGTTTAATTGTATAAATTACATGTATTCTGGATGATTCAATATTGCTTAAGTTGTGAAACTGCGAAATTCTGGAAAAATTCCAAAAACTGCCTAGCAGGCCTTCAAAGCCGCTAGGCGACTCATCTTAATTCATGTGCATTCTGGGTTCCTTTAAGGAACCGCCTAGTGGCAAGCAACGTGTCGTCAGGCGACACATCCCTTATCACCCAGTTTCTGGGTTTTTGAATGAAGGGTCTGGCAGTGATGAACTCCCGCCAAGCGACGCGAGCCATTTTGGTTCGATTTTAATGTTTTTAGCTTTCTAGGCTATTTTTGATCAATTGAAAAGGTGTTTAATCATAGATTGGTTTAAAAGGAAAGGGATTATGGTAAAATTGTAATGGGATGCGAAGGAAATTAATGAAAATGATAGATATGCATATTAGGGTTTGAACATTTGAGGTTTTTGCGTATTGGTGTAAATTACGTAGGCAAAAATCATGAATTTCTGTGTATTGGAGGCCTAACATATGATTAATAATCATAAGCGTATGATGGAAGTGAATTGAGTGGGAAATTTATAGACTAGAATGAGTTATTAGTGATTAAAATTTCGCGCATGGTGCATGACCACATCTGGAAATTTTCCTAAAAGTGATGCGCCAGTGATTTTTGGTGGCTGGTGCAATGTGGCTCGAGTTGAAAGGTGCACTTAGGAGGTCAAGTAGAATGGAATAAGGGAAAATTGGTTAATGTGGAATTATGGTATATCGTATGATTTAAGACATAATAATAAAGCATGATGTTGTTTTAAGGGTTGAAGGAATATAACTCTTGAAGTTATAGCCTGAAGGTAAATATAGTGTAAATCATGGTTTGGACAAGCTAAGCAGTGGACTTCTAGAGCCTTGACTATATTCTCTGGGTGGGTTCAGATTATGATTTAATTATGGGAAAATGCTTAGGTAGTTGTGTATGGAAAATTGCATATGTAGTTGGTGTTAGAACACGACTTGGAATGGTGATCTATCCAGGAGGGACTGACATGGAGTGAAAATAACTAGTACACTAAGATGCAACTTGGTTAGTGATCTTAGACAACATTCAGAATGGTCAAAAACCCGTTAGCTCGTGTATTGGTGTGGCGTCCGGTAGTGGTGTTTGAACCACCAAGCGACAACAAAAAATCTAGAAGGTCTTGAGACGTGTGGCGCCTGGCGGTGAAGGACGTCCCACCAGGTGACACCTGCAGACATTGAAATCAAAGGCGCTTGGCGCCTGAAGGCATGTGTCCCCCGCCAGACGATCTGGAAGTGGGTTTCACCTGGCGGGTATGGAGCAGCGCTAGGCGATAACATAGTGGCAACAACTTTGATTGTGTTCATGTGCATGGTCTACAAAGCATTGGTGATACCTCAAAGGTCGGCTTGCTGGTGTTCCTTGAGTTGTGGCTCAGAACGTATCCCTTGAGTTGTGGCTCGGGATAGGGGTTAAACATGTGGCATTCCTTGAGTTGTGGCTCAGAATGACATCTCTTGAGTTATGGCTCGAGATGATAGATGAAACACGAGGAACTCTTGAGTTGTGGCTCGGGTTGGCGAGTATTGCCGGTGTGAGTGTGCGTGTTGTGGCGCGTACGAATGGTTTCATTTAGATTGCCCTCCTAAGTATTAAGTTGATGAGTTTGGTAGTCTTGGGACATTACGAATGTTATTCGTATTGGGAACTCCACATGACATTACAGAGTGTGGTTAGTAGCATGGTTTCCCGCTTGTGCTCTACCAGTTATGGCTGGTAGGTGTAGCAACAAGACATCTCGAGGTACTCATTAGAAGATGTAGATCACGGGTAACATGGTGGTGGCCATGTGGTATGGAATTAAAGGATGGAATTCCTTTGGTGTGTTTGTGATATATATGATGTACATGTGTATATATATTTATATATGTTTATGTAATTGTAAGCTCACCATATCTGCTTGTGTTTGGCAATGATCGTGTATGTGGTACACAGGAACAAATGATGTTGCAGGTGGGTCTGGTGAGGCGTAGAGCCGGAGCGTGGGTAAGCTGGGAAATTATATTCACAGTTTTATTATTTTATGAATTTTAAGGATTATGTAAACGCTTGGATTATTGAACATGGTTTTTATATTTGAATTTTTAAATCGAGGATTGGATATACTTTATATTGTAATAAAGTTTTAAATTTTCCCGCATTTTGGGAAAGGGTATTTCAATTAATGCAGTTTATTTAAAATCTCTATTTTATTGTATTAAAAACTCATAATATCCGGTCGAGATGTTACACAATGTAGAGTTACATGCAAACTTAGAAAGAAGAAAACATGTTTTGCATAAGCAGCGTCTGGAACTCGATCAGGAAGTTTTATGTTTGCAAGAGTAGTTACGTGCCGAGAAGGATCTTAGAGTTGCACAGAGGTGCAAGATGAAAGGTGGCGACTTGAAATGGATAATGAGTTTTGTGTGAAGAAGGCATGGGAATTGTCAGATCTCTTGAAAAAAGCTCAACTTATTAGGAGGAAGCAATTACTGTCAAGTCGGCTACAGACACAAGACCCAACAAAGGACACACTAGTACAAATATAAAGACGCGGTGGCATTTTTGTGATTTAAATAAACTTTTATGCCCCAATTCTCTCATCAACTGAAGCCTATGATCGTTTATGCCTCGATTATACTCCCAACCGAGGTAGTAACACTGCCAAAAATTCCAGCTTTCCCACTTTTTAAAATTTTAAAATGACGAGACAATTTTATGCCTCGGGTTCCACTAAACTAAGGCATAAAATTCTTTACTGCAGCGGCCGTGTGCACCCGAGGCGTATAAGTGGCAGAATGTTTCCACATGCCTATATTTTTTTATTGTTTTGCATGAGAATATGCCTCAGTTATGCTTTGAGTCGAGGCTTATTCGTGTATGTGCCTTGGTTTCGAATCAACAGAGGCAATAAAGTTGGTTAGGTTTGAAATCCCAAATTGCAGCATTGTTCCAGCATCTTCATGCTTCGACAAAAACATAATGGCGTTGGTTTAGTGAAGAAAGAGAGTGCGCCACCACTTCGGTTGCCCCTCCACCGCACAGGTTGGCCATCGAACTGGCCATTCTTGTGGCTCCTCCATTGCCGACGTGAATCTCGCCACTTTGTACGGTTCATGGCTCAATTATTTTTTTGCATTTTTTTTGTATGTTGTTGAGTTTTCATAGTTGAATTTGAGTTTGTGATGATTTATGATAGAAAGTGGGTTTGTATTTTGATAAAAATTAAGTTTGTAAATTTTTTGAAGCTTTTAAAAGTGAGATTGTTGATGATGGAAAATACTTTATTTTAAAGATGGGATTGATGATGATGAACTATGCAATATACTTTGTTTGCCTTTTGAAATTATGCAAAATTATGGTATATGCAAAATTGTCAATTTTGCTTGCTTTTCCAAATTTTATAACTTAGCTTGGATCCTAGGATTGATAGGTGCATTTGTGAAACCTTTGTGTTCAGGTACTGTGGGTACAATTGTATTCTCGTCCATTATTGCTCATATTTCACGCTCCCAGGTTCTTTATTTACTCTAAGCCAATAATTTTTAAGTATATCTTTTTTTTTGTATGTTACATAAATTGATTTAGTTACATGCTAAAATAAATATATGTTGTTGTATGTTTACTTAATTGTATATGCTTTTAAGTTGGTTTATTTTGTTTGATTTGAGATTGTTTATATTCTCGTTTGAGATTGTATACCACAATTATTTATTGTTTCCAAGTTGTTTTTATTTAAATAAGATGTAATTTTTTAAAAGGAGACAATATAAATAATTTAAATGTATTCAATCTTGAATTGTCCGGTTGGACAGTTTACGAAGATTAATAAGTTTTTAATAGTTTATTAGTGCATATGTCTATTTTAATATACATATCTAAATATTCATGAATATTTGTCAACTGTGTTTTTGTATTGATCTTTGGGTGCATATTTGATTGTGGTTAATAATCACTTTCATTTCGTGTAACCTAAAGACCGATGTGAAATGATGGTAAAATTTCGTGAAATTTAATATATGTGTTTTAAAATTAATATGTACCAATAAACTAGAAGTGAATCTTCTTGAATGGGATAGGGTTACACCTTAAATACAAAAGCGAGGTGATCATTCATTTAAAGATTACTAAAATTGTTCACATAATTTTAGTATATAAACGTATGGATAGAGACTGGATTTACTCATCACACATCAGTGTTGAGTATCAAAAAGGAGTAGAAAAATTTATACAATTTGTGCAACGTCATAAAGGGAGAAGTGATGATGAAGTGAAGCTTAGATGTCCTTGTGTGAACTGTTGGAATGCGAGAAAGTTGAATGCAACCGAAATGAAGGAGAATCTTATTTACGATGCTTTTCTTCCAAGTTATACAATATGGACATGGCACGATGAATTAATAGACTTCCAAATTGTCTCCCAAACTGAAAATGTTTTGGATTCCACCGTGGAAGACCGACGTGAAGTGTAAGACCCGAGGAATTTAAATAATTAAATAAATAATTATTTAATAAATGCGAGTAGTGGAAGCTTTTATGACATTAAATGCTAACTTTCATGACATGGAAAAGTACTAGTTCAAATGGTTGAGAGTACTTGTTATTATTAGGGGACTTGGGTTCAAGTCCTATGTATGCCCATTGTGTGTTATTTAATTTTATTATTTTCTTATGATATGTTTTGGTGTGATAAGAGAGTATAAACTTCTAAATTTATAAATATTATCAAGAAACATGAATTTGCTTGATGGTTATGCATATTACTTTGTAATTGTGTTGTTGTGAGTTTGAACCTTGGCTTAACAAAATTACTTTCTTTTTGTTAAAATCTACTTTGGCATGGATGTGAAGAGACACAAAAACCCTAGCTGCATTTTCACCTTCATCAAGAATCTCTAAAGCATAATTAAGGGGGAATTAGAGGGAGAGAGAGAACTTTAGAGGCTGTTCAATTGTGAGTATTGAGAGGAGGAGAATTCTGGACGTGTGGCTGCCCTGGGAGACTCATTGTAGTGGATTGGAGCTGGTTTAAGGGGTTCACGGTGCCAACATCAAGAATGGGGTGCATCTTTCTGTGCTTTCGTTTGAATTTTGTCGTGTTTCTAGAAAGTTCTAGAAATCACCTGGCGACAACGACGGAGCCCACCAGGCGACGCATGCTCCAAAACCTAATTCTGGGTTTTCTCTATGAACCGCCTGGCGGTTACGCGCTGCCCGCCAAGCGACACAAGCTAACTCGCCTAGTTGCTATTTTTCCTTGCATTTTGTGATGTTGATGGTGCTTGGTTGGAATCTTTATATCAATTTATAAACATTTACATATATCTACATGACGAAAATTAGATGAATTTGCGATAATTGAATGAATCGTTACCATGATTGGGAATTAGGGTTCATGTGGAAATTGGTAATGATGACATATGTTTTCTGTTTAGGATTGAAGTACTGTTTTCATGAAAATGATATTAAGATGGATTAGCATGAACTTGGGTGAAGTCCAACATTAAAATCATGTCAAGAACTACGTTGGAAGTGTGAATTGGGTTTTTAGGGTGCGTACCGGTGTGGAAAAATCTGGCCAAAGCCCAGGTTTGGATACACCGCTTGGCGACGTAGGAACTACCACTAAGCATCACCTTAGAACAAGGACACATTTGATTTTGTTATGAAAGTTTGGTGTTTTGGGACGTTGTAGAATAATTCTAAGAGAAATTGAATTAGTATGCAGAAAGTATGGAAAATTAAACACGTATGTATATGGATGAAGTTATGTATAACTTTGCAATGAGCATAAAAGTGGTTGGTTGTACTAATTTAGATGTTTTCAATACCTAATTGGGGGCCTTACTTGAGTTGAAATTGGAGTGATTTATATTCCAATTGATGTGTGGTAATTTTCCAACAGTTTGAGTAAGGATATGTTATTAATTGAGAAAATATGCTAGGTGAGGTGTGTGAAAGTGCAATTTAGTTATATGACTATGCTTGCAAGAATGAGTTTGATTTTATATAAGGCAGTATATATTGTATGCTTCAACGGTCATTGGAAGGTGTGATAGTGATGTTATTTTTAAAGTGTACGTGCAATAGTGACAATTTTGTGGCAGGCTGCAATTAGTAAATAAAGAGAACATGATAATACTTACTTTGGGGCATGATTAAATGTGTGCATTATGATTTAGTCTTGGTATCATAACTAGATAACCGTAATTGTACTATAATTGACATATTGTATGATTGGGGTCCCTTAAGACCTGAGGAAAATGCGAAAAACTATTAGCATTGCGCTACTAGTATGGCGCCTAACGGCGCAGGGTGAGCCGCTAGGCGATCGAGTCCTAAAATAGTGGCAGTGGCCATTGTATGTGCGTGGTGCCTGACTACAGGGTTGGTTCTGCCAGGCGATAGGAGTGCGACAAGAGTACTGAAAGGCGCTTGGCGCTTGGCGGTGTGAGATGCCCGCCAGGCGGTTTGGAACCAAGTTCCACCTGGCGATGCGAGAGGCACGCCAGGCGATTTTGGGTGCAGAGTTGGCTCATGATGATGGTTTCTACACAACTTTGGATGAGGGTCAAGATGCATTGCTTTGGCTGGGGGCCCAATTACGAGTGTAACTTGTATTGGGGTAACACGTTGCCACTTGAGGTTGTAGCCTGGTCGTTTAGGAAGTCGAGTGGAGTGTGCAAGATCGTGGCTCGTACGATGAGGTTCCGAATGATTGCCTTCTTCAGTGCAACTGAATGAGTTTGGTAGTCTGGAGACAGCTAAGGACTTTAGTTCATTTTGGGGAACTCCACTTGGTGTCACGGATTGTGGTTGTGGCAATTTATTCCCGCGTGTGGACTTTTAGGTGGTGGCTTGTAGTAGGAGAGGCGAGTAGACACTCATGTAGCAAAGATCAATTAGTGTACTCACCAAAGGGTGTAGAATCAAGAGGCGTCTAACGTAAGGGTTGAAAGTTGAGGAATTGAGGAATGGGAAATGCTAACACGGGTTATGGTTTTTTAGATGCTTAATGTATGTCATGATGTACTCGTTTGTTTATAATTGAGCTCACCCTATCTGTGTGTGTTTAGCGATGATCATGTAACTTGTTACATGGGAGCAGATGTTGATGTAGGTGAGCGTGTGGATGCCTAGAGACAAAGTGGGGAACAACTATGGGAGTTTTACTAATTCTTTTTATAGACGTTTATGAACTATTTTGTAATAATTTCATAAATAGTTTATATCTGTAATAATTGAACACCGTGGATTTTGTTTTATTTGGGTGCGTTGAAACAAGTTTTTAATTTCCCGCGTTTTGGGAAAGTACTTAATATTAAATGCAGTTTTATCATTTTCTTTCTTTTTATTTAAATAATTAATTTTTGGATAGGACGTTACATGAAGAAGACAAATTAGAGGACATGATCTGTGATGTTGGCGCTGAAGCTTTTGCCCAAGCGTATGTGTATGTCTACTAATTGGGAGACTTTGTTGTATGTTGGTTCAACTAAGTTCACAAGGTTATCAGCAAGTGTTAAGAGTGATGAATTTAAAGGTGACCAATGGGTGGACTGATAAGAGTTTCGTAGAATTGCTGGTGTTGTTGAATGAAATGCTTCCAGATAGAAATACACTACCCACTCGCAACTATGATGCCAAGAAAATTCTTTGTTTAATGGGTATGGAGTATAAAAGGATACATGCCTTTCCTAATGATTGCATACTCTATAGGAAAGAATTTGAAGGATTGAAAAAGTGTCTGAAGTATGGCTTATCACGGTACAAAGAGAAAATCAATAGTGAAGATAAAGGTGGGTTAGAAAAGTATATTCAATTTTTTTTTTAATTTCTGATATCCAGTTTGGCCTTGGTTAGGCAGAAACCGAGGTAGTAACTATTAAATATGCCTCGGGTTCATAACCGAGGCATAAAGAACAACCTTTTTACATGGAAATAACATATGTCATTTCCTTTCCTTGCACTGGTGACAAGTCGGCTAAGGTTAAGAAGAAGTGAGCCAAAGTAGAGAGCAAAGAATGAGAAGATCAAGTTAGTCAAGGAGAGAAACAAGTTGGCTATGGAGATAGTAAAAAACCTTACTGTTAATGACAGGGACAAGCATGGTGTGGGCTACACATGGCTAAGTCAGGATGAAGGGAAGAAGGATGAAAGACAGAAGAAACATTTAAATTTATAGGAGAATTTGTTAGGTAAACTTAAATGAGGATAGTTGGGAAAATCCAAAAGATAAAATTGCTCCAGACTAATAATTATGGAGTTCATTTAATTGTGTTTAGGTAGTAATTGGGTAGCTGCGTTTAAAACAAGAAGTTCATTAATAGGATTTTTGTAGTTGTTAGGTAACTCTATTAATTGTGGTTTGATAGTAGTTATATTTAATGTATGTGGTTAAAGACTAGTTAGAGGGCCTATAAATAGTGCATGTAGTGTTTATTATAAAATACAACAAGTCGTAATTAATATACACCTCCCGTTTCAACGCAAGGACATGTTGATAATAAATAAATCATCAACCAACCCATGTAAGCTTCAAAAAATGATCTTTGACTCGATCGTGGTAGCAGAAAGTGGCTATGGGGGAGCAACCCACACTCATGTGTCCTGAATTGTTGATGTATGCATTTGTGCTCTTGCTCGTAGCCATATACCATCGAATACAAGTCATTTATAGCTAAAGATTTTCTACAAACTCCATCAGATTTTACTTTGTTTAGATGCTTTTTCAGACTTCTAACATTATAAAATAATGAATCCTTGGTCCCCTTTTTGGAAGCCAATGTACCTTATTGCAGCACCCTATGAAATCAAGGTAGCTTATTACCTCAGACTATTATTAGTGATACACATTTCAAAAGAACTACCCCTACTTCGGCAAGATAGAAGACGCAACATGACCAAACTAAAAATAGACATACTTACAAGGAAACCATAATGCATGAGGTGGTAATGTTATGGATCTAAAACCAAAGATGCCCCACCTATAATGCACAAATACGATACGTGTATTGGATACGACATGTATCCGATACGTTGATATGTTTATTTTCAAAATAATAGGATACGGTACGTGAAAGATACGTGATATATGAACAATGAAAAATGTACAATAATTGTTACAAATATATTAAATATACGATTGTTAATGTGTGAATCTAAATTTCCTAATTAGAGACCAATTATTTTGGTAGCCTAAACTTGGTAGCTAATGTTAGTGACCAATTTAAAAATCAATTCATAATTGAAACTATTTTAATTATAAATTTAGAGACCAATTATAATTTTTTGGAACTATTTTAGTTGTCAATTTGGTCATTATATTGATGAGGATCACTTCGCGTATGCTTGTGGGAATCGGTGAAATCGGCACGCGAAGACTTCAAAGGCGTCAATCTACGCAGTGGAATGGACAAATCAACACTTGCAGCGGAAGAACTTCACAACGTTCGATTGGAACGTTGTTCACTCTCGTTTCAGTTGGAAGCTGACAAACTCTCATTGGTTCGGGAATCATAAAGAGGTGAATACACCAATGTAGTAAGGGCTTTCTGCCCCAGTTATTTTTCACATTTTGCATCGGGTTTGGAACCGAGGCATATTGGGGCGAGGCCAAAATGTACCCCTTTTGGCCTCAGTTATCACCCGAAGCCATATACCTAGTTTTATGACTCGGTTGTTTCAAAACCGGTGCCATATACCTAGTTTCGCGATCGCAAAGAACCACCTTCTAGATGCCCTGCTGGTAAATCACCGCCATCAGTTACTCTGGCAGCGATCCACTCTCCACCACCTTATCTCTGCAATCATCATTGATAGAACCCCTAAACTGCTTTCCCTTGAGAAGGAAGAACTTCTGGTCGGAGTGCGGGAGCGTCAGGATGAGAGAAAGTTCTTCAACAATTGGCCATAGCCCCGAATACGGAGGCGAAAGGGATCGAGAGAGAAGGTTATGCCGGTGGCACAAAGGAAAAGCGGAGAAGAATCAGTGGACGATGGAGTGGAGTTGGTCGAAGAGGGTTTCACAAACACCGCGATGGTCTTTGCCTTCGAAAATTGGAGTTGGAACGGTGGCGTTGGAGAGTGTTTGGTACAGTTAGGGCCTGGACGTAGCTCGAGGCCACCGTGGCCGACATTCTGGCGCCCGCGGCGCCGTTGGAGCAGTGGATGGCGGCGGCGAGCTTGAGCTTTAGTGCGGACAAAGTGGAGCGGGGAAAGGAGACGGTGAGCGCGAGTTTCTAGGAGAGGGACTTTTCGGGGATTAGAACATGTTTGGATTGAAGGGAAGCGGTGGGATGCTGCAAGGACGCCATTTTTATGGAGAGAGAGAGAGAGAGCGCGCGCGAGAGAGCGAGGGGAAGGAGTTGCAGAGGCGCATTCGCGGGGAAGAAGAAGGGTTCGCGAAATTTGAACCCTAAATAAACCCTATGGCTTCGGTTGTTAGGCGAACCGAAGCCATAGACCCCTTTTTGGCACCGGGTTTCCTTGGACCGATGCCAAACAGCTAACGTCTAACCACTTTTTGGCTTCGGGTCTTACTGGACCGAGGCCTATACCACTATTTGGCACTGGTTTTGGGCGAACCGGGGCCTATACCCCTCTTTGGCTTCGGGTATTTGGAGAATCGAGGCCTAAAACTTGGCTCTAATTGCCAAAATGCCACTACGCCATTATATGCTTCGGTTCTTGGCCAACCGAGGCATATAAGGCGAGGTAAAATGGGAATTTTGCACTAGTGATACCTCTTTAGAATGTGAGCTAAGATGAAAGGGGATAAAAATCTCTTTCATTCATTAAAGTTGATCGGTATAAAAGGTTGGCCTGCCTTTATAGGTGAAGGTAGCCATCTAAAACGTGAATGAAACCCTAATGCTAAAAGGGAAAAGAATTAACGACAAAGTTGTCGTGTATATTGGAAAGGAAAAAATGTGACTCACGATCAATATGGAAGGGAACGAGTGAGGGTAAGAAGAGGGGTTGTGAATGGAAACTGGAAACCCTGGGTGTGAAATGCGTGGGAAGGGAAAGAACCTAACAACTATGGTTGACACGCATGAGGAACATGGAAACCCTAAAGTTGGGAAATCCACGCGTGCCTGCTCCACTCCACACACTATCACACATTGCAGCAAAGTCTCCACGGGCAGCTTGAAGAGATGGGCTTCTCGACCAACAAATATTGCAATTGCATGCAAAATGGTGGATGCTAGCAGATTTGGGCTTTTCCAATATGGTTGTAGTAACCCAAAGAGAAATACAAGGAAAATGATAAACAACAATTAAAAGGTTTGGGCCTAGAATACAAGCCCACGAAATTACTAATTTCACCATATTTTTAAACCTATAATTTTTATCTAAGATAAATGGGCTTAGTCATTGGCCCATGCTGGAGGTCCTTTAAGGTCATTGTCATCATATATAGTGACCAATTATTTTTTATTACTAAAATTGGTCATTATTCAAAGATTTTATTATAGTGTACTGCGACTTTATAAATTAGATACTTCATTGATAAGTATCGTTAAAGTATCCTAAAGTATTAGACACGATACGTGTCAGACACAAATATATGATCCAAATTGAAGTATCAATGCATCATAGTAGCCTACCCATGAAGTTTAAACTGACTTTAGGAAATATATCACCTACTTTGAATAAGCATAAATTCAAATAAGATCATCAAACTATAATAAGATAAAAAGAACTATGATGAAAGAATTGAGAGATCTTTGTTTAAAAGTTAACTTTAAATTGAAACAACATGTTTGATACGAGATAACACTAGTTTCCTTTTGAAATAATGGGTTTGTAGAACTGTGACACAACAACAGTTATCTACACATTCCTTTAGATATTCAATATCATGTGGCCAAGCAACTCTTTACAACAAATGAAAATGTGGAGGGTCAACAGATTTTTTTATTGACAATTTTTAGTGTTAATTTCTGATACCGGGCGAGTCACTACTAGAAATTCTCATATTATATGGGATTTTTCTTACAAATTTATTAAAAAAATTTGCAAGAAAATACTTTTTTTCTACAATTTTTCTAAGAATGTCAATTGGCAGATAATTCCCTCGTGGGTAATTATTTCCTACAAAATTATAAAATTTGCAAGTATTTCCTACAAAATTTGTTGTGAAAAGTGTTTTATACAAAATATTTTGCAAAAAAAAATTGGTAACAATTTCTTGCAATTTTTTTTTTCAAAACAAAATTGGCAAGAAATATGAGTTTTTTTATTAGTGAGTTGAACTAACAACATCTCCCACTCTCTCTTCTAAATCCCACCAAACAAACCTTATTTCTCCATATTAGTAACAAGAGGGATCAAACCCACAACCTTCCCCTCCCTTTCCTTCCTTCTAACCATTAGGCCACCTTATCACTCCTAGTCACATTTTAATGACACAAGGTAAGTGTTTGGATAAGGTTCATAAGGTAGATAGTAGGGCATAGTGAGGCAAAGTATTGGGTTTAGGATTTTGTACGTAATAAAGTAATAGAACTACATAATCCAATCTAGATAGACAATTTGTCTATCAAGTATTTCTGAGAATCAAATTCCATAACAAAGTTCACTTTACAGACACTCATGACTGAACCTCTCTTACCACCAACAACATAACTTTATACGCCTCTTTATAACTCGTCTATATGCCTCTTTACAACAACAACTCTGCCTGATAGACAAATTGTCTATCACATAAACAATTATTTTTTTCATAAGAATGTTTGACTCTTAATTTGTAGTTCTTCTTTTTGTTAATGATGATGCCAATGAATTTTTAGAGTTTATGGCAAAAAAGAAAAAAATCTAGAACTACAGTTATGAAAACAGAGTGGGATTATTACTTGGAAGAAGATAATTTGTTAGTTACACAAGAAGTTGATATCCTATCATGGTGGAAAACAAATGGGTTAAAGTGTCTAACCTTTCAAGCAATTGCAAGGGATGTTTTAGCTATTCCAATAACAACTGTAGCTTCTGAATATGCTTTTAGTACTGGTGGAAAGATATTAACTTCTCACCGTAGTCGACTTCATCATATTCCTATAAAGGCTTTGATATGTACAAGAAGTTGGATATGGAATTCAAACCATCTAGGTAAGTTACTCAAATTTATTAATATTTATTGTTAGTATTTTTTCATGAATTCTCATTTAATATTCTACATTTGGTGTTTGTAGGTGCTAAAAAATTAAAAGAAAAAGATCTTCTCATGAGTGAAAATAAATATGATGAAGAAGGTACATTATATTCTAGTAATTAAAATTTTCAATTTCAATTATCATATCATATCTAATTTTTTTCATTTTTTTTCTATGTGTAGGTGGATCGAATGCAAATGAAACCATTGATCATTTGTAAAATTAATAAATATTTTGGTTATTATAAATTTTAGTAATGTGCAATTGTTTAGTTTTTATATAATTATTTGAATTTTCTCTAGTTGTTATTTGATACTTTAATTTGAGATTTATACCACTATAATATTTTTCTTAATATTTTACATCATCGAAAGAAAAAAGAGTATGTTATTTTAATATCATGATTCCTTTGTTGTGATTTTTAAAATTTTTTATTAAAATTTTTTAATTTATATTTGGAACAGTGAAAAAAATGAGTATGAGAATGGGTATAAAATATACCTATTTTCTGGTGGAGATGGAAATAGGTTAAAAATTGTATACTCGCTAAGTTTGGAGATGAGGATGGAGATGGAGATGAATTTTTATTATAAGGATGGAGATGAGATTATGATACCTGTACCCGCCCCGTCCCATTGTCATCCCTAAGTGTCAATATTCAATTATTTATTTATTGTTTTACACCATATTTTAATTAGTATTACTGTTATTACTGTATTAGTGCTAATATGTTATTATATTATTATTGGATATTATTATGTATTATAAATATTATTATTGAAAACCATCAAAGCTTTTGAACCGTTTATTTTTAAGATTTTGTTTCTAAATACTATATTATTTATTTATTGTTTAATATTATATTATTTTTATTATTTTTAATACTAATTATTCAATTTTTAATCTCCAGATTTTGTTCATATTTTAAATACGAATTTTTTCTCATAAATTAAAAATATCTTTAGAGTTGTTTAAAGACATTAAAATAATCCATTAAAAAGACTTCACTTTTTTACAACTCTTTTTATTTTGAATTTTAAATTCAAACTTAAGTATGTTTTAATAGCCTTTTGAAATTTGAAATTTCAAATTTAAAATTTAAATTTTATTACTATATATATTTCCAATTTTAAATTTAAAATTAATCTTGAAATTAGATTGAAATCGAAATGGTAAATATTTTCATATCTTTAAAATTTTAAAAATTTATAATTTTTTTTACATTATATTTTTTTTTATTATTATTATATTAAAATTGTTATTTTATTTTATATCTACATTATTATTAAATATTACTATTTTTTATAATATATTATTATATTGTTATGAATGATGAAATATTTTGAACTTTTGAATTTCTATATTTTTTTATCAGAAACATTAAAAATATTTATTAAAAAGACGTTCAATTTTTGTATATGTTTTATATTTTAAATGTTAAATTTAATTTTGTTTACGTTTTTTTACGATTTCTAATTTTAAATTCAAACTTTATTATTTTATATATGAAAAGATTTTTCTCCGTCTCTAAATTAAAAAGTAGAGAAAATCTCGTTTTTCAATGAACTAAATTAAAAAACACTTTAAAATGCACTATTAAACCATTTTAGAAATTTGAAATGAAATATTGTAAGGTTTTTTTGTTTATAGTATACTTATTTATAATATGGTGTGAATATATGAAGAATATTATCAATTTACTATGCAGCAAATGAATCCTCAGTGCAAAAATTATAAACAGACAAATTTGAATCTATATGTGTGAATACTGTATACATTTAAATATTTCAATTCAATATAATTCTGATTTTGTATATGATTCTTATTTTCATTTTGTATATAAGTTTTGTATTGATATTGAAAACCTCAAATGATAACATTTATGATTGGCAAGTTTAGAAATCTATATATGTTATAGGTAACATTTCATTTAATAAATATATGTGTGATTTATTATTATTTTAATCGTCTTATTTATTTAAAATAAAAAATTTAAAATTTAAAATCAACATACAATCTTCCAAATGTGATTGAATAATGAATTGAAGATTTATAATCTGAAAATTTGTTCAAAAATTTGAAACAATGATTACAAATAAAACTAAATATAAATATAAATAATAAATAATCAATAAATAAATAATAAATATTAAAAAAATAATGATATTTGAAATTCTGAAGTTGTAGTATAGTCACTTCCCAAAAGTTTTTCAAGTGTGAATATTGAATCATATATTATTAATATTTTGAAAAGTTAATTGTACCGTACCTAGCCAAGCTCAACCAAGTAAACAGTATACACGTCAAAACCACCTACCGTCTAGTACCCGGACACCACCAGCACAAGCCATCTAGGCAGGTAGCCGGTCGAAACCGACTACTTGCCTAGAAAGTTAACCAACATCAATACCCTATCTTCAATAGACCTCTAAGACCTGTTTTAGGACCAGGCCCACTCATGGCCCAAGCTGGGGCCCAAGCTGGAGCCCAAGACAAAACCCAGCCCATACGATAGTCAAACGTCATTAATGTTCTATAAATACACGTGGACCCCATCATTTAAAGGTACGCATTCATTAATTGCTGATTTGACTCCCTGAGAGCTTTGACTTACTTGAGCTTCGGAGATTCTTCTGCAGGTAACCCCTCCTGGGTCCAAGCCGACATCTATCGAATGGGAAGAGGCCAACTGAGGAGATAGCGGACTACATGGTAAGGTGACTCTTGTGCCTGACTTCTTGTTTGTTCTCTGTAGGAACATTAATATTCATGCATTTCTATTTTAAAATTAAATTTATAACAATAAAATTTTAATATTAATATTATTATTAAAATTTGTGGGAGAAGTTGGTCAACATTCAACTTTAATATTAGTATTATTAATTCATCTGAAAATTCAAATGTTAGACGGTGCAAACAAATGAAAATTGTAAATAATTTAGAACTAGAAAGGGTTAAATATGTTTTTAGTCATTCAAGTTTTAGTAAATCTTAGAATTAGTTCCTATTAGAAATCGTGAACCAATTTAGTCCCTCAACTCTAAATGCGAGGATTTAGTCGTTTTAACCAAATTAAATTTTATTAAGTTTATTTGACGTTTCAAACACATTTCCTTATAGTATTTTGGTTTGTTTACACCATTTGACACATGTTCGCTTCAATGTTAGCTGAGAAACACATTTAAAATGTCAAATAAACTCTAAAAAATTTGGTTAAAGGACTAAATCCACATATTTTTGAAGATAAGGGACGAAATTGGTGTCAGGTTTCTAAGAGGGACTAACTCCAATTTTCACTAAATGATTAAGGATTATCTTGTTCCTTTTTAAGATGATTGAATATGGTCTGAGTTGATTAAGAAAGCTAAGTGAAATCCCCACTGGACATTAAGATAGTAAGCTATCTAGATGTGAAGGTTCCTTTCACAAAGCTCACGAGAAGAAGATGATGGATTGATTCAAAACAAAAAGGAAATGGAAAACACATAAACCATAGAAAACCAAGAACAATTAAAGAAAGAAGAAAACATAAAATAGAAAGGAAAGAAATGGTAAAAATGTGAGAAGCACGCCACTACAAGGCTAGGCTAGAAGCCATGGCAACCTTTAAGATGAGTGGATGTGTGTCGCCACTTACTATGCAAGATAAGGCTTAAAAGTATTCACTCTCAAGGGAGGAAACTCTCGCAAATGGTTGAGACACAAGAGTGTTTTTACTTCAAAATGTTCAACCCTTGTACAAGTGGTAAAGCACCCCTTAAATAGAAGAGTTTAGGGGCCTATAAGAAAATAAAAGATACTTAAGGATGTCTCTACAAAAACCTAACCCTAGCTTCTAGAAACTGGGTAAAATAAGGTTACAAAATGAGAGACAAAAGAGCTAACTATGGTGTGTGCAAGACTAATTTCGTTCTAGCACTAATGGAGACCAAGAAGGTGTCTCATATGTCTCCAAAAGTGGTCAAAGTGTGCTAAAAACCAAGGAGACCAAAGGTACATAGGTACACTTGCTTTATGCCTTTTACTTTATGCTTTATGTCTTTGTTTTACTCTCTCCTCCACATCATTTATGCTCCCCAATCACCATGCGCCACCTAGCATTGCTTTCTTACTCCTAATTAACCTATAAAGCAAATAAACATAGATTAGCATGTTGGCTTAAGTCAAGTCAACTATAGTCAACAAGTCAAACCTAGTCAAAGGTCAACAAGTCAACTAAAGTTGATTCAACTAAGTCAACTTAGGGAATCAAAAATAACAAACACAAATGAAAGGGATGAAGGATTAGTGAACTTCCTTTATAAACATGCTTACTCTTCTTAAGCATGTGCTTCCATCCTTGGATGGGGTCAATCCTTCATCATCCTCCCCTCCTTGGAGAGAATTTGACCACAAATTCTTTAAGCCTTTGTAGATGGAGCTTGACTTGATTTGGGGGAGGATTTGTGCCTCCCTTTTATGAGCTCTTATTCCATCCTTTCTAAGGATATTACCCCTAGCTTTGGTTAGGCCATCTTTATTTTCTAGAGTACTCTTCCTCTCTTGCTTGTGCTTTGGGCCTTCCTTTTTTGGCTTGGGAAGAGAAGGAAGGGTGATGCACATCTTTCTTTGGGAGAATTTTTTTGTAGGAAAGTAACACCTTAGTGAAAGCTTGCCCCTTTTCTTTTTCTTCTTTATCTTTTCTTATTATATTTCTATCCTTATTAACTTCTTGAGGTGATAGAGGTTGTAAAGTGGTCTTTTTCCCATTTATGAAGAAAATGTATTGTTTGGTATGACCATCATGTAAAGTTTGTTTATCAAATTGCCATGGCCTACCTAGTAAGATATATGTGACTTCCATGGGAACAACATCACATAGCACCTCATCTTTGTAGCTTCCTATAGAGAAGTTAATTAGGACTTGTTTTTTGACATCTATTTCTCCCTCTTTACTTATCCAAGCAAGCTTGTAAGGCTTAACATGAGGAATGGTCTCTAAGCTAAGCTTTTCCACCAACCTTGTGCTAGCTACATTGGTACTACTTCCTCCATCAATAATTAGAGAGCAAACCCATTTGTTAATTTTGCATCTAGATTGAAAAATGTTTTCTCTTTCAGTTGGCTCAAGCTCACATTGATCTTGACCTATCATGCGCCTCAATAACATAGGGTCTTTCTCAAAAATTTTAGTTTTACTAGAGGAAGAAGATTCTTTTGAAAGAGAATGGGGAGATGAGTGTTCACTTTCAACATCATTACTCCTCTTTAAGATCATGGTCCTCTTGGTTGGGCAATTTAAAGCAATATGATTATAACCCAAACATTTAAAACATTTAATGGAACTTGATCTTGGAGAAGTGAAATGGTGAATGTGATCACTTGGTGACTTACTTTTACTTGGTGGTTCTTGATGAGAGTTAGAAGGGAACTTATCATGTTTCTTTTTATCCTTTCCCTTCTATGAGTGACTAAAGTAGTGGTTGGGTGAGTAACTCTTCCTTGCCCTTCTTTTTCTTTTCAATTGAATTTCAATCCCAAGGGCAAGTGTGAAAACATTTTCAAGAGTGGAGTACTCATACAACTCTACTTGGTCTTGTATGTCTCTCCTAAGACCACATGCAAATCTTTTTATTTTCTCTTTGTTAGTTTCTTTTATTTCAACCATACGCATTTGAGACTCTAATTCTTTAAAGTACTCACTCACACTCATAGAACCTTGGTGAAGCCTTTGGAGCTTCAAAAGAAGTTCCTTCCTATAGGAGGGAGGAACAAATTTAGTGTGCATAAGAGTTTTAATGTCCATCCAAGAAGCTGCGGGTGGCCCTTGGTCATAATTCTTACAAAATTTATGCCACCAAGCATTGGCATACTCCAAAAATCCTAAAACTACTAGATCAACTTGTGCTTGATCCTTTACATGATTTTCATTGAAAATTTGATCAACTTTAGCTTCCCAATCAAGGAAGACTTTGGGATCACTTCCACCATAGAACTTAGGAATCTTTGGAGTTTGCTTCTCTTGTGTTGGGTTGTGCCTAGAATGCCCTTTTTTCCTAGCCTCTCTTTCTTGCTCTTTAGCTTCAAGCCTTTGAATGTGCTCTTGGATTCTTAGGTAACTTTAGTCCTTTTCTTTTCTCAATTGTTCAAAGGACTCTTTCCTAGACAACTCCAAATCCCGAAGCAATCTCATCAATGTATTGTTTTTGTTTGGAGTAGGTGCATTTGATGAACTTGCCATGATTCCTACAACAAAACACTCAAAGCCAATACAAAATAAATGAATTAGGGGTTAGACAACATGAAAACCAAGACCAATTCCAACCCAAAATGCAACCCAAGGGTTTAGATCACACTCCCAAAGTAACAAGGCAAGGCTAGCACTCAAAATTCACCAAAGGATTGAAGAAAACACTTTTAAAAACTTGTGAAAAACCTTTCAAATGCAAGACAAGTGATTCGGCCACAACACCCCAAGCGTTTCAAGAAAAGAAAACTAGTAAGACAAAACAAAGAACACCTACTGACAAGCAAGAAAAGCACAAAAACAAGGAAAGCTAAACTCTAAAGAAGAAAAGTTTGAGACAAAACTTTTAACAAGACTAAAACAAGAAAAAAACATTTTAAAGACTTTATGGAAAGTACTTGAGAAGCATCTTCAAGTCTACATCATGCATACACCAAGAACGATCATAACCAAGTTAAAGCATGGAACTAATTAGCCAATATCACCCAATTCTCAAGTATGAAAACTAGTAGCATAACACCTAGTGAAAAACATACTTTTAGTTCACCAAGGAGCAAGGTTGCTCTCGGTTTTTAGGCAAAAATTGGTGCAAAATTTTCTTCTTTCACAACTAGTTTCATAAAATGGTGCGAAAGAGTTTTAGGTGGCTTGGACACTTAGTTCCTCAAGTTTTAGGCCAAAATCAATTTCATGGAGCATACATCTAGCAAGATATAAAGTGAAAGCAAGATTCAAATACTTGGAAAAAACAAGAATAAGAAAACTTCAAGTTAACTTATGACATATGACTCAAGCAAAAGTTAGACACATTTAAAGACTCAACATGACATACACAAAGACACAAACATGTAGCTATCATGCCTTTAAACTCATGGATTTGAGGCTCAATGACTAAGCATCCAAAGATATGTTATCCAACCACATTTAGGAGCTTAAAGAGGTGCAAAAACCATAGCCAAACTGCCACAACAGAACCTAAAAACGCTGATTCACGAATTCTTGGAAGATCTGACCTTTGCTCACTAATTTGATCATAACGTTCTCCACAGAACTCCAAATGTGTTGGTTCTTTTTTTTTCTAGAAACTAGACTCAAAGAGCTTTCTTTTGAGACCAAAAACGTAATTTTTGGACCGCTGAGCTAGTACAGTTTAATGTTTTAAAATCGTCACGTTTTCTGCCAGCACTATTTTTGTGTGTAATGGAAGTGGATTTGAACCATACAAAGATAGCTACAACAAGACAATGTTAGCACATGAAAAACACCATATTCAAGATAACCTAGGCTCTAGATACCAAATGATGAAGGATTATCTTGTTCCTTTTTAAGATGATTGAATATGGTGTGAGTTGATTAAGAAAGCTAAGTGAAATCCCCACTGCACATTAAGATAGCAAGCTATCTAGATATGAAGGTTCCTTTCACAAAGCTCAAAAGAAGAAGATGATGGATTGATTCAAAACAAAAAGCAAATGGAAAGCACATAAACCATAGAAAACCAAGAACAATTAAAGGAAGAAGAAACATAAAATGGAAAGGAAAGAAATGGTAAAAATGTGAGAAGCACGCCACTACAAGGCTAGGCTAGAAGCCATGGCAACCTTGAAGATGAGTGGATGTGTGCCGCCACTTGCTATGCAAGATAAGGCTTAAAAGTATTCACTCCCAAGGGAGGAAACTCTCACAAATGGTTGAGACACAAGAGTGTTTTTACTTCAAAATGTTCAACCCTTGTACAAGTGGTAGAGCACCCCTTAAATAGAAGAGTTTAGGGGCCTCTAAGAAAATAAAAGATACTTAAGGATGTCTCTACAAAAACCTAACCCTAGCTTCTAGAAACTAGGTAAAATAAGGTTACAAAATGAGAGACAAAAGAGTTAACTATGGTGTGTGCAAGGCTAATTTCGTTCTAGCACTAAAGGAGACCAAGAAGGTGTCTCATATGTCTTCAAAGGTGGTCAAAGTGTGCTAAAAAAAACGGAGACCAAAGGTACATAGGTACACTTGCTTTATGCCTTTTACTTTATGCTTTATGTATTTGTTTTACTCTCTCCTCCACATTATTTATGCTCCCCAATCACCATGCGCCACCTAGCATTGCTTTCTTACTCCTAATTAACCTACAAAGCAAATAAACATGGATTAACATGTTGGCTTAAGTCAAGTCAACTATAGTCAACAAGTCAAACCTAGTCAAAGTTCAACAAGTCAACTAAAGTTGATTCAACTAAGTCAACTTAAGGAATCAAAAATAACAAACATAAATGAAAGGGATAAAGGATTAGTGAACTTCCTTTGTAAACATGCTTAGTCTTCTTAAGCATGTGCCTCCATCCTTGGTTGGGGTCAATCCTTCATCACTAAAAGTTGAAGGACCAAAAACATATGTAACCCAATTAGAAATGATAGACCATGTAGAAAAAAAATAAACCGTAGACTTGTCGGGTAGAGTTGTCATGTTTTGGCACAAATTCATATCTCAAACTCTTATTTATAAACTTTTTCTTTGAATTAAAAAAATATAAATAGCTTAATAATTGACTTTGGTTGAAAATACAATTGCATTAAATACAATAAATATTTATTTTTAGTTTAGTAACGGTGACGAAGGATTATCTTGTTTCCTTTTAGATTTATGCACATGGTTATGAGTTATTTAAGAAAACTCAAGTAAATCCCCACTAGACATTAAGATAGCAAGTTATCTAGATGCAAAGGTTCCTTTCCAAGAGCTCAAAGGAAGAAGGGGATGGATTGCATTTTTTAACGCATACATAGCTGGAAACTTAAAACGTAAATGCAATAGAAACAAAGAAGAATAAAAAAAAATGGAAGAAAAGATAGTAAAGGCCATGGAAGTGGAGCACGCTACTCTTAGAGGGGCAAAGCCAAACTAAGCTCTAGAGATGAGTGATGTGGTGTTGCCACTTGCATAGGCAAGATAAGGCAAAGAGTTCTCCACTCCTAGAAGGAAGGTTAGCTCACAAAAATGATTGTTGAAACAATAGTGTTTTAATTCAAATGTTCAACCCTTTTACAATTGGTAGAGCTCGTCTTTAGGGGCCTCTAACACTACAAAAAAATAGCTATTACCGACGGTCTAAATCCGTCGATATGAACACATATCCGTTGGTAATATAAATTTTCTGACGGATTTTCGACGAGCCAAAATCCATCGGTAAAAGGGGCGTAGCTAATATACCGACGGATAACGCCCGTTGGTAATTACCGACAGCCTTATCCGTCGGTAATTATAGACGACATTATCCGTCAGTAATTACAGATGACATTATTCGTCGATAATTACAGATGGATAATACCGTAGGTAATTACCAACAGGCAGTATCCGTCGAAAACTCCATGAGTTTGGCGCATCATTTTCCGACGGATTGGGCGACGAAATAATCCGTCGGTAATTTCATTAGCATTTTAAGGTGCATTTTTTTTCGCATAGCTCACAAAATTTATCAAACCTGCAATTTCACAAATACAATCAGACTTGCCAATCTTATAATTATATTCCTAGCCAATCCAAACAGGTATCTTATACAGACATCACACGCATATATTATAAGAGTCTGCATATGAAAGTGAAATAAAGGTAAACATCTATCAATAACAATGTCATAGGTTATGTTTAACTAATGTAAAAGTAGACATAAGTAACAAACTCAATATAGAAAAAATTCCTAATAATCTACATAATCATCTGAATGATTTTCTTCTGTAGGGTCTGCTTGTTGCTCAGTCTGTGGCTAGACTGGAGTGGGCTGGACTGGAGTGGGTTGGACTAGAGTGGACTTTACTGGAGTGGGCTGGACTGTAGTGGGTTGTTGCTGGGGTGGTGTTGGGCCGGACTGTTGTTGTTGAAGACGGTTGTAGGCATTAACAAGTAGAAAGGCCATGACTAGATTTTGGAGGTTTTGAAACTGACTTCTCAAATTTTCATAAGCCTGATCACGTTCTTCTAGTCGTTGCATGAGTCGGTTCACGACCTCCTCAGCATTACTGGAAGAAGATGGTTGTTATTTGTGGATACCTCTTCCAACAATGAAACCTTTGCCAAGTTCTCCAGTGCCATATAGTCTTTCTTTATTTTTTTCGCCGACAACATCAACCCAGCACTGTGTCCTAATGACGTCTTCCTTATCAGCATCATCAGTATGCTCTGATGCATCAGCACAGGACCCTTGCTCAAATCTGACCTTTGAGAGTCTAGTTGAAAATTCTTGTTGCTAAAGAAAACATTGACAAATTAGTTAAATAAGATACAACATTTAAGTTTAAAGGAAATAATAAATAGTAAAAGGATTTCCTTACATGTGTTCTTCGAGACCTTTCATCAACAAACTGGCCAGATCCCTTGCGAAGATGAGTTTGGTAAAATACCTCATCAATATATGCCTCTTGCCCCAACTCTTTTGCCTTTAACAAAATAAAGAGTTATATGTATACGTCGGTTTTAAAAGAAATAAATTATATCATAATATGAAAATAAAAAGAATTAAGGTTTATACAATACGAATGACATGCTCATGAGTGTTAATGGCCCCACATGTGTGTAGGATCCCACCCTTTTCTGAAGCTCTATTCCTCTGGGTTGTAACACATTTATTGCGATAAGAAGGAGAATTTCAATGTTCTAGCAATCGATTCCAGATATAGTCCCCAATCCAATAAGCGCTCTCTAGCAATCCGGGCGTCTCTAAACATCTCAGATAGCCTATAAGATGCTCTGGTGTGGAAATTTTTTTAATTTGACCTTTGTGCTCAGGTCTCCATTGAACCGACCTCTGTAATAATAAATCAAGTACATATGATCTTGACAACACAATATGCATGGTGTTTAAAGTCTAATAGCAGTTAACATCTATTTTTCATTTGAAATACATACATAAATACATGATGAAAATAAGTTTCATTACGTTTTACCTTAAATATTTGCTAGAAAGGTTCTTTCTCTTCTGGAGGTATGGCTCCCCATGATGGCCAAGGCGAAAGGAATTGTTGCTTAATAGATCTTGTGATGGCTTGAGAAGCAACTCTAGAAGGAACAAACCTAAGCATAAATGCATCAAAGTCATCAAAAAGAAAGCAAAGCAAATAACAAGTGATGGCATACAAATTAGTATTTAAGATAATCGTATATTACCCTCCATTAAAAGGCTCAATCATCGGTCGCTCATGGAGGAGGGTCAACATCATCATCAACAGCTGAATCAGAAGCATCTGCTGCAGGAGCAACATCAGGAGAGGGATTAGAGGATGAGGAAGGTCTATAAGAAGTGTGAACCATGATAAGGGATGGTCCACGATGGGAAGGTTCTTCGTCTTCTTCTTCTTCTTCTTCTCCATCTTCTTGTATTTCTCCTTCCAATTCTTCAGGAGCACCATCAAAGTCATGCAATGTAGATACACTATCAACTTCAATTATTTCATGGGCATGTGCCATTTCATCAACTTGATAGGGAATATCCTCTTCCACCTCATTTGACTCAATGCGACCCCTAGGCTTAGTTTGTATCGCAACACACCAACCACTTTTGTCGATGCTCCAAAATGCTGGAAATGGGACATAGTAAACTTGTCTAACATTATTTGCTAGAATGAATGGATCAAAAGGTCGGTATCTTTTACTCATATCAAGTTCCACAATATTATATCTAGGATTCACCCTTGTACAATCTCTAGAAGGATTAAACCATTCACAATAAAAAATAACTACTTTCTTTAAAGAAGTACAACTGTTGTACTCTAGCTCAAATATATTCCATAAAAATCATCACAACCACCCTTTGTAATGACCTTGACGTACACACCACAATTAATTATCTTCTTTCCTTTCGACCATTCATTAGTGTGAAACTTGTACCCATTAACAAAGTACGTGTGCCATTCTTCTACGCATCTCATGGGCCAATTTGCCAAATCCCTTAAATCTTGATTTTTGGGACTTAATGGCACATTATAAACCTACAAATATGCAACAATAAATTGTTACATGAATTTCGATAACAACAATTTGTTTAAGAAACAAGAGCATACATACTTGATGTTTGAACCAATAAAGAAACTCTAAGTATATTCGAGCAGAAGAAGTTCCTTCATGTACTTGGTTAGCCATAACGAATGAGCTATTAGATAAGAATACAATTAGTAAGTATATAAATTTCCTGATTAAGGTGCAGAGATTGAGATTAGAACATACTCAATGTACGATTTAACTTCAGCACAATTGATTAACACATGGACATGAGTAGAGTTGAATTCAACATCAGTTAACCAATAAGTCAACTCCTTGCCTGCGTGATGACCAACTTGTTGAAACACTGATAATGTTGAGTCACATGTTTCATTTTGCTAGTGTGTTTCATTTCTAACATTGCTAGGCGACAAGATGAAGTTATTGAAATAATGAGAACAAAAATATGTTGTTTCACGATGCAAGTAGGTTGCACAAATTGATCCTTCCACTTTGACTTTGTTTTTTTATAGAACGTTTCGATTCCCTCATAAATCTATAAAACCTCTGAGTGGCTTCATTTGGAGACTCTTCTAAACGACTATTGTCTTGTTGTTCAAATGAAACATGTCGATTAAGAGCATCATTCACCATTTCTTGCATATACATAAATTGATCTATCTTAGAGGTGTGTGCAACAACACTTGAACTATGAAGACAATTTTCTTATGCAGTCAAATCAACAGGGGGCATTTCTTCACCATGAATTGTCCAAATCTTGTAATTTGGCATGAATCCTTTTTGGTATAGATGAACTTTAACCACCTCGTCTTTCAAAATTTTAGTGCATTGGCACTTTAAGCATGGGCATTTAATCCCTCCATCAAGAGCATAATATTTATATTGTCGAGCCGTCCAAACAAAGTCTTCAACTCCTATGAGAAAATCTTCCTTCAAACTTTTTCTTCCAAGATAACAACAATCATACATCCAACCATGGTGGATGGGAACTTCGACCATGTCCTAGGACAAGCCAAAGGAGGAAAATGTTATTTTACATTATGCTAGTGCAACGAAGTACAATTATCAAACATGGGACTTAAGTAATAAACCTATTTCTACTTAAGCCCATGCATGTAGAAGGCAAAGATAGAGGGTGCATGAATAATTTCTTCATTCTAGCACACCTCTAGTTAACTTGATTTCAATTTTTGCACCAATATTATAGTCCAATTCGGCCATGTCCTAGGATAAACCAAAGGAGGAAAATATTATGTTACACTGCATAAGTGCAACAAAGGACAATTATCAAACATTGGACTTAAGTAATAAACTTATTACTACTTAAGCCCATGCATGTAGAAGGCATTTGATCTCAAGGTAAACTTGATTTCAAGGTAGCAATTATATAAAGCAATTGGTATTTGCTATAATCATACTTCAATCATATATATTGAAACAACAAAAACAAATTACAATGAAAAATACATACCAAAAATAGTAGAGAAGGGTTGAGGTTGAGTCAAAGAAGAAGGAACTACACAAAAGAAGATAGTCAATGTATTTGTAAAATAAGAAGCCATTTAGAAAGTTGACTAAACTTTGACTTTTTATTTGAACCTTAAATGCAAGTGAAAACTGATGGAGAATTTTTAGGGTGCTTTAATACACATATTCTAATTAACAAAAGAAAGGTGGAGAAAAGATCACAACTTAGAATTAACAAGGTAATTCAAGTTTGCCTAGTCAAAAACCAAAAAATGAACTAGAAATTGGCCAAAATGAGCTAAGACTACCAAATTAGTAAAGGAACTGTCAAGCAATGATGTAAAACACATTCTAATTAGTATAAGAATGATGAAAACTAAGGCCAAAGTGAGGAATAACATGGAACACAAAAATTCATATGTGGAGGCTAACTTGTGTGACTTAGTTTATGCATAAGTAGTCTACCACTCACAACTTAGTTAATGTTTTTCTCATTGAATTAGAGTGGCTAACTTTGTGGCTTAGTTTGATGCAAAGACAGTGATCCCATGGCAGAAAATGCAGCTGAAACAGTGGCCAAAATAAGCACTAAATTGGATGAAAAGTTGCTAAGTTGACCATGAGTTGACTTTTTGCATTTTTTTCTCTAATATGATATCTATGAAAACTAGTAAAAACAAAACCAAGAACCTACTCAACAAACTTAAAATGACAAAAGGAACCTAAGAAATAACTCAAAACTGAAATCCTACCTAAAACTCAAACTTTGACTACCTAAAATCTCTAAAAACACACTAAAACTAGGCTAAAAACTATGGTTATGCTAAATCATGGTAGAAGTGGATAGAAACTACCTGGACAAGGTTAAAATGACTTAAGAAAACTTAATCCTAACTCACAAACTGTCTCCTACAAGATTTACACAAAATCACAAAATCACTACCTAAAACCAAGACTACTCTACTAAATTAAGTCTTTCTATGTGCATGTACTACCCTAACATATGAAACTTTAATTTAACTATCCACACAATTTGCTAATTCCAAAATATGACTACAAAACAATTCACATAACTAAAAATAACAACAACTCGAAATCTAAGTCCTTAAGACCTAAAACTACCACTAAACTATGCTAAAATTGCGAAAAATTAGAAATTAAGTACACTAGTGCATATAACTCTTGTAAAACTACTTGGACAAGTTCTAATTAACAAAAGAAAGGTGGAGAAAATATCACAACTCAGAATTAACAAGGTAATTCGAGTTTGCCTAGTCAAAACCAAAAAAAAATGAACTAGAAATTGGCCAAAATGAGCTAAGACTACCAAATTAGCAAATGAATTGTTAAGCAATGATGCAAACACATTCTAATTAGTATAAGAAGGATGAAAACTAAGGCCAAAGTGAGGAATAACATGGAAAACGAAAATTCATATGTGGAGGCTAACTTGTGTGACTTAGTTTATGCATAAGTAGTCTACACTCACAACATAAGCAGTTCAAAATACATGCATCTATATAGAGATGATGTTGCTTTTCAAATGGTTCCAACTCATGTGGGGTAGTGAAGGCAAGTAAATGTGAACATATCAACATTTTTTTGTGAGTTGTGAAAATGGACATGGTTGTTTTGTTGGGAAAACAAAAGGGTGAAGGTCAGTAAGAGTGATTATCGATAAGAGAGAGTGGGTGGGGCCAACATGAAAAGTTCCACATAAACACAAGACATGAGAATCCTATATAGGACTAAAATAAAATTTAGAAACTGCATAGGTCATTTTCTACAGCAAGATATTATGGGTGTGTGCAAAAAAAAAAACCAAAACACAAAACACTGGAATGTGATCTTTCTATCCAAATCAACCACATGCCATGATAAGAGTTAAACCCTATTAGGCTAATGCAGCAATAATGAAAACAAGCCAAAGTTGGCATCTCCAAGTCAAGTACAACTACACTTCTATGTTTTCCTTTCCATTTCGATTATTTCAATCTCACATGCTTCACATCCTTATTATTATAGGTATTTAATTTTCAGGTTTAAGAGGCATGTTTTTTGTACAAATAATTATCATGAAATTAAGCTTCTAATGACAACAGCAACATGCTCTATCACATTAAATTCAATTCAGATGCTTAAAATTACATTCAATTCAGATGCATATCACATTCAATTCATATCATATTCAATTCAGATGCACTGTAGTAGGAAGAAAACTTAAAGGAAAACGGGTACCTCCGCGATAGCCCAACATCACCAAACCCCCACGGTCAGAGCACCTCAACGGTCGGAGCAACACCAAACACAACACTCTTCTTCCACAACAACCCCTTCTCCGTAGAAACCCCCACTCACCCAGAAGCCTAATTCGAATTCCTCTCGCCATAAAAATGGAAGCAACTATCAGCACAAAAATGATTGGTAAAGATGAATTAAAAGGTTGGATGATTGCTCAAACAATAAAACCCTTACCCGAACAGCATTACCGAAAACTATGTTTTGAGTTTCGCAATGGGAGGAGGCCAGCGACAGCGTTACTGGAAGGATGTTGTCACGACACAGATTGGGAGTGGAACAACAACGAAAGTGGAAGTAGCACGGGTGGTGACAATGGCGGCGACTACGGTGATGCCTTTGGAGGAGAAGAACTACATTTTGCAATAGGGAAGGATAGTGACTACGATACCGGAAGGAGGCCATCACGGCGACAATTGGGAGTGGCGAGGTAGCAGTAGTGGCAGTAGCAACAGGCGACCACAGGGGTGGGAACAGGGGCGGCGATTTTGGTGGTGATGCGTTTGGAGAAGAATACAAAAGATGAAAAAAAGGCTAACTAGAAAAGCAAGGAAAACCCTAATTCTAGAAGCATCTCCAAGCTAGCACAAAATGAAATGATGATGTGTCTTCCCATGTGGATTCTCGGCCTAGGAGGGAAAATGAGACAAAAGTGGTCTCCAAATCATGCTAAAGGGGCATAAAGAACAAAAGAGACAAAAGGTACAATGTCTATTTTTGCTTTATGCTTTTTGCTTTTGCTTTACTCTCTCCTCCACATCATTCATGCTCCCTAATCACCATGTGCCACCTCTCATGCTTCTTTCTACTAAAATTAACCTACAAAACAACTTAAACAAGGATTAGCATGTTGGCTTAAGTTAAGTCAACTTTGGTCAATGAGTCAACCATAGTCAAAGGTCAACAAGGCAACCAAAATTGAGTCAATGAAGTCAACTTAGGGAAATCACAAAATTAAGATGGAAAATAAAGAAATAGACATAAAAGAAAGATCTTCCCCTTTAGTCATACTTCTTGTAATTCTTCATGGGGAGTCTCCATAGGTCATTGAGTGGTCAATCCTTCATCAAACGGTGTCATTATTCAATTATTTATTTATTATTTTACACCATATTTTAGTTAGTGTTACTATTATTACGGTATTAGTGCTAATATGTTATTATATTATTATTAAATATTTTTATATATTATAACATATGATATTATTAAGAACCAACTTTTGAACATTTTATTTTTAAGATTTTGTTCCTAAATATTATATTTTTTTTGTCTCGTATCACATATTTAATTTTTGTTATTTTTAATTGTAATTATGTACGTATTTTCACTAAATCTTTTAAATTTTTCAGCTTATGATTTTGTTCTTATCTTAAATACAAATTTTTCTCATAGATTAAAAATATCTTAGAGTTTTTAAAGACATTAAAATGATCCATAAAAAAGACTTTGTTTTTTACAAATTTTTAGGATTTTGAATTTCAAATTCAATCTTAAGTAAGATATTCTCATAACTTTTTGAAATTTCAAATTTAAAATTTAAACTTTATTACTATATATATTTCAAATTTCAAGATATGAATGTTTGTCTTTAGTAAGATTGAAATTCAAAATTTTATAATTTTTTGTAAAATATATTATTATTATTATTATGTTAATATTATTATTTTTTATAATATATTATTATATTGTTATAAATATCAAATCTTTTGAACTTTGAATTTTTATATTTTTAATCAGAAAAATTAAAAACATGTATTGAAAAGACTATTTTTGTATATGTTTTATATTTTAAGTGTTAAATTTAATTTTATTTAATTTTTTTTACAATTTGAAATTTTAAATCCAAACTATATTATTTTATATATATTAAAAGAGATTTCTTATTCTCTGAATTAAAAAGAGATTTCTTATTCTCTGAATTAAAAAGAGTAGAGAACATCTCAATTTCCAATAAAATTGTACCATACTAGCCAGATTAACCGCCATGAACTAATGGCTGAGTTAGCCATTATATCACGATACTCGGATTACACCGCTAACTTATAGATAAACTGCTAACTTAAAGATAGACCGCTAACTTATAGATGCACTGCTAACTTATAAATAGACCGCTAACTTATAGATGGACCGCTAACTTATTAAAAACCCACTAACTAAGTTCTTATCGAACTTAAAATAACAATTACATGACGACCATATTCACTAAACTACACAGTCTTTCCTTAACCAGTAGTCTGCCTACTTTAACTTTGAATAAAATAGTTAAATTGTAGGGGAAACGTGGAACCTAAAGCCTATGCTTAATCAGGTCCATATGAGCCCAATGGAGGCATAACCCATTATTTAAAACTAGTAAAATAAGGTTAATCTCCTATAAATAAGAGTGGAGGCTAGCAATAAAAGGTACGCAATTCATTAGTGCTAAAAATTGAGATTTCATTTTTAGAGCTTTTGCTTACTTGATCGTCGGAGCATTTTCTGTAGGTAACTCCAAAATTCACCCTTCAAGCAACAAGATATGGGGACATCCCAAACAAGGCCAGAGAGCTTCCATCCGAGATGTTCAAAGATTGGGGTAAGTGATGGACGTCCTTGGAGTAGGAAAGGAAGGAAATCCATGGAGAATGATGAGGAGAAGATGGAGTGCAGCAGAATTTGGAGAATTAGAGGAAAGTAGCTCTCGGAAATGGAGAATTTGGTAAAGATGAAGAGTAGAAGTGGAGCTATGGTATGGAAGGTGGCTAGAGGAGATGAAGGAGAAGGTTAGCCATGTATGCTCTCAAATTAATAGAAGTGTGGAGTGATCTCAAACACTAGCATCTATTAGCAATTCAAGAGTAACCATTACAATATTTGAGTGGCTCTATTTATAGGCACATGGCCGGCCAAATGAATAGAAAATGCAACAAAGATGAAATGCAAATGTAGCTTGGAGAAAAAGCTTGATTGTAGACCATGTGATGTAGTAGATGAGTCTTGATGATGCCAAGTGGCGTATCACACTCTCCTTGCCCAAGTCACACGCACCATGCTTCCATCACATTCTCCTTGCTTAGTTCATGCTTTGCTTGCATCCAAATGGAGAGTCACTCAAGAATTCTCGGCCAAAGGTAGCACATTGGGCTCGACCCAATTGATCCCAAAAAGTGTTCTAGCTTTTATTGAAAGCAAAACCTAAACAATGGCCCAATTTAAATCTAGACTACTTCCTTCATGCATCATCTCATATTTTAGATATTTCTTTAGCCCATGTGAATAATGTAAAAAGCCCATGATTGACTTGATCATCTTGTGAGAGGCCCATGTGAATCTCTCCAATCATGCTTCTAGTGATTGGGCCTTGATGTGGGCTTGGGCTTGTTGATGCATTTGAGGTAGGGCTTGTTAGGGTCACATCAGTAAGATAAGATTTGAGTCCTATAATAATATGTTATTGTTTCTGCAGGAACAATTGGTGCCCACTGTGGGGCCCAAATTGACTTATTACCAAAGCAATCCAAGAGTGTTTGAATATTTCAACTCGTAGCAAATTTAGCGAGATGAGGGAAGCTAGGTTAGGATCCAAAGATGTCGGCATTAACTAGATTAACCTTACTGCCATCCTCAAAGGACAAGCCAAGATGCAGCAAGAATTCGTTGAATTCAAAAAACGTAGTGTTGAGGAGATGGAAGCCCTAAGGCAGGAAAACTCCCGCTTGAGGAGAAAGGCAGAAATAGATGTTGCGCATAACAAAGGCAAGGAGAAGGAAATCCATGTTGAATTCAAAACTCCCATATATCAGGTAACAACATAAGAGAGCGAGTACAACCCTACCCCCATACCTTCACCACAACCCATCACAATATCACCCTCTCGACCGCTATCAGCCACCTTGTAACCGTAGGCAAAAACAATCGTCGACATCCTTTCGATAACGGCAGTTAGAGGACACAGACCTAGACTAGCACGTGAAGATCTATGTGACTCATGTCGGCCTATATACAAGTGAATATGTTATAATGTGTAAATTCTTCCCTACAACCCTCAAAGGGCCAACCTTGGAGTGGTTCACGACCTTGCCCCCGTATTCATACACTGTTTTGATACCCTATCTAATCTCTTCTTCACCTAGTTCAGAGGTAGTCATCCCCATCAGGCCACCCCACTATCCCTCCTCAGTGGAAGGCAAGAACAAGACGAGACATTGAGAGCCTTTATCGATCGGTTTGGTAAGGCGGCCTTGAGAGTCAAAAACTTAACACAAGATGTGGTCCTAAAATGCATGGCCCTGGCCCTCAAACCTGGACCATTCACAAATAATATTTGCCTCCAACCTCCTACCATCATGCATGAGCTAAAACTACGAGTAGCTGATTACATGCACATGGAAGAAATGAAGACGCTATAGACTAAGTTTCGCACTGACTTGCAACCTGTTGAAAGAAATGCTGAAAAAGCTTTCGCAAGAACGAATCCCAGGCCTAAGGATCCCAAGCCACCAAGATATTCACGATACACACCCCTAAGTGCCTCACCCTCGCGTATCCTAGAAGAAGCATTACAAACGAATCTTATTCCTGAGGTAGGATTATCTTGTTCCTTTTTAAGACTTATGAATATGGCGATGATTGATTAAGAAAACCAAAGAAATCCCCACTGGACAATAAGATAGCAAGCTATCTAGATGTGAAGGTTCCTTTCCAAGGTTCTAGAGAGGAGGAGAATAGATTAATGGAAAGTAAGAAACCAAAAGGAAAAGCATATAATAGAAACAATATAAATCGAGAAGAGTAAAGAAACATAAAATGAAAAGCAAGGGAAAAGGGAGGAATGGATGATTCACGCCACTACAAGGCTAGGCTAGAAGAAGCCATGACAACCTTGAAGATAAGTGGTGTATGCCGCCACTTGCCAAGGCAAGATAAGGCTTGAAAGAACTGTACTCCCTAAGGAGAAATGCTCTCACAAAAAGGTTGAAACACAAATTGTATAAATTCTCCAAAATGTTTAACCCTTGTACAAGTGTTAGAGGTCCCCTTAAATAGACAAGTCTAGTGGTCCCTTAGCAAAACAACTAAGTTAAAGGATTACAAAAGAAATTTAGCATGTTCTAGAAAGTAGGTCATCCTAGGGTGCACATGGGTGAATTTTCTTCCAAGCCATCTAGGTGGCAAGTCTTCATGGCCAAGGCTCATAAAGGAGGGTTCTAAAACTTTCTAGAAGTCATGGTGTCCAAGGCATTGGGGCCTCCCCTTTCTAGATGCTTCTAGAAAGTCTTCCTTCTCTCACTTCCTTAGGACGCCAAGTGTCTCCTATGTGGTCATCCTCCTTTCTTATTCCTACAAAAGCAAATTAAGGAATTTATTAGCATGTTAGTTTAAGGTTAAGCTAATCTTGGGTCAACAAGTCAACCCTTAAGTTAAGGTTAACAAGTCAACTCAAAATAGTCAACCACACCAATTTCAAGAAATTGAAACTAAAGAAATGCAAAATAAAGATAGAGAGGATAATGCCTTCATTTTTGTCATGCTCCTAGTGATCCTTCTAGAGTTGGCCTCCTTAGAACTTGATGAGGTGGTCACATCTTCATCAATTCCCCCTCCTAGCAAAACCCTTAACCCGCCGAGCGCTGATATGTCCAAACATTACATATGCCACCGCAATAATGACCACACCATGGATGAATGTAAAGCACTGCAAGATAAGATAGAAGATTTGATATGTTTTGACCACCTGAAGCGATTCGTTAGAAGCGACGGAGAAGGAAGCTCGCAGTTATGGTATAGTCGGGAAACGAATCGCACAAACCACCAGCCTGGCAACAGGATTAGAGATTAGTAGAGATAGGATCCCGCCTCATTTTGATAAGTCAAATAATGTTGCCAAGTATGCAAAGCTCTAACAAGGGCATATAACTCTTTGTCAAAAGTGGAATAGTTTCCCACCGCCCCTTTCAACCGTTCACTGAAATAGGCTATATGATGCCCTTCCTACAAGAGAACACCGCATATGCCCACATTTGAAGCATCACACTCTATCTTAAAGGATTTGTCAAAATTTGGTAAAGCTAAGATAGGTACATGTGTGAGTTTGTATTTGAGACTATCAAAAGCATCTTGTTGTTCCTTTCCCCACTTAAACCCCACATCTTTCTTAACATGTTCATTTAGTGGAGATGCTATGGTTCTAAAATCCTTGACAAACCTCCTATAGAAATTAGCCAAGCCATGAAAACTACGTACCTCACTTGCATTCTTAGGGATGGGTCAGTCCCTAATGGCTTTGATTTTTTCTTCATCAACTTTTACCCCTTTTGAGCTAACTACAAACCATAGGAAAACAATTTCATGAGTACAAAAAATGCATTTGTACTTATTGGCATATAGTTTTTCCTGCCTCAGTACTTCTAGAACTTTCTTTACGTGGCACATGTGTGAATCAAGTGTTTTGCTATATATCAAAATATCATCAAAATATACAACCAAAAATTTACCAATGAAATTCCTCAATACATGGTTCATTAACCGCATAAAGGTGCTAGGTGCATTGGTTAACCCAAAAGGCATAACCATTCATTCATACAAGAAAAATTTAGTTTTAAAAGAATTTTTCCATTCATCTCCAACTCTCATCCTTATTTGATGATAACCACTTTTTAAATCTATTTTGGATAAATAACAAGCATCGTGCATTTCATCAAGCAAGTCATTAAGTCTAGGGATAGGATGGTGATACCTTATAGTGATATTGTTGATGGCTCTACATTCACTACACATCCTCCACGATCCATCTTTCTTAGGTACCAGAATTACTGCATAGCACAAGGACTCAAACTTTCCCGAATCCATCCTTTTTCCAAAAGTTTCTCCATTTGTTTCTGTATCTCTTTGATTTCTTCTGGATTACTCATATAGGTTGGCCTATTAGGAAGGGATGCACCCGGAATGAGATCTATATTATGCTCAATACCCTTTTGAGGAGGTAAACCATGAGGGATGTCTTGAGGAAAGACATCATGATATTCTTTGAGAAGTTGTTCCATACCTAAAGACAAATAAGCTTGTTAGGCATAAGCAAATATAAGGGTTGTTTTGAAATCAACACTCTGTTGAGCTCTTTTTCTCTCAAGAAAAGACTTTTATCACTCTTTACTTTTTTTAGTTTCCTTTTTTTGTATCTTTCTGGAATTTTCTCTCTTCCTTCTTTTCGCTTTTGCTATCTTTTCACTCGCATCTTAAGCTGATCCTCACAAACCTCTCTAGGAGATAAAGGTGTTAGGGACACCTTTTTGCCCTTAAACAAGAAAGAATACTTATTGGCTAGACCATTATGGGTTACCTTTCTATCACATTGCCAAGGCCTCCCCAACAGTAAGTGACTCGCCTCCATAGGTACCACATCACATACTACCTCATCAACATATTTACCGATAGAAAAAGCAATGTTCGCCTGCTTATCTACCACCAATTCTCCATCCTCACTCAACCATTGCAAAGCATAAGGACTAGGGTGTATAGATGTCACCAAACCAAGCTTCTCCACGAGCCGTTTACTTGCTACATTTGTACAACTACCTCCATCAATGATGAGGGAACACACCTTTCCCATAACCATACATCGAGAATGAAAAATATTTCTTCTCTGGGTCTCATCTTCCTCCTTGTTCATACTACCTAACAATTGCCTAAGCATCAAGAGATCTCCCTCCAAATGGGGGACTTCACACTCATTTTCCTCCTCATCACTATTAGATGATTTAGATGATTCACCCGTGGAATGCTCACTAATGTACTCACCATTCGCCAACAACATCAAAGTTCTTCTGTTGGGACATTCAGCTGCGATATGTCCTCTACCAAACATTTAAAAGATTTTATTGCACTAGAACGTGAAGAATCATCATTTTTAGCTTGAGAAGTTACTTTACCATTTGAGGACTCCTTTTCCTTAGATTTAGGAATGGTAGAAGTAGCCCCCTCCTTCTTATATTTCTCCTTATCTCTCAATGACCATGAGATGGATGACTTCCTATAGGCGCTTCTTCTCTTGAGCTGTTGTTCCACTCTGGTGGTTTGGTGAATAAGATCCTCCAAGGTCTCATAATGGTGCATTTCCACCACATCTTGAATCTTCCTATTTAATCCATTCAAGAATCTAGCCATTGTAGCCATATATGTTTCTTCCACTTCAGCTTTCATCAAGGTGACCTCCATCTCTTGAACATACTCTTCAACACTTTTATTTCCTTGTGTAAGTCTTTGTAATTTGTTGAAGATCTCTTTTTTATAATAAGGAGGCACAAATCTTTCCTTCATAGCTACCTTTAATTGCTCCCATGTAGAAATTGGCAACCGCCTTCTTCTAGCTATGTCCACGATGATTTGATTCCACCAATTCATAGCATAGCCTTCAAACTCCAAGGAAGCCATAAGCACCTTATCATCATCTTCATAATCATAAGAGTTAAAGATTTGGTCAAGCTTCATTTCCCATGCCAAATCGGCTTCCGGGTCATTAGCTCCATTAAATTTAGGAATTATAATCTTCCTCCACATCTTATCTCTTCGAGGTGTGTGGTTCTCGAACTCCTCTCGTCTTTGGCCTTGCCTTGGCTTAAAACCATGCTCCTCCTCATCATTGTCCCTCCTAAGCATGTGGTTCCCAAATACCTCTCATCTTTGGCCTCTTTGTGGCCTAACAACATGTTCTGCTTCATCATTATGAGAAGAATGGTCTGAATCATGATGTCTCCTTCTTCTTCTCTCCATCCCCTCTAATCTCACGCTCACATCTTCATTAGACTTTTGGAGCCTTTCGAACTGTTGTTGATTGTGTTGTTGCATTTGATTCATTTGTAATATGAGCTTATTAAGTGCAACCATGAGTGTCGTAGTCTTAGGTGATACAAGATCACTATTCTGGAAAGAAGTCATGTCCTGCAAGCAAATGTTAGCAATAATAATCTTTTTTCCTTTTGGACCTCACCACTCTACTAAGTGTTTCACTCAATTTCCCACTCGTGTATCACACTTATAGGCTTTTTCTTGAACGTACTCTCTTGCCTTTTACCACTCAAATTGTCTTTAGTGCAAAGAACTCTATTAGCTTAAGCAAAGAGTGAACAAAAAATGTGAAGAATGTTTCGAGATCTAAATCTTGACTTAAGAGGACAAAGAAAATTCAAAACTCTAGACAAAACTTCAAGGAATTTTAAAGACATAAAACAAGAAAATTAAAATTAGAAAATAATAGGACTACCAAAGAGATTTAAATGATACAACACGGAGACTCTAAGAGAAAGACTGATTGCAAGTAGATATCAATAAACCACAAATAAAATTGCAATAAAAGTTGTGTTAAACTCCCTTTTTTTGGATCCTTCTTTCTTTTATATTTTTTTGATCCACAATATTATTTTTTTTTGTTTTTTTTTTTGCAGTTCAACACAAAAACAAACTTAAACAATTGATCCTTCAAACCCTCATACTCATGTAAATCAAAGTAAGTGCAATTGCAAATCCCAAACACAAAAATAAATAATTTCCACGAATAAAATGTAGAAATACACAATTTAAATAGAGAACAAAAAAGAAAAAAAAAACGCCAAATAAAAAAAATTCAACCAAATTGGAAACAACCTTAGGGGTTTTACTCTTTACAAAGGAAACAAACAAAATTTAAAACAAAACACAGAAAAAGCAGACATTGAAAAATTGTAATTTTTTTTTCATATGACAGAAAAATAACATAGAAAAGGAAATTCAAACCAGAACTTTGCTCTAGATACTAGATGATATGATCCTATCCAGGAAAGAGTATGTTTGTTTCTGAATTTGAATCCTCAAGAGGCACGACACGAATAAATCAGAGAAGAACGCGGAATAAGATAGAGATGGAGGACGCCACAATCTAACAGATTGATAAGTCAAGTGAAGATTCGCCACAAAGATGTTAATCTTTGATAAAAACCAGAGGCCTAAGCCAAGAACAAAGAGAACCCTTTCTTTAATGAAATCAAATTCAATATATGACTAAAAGTGTCTACAATAGTTTTTGGTACCTCTCTATATAGGTACATGAGTTTAAGAAAACCTAAGAACCCTACAAGAAGGCCCAAACCAAAACATAAACTAATTTATAAAAGAAAGCCCAAAGCCTAAAAACATAACTTATTTTCCAAAAGAAAACCTAAAGTTTAAAAGTATAAATTAATTTCCTAATAACTATCCTTCAAGAGTGCTCCAAGCCATGATCTTCATATCCTTTGAATTTCCACTTGTAGTTACTTGTAGTATTAAGAGTCTTGAATAGATGTGATTTTCCAATCTCTTGCTCCTTGCCCTTGTCATAGGTCCTTTGAATTGTAAAGGTTCATCTTCAAGTTCTTCTTGTATGGAATCTAGCGATAGTCCTCTATTAGGCCACCACTAAGAGGCACCATCAATACAATTTTCCAGGGATTCGTAGGTGGCGGAACCACGACATCAACAAGGAAGCGACACCTAAGAAATATACAATCCGTAAACATAATAACCTGCATCTATAGATGAAGGAGAATCTCGCCCATAACATTCACTGACGTCGATTTTCAAGGCGTGGATCCAAACCAAGACAATCCAATGGTGATGACGGTGGAAGTCGAGTACTTTGTAGTAAAAATGGTGTTGGTCGACCAAGGTAGTTCGGTAGACATTCTCTACTAGAAAACCTACCAAATATTGCAAATTTCAAAAGGAAGCAATGTCCCTGTATGACAAGCCAATTTATGGTTTCTCTATAGAAAGGGTATGCACCAAAAGGTACATTGACCTGTATACAATCTTTTGCGAAGGCAACCAGATGAAAACTATGCTTGTGCGATTCTTAGTCGTTGAATCACACACCTCGTACAAAGTCTTATTAGGGAGACCTTCTCTCAACACCTTGGGAGCAGTAGTATCGACCCCTTATCTCGCTATGATCCCAACAAGCCCAAGCTCAAGTGCTTCAACAAGCCTAAGCCCACATCAAGGCCCAATCACTAGAAGAATGATGAAGAAGATTCACATGGGCCTCTCACAAGATGATCAAGTCACTCATGGGCTTTTCACTTTATTCACACGAGCTAAAGAAATGTCTAAAATATGAGTTGATGCATGTAGAAAGTTGTCCAGATTTAAATTGGGCCATTGTTTAGGCTTTGCTTTCAATAAAATAAGCTAGAACACTTTGGATCAATTGGGCTAAGCCCAATTTTCTATTTTGGCCGAGAATCCTTGGCATTTCTCTACACTTGGAGGCAAACAAGCTAAGCATGAGCAAAGCAAGGAGAGTGTGATGGTGGCATGGAGCGTGTGACATTGGCAAGGAAAGTGTGACATGCCACTTAGTGTCATCAAGGCTCATCTTCTATATCACATGGCCTACAATCAAGCTTCTCCTCCAAGCTACATTTTCATTACATCTTTGTTACATCTACATTTCATTTGGCCGGCCTTGTTGCCTATAAATGGGCCATTCCACTCTTGTAATGGTTACTCTTGAATTGCTAATAGATGCTAGTGTTGAGATCACTCCACCCTTTTATTAATTTGAGAGCACACATGGCTAACCTTCTCCAACATTTCCTCTAGCCACCTTCAATTTCATAGTTCCATTTCTACTCTTCATCTTCACCAATCTTCCATTTCCATTTCCATTGCATTGCTATGGATCTCCTTCCACTTCTACTCCAAAGAGGTCCATCAATTGGTATCTAAAGACATCTAAGCCTTTGGTGCATCCATCCTCTTGGTTTAGGTAAGGTTCTTGGTCCATACTTGTGTTTTGTTTTCCATTTCTGTGTTGTTCTTCTTCACCATGTTTTCTTCAAGTTTTTTGTTGTTTCTTCATGTTCTTGATGCTCTCCACCGTTTGACATTGAGGCTACATGAATCCCAATTAATTCATCATGTAGTACTCCTTTCTTCATTGGTGTAAATTTGTTTTAGGTTCCATTTTCGTTTTCCAGCACCTGTTCTTTGCTTCCTTGAGTTTTTTGCATTTTTATTTGTTGAATTCAGTTCTTTGCATTTTATCATTTCAGTTATGTTTAAGTCATGTTCTATGCTTTGTTTGTGCTTTAATTTATCATTTCCACTGTTTAATTTCCTTGTTGCTTGATTTTGTTGAGCTTTCAAGCCACATCTCACAACAAAAACACTATGATCATTCATGTAAGTGTGTGGATGTTTAAGGCCTGAATTTTCACTGATTTTTCATTCATTTCACTGATTGGATTTATACTTTTGAGTGTCTAAGATTTTCTCCTATGTTCATGCTTGATTTTAGTTCATAATCAAGTTCTTTAGCAATGCTTTCCATAGAACATCTTATCAAATTTCAGAGAGCAACTCTGTTCCACTTTTCCTCTATTTTCCAGTAAATCGCTACACGCACAATCTTTGTTTTTGATTTATTCTGACTAACTGAGTGCACCAAAATTCAATCTGATTTTTGCCTCATTTAGTTAACATCCACACAAAAAAATACAAAAAAGGAATCATTAAAAAATGTTGAGTACTAAAAAATGAAAAATCATGCAAGTTAAGGCTCATGTTTCCGTTTTCTAGTACTACAGTTTTTGAAATTCATTGTTCCATTGCTGTTTTTGTGCGTGTTTTTGTGTTTTTAGTGCTCGTTTTCACCTGAATTTTGGCTTGAGTATGTGCTCTATATTGCTTTATTATTGATTTTCTTTGAAATCAATTGATTACTTGATTTGCTACTGCTTTGCAATGAGTACTTCAGCCATATTTTGAGCACTTTTGTCTTGCTATTTTTGTTGTTTTCATCTATTCTAGTGCATTTCTTGGTTCCTTTTATGGTGCTTGCTTTTATTTTCCAGCCTTTAATTTCTTGCTTGTCAATTCTTGACTCTCTTTCTAGTCATGTTTCATTTCAATTCTCCTTGGTTTAGCATTTCTAATTAGCTTTTCTTGCTTTCTCCTTTGTTTGGGTTCATATACTTAACTCTTAGTTATTGGTTGTGTTGATGAGGCTATGAAGTTTAGAATGGTTTCTTTGACTTGGTAGCATCTTAGGAGCTGGATATTGAAGTAGAATTTTAGCTTGTGTGCTTACCTTTTTCCTCACCTTTGAGAGTATGTGTGCTAACTACATTGCTTGGTATAGTTTTCTCGCTGTTTTGTTTGTTTGGTGCAGGTTTGGTGGTTGTTTTGGCCTTAAAACTGAGACTATTTGATAACGTTGTCGTTGACGCGATCAAATTAATACTACTAAGCTATAGCAACTTCAATATTGCTAAGTTAGTAGTCAACAAAATAGAAAGGGTAAAGTAACCCAAAGTCGTCTCCCAACGAACACGGAATTGATTGTTAACAAATTAGTTCTTATAAAGCTATAAAGAGTTAGTCAAAGAAAATAATAAAAATATGAGAGATAAAGATAAAAAGATAAAATAAGATAGAAACAATAGTAAAGAAAAATAGGTCGATTCCACTGCTTTTTCAAAATAGATTCATCATCGGTTGTCTAAAGATTATTGCTCAATTAATTATTGTTGTAGATTTACAAATTAATCATTGTAAAGTCTCAATTAATTTGTCGACGTCCTTACTTTCAACCAAAGTAACTTCTGAATCAAAACCAAGAACTTTGTAGATTAATCTTATTAAATTTAACCAAAGTAACTTCTCAATTAAATATTACTAATCCTAATCATATCCATTCTTTTACCTCTTATATCTAGTAAAAAACTAATTAACCAAAGTAACTTCTTGGTTAATTCTAATCTAAGTTTTCATCTTTAATCAAAGTAACTTCTCAATTATTAGCAAAAAACTCATGCAATAATATTAAAGTTTTTAAAATTAATCAAAGTAACTTCTCATACGATTATTATGTTATGTAGATGTAACACCGTGCTAACTTTCTAGAATGTAAAAATCATTACTTTTACTAAATTAAGAACCAAAAGACATAGATGAAAATAAATCTCAACAAGAATAAAAAGGACAAACAAATTAATTGATCTAACCTCAAAATCCAATTAAGAAATTACAATAGAATCAACCCAAGAAGTTTAGCCTTTCATGGAATGCAACATAAAATAAAAAATAATAGAAAAATGGAGAGAGAAAGGAAACGAAATTAGGCCCCCCTAAGGGTTCCTAAACTCTAAAGTCCCGAGCTTTTTTTTTTCTCTTTTACTCCCTTGGTCTCTTTATATAGGACTTGGACTGGGTTTTTCGGTTGCTACAACCTCTCAAATATCTTTTGAAATAAAGATAAATATTATTTATCTTTGTAGTGATTTTAAAAATATTTGGAGAGATAGTTAGTTTTAAAAATATTTAACAAATATAGTTGGTTAATAATTTATGATATAATTAAATAAATTAATTATTTAAAGATATCTAATAAATTATCACCAAATAATATTTGCATTAATTTTCTCAATAAGCCATTTTCAATCCTATAGTCAAAATTTGGTGGGAAATCCAAAAAGATAAATATTTGCACTTAAGTCCCTCTCCTTTGACCAGTCTTTGACCAGATTTGAATATTTGACCAAAGCTTGACTAGTTGATCATTTGACTGTCCATTGACAGGATGACACATGGCAGCTCCTTCTCTCTCCCAAATTAGGGTTTCTTCCTCCTTCCTCCTTCCTCCACCTTTAATTCTACTACAAGTGATGGTTCTGTGTGGCTGCTTCTATGCAATGCAGATATGCGTTCTTTGGTGGATTGCTATTTCACGATGCTGCTGCCATAATTATTGTGTCATCAATGGCTCGCATTTTCTGCAGGGACTCGAGGTGCGCGAACGTGAACGTTCATAGTGATGACACTTATGAACTCGCAGCGAGGGTTGCGATGGAGCTACTACAGGTGCGTTCATGGTGATGCCTTCTTCTTCTCCAACGATGTGGCTACTTGAGCGAGATGCTTCTCCGTTCTGCATCAGGTTCTGCTCCTGCGTTTCTGGTTTGGTCACGCTGGTGGCGTTGCAGGTGTTGTTCCAACATGAAATCATGTTCTCGTTGCGCTGCTACAATGAAGTGCGGAGGTTGAATGGTGGAACGTTGAAGTGATGAAGGATGGAGGTGCAATGAGCTTAATCTTAACTTCAGCTGCATCAACAAACGTTAAAATATCCAAGAAATAATTTACGCAGCTAAACATCACTTTTTAAGACATTTTTGTCACATAAGCTCAAATAGCCTAATTATCAAAACTGTCAATTAAGTCACTCTTTAAGCACACAAATTCAATTAAATACCCAAAATTAAACATTGAATGAGGGCAAAAATATGCACTCATCACTATTGTTGGTATTTTGCACTTCCATTTGGTGGCCTAAGGTGCTTAGAAGTGCCTTACTTGGTGGTGGTCTTTATTCTAATCAAAAGGAGGCTACAAGCTAAGTCTTGGCTCTTGATTTTGTGCAAATTGGCAGCACCTTGGCAGCACATTTTGGAGTTGCATTGCTTCTTATTTTGGTTTTATTTCTTTCTTATTTGTACTTCTTTTTGGCACATCTTATTTGGTACCATTTTGAAGCCTCTTTGATTGTGAACTTGCATCTTTTGAGCATCAAAATTTGAGATATTAAGTGGCTTGAGGTTGCTTCATTTTGAGTACCAAATTGGTGACCCAAAATTTCTTTACGTTCTCAATTGTAACTTGTGGACTATTGAGGTGTCTTAGGGAGCCAAAGGTGTTCAATCCCACCTCCTTAGTAGAACCTTTGTCATACTATACTGCAACATTTTAGTAAGTGAATGTGTTGAAAGTTCAAAGTGCTTTCTCACCTTGCTTTTAGGCCCATAGTTAGACGTGTAGTGGCTTCAAACTGTGAGACCAAAGTCTCTAAAATTTTTCCAATTTAGGGGTCCGTTTTTAATGTTAATCTTTTTCCTTTCTTTGAGCTTGTTTGTGTTTGTTTGTGCTTAGTGTCTCAAGTGATTCTATTTACTTAGCCTTAGACAATTATGTGTTCTTTGAAACCTTTTGCAAGTACATATTTGCAAGGATTGACCTTGGTACATAAGAAGTCTTTTAGACTCACCTCGCCTAACTTGGAGGTCTACTTGTGCTTGTTTTCTTCCTTCACAATTTGTTAAACTTCTAAGTTCTTTCAATCACCATGAGCACTAGAAGGACTACTCGTGTTAGTACCCAACATCAACAACATGTTGATAAAAATAACCTCCACACAAGTGGTGATGAGGAGGTTGAGGTTGATCCTAGAGTCCTAAATAACCTCTCTCAAGAGTTTAGGGACCTTAAAGCTCAAATGGCTTCCATGCAAGCCAATATTCCATTAATTGCCAATCAACTTACCCCTCCTACCCATAATACTCGTGCCTCTCCTAGGCCTTCTCGTGCCCTTTCAAGGCATGAGTATGATTTTGAAGAGGAGGAAGATGAGCGACATCAACCTTAGACAATCGCCTCGTGTAAGATGGCAAAGGTGCATCCCTCCTCACCCTAAAGAAGTCAAAAATTGATTTGCCTCATTTCCATGGAAGGGATAATTTTGAGGTTTTCTTGATTGGGTTGCAAAAGTGGAACTATTGTTTGAGATTCATGTTGTGGAGGAAGAAAGGCATGTGTCTCTTGCTACTCTTAGCTTTCAAGGGCATGCTCATAGTTGGTGGACTTCCTTAGTCCTCTAAAGAAGGAGAAAAGGGCTGAATGATATTGAGTATTGGAATGATCTTAAGGAAGCCCTTCATGCCCGCCATGTTCCCTCCTACTACAAAATAGAGCTCTTGGACAAGCTCTAAAGGCTCCAACAAAGATCTATGTCTATAAAAGAGTATAGATAAAAGATGGAGCTCTACATAATGAGGGGAAACTTTTGATGATTAGGAGGCTTCTTAAGAACCAACCTAGCCTTCCTCTCAATGACCAAAGAGAAAATATTTTCCACACAAGATGTGAGGTTTTGAAAAACACTTGCTCTTTGATCATTGATAGTGGGTTTTATTGCAATTGGTGTAGCACAATATTGGTTAAGAAGTTGAACTTGACTTTGTTGCCCCATCCCAAACCTTACAAACTTCATTGGCTTAATGAAGATGGGGATCTCAAAGTTGAGCATCAATTGAAAGTCAAGTTTTCCATTGGGAAATTTAACGATAAAGTTTTATGTTATGTGATCCCAATGGAAGCTTGCCATATTCTCTTGGGGAGGCCTTGGTAATTTGATCATAAAACCATAAACCATGGCTATACCAATGAGCTCACCCTCTAACATCATTCAAAAACTTTTGTGTTGCATCCCCTCACTCCTAGCCAAGTTGCTAGTGGTCAAGTTCAAATAGGAGCTATGAGAGAGGAAGAGAGATCCAAGAACTCTAAAGCTTCTAAAGATTCTAAGGAAAAGATAAAGGTAGAGGAAGTTTCTTTTTCTAAGGATGTTGCTCATGAAGTTCTTTTAAATCATAAAACTCTTTTGCACACTCTTCATGATGAGCAATCTCCCTTCCTCTTACTTTGTTAAGTAATCCTTACTTGTCTTGAACATCCTTCTCTTAAGGATCTACCTCCTTCCATTCGTGTTCTCCTTCATGAATTTAAAGATGTTTTTCTAAAGGATGGCCCTCATGGTCTCCCACCTTTTAGAGGGATTGAGCACTAAATTGATTTTGTCCTAGGGGTAAGTCTTCCTAATAGACTCGCTTATAGGACAAACACAATTGAGAGTAAGGAGATAGAAACTCAAGTGAATGAGTTGCTAGACAAGGGATGGGTTCAAAAAAGTTTAAGTCCTTGTGCAGTGCCTGTGTTGTTGGTGCCGAAGAAAGAAGGAAAGTGGCGCATGTACTATGATTGTTGGGCTATCAACAAATCCCAAGACTAGATGATATGTTGGATGAACTACATGGAGCTCAAATATTTTCAAAAATAGACCTTAAAAGTGGTTATAACCAAATTCGTATTCAAAAAGTTGATGAGTGAAAAACTGCTTTCAAAACAAAATTTGGTCTATATGAATGATTAGCCATGCCCATTGGCCTAACCAATGCTCCTAGTACATTCATGCACTTAATGAATCATGTCTTGTGTGATTGCATAGGAAAGTTTGTGGTAGTGTATTTTGATGACATTTTGGTGTACAATAGAAGTTATAGTCTTCATGTGGGTAATCTTAGAGTTGTGTTATCTCTTCTTCGAGATCACCAACTCTATGCTGACATTGACAAATGCACTTTCTATGCAAAGAGTGTAAGCTTTTTGGGATTTGTGCTCAATAAGAGTGGGGTACATGTTGAGCCGCAAAAATCAAGGCCATCCAAGAATGGCATGTGCTAAAGAATGTTGGGGACATTAGAAGTTTTCATGGATTAGCTAGTTTTTATAGAAGATTTGTTCCCAACTTCTCCACCATTGCTTCATCCTTCAATGAGCTTGTTAAGAAAGACATATCTTTTGAGTGGGGTGAAAGACAACAAAAGGCTTTTGATGATATCAAGGCTAGGCTCACCCAAGCTCTCATTCTTGCTCTTCCAAACTTTGAGAAAACTTTTGAGCTAGAATGTGATGTTTCTGAGGTTAGATAAGTGCAATTTTTGCTTCAAGACGGCTATCCAATTGCCTATTTTAGTGAAAAACTAAATGGTCCTTCTCGTAACTACCTTACCTATGACAAAGAGCTATATGCCCTTGTGCGAACTTTTCATACTTGGAAACATTATCCTGTGACAAAAGAGTTTATCATCCATAGTGATCATGAAACTCTCAAGTATTTGAAGAGCCAACAAAAATTGAATAAAAGGCATGCAAAATGGGTTGAGTACTTGGAACAATTCCCTTATGTTATCAAGTACAAGAAAGGGAAAGCTAATGTGGTGGTTGATGCACTATGAAGGAGATATACTCATTTAGCCAATATAGGATCCCAAATTCTTGGATTTGACAACATATGTGAATTGTATATTCATGATCCCTTCTTTGCTACCATTTATCATGATTGTCTCACTAACTCCCAAGATGGCTTTTATCTCTCAAATGGGTACCTTTTCAAAGAAGATCGCCTATGTATTCCTCTAGGTTCTCATAGAAAACTATTGATCAAAGAAATGCATGAGGGGGGACTTATGGGTCACTTTGGGGCCACCAAAACTTTGGCCATGGTTAAAGAGAAATTCTTTTAGCCCCATATGAAAAGGGAAATACAAAACCATTGCGCTAGTTGTTTGAATTGTTTGCATGCTAAGTCTAATGCAATGCCTGCAGGGATGTATACTCATTTGCTTGTTGCTTCCACCCTTTGGGAGGATATAAGCATGGACTTTGTACTAGGGCTTCCAAGGACTTCTAGTGGTGTTGACTCTATATTTGTGATAGTGGACCATTTTTCAAAAATGGAAAATTTTATACCCCGCCACAAAGTAGATGATGCTAGCAACAAAGCAAGGTTGTTCTTTAGAGAAGTGGTTCATCTCCATGGCTTACCCAAAATATTGTGTCTAATAGGGATGCTAAATTCCTAAGCCATTTTTGGAGGACCTTGTGGTCTAGGCTAGGAACAAAACTTTCTTTTTCTACCTCTTGTCATCCATAAACTGATGGGCAAATAGAGGTAGTCAATAAATCCTTTGCACATTGCTTAGGATTTTACATAAGGGGAATCATAAATCCTGGGATGAGTATCTTTTCCGTATTGAATTTGCTTACAATAGAGTGGTCCATAGCACCACCAAACTCTCACCCTTTAACGTAGTTTATGGTTTTAGCCCTCTCACACCATTGGACTTATTACCTCTTCCAACTTCTTTTGATTTTGTTCATAAAGTGGGGGTTTCTAGTCCAAGTTCATAAAAGATTTTCATGAGAAGGTTAGAAACCAAATTCAAGCCCAAGTTGAAAGATTGCTCATTTTAAAAACAAGGGCAAGAGAGTTCGGTCTTTTAATGAAGGAGACCTAGTTTGGTTGCACTTAAGGAAGGAAAGATTTCCTAACCTAAGAAAATCCAAACTTAGTCCCCGAGGTGATGGTCCATTCCAAATCATCAAGAAGATCAATAATAATCCTTATCAATTGGATCTTCTTGTGGAATATGTTATGCATTCTACTTTCAATACTACTTATTGGGTTCCTTTTGTAGGTACTTTTGATGAAGAGGATGACCACCAAGATTTGAAGGCAAATCCTTTTCAAGGGGGAGGGGATGATGTGACCCCAACAAGACCAAGCTCAAGTGCATCAACAAGCCCAAGTCCACATCCACAATCACTAGAAGCATAATAAAAAAGATTCACATGGGCCTCTCACAAGATTATCAAGTCAATCATGAGCTTTTCACTTTATTCACATGAGCTAAAGAAATTTCTAAAATATGAGTTGATACATGAAGGAAGTTGTCTAGATTTAAATTGGGCCATTGCTTAGGCTTTGCTTTCAATAAAATAAGCTAGAACACTTTGGATCAATTGAGCCGAGCCCAATTTGCTCTTTTGGCCGAGAATCCTTGGCATTTCTCTACACTTAGAGGCAAGCACGCTAAGCATGAGCAAAGCAAGGAGAGTGTGATGGTGGCATAGAGCGTGTGACATTGGCAAAGAGAGTGTGACATGCCACTTGGAGTCATCAAGGCTCATCTTCTACATCACATGGCCTACAATCAAGCTTCTCCTCCAAGCTACATTTTCATTACATCTTTGTTGCATCTACATTTTATTTGGCCAGCCATATTGCCTATAAATGGGGCCATTCCACTCCTGTACTGGTTACTCTTGAATTGCTAATAGATGCTAGTGCTGAGATCACTCCACCCTTCTATTAATTTGAGAGCACACATGGCTAACCTTCTGCAACATTTCCTCTAGAATAGAACTAGTGGGGAGTACAAGAAGATATTTGCTTGAACCTGACCGTAGCTTAAAAGTCAGGTTAGAGTTAAAGCCAAAAGAAGGAGTCATGATTGAGACAACACTAAAGAATAACACATACTTGTTTTCTTGGACCGATGCTGACTTACCAGCTGTAGACCCCGGGGTAGTAGTTCACCGACTATCCATGTTCAAAGTAGCAAGATATGTCACAAAAAAAAGAAAGATAGAAGAAGAAGGAAGGTTAGCAGCACGAGTGATGAGTCATTATTTTCTTCTATTCCACTAGCCTTTGTGCACCCATTAGACAGTTGATTAGTGCTTAATTGTTCATCATTAGAGTGTTTTTCATCTGTTGGGCTTTATTGGGCCACTGATCCGAATTTGGACTAATTTCACATTATTTGGCCTAATTTTTGTTTTTAATTATTTTTAGGTATTTGGGTGAAGCAATTTTGGAGCTTGGACATTAATATTTAGTTGAAGAGACTTTCCACATCATTGCCACATCATTTCCATGTCATTTCCACGTCAGCAAAGTCAATGGGTCAACATTTGAGGCCTAGAGTGGCATTTTTGTAAATCTGAGTGGCAGGGTGGCAGTTTTGTAAATATGAGTGGCAGGGGTGATATGACCACGAATTAGGTCTGTATGAAAGGAGGCCAGCCGCTCCATCATCTTAAACCTCTCTTCAAAACCTCCATTTTCGTTCTCCAAGCTTCCATGGACGCCCCCCTTGCGGTTTTTCACGTTTTTGGCTCATTTTTACCGTTTTTATGCATATTTGACAGCACCCATTGAGGGTTTTACGTTTTGAATTCGTTTTCTTGCTTGGGCAGTTTGTTTTGTTGGTTTTATTGACTTGGAACAATACCCATTCATGGGGTTTTCACATTTATATATGACAACACCGTTTTGCATTCCATTTAAGCTTTGAAATCTCTATTTTAGCTCTTGAATTGCACTTTTCAGATTTCATAAATTAGGGTTCTTGGTTCTGTTTTGTTATTGCAGTTTTGAAGTGTTTGATTGTTCATTTTCCATGTCTAGCTAAGTTTTTCATATTGGTTCCTTGAAGAAACTGATTTGAAACCATGAGGTTGATGTTTTGCAGTGCACTCCAATTCCTAATTTCTCTTCATCCTATTCAATTTCGTAGCTTTGAATGAAATGGAATTTGTGATGCTTAATCGTGGGTTCATATTTTGCACAATTTCAGAATCGTTGTCTTGCTTAGTGAGTTCGGGTTTTGGCCACAGTTGCTTAATCTGTGTGTGTGTGTGTGAAATTGAAAGAAGGATGTGTGCTATGCTTAATGGCATAATGAAGCTGTGTTAATTTTCACATAGTTGATTAATTCGGATTTCATGAGAGTAAATTGGATAAGACACTTGATTTAGTAACCTGTGATTGGTTGATTTTCAGTGGAATCAAGGGACTAGTACGTTTTGAATTGTGTGTTTTGATTAGAATTTAGCAAACTTGTGTGAATCTGCCAAACCTCCCCCCCTTGTGTTTTATTGTTGTGTTCATCTGGAAATTTCGCTTTAAATGAAAATATTGGTCATTGGGAGACGACTTGGTTCACTTTCATATACTATATTTAATATGTTTTAATTTGGTGGGGTACGACCTCTATCAACGAGCATGGGTAGAAAAGTTGCCAAAAGTTGGGTTCATAGGAGAAGCACAATACACAACATGGCTCATGAATGTAGTCTTGGTAAAGAAGCCCAACGATAAGTGGCGTATGTGTGTCGACTATGTAGATTTAAAAAAAGTCTGCGCCAAAGACGCACACCCTCTACCAAGTATTGACTGCCTTGTATACAGTGCGATGGGAAACACCATACTGAGTTTCTTAAACACCTACTCAAACTATAACCAAATACCTATGGCCCAGTCGACATGATAAAAACCATGTTCATCACCGAAGAAGCAAAATATTATTATAAGGTCATGCCCTTTGGCCTTAAGAACGCAGGGGCAACTTAGTAAAGATTGATGGATAGGGTCTTTAGCCACCTAATAGGCAAAAAGTGTGCAAGTATACTGGTAGTCAAGTCACAACCTCCAGAGCAACATTCAGAAGACTTGGCAGACATATTTGTGGCCCTGAGAAAGTTCAACCTACGACTGAACCTAGCAAAATGCATGTTTGGGGTAAACGAGGGAAAGTTTCTCGACTTGATGCTTACACAAAGAGGAATAGAAACCAACCTTGAAAAATGTAAATCCATTATAGAGATGGGAAGTCCCGCCAACATCAAAGAGATACAACGATTAATAGGGCGGTTGACAACAATATCAAGATTCTTTCCCAAATTAGTAGACAATACTAGACCCATGATCCAGTTGCTAAAGAAGTCAGAAAAATTCGCATGCGATGAAGAATATCAAGAAATGTTTGAGGAAGTAAAATAGAGACTTAGTTCCCCTCCATCATTCAAAAGCTTGACACCAGTGAACCCATTATAGTATGTAGATTTGAAATAGTGATTTAAGCCAAGAAAGGGGGGTTGAATTGGATATTTAAAACTTTTTCGAAAGCATAAAACCCCTTTCAATTGAATCAAATAGACTAGAGAATTAGAGTGAAAAAGTTGCAAACCAGTACACTTTCAACCGATCCAAAAATAAAACAACGGAATAATTTGTTCTTGAACTATGAAACAGTTGATTAAAATTTCAAATCAGTCGGCTAAAATTCTAGGAATTTATGCAGAATGCAGAATTCGTAGATTTAACTCAAACAACAAACTTTTACATGCAAGACTTGTTCCAATAAATATTTCTAACAGTAATACAACTTCATATTATACAAGAACACATTAAAGCACAACAAAGAGTAGATTACTTGATTTTCTTGAGTTTTTAAAGTGATTCAAAGTAAGTGAGATGAGGGAAAGAGAATTGCAAAATTGTTTTTATACTGGTTCACTCAATCACAAAGCTACATCCAGTTTACCAGGACAACCTGAGCCTTTTTTCCACTATATTCAAGAGTTTTACAAATCACACACCAAGATTACACTTTTGAACAAAGAAACTCACAAGATTTTTGACTTACACAATCATACATGTGTTCTTCAACCTACTCACAAGTCAAAATGCCTCCAAGATCAACCAAGATCTTCAATCAACAAGATACAGTTGTGTATTATAGAGATACTGTGTTTTCCAGTGATGAATGACAAGTTTTCGCGATCTAAAACTCATAATCACACATCTGCTCTCGAAAACAAAGCATCTATAGTCTGGTTTAAATGAAATCAGTCAGTTGAATTTTCTTTACAGTTAGCTGATTTCACTGGACTTAAGTGAAATCAGTCGATTGAAAAATAATTCAACTTATTAAATGCATCCATACCAAAAACTATATACTACAAGCCTTTTAACATGTTAAAACCCATTTTAACAAATTAAAAGATACACCCTAAGACTAACAAGACATCTAACCTATTTCATATAGCCTACCAACAGGATATAAGATATAATCATTACATTTAACATATTATTTCCATATTTAATACACTTGAAACATGATCTTTAAGTGAATCTTCAACAATCTTCATCAATCACATGAGATCTTCATTCACTTGGCTTTATCAAATCTTTGCTTCAAGCTTACTTGTGCCAACATAGTATACATAACGGCCAATGAATACTCGGTAAGTGTGACTTTGGTGCAAGAAGTAAGCGGAAGTCAGGAGCTAGTATACTTCATCAATAGAACGCTCCAAGATCCAGAAACCTGATATCATATGGTGGAGAATGTAGCTTTATCGCTAGTCACAACAAAAGGAAGGTTAAGACCCTATTTGCAGAACCACAAAGTCATTATAACAATTGATTATCTTGTCTAAAAGATACTTCAGAAGGAAGCCACAAATGCAACAATTGTTAGTCCAACAAATGTAGTCCAAGGGAGAAAACGTCAAGGCAAACACCCTATCCAAGCTAGCCAATATGAAAAACAAAGGGAAGTGCAAATCCCTACTCCAACAAATGTTAGTGGCACCATCCACAAGCAACAATTGCATGAACATAGAGCAAAAGGGTGAGACTTGGATAACACCATATATACACTACTTGACCTACTCCAACATAGAGCAACACACCGGACCCAATGGACAAGGGATGGATAAGAAAGGCGACATGATATATGCTAGTCGGGGATGAGCTCAATAAACGAGGATATAGCCAGCCTCTCTTAAAATGCATCATTAAGGAACAAGTGGGGTATGTCATACACGAGGTACACGAAGGTATTTGCGGTTATCATTTTGGATCATGCACTATGGTAACAAGAATTCTGAGGGCATGACATTTTTTGCCAACCGTGGAGTCTGACTACCATGATTTCGTCAAAAAGTGCATGCCATGCCAAAAGCATGGCAACCTCACCCTTGTAAAAATGGAAAAGTTGCACCATGTATATTTTGTTAGCATAAATGGTTTGGATGATTTGGTGCTTGAAGATTTGATGGATTTGATGAAGGTACTTGAAGCCATTGCCTTGGAACATGTTGGAACCATGCTCACATTGATGAAGATATAGAGATTTGATGTTTCAAGTGTTGATCAAGCCTTGTACGCATGATCTCAATCTGGTTTCATCATGTTGAAAACAAGCTTGAACATTGTAATTCATGATGTAAACCATTTTGCATTAATTCAATTTATAGGGTCTTAGTTGTATCTTTTAATCTGTTGAAATATTTTTCAACAGGTTAAATGGTGTATTTTAATCTGTTGAATGGATTTTAACAGATTAAAAGGTTAGTTGTAGTGGTCATAATTGGTGCTTATTCAATTAGTTGATTTATTTTGAAATCAACTGATTTCACTTGAGTTAAGTGAAATTAACCGATTGATTCGAAAATCAATCTATTGAATTTCGTAATAGTTAGAATATATAAGTTGTATTTTTTGAAAAAGAGTTGAGAAGACCATTTTTTAGCATGAAACACTAGTGCAGTAAGGGCTTTTTGCCCCGGTTATTTTTCTCATTTTGCCTCGGGTCTGGAACCGAGGCATATTGGGGTGAGGCCAAAAGGTACCCCTTTTGGCCTCGGTTGTTACCCGAAGCCATAGGGTCCATTTTATGCCTCGGTTCTAAATGAACCGGAGCCATAGGGTAAAAATATTTTTTTTAATTAAATTTTTTGCGACATCGGCAACGACTTTATCGCGTTGATTACGGCCACAAAAGCTCTCTGAAGAGCCTAAACAGATGATCGTCGATGCGGAGGGAGTGCGTTCCTTCTTTTTCGTTGCAGTTGGAAATCTTTCTCAACGAAGAATCCCACGGTGGTGCAACATTGTCGGCGCTGTGGAGGCGTGCGAAGTGGAGCTGAATCGGCGGCTGAGTGAGGCGACGGAGAAGTAGAGGCAGAGAATGCAGTGCAATGGAGAACGAAGCGTAGCCCTTTGCACGGAGCAAGTGAACGACGCGGTTCCAGTGAACACCTTTCTTGGAGAGGGAGTGGTTGGAAGAACAAAAGGGGTGTGAGGTGTTTCTGATGGCGGAGTCTCTGATGGTGAAGATGGTTGAGTTTTGGGGCGCTTTGAAGAAGGAAGGGGAGTGGTGGAGAAGGTCTACCATGAGAAAGAAGCCTGCTCTTCAAAGAGCGTTGGAAGCATTACGAGCGAGTTCATGGGGGTATGGGTGTGCCTTCTTGGATTGAGTTCTTGGAATCAGAGGAACGAATTGCAGCGGCGCGCGAGGAAGAAGTAGAGGGGTTCGCGTTTTTGTGCCCTAATTAAACTATATGGCCTCGGTTCAATTTAGAACCGAGGCATATAACCCCTTTTGGCCCCGGTTCCCTAACACCCGAGGCCTAAAACCCCTTTTGGCATCGGCTTTTCCCCAACCGAAGCCTATAAGTGCCAACGTCAATGGCATTTTTGAAATTTCTGGCAACCCCTTTTGGCCCCGGTTCCCTAACACCCGAGGCCTAAAACCCCTTTTGGCACCGGTTTTTTTTGAACCGAGGCCTATAACCGCTTTTGGCTTCGGGTTTTATGTGAACCGAGGCATAAAAGTTGCCTGTAATTGCAAAATTGCCACCGCGCCATTATATGCTTCGGTTCCTCGCCAACCGAGGCCTATAAGGCGAGGTAAAAATGCAATTCTGCACTAGTGAAATCATTCTAGAATCAATGGAAGTCTCTCTTTTTCGTGATCATATAGTGTGCAGCGGGTGAATATTGATCTTAGATCAATTCTAAGAGCATTTTGCTTAGTGTTTGAAGCTTGGAGAAGGTGGTTGTGGTAGGTAAGGATGTGCTACCATTGAGGTTTGATCTTTCTCAAGCTTTTGGGTTGTGGCTAGTGGTTTTCCAAGTCTGGAAGAGGTGTCTTGCTGTGATGGTTTCATTCTTCTGTGATTCAAGAGTCTTTTGTGTGTGTTTTTGCATATTTTGAAAGTGTAAGGGTGTAAACTTTGTAAATCTTTTGAAATAGTGCAAAGTCAAGCTCGGGTTGCCTTGACTAATTGGATGTAGCTCAGGTTTGAGTGAACTAGTGTAAAAATCTTATGCAGTGCTCTTTTTCTAACCCTTCTCTCTTGCATTACACTTTAAAGTTTAAATAGTTGTGATCTAAACCATCTTTTTGACATTCTTGAGTGATCTGGTGTTATATGTAGCATTGATCATGTTTGTATAACTCATTTGAACCTATCTTGACTATCTTCATTATTGATTGTGCTTTAAATCACAAATTTTCATTTCTGCATTTTTCCCAATATTTTAGTCAACTATTTTGTGATTCAATTGATTGATTATATCAGTATTGCATTTGTTTAATGAAATCAATCAACTAACTCTATTTTTTATTGATTAAAAGTCTCCAGTCCATAAGTGTTTGCATCCTTAGTTGTTGGTTACTTTGATTCAATTGAAAACAATTTTAAGCCTATAAAAGTAAACGTATTTTTTAACTAGCCAATTCAACCCCCCCTTCTTCAATACTTACATATTCCTCATGGCCGTTTGCGAAGTGGGGAATGGACATATTGGGACCATTGACTCTAGGTAAGGGGCAAGTTAAATTCCTTTAGTAGGGATGGACTATTTCACAAAGTGGATTGAGGTTCAACCCTTGGCCACCATGGCGACTAGGCAAGTCTAGCCGTTTGTCCAGAAAAGCATTATATGACGTTATGTAGTGTCACACACCATGATAACGGACAACGGGAGGCAGCAACAAAGAACTCGTAAAGTTTATACTAGCTTGGGGATAAAGCACATTACCAATTCAGTAGAGCACCCTCAAACTAATGGGCAGGCTGAAGCCGCCAACAAAGTAATCCTTATTGAATGGAAAAAAAGGTTAGACAAATCCAGAGGGGGATGGCCAGTGGAGTTGTTAGAGGTACTATCGGCATACAGATACACATCATAATCCACCACAAACGAGTCACCATTTAGTCTTGTATACGGGGCAGAAGCAACGATTCTAGTTGAAGTTGGATAACCCTCTCTAAGATGACAAAGTTATGACGAGAAGCTCAACGAGGAAAGCTTACACGTAAGCCTAGACCTATTACCATATTTTCACGAAAAGATGCAAATTAGGAACATAGCAGCTAAACAAAGTGTAGCAAGGACGCAGAACTCGAAACACCAACCACGCACATTCATAAAGGAAGATTTGGAATGGAGAATGGCAAGAAATGCACGAAAAAGAAAGACGAAAAATTTTTAAATAATTAGGATAGGTCGTACATGATACGAGAAAATGTAGGTGGGGAAGCATATATATTAGAGCAATGTCTGGAAAACTAATACCGAACACGTGGAATGTATCTCATCTCAAATTTCGCTTTAGTTGAAAATCGGGTTGTACAAGGTGATCCCATGTAACCCTAGGTGTACTATTTTTTTGTCACCCGACATTTTTCCCAAAGGACGGTTTTGGCAAGGGAGCTTTTAATGAGGCACCCAAACAATCAATAAAATCAGGGTTCCTTACAAAATTCTTTTATATTCTCTACAGTTCCCTACCACCTACACAAGTAGGCGGTCCTAGTCGAGCACTTCCAAGTTTCCTGTCGCACACCTAGGTAGACGGTCCTTGTTGAACAAAAAATTATTTCGAATTCCTTGCTGCTACTTAGGTAGGTGGTATTAGTTGAAAAAAAAATTTAAGTTCCCTACCTCTTACTTGGTAGGCGGTCCTGGTTGAACAAAATTATTTTGAGTTCTATGCTGCCTATTTAAATAGTGATCTTGGTCGAACAAAAATTATTATGGATTTCCTGCCACCTACTTTATTACATATTTTCAACAAGTTTCTATCAACTACCTATCTCATAGTTACTATGTGAAATACCCAATACAAGTAGGCAGTCAACAAATATTCTAAAACGGGTGAAATGATCAAACATATTAAGCACGTGAAAGCAACATTTTAAAATAGAGAAATACACGCGCATAAGCAGAATGATCAAAGAAAGAGCAATATATTTCACGAGTAATAAGTGAATACGATAAAAGATGTTTACTAATTGTTAAGCAAGCACAAGGAAAATTCCCACTGGACATTAAGATAACTAAGGTTATCTAGATGTGAAGGTTCATTTCCAAGGCTCAAAGAGAGAAGAGAGTGTTAATTTTTAAGGATTAAAAACTGCACTCAAATCTGAAACAGAATTTAGCAACACATCACCAACAAATTCAAAGAAAATTAAAAGCTAAACAAGGAATTAATGACATATATGGACTAAACATGACTCTAGACAAAACATATGGATCTTAAAATCAAAATAAACAAAAGAACAAGAGAATGAACTTAACAAAAAACAACAAATACTCAATTAAAATGAAAAGTAAACGGTAGAAACCAAATAAAACACCTAAAGTACACAAGGATGGTTCAAGATGAAGCAAATGAAGATGAACCAAAGTAAAAAGACATTAATACTCAAAGTAAAATGAACAAAAACAACAAGACAAGTAGGAGAAGTGATGAACAACATGGAATTGAAAGAAAAATGGAGAAGAAGCACTTAACTCACTAAAACCAAGGCTCATGATACCACATGATGGCTTCTTCTTGTCTCCATTGAAGCTTGCATGAAGAATGGAGGCTTCATGGGTGGTGTTGGATGCGGAAGCATGAAGGAAAGAAGCTTAAGGTGTTTGGTTTGGTGGAGGTGAAAGGATTCTTAAGAGAGGTGAGGCCAACTCCTAAGGAAGAAGACTAGAGTAAACTAGAGAAGAGTTTACTCTAAGATGAGCTCAAAGGAGATTTGTGCACAAATTTGGGCAGCAATTCATTACTCAATTTCAAGCTGAAAAATACATCTCCTAAGCCTTCTATTTATAGGCTAAAATGAGACCAAGGAGTCTCCAAAAAGTGGAGGGAAAAAGGAGTCTAGAAAGTTGAATTTTGGAGCCAAAAAGGAGCATGTGGGAGGTGTGACTTGCCACCTAAGCAAGTCACACTTGTCTTGCCATGGGAAGCTAACTCTCATCCTTGGAGAGCAAGTTTGAGAAGCTTCTAGGCTTTTCTAGAGTAGAGACACTACTCTTGGCCCATTTGGCCCAATTCCCCTTTTTGGTCCAAAATTACTTCTAAAGCCCAATTTCCTCTAAGGCCCAATACATGGCCCAAAGAAAACCCTATTCTACTGGGCCCAAAATACAAAGCCCAAAATAAAATCCTAATCTAGTATTTACAAGTAAAATGTCCTAGGCTAGGTCTTCACATCTTCCTTCGCCCATGTGAAGTTCATCTTCGGCCTTGCATGCACATTTAAGGCCCATTCCTCTTGTATTCTCCTAGCCATGGCTCTTGTTGTAGGTCCCTTGGCTCGAGGCATCTCATCACAGAGGATGCTTGGCTGAATTGTTTTTGGTGACTTTTGGGTTGCCATAATTTCAGTTACAATCAGTCATTAAATAGTTTTAAGTGGGATGTAATTTAAATATATGTGTTTTTTGTAATTCCATTGGTTAAAACTTTTATATAAGCTGAACCATTTTAATCAATGAAAAAGGTTGGGTTTTATTCAGAAAATATTAGAGTTTTATCTCTTCTATCTTAGTGAGAGTGATTCTCCTAAGTTCTTGAGTGATTCAAGAATCCATGAGTTTTATCGAAGGTCTTTCTTCCCTTTGTGTGTTTAAACCCTTAGGCTTATCTTCCATTCTTGGAATTGTGACGTCTATCAGTTTGCACTACATCTTCTTATCTATTTCCATTTTGTCGTTTTAAATAATTTCTCAAATTTCTTGCTTATTAGCATTCCAACCTAGATAGATCCATAAAACGAATCCACCCCTCTCGATTCACATCATTTGGTATTCAGAGCCTAGCTCACTAGATTTGGAATAGCAATGGAAGTTTATTATACAAGGTGTTTAATCGCAGGCAACCCATGTTTAGTTGCATTCCATTACGGAAGACAACAATGTTGTGAGCCAAAGATTGGTGGAGAAACTCGAGTTACCGACAAGCTTTCATCCGAATCAAGCATGGATCAAATTCAGTACGGGGCAATATGTGAGAGAAGTATAATGTGATATTGCTCCCATGGACTCTTCCCGTCTTCTATCGGGATGGCTATGACCTCGTTTTAAAGCACTCAATCTTGATGAACATTCCCCTTATTTGAGGCACGAGGGACATAAAATGAGGTTGAAATTTATGACACCAAGACAAGTCAGTAAGGATCAACATTAGCTGAAGGACGAAACAGAAAAAGAAAGCATAGAAAAAGAAGCAATAGAAACTGCAGAAGGAAGGGAAAATGAAGAAAAAGAAAAGGAAGTAGAGAAAAAGATGATGGAAATTTTATTGGTCAATGTTTTTTCTTCTACAGTTTGTAATGTCATTTATAGGAACAAAAGGATAAACAAGTGAATGAAACACACCAGCTTCCGTGTTTGAAAAGGAAGCTTGTTCACAATGCTTAATAATGCATTTGGTCCCCTGATGAGCAGCAAAGTCGTCAAACACAACGCATGGAATTATTTATTGTTACATATCAAGGTAGGTGGGGTAGTGTTGGCAAGAGACGTGCTCCATGGATTGCAACCACTAGAAAGGAACAAATATGAATATATTCAAGTTGAATTTGATCCTGGAGGAAGAGAATTAGTTTCAAGTTGTGGAGAAATCAAGTCACTCACAAGATCGTAATAAACTTATATTAGAACTAGCAGAAAAATAAAGCCCTAAGATTCGGGACGAATCTTCTCGAAGGAGGGTGTGATATGAATCACGTCACAACGCAAATGGAGAAGTACTAATGCACCACTTTGCTGCATTTAGTTTATTTTTAGTTTTTGAAGTTATTAGTTTGTTTAAATATTGTCTAATTCATTGTAAAATTGGCTTACCAAATTATGTTTTGGTTTAATCAATTAATGGGCTCTGGTTTAGTTTTGTTTCAAGTTGTAATGATGACCCAATTGCAACTTAGTCATCAGCCTTTGGGAGACCTAGAGGATGCTTGGCTGAATTGTTTTCGGTGACTTTTGGGTTGCCATAATTTCAGTTACAATTAGTCATTAAGTTGTTGGATCATTAATAGTTTTAAGTGGGATGTACTTTCAATATATGTGTCTTTTGTAATTCCATTGGTAAAAGCTTCTACATAAGCTGAACCATTTTAATCAATGAAACAAGTTTGGTTTTATTCAGAAAATATTACAGTTTTATCTCTTCTATCTTAGTGAGAGTGATTCTCCTAAGTTCTTGAGTGATTCAAGAATCCACGAGTTTTATCGAAGGTCTTTCTTCCCTTTGTGTGTTTAAACCCTTAGGCTTATCTTCCATTCTAGGAATTGTGACGTCTATCAGTTTCCACTACATCTTCTTATCTATTTCCATTTTGTCGTTTTAAATAATTTCTCAAATTTCTTGCTTATTAGCATTCCAACCTAGATAGATCCATAAAACGAATTCACCCCTCTAGATTCACATCATTTGGTATTCAGAGCCTAGCTCACTAGATTTGGAATAACAATTGAAGTTTATTATTCAAGGTGTTTAATCGAAGGCAACCCATGTTTAGTTGCATTCGATTACGGAAGACAACATTGTTGTGAGACAAAGATTGGTGGAGAAACTCGAGTTACCAACAAGCTTTCATCTGAATCAAGCATGGATCAAATTCAGTACAGGGCAATGTGTGAGAGAAGTATAATGTGATATTGCTCCCATGGACTATTCCCGTCTTCTTTTGGGATGAACATGACTTCGTTTTAAAACACTCAATCTTGATGAACGTTCCCCTTATTTGAGGCACGAGGGACATAAAATGAAGTTGAAATTTATGACACCAAGACAAGTCAGTAAGGATCAACATTGGCTGAAGGATGAAACAGAAAAAGAAAGAATAGAAAAAGAAGCAATAGAAACTGCAGAAGGAAGGGAAAATGAAGAAAAAGAAAAGGAAGTACAAAAAAAGATGATGGAAAGTTTATTTGTCAATGTTTTTTCTTCTACAGTTTGTGATGTCATTTATATGACTAAAAGCATAAACAAGTGAATGAAACACACCAGCTTCCATGTTTGAAAAGGAAGCTTGTTCAAATGCTTTATTATGCATTTGCTCCGCTGATGAGCAGCAAATTCGTCAAACACAACACATGGAATTATTTATTGTTACATATCAAGGTAGGTGGGGTAGTGTTGGAAAGAGAGGTGCTCCACGGATTGCAACAACTTGAAAGGAACAAATATGAATATATTCAAGTTGAATTTGATCCTGGAGTAAGAGAATTAGTTTCAAGTTGTGGAAAAATGAAATCATTCACAAGATCGTAATAAACTTATATTAGAACTAGTAGAAAAATAAAGCCCTAAGATTCGGGACGAATCTTCTCGAAGAAGGAGGGTGTGATATGAATCATGTCATAACTCAAATAGAGAAGTACTAACGCACCACTTTGCTGCAGTTAGTTTATTTTTAGTTTTTGAAGTTATTAGTTTGTTTAAATATGGTCCAATTCATTGTAAAATTGGCTTACCAAATTATGTTTTGGTTTAATCAATTAATGGGCTCTGGTTTAGTTTTGTTTCAAGTTGTAATGATGACCCAATTGCAACTTAGTCATCAGCCTTTGGGAGACCCAGAGGATGCTTGGCTGAATTGTTTTCGATGACTTTTGGGTTGCCATAATTTCAGTTACAATCAGTCATTAAGTTGTTGGATCATTAATAGTTTTAAATGGGATGTAATTTCAATATATGTGTCTTTTATAATTCCATTGGTAAAAGCTTCTACATAAGCTGAACCATTTTAATCAATGAAACGAGTTTGGTTTTATTCAGAAAATATTACAGTTTTATCTCTTCTATCTTAGTGAGAGTGATTCTCCTAAGTTCTTGAGTGATTCAAGAATCTACGAGTTTTATCGAAGGTCTTTCTTCCCTTTGTGTGTTTAAACCCTTAGGCTTATCTTCCATTCTTGGAATTGTGACGTCTATCAGTTTCCACTACATCTTCTTATCTATTTCCATTTTGTCGTTTTAAATAATTTCTCAAATTTCTTGCTTATTAGCATTCCAACCTAGATAGATCCATAAAACGAATTCACCCCTCTAGATTCACATCATTTGGTATTCAGAGCCTAGCTCACTAGATTTGGAATAACAATGGAAGTTTATTATTCAAGGTGTTTAATCGAAGGCAACCCATGTTTAGTTGCATTCGATTATGGAAGACAACATTGTTGTGAGACAAAGATTGGTGGAGAAACTCGAGTTACCAACAAGCTTTCATCCGAATCAAGCATGGATCAAATTCAGTACGGGGCAATGTGTGAGAGAAGTATAATGTGATATTGCTCCCATGGACTATTCCCGTCTTCTATTTGGATGAACATGACTTCGTTTTAAAACACTCAATCTTGATGAACGTTCCCCTTATTTGAGGCACGAGGGACATAAAATGAAGTTGAAATTTATGAAACCAAGACAAGTCAGCTCGGATCAACATTGGCTGAAGGATGAAACAGAAAAAGAAAGAATAGAAAAAGAAGCAATAGAAACTGCAGAAGGAAGGGAAAATGAAGAAAAAGAAAAGGAAGTACAGAAAAAGATGATGGAAATTTTATTTGTCAATGTTTTTTGTTCTACAGTTTGTGATGTCATTTATAGGACTAAAAGCATAAACAAGTGAATGAAACACACCAGCTTCCATGTTTGAAAAGGAAGCTTGTTCAAATGCTTTATTATGCATTTGCTCCGCTGATGAGCAGCAAATTCGTCAAACACAACGCATGGAATTATTTCTTGTTACATATCAAGGTAGGTGGGGTAGTGTTGGCAAGAGAGGTGCTCCACGGATTGCAATGACTCGAAAGGAATAAATATGAATATATTCAAGTTGAATTTGATCCTCGAGTAAGAGAATTAGTTTCAAGTTGTGGAAAAATGAAATCATTCACAAGATCGTAATAAACTTATATTAGAACTAGTAGAAAAATAAAGCCCTAAGATTCAGGACGAATCTTCTCCAAGAAGGAGGGTGTGATATGAATCACGTCATAACTCAAATGGAGAAGTACTAACGCACCACTTTGCTGCAGTTAGTTTATTTTTAGTTTTTGAAGTTATTAGTTTGTTTAAATATGTTCCAATTCATTGTAAAATTGGCTGACCAAAATATGTTTTGGTTTAATCAATTAATGGGCTCTGGTTTAGTTTTATTTCAAGTTGTAATGATGACCCAATTGCAACTTAGTCATCAGCCTTTGGGAGACCCAGAGGATGCTTGGCTGAATTGTTTTCGGTGACTTTTGGGTTGCCATAATTTCAGTTACAATCAGTCATTAAGTTGTTGGATCATTAATAGTTTTAAGTGGGATGTAATTTCAATATATGTGTCTTTTGTAATTCCATTGGTAAAAGCTTCTATATAAGCTGAACCATTTTAATCAATGAAACAAGTTTGGTTTTATTCAGAAAATATTACAGTTTTATCTGTTCTATCTTAGTGAGAGTGATTCTCCTAAGTTCTTGAGTGATTCAAGAATCTACGAGTTTTATCGAAGGTCTTTCTTCCCTTTGTGTGTTTAAACCCTTAGGCTTATCTTCCATTCTTGGAATTGTGACGTCTATCAGTTTCCACTACATCTTCTTATCTATTTCCATTTTGTCGTTTTAAATAATTTCTCAAATTTCTTGCTTATTAGCATTCCAACCTAGATATATCCATAAAACAAATTCACCCCTCTAGATCCACATCATTTGCTATTCAGAGCCTAGCTCACTAGATTTGGAATAACAATGGAAGTTTATTATTCAAGGTGTTTAATCGAAGGCAACCCATGTTTAATTGCATTCGATTACGGAAGACAACATTATTGTGAGACAAAGATTGGTGGAGAAACTCGAGTTACCAACAAGCTTTCATCCGAATCAAGCATGGATCAAATTCAGTACGGGGCAATGTGTGAGAGAAGTATAATGTGATATTGCTCCCATGAACTATTCCCGTCTTCTTTTGGGATGAACATGACTTCGTTTTAAAACACTCAATCTCGATGAACGTTCCCCTTATTTGAGGCACGAGGGACATAAAATGAAGTTCAAATTTATGACACCAAGACAAGTCAGTAAGGATCAACATTGGCTGAAGGACGAAACAGAAAAAGAAAGAATAGAAAAAGAAGCAATAGAAACTGCAGAAGGAAGGGAAAATAAAGAAAAAGAAAAGGAAGTAGATAAAAAGATGATGGAAATTTTATTTGTCAATGTTTTTTCTTCTACAGTTTATGATGTCATTTCTAGGAACAAAAGGATAAACAAGTGAATTAAACACACCGGCTTCAATGTTTGAAAAGGAAGCTTGTTCATAATGCTTTATTATGCATTTGGTCCGTTGATGAGCAGCAAATTCGTCAAACACAACGCATGGAATTATTTATTGTTACATATGAAGTAGACAAAACGATGATGGAAATTTTATTTGTCAATGTTTTTTCTTCTACAGTTTGTGATATCATTTCTAGGAACAAAAGGATAAACAAGTGAATTAAACACACCGGCTTCCATGTTTGAAAAGGAAGCTTGTTCACAATGCTTTATTATACATTTGGTCCATTGATGAGCAACAACTTCTTCAAACACAACGCATGGAATTATTTATAGTCATCAGCCTTTGGGAGACCTAGAGTATGTTTGGCTGAATTATTTTTGGTGACTTTTGGGTTGCCATAATTTCAGTTACAATCAGTCATTAAGTTGTTGGATCATTAATAGTTTTAAGTGGGATTTAATTTCAAACTATGTGTCTTTTGTAATTCCATTGGTAAAAGCTTCTACATAAGCTGAACCATTTTAATCAATGAAACAAGTTTGGTTTTATTTAGAAAATATTACAGTTTTATCTCTTCTATCTTAGTGAGAGTGATTCTCCTAAGTTCTTCAATGATTGAAGAATCCACGAGTTTATCGAAGGTCTTTATTCCCTTTATGTGTTTACACTCTTAATCTTATCTTCCATTCTTGGAGGTGTGACGTCTATCAGTTTCCACTACATCTTCTTATCTATTTCCATTTTCTTGTTTTAAATAATTTCTCAAATTTCTTGCTTATTAGTATTCCAACCTAGATAGATCCATAAAACGAATTCACCCCTCTAGATTCACATCATTTGGTATTCAGAGCCTAGCTCACTAGATTTGGAATAGCAATGGAAGTTTATTGTTCAAGGTGTTTAATCGAAGGCAATCAATGTTTAGTTGCATTCGATTACGGAAGACAACATTCTTGTGACACAAAGATTGGTGGAGAAACTCGAGTTACCAACAAGCTTTCATCCGAATCAAGCATGGATCAAATTCAGTACGGGGCAATGTGTGAGAGAAGTATAATGTGATATTGCTCCCATGGACTATTCCCGTCTTCTTTTGGGATGAACATGACTTCGTTTTAAAACACTCATTCTTGATGAATGTTCCCCTTATTTGAGGCACGAGGGACATAAAATGAAGTTGAAGTTTATGACACCAAGACAAGTCAGTAAGGATCAACATTGGCTGAAGGATGAAACAGAAAAAGAAAGAATAGAAAAAGAAGCAATAGAAACTACAGAAGGAAGGGAAAATGAAGAAAAAGAAAAGGAAGTACAGAAAAAGATGATGGAAATTTTATTTATCAATGTTTTTTCTTCTACAGTTTGTGATGTCATTTATAGGACTAAAAGCATAAACAAGTGAATGAAACACACCAGCTTCCATGTTTGAAAAGGAAGCTTGTTCAAATGCTTTATTATGCATTTGCTCCGCTGATGAGCAGCAAATTCGTCAAACACAACGCATGGAATTATTTATTGTTACATATCAAGGTAGGTGGGGTAGTGTTGGCAAGCGAGGTGCTCCACGGATTGGAACCACTGGAAAGGAACAAATATGAATATATTCAAGTTGAATTTGATCCTGGAGTAAGAGAATTAGTTGCAAGTTATGGAAAAATGAAATCATTCACAAGATCGTAATAAACTTATATTAGAACTAGTAGAAAAATAAAGCCCTAAGATTCGGGGCGAATCTTCTCGAAGAAGGAGGGTGTGATATGAATCACGTCATAACTCAAATGGAGAAGTACTAACGCACTACTTTGCTGCATTTAGTTTATTTTTAGTTTTTGAAGTTATTAGTTTGTTTAAATATGGTCCAATTCATTAAAAATTTGGCTTACCATATTATGTTTTGGTTTAATCAATTAATGGGCTCTGGTTTAGTTTTGTTTCAAGTTGTAATGATGACCTAATTGCATCTTAGTCATCAGCCTTTAGGAGACCCAGAGGATGTTTGGCTGAATTGTTTTTGGTGACTTTTCGGTTGCCATATTTCAGTTACAATCAGTCCTTAAGTTGTTGGATCATTAATAGTTTTAAATGGGATGTAATTTCAATATATGTGTCTTTTGTAATTCCATGGGTAAAAGCTTCTATATAAGGTGAACCATTTTAATCAATGAAACAAGTTTGGTTTTATTCAGAAAATATTATAGTTTTATCTGTTCTATCTTAGTGAGAGTGATTCTCCTAAGTTCTTGAGTGATTCAAGAATCCACGAGTTTTAGCGAAGGTCTTTCTTCCCTTTGTGTGTTTAAACTCTTAAGTTTATCTTCCATTCTTGGAAGTGTGATGTAATATCCTGTTTTCATAGTTTTTAAAACTATTAAACAAAACAATTAAATTTTAGTAATTCAGAAGCGAATGGTGACATAGGCCAGTATAATGCAATACAGTCATCCTCAATAATAACCATAAGCACACTGATCAACCTATACTGCCCATACACGACTAAAGGGATTACAAAATACCCGATCAGCTAAGCAAAAGAAAGAAAAGGGGTCACATATGCTACTAGTACGTCTAATGCAATCATCTCACGTCCCGGAGGGTGTATCCTCACCTGCACGTTTATCTGCTCACGCCATCCAATCGAGACGATCATTGCAAAGGTATAAGACACACACAAACACGCCATAGAAACTAGAAGGGTAAGCTAATCTTGAATGAAGAGTAACCATGCAATATATTTTATGTTAAGGCAGAGAAACAGGATTCGTTAAACAGTCTATCAAAAATCATCCAATTAATTCCAACTATAACACCACACGCCATTCTAGACTCGATATCCGAATTATGTAAGTGGCATTGGAGCTCTTGGTGACTTGCATCAAGAAATCAAAACAGTGGGAAAACCAATCTTCTGCAGGGAATCTCGCTTAGGCTAGAGGGTCTCACCTAAGCTAGAGAGTCTATCTCGCTTAGGCGAGTTGATCTCGCCTGGGCGAGACATCATACAGTGGCGAATTACAATTCCTGGGTGAACTCTCGCTCAAGCTAAACTGGCTCGCCTAGACGAGATGTCATCTCGCTCAGGCGACCGCAGCTCGCTTAGGCGAGGTTTTGCAAAATTGACAGGGGTGAGCTTCTGGTATTTTCGCTCAGGCGAGACCAACTCGCCTAGGCGAAACTACCAGGAAATCCTCCCTGTTTTACACATGCAAGCTCGCTCAAGAACGTCTCCCACTCAATTTCTGATAAAGGATTGACCCCAACCAAGGATGGAGGCACATGCTTAAGAAGACTAAGCATGTTTAGAAAGGAAGTTCACTAATCCTTCATCGCTTTCATTTGTGTTTGTTATTTTTGATTCCCTAAGTTGACTTAGTTGAATCAACTTTAGTTGACTTGTTGACCCTTGACTAGGTTTGACTTGTTGACTATAGTTGACTTGACTTAAGCCAACATGCTAATCTATGTTTATTTGCTTTGTAGGTTAATTAGGAGTAAGAAAGCAATACTAGGTGGCGCATGGTGATTGGGGAGCATAAATGATGTGGAGGAGAGAGTAAAGCAAAGGCATACAGCATAAAGTAAAAGGCATAAAACAAGTGTACCTATGTACCTTTGGTCTCCTTTGATTTTAGCACACTTTGGCCACTTTTTGGAGACATATGAGACACATTCTTTGTCTCCTTTTGTGCTAGAACGAAATTAGCCTTGCACACACCATAGTTAACTCTTTTTCCTCTCATTTTTGTAACCTTATTTGACCTAGTTTCTAGAAGCTAGGGTTAGGTTTTTGTAGAGACATCCTTAGGTATCTTTTATTTGCTTAGAGGCCCCTAAACTCTTCTATATAAGGGATGCTCCTAGACATGTAAAAGGGTTGAACATTTTGAAGTAAAAACACTCTTGTGTCTCAACCATTTGTGAGAGTTTCCTTCCTTGGGAGTGAATACTTTTAAGCTTTATCTTGCATAGCAAGTGGCGGCACACATCCACTCATCTTCAAGGTTGCCATGGCTTCTAGCCTAGCCTTGTAGTGGCGTGCTTCTCACATTTTTACCATTTCTTTCCTTTCCATTTTATGTTTTCTTCTTCCTTTAATTGTTCTTGGTTTTTTATGGTTTATGTGCTTTCAATTTCCTTTTTGTTTTCAATCAATCCATCATCTTCTTCTCTTGAGCTTTGTGAAAGGAACCTTCACATCTAGATAGCATGCTATCTTAATGTCCAGTGGGAATTTTGAAAAAGCTTTCTTAAACAACTTCACCATATTCATAACTCTAAAAGGGAACAAGATAATCCTTCATCAATTTCACACACCAGCAGTCTCAAACATCAATTAAACAAACAATCATGCAATTAAAGCACTCACGAACACAATTCACATCAAAATGAGTTACAGAGTTAGCTTCCCTTACCTTTTTACCAAGAACTAGATTGATGGAGTCAATGGATAGCAAGAGAGCAGAATTCTCTTGTTTAACCTAGGAGAATCCATCATCAAGACAGGGGAGATGAAGATTAACATGATTAGATTCATAACGCAAAGAGTGGTTAGTGGATTCTAACTGGAATTGAGCCCAATTGAGAGATATAACCTACCTAGGAGGATGGAAGCTGAGGGAGGAGTTGCAAAGAGTCCTGTTGGCTGGTCCTTCCCGAGTCTGAATAGAGAAAGATTGAAGCAGTGAGATGGTAGCACAGAGAAGAGGGAGTGGGAGAGGGTTTGAGTCGCAGAGAAAATTTGAGAGGATGAGGAAGAAGAGTGGGTGTTTCTGTTTTTAGAAAAGAAGCAAAAAGAGGGGTATCACATGTGACGTCTATCAGTTTCCACTACATCTTCTTATCTATTTCCATTTTCTCGTTTTAAATAACTTCTCAAATTTCTTGCTTATTAGTATTCCAACCTAGATAGATCCATAAAACGAACTCACCCCTCTAGATTCACATCATTTGGTATTCAGAGCCTAGCTCACTAGATTGGGAATAGCAATGGAAGTTTATTATTCAAGGTGTTTAATCGAAGGCAACCCAGTCTAGTTGCATTCGATTACGGAAGACAACATTGTTTTGAGCCAAAGATTGGTGGAGAAACTCGAGTTACCAACAAGCTTTCATCCAAATCAAGCATGGATCAAATTCAGTGTGGGGCAATGTGTGAGAGAAGTATAATGTGATATTGCTCCCATGGACTCTTCCCGTCTTCTTTTGGGATGGACATGACTTCGTTTTAAAGCATTCAATCTTGATGAACGTTCCACTTATTTGAGGCACGAGGGACATAAAATAAAGTTGAAATTTATGACACCAAGACAAGTCAGTAAGGATCAACATTCGCTGAAGGACGAAACAGAAAAAGAAAGAATAGAAAAGGAAGTAATAGAAACTGCAGAAGGAAGGGAAAATGAAGAAAAAGAAAAGGAAGTAGAAAAAAAGATGATGGAAATTTTATTTTTCAATGTTTTTTCTTCTACAGTTTGTGATGTCATTTCTAGGAACAAAAGGATAAACAAGTGACTTAAACACATCGGCTTCCATGTTTGAAAAGGAAGCTTGTTCACAACGCTTTATTATGCATTTGGTCCGTTGATGAGCAGCAAATTCGTCAAACACAACGCATGGAATTATTTACTATTACATATGAAGTAGAGAAAAAGATGATGGAAATTTTATTTGTCAATATTTTTTCTTCTACAGTTTGTGATGTCATTTCTAGGAACAAAACGATAAACAAGTGAATTAAACACAACGACTTCCATGTTTGAAAAGGAAGCTTGTTCACAATGCTTTATTATGCATTTGGTCCATTGATGAGCAACAACTTCTTCAAACATAACGCATGGAATTATTTACAGTCATCACCCTTTGGGAGACCCAGAGGATGTTTGGCTGAATTGTTTTTGGTGACTTTTGGGTTGCCATAATTTCAGTTACAATCAGTCATTAAGTTGTTGCATCATTAATAGTTTTAAGTGGGATTTAATTTCAAACTATGTGTCTTTTGTAATTCCATTGGTAAAAGCTTCTACATAAGTTGAACCATTTCAATCAATGAAACAGATTTGGTTTTATTCAGAAAATATTACAGTTTTATCTCTTCTATCTTAGTGAGAGTGATTCTCCTAAGTTCTTTAGTAATTCAAGAATCCACGAGTTTATCGAAGGTCTTTATTCCCTTTGTGTGTTTATACTCTTAAGCTTATCTTCCATTCTTGGAAGTGTGACGTCTATCAGTTTCCACTACATCTTCTTATCTATTTCCATTTTCTTATTTCAAATAATTTCTCAAATTTCTTGCTTATTAGTATTCCAACCTAGATAGATCCATAAAATGAATTCACCCCTCTAGATTCACATCATTTGGTATTCAGAGCCTAGCTCACTGGATTTGGAATAGCAATGGAAATTTATTATTCAAGGTGTTTAATCGAAGGCAACCCATGTTTAGTTGCATTCGAATACGGAAGACAACATTGTTGGGAGCCAAAGATTGGTGGAGAAAGTCGAGTTACCAACAAGCTTTCATTCGAATCAAGCATGGATCAAATTCAGTACGGGGCAATGTGTGAGAGAAGTATAATGTGATATTGCTCCCATGGACTCTTCCCGTCTTCTTTTGGGATGAACATGATTTCGTTTTAAAACACTCAATCTTGATGAACGTTCCCCTTATTTGGGGCACGAGGGACATAAAATGAAGTTGAAATTTATGACACCAAGACAAGTCAGCAAGGATTAACATTGGCTGAAGGACGAAACAGAAAAAGAAAGAATAGAAAAAGAAGCAATAGAAACTGCAGAAGGAACGGAAAATGAAAAAAAGAAAAGAAAGTAGAGAAAAAGATGAGGGAAATTTTATTTGTCAATGTTTTTTCTCCTACTGTTTTTGATGTCATTTATAGGAACAAAAGGATAAACAAGTGAATGAAACACACGGACTTCCATGTTTGAAAAGGAAGCTTGTTCACAATGCTTTATTATGCATTTGGTCCGCTGATGAGCAGCATATTCGTCAAAAACAATGCATGGAATTATTTATTGTTACATATCAAGGTAGGTGGGGTATTGTTGGCAAGAGAGGTGCTCCACGGATTGCAACCACTGGAAAGGAACAAATATGAATATATTCAAGTTGAATTTGATCCTGGAGGAAGAGAATTAGTTTCAAGTTGTGAAAAAATGAAGTCATTCACAAGATCGTAATAAACTTATATTAGAACTAGCAGAAAAATAAAGCCCTAAGATTCGGGACGAATCTTCTCGAAGAAGGAGGGTGTGATATGAATCACGTCATAACTCAAATGGAGAAGTACTAACACACCACTTTGCTGTAGTTAGTTTATTTTTAGTTTTTGAAGTTATTAGTTTGTTTAAATATGGTCTAATTCATTGTAAAAATGGCTTACCAAATTATGTTTTGGTTTAATCAATTAATGGGCTCTGGTTTAGTTTTGTTTCAAGTTGTAATGATGACCCAATTGCAACTTAGTCATCAGCCTTTGGGAGACCCAGAGGATGCTTGGCTGAATTGTTTTTGGTGACCTTTGGGTTGCCATAATTTCAGTTACAATCAGTCATTAAGTTGTTGGATCATTAATAGTTTTAAGTGGGATGTCATTTCAATATATGTGTGTTTTGTAATGCCATTGGTAAAAGCTTCTATATAAGCTGAACCATTTTAATCAATGAAATAGGTTTGGTTTTCTTCATAAAATATTACAGTTTTATCTGTTCTATCTTAGTGAGAGTGATTCTCCTAAGTTCTTGAGTGATTCAAGAATCCACGAGTTTTATCGAAGGTCTTTCTTCCCTTTGTGTGTTTAAACTCTTAAGCTTATCTTCCATTCTTGGAAGTGTGACGTCTATTAGTTTCCACTACATCTTCTTATCTATTTCCATTTTCTCGTTTTAAATAATTTCTCAAATTTCTTGCTTATTAGTATTCCAACCTAGATAGATCCATAAAACGAATTCACCCCTCTAGATTCACATCATTTGGTATTCAGAGCCTAGCTCACTAGATTTGGAATAGCAATGGAAGTTTATTATTCAAGGTGTTTAATCGAAGGCAACCCATGTTTAGTTACATTCGATTACGAAAGACAACATTGTTGTGAGACAAAGATTGGTGGAGAAACTCGAGTTACCAATAAGCTTTCATCCGAATCAAGCATGGATCAAATTCAGTACGGGGCAATGTGTGAGAGAAGTATAATGTGATATTGCTCCCATGGACTATTCCCGTCTTCTTTTGGGATGAACATGACTTCGTTTTAAAACACTCAACCTTGATGAACGTTCCCCTTATTTGAGGCACGAGGGACATAAAATGAAGTTGAAATTTATGACACCAAGACAAGTCAGTAAGGATCAACATTGGCTGAAGGACGAAACAGAAAAAGAAAGAATAGAAAAAGAAGTAATAGAAACTGCAAAAGGAAGGGAAAATGAAGAAAAGAAAAGAAAGTAGAGAAAAAGATGATGGAAATTTTATTTGTCAATGTTTTTTCTTCTACAGTTTGTGATGTCATTTATAGGAACAAAAGGATAAACAAGTGAATGAAACACACGGACTTCCATGTTTGAAAAGGAAGCTTGTTCACAATGCTTTATTATGCATTTGGTCCGCTGATGAGCAGCAAATTCGTCAAACACAATGCATGGAATTATTTATTGTTACATATCAAGGTAGGTGGGGTAGTGTTGGCAAGAGAGGTGCTCCACGGATTGCAACCACTGGAAAGGAACAAATATGAATATATTCAAGTTGAATTTGATCCTGGAGGAATGGAATTAGTTTCAAGTTATGGAAAAATGAAGTCATTCACAAGATAGTAATAAACTTATATTAGAACTAGCAGAAAAATAAAGCCCTAAGATTCGGGACGAATCTTCTCGAAGAAGGAGAGTGTGATATGAATCACGTCATAACTCAAATGGAGAAGTACTAACACACCACTTTGCTACGGTTAGTTTATTTTTAGTTTTTGAAGTTATTAGTTTGTTAAAATATGGTCCAATTCATTGTAAAATTGGCTTACTAAATTATGTTTTGGTTTAATCAATTAATGGGCTCTAGTTTAGTTTTGTTTCTAGTTGTAATGATGACTCAATTGCAACTTAGACATCAGCCTTTGGGAGACCCAGAGGATGCTTGACTGAATTGTTTTTGGTGACTTTTGTGTTGCCATAATTTCAGTTACAATCAGTCATTAAGTTGTTGGATCATTAATAGTTTTAAGTGGGATGTAATTTCAATATATGTGTCTTTTGTAATTCCATTGCTAAAAGTTTCTATATAAGCTGAACCATTTTAATCAATGAAACAGGTTTGGTTTTATTCAGAAAATATTACAGTTTTATCTCTTCTATCTTAGTGAGAGTGATTCTCCTAAGTTCTTAAATGATTCAAGAATCCACGAGTTTTATCGAAGGTCTTTCTTCCCTTTGTGTGTTTAAATTCTTAAGCTTATCTTTATTCTTGGAAGTGTGACGTCTACCGGTTTCCACTACATCTTCTTATCTATTTCCATTTTCTCGTTTTAAATAATTTCTCAAATTTCTTGCTTATTAGTATTCCAACCTAGATAGATCCATAAAACGAATTCACCCCTCTAGATTCACATCATTTGGTATTCAGAGCCTAGCTCACTAGATTTGGAATAGCAATGGAAGTTTATTATTCAAGGTGTTTAATCGAAGGCAACCCATGTTTAGTTGCATTTGATTACGGAAGACAACATTGTTGTGAGACAAAGATTGGTGTAGAAACTCGAGTTACCAACAAGCTTTCATCCGAATCCAGCATGGATCAAATTCAGTACGGGGCAATGTGTGAGAGAAGTATAATGTGATATTGCTCCCATGGACTATTCCCGTCTTCTTTTGGGATGAACATGACTTCGTTTTAAAACACTCAATCTTGATGAACGTTCCCCTTATTTGAGGCACGAGGGACATAAAATGAAGTTGAAATTTATGACACCAAGACAAGTCAGTAAGGATCAACATTGGCTGAAGGACGAAACAGAAAAAGAAAGAATAGAAAAAGAAGTAATAGAAACTGCAAAAGGAAGGGAAAATGAAGAAAAGAAAAGAAAGTAGAGAAAAAGATGATGGAAATTTTATTTGTCAATGTTATTTCTTCTACAGTTTGTGATGTCATTTATAGGAACAAAAGGATAAACAAGTGAATGAAACACACGGACTTCCATGTTTGAAAAGGAAGCTTGTTCACAATGCTTTATTATGCATTTGGTCCGCTGATGAGCAGCAAATTCGTCAAACACAATGCATGGAATTATTTATTGTTACATATCAAGGTAGGTGGGGTAGTGTTGGCAAGAGAGGTGCTCCACGGATTGCAACCACTAGAAAGGAACAAATATGAATATATTCAAGTTGAATTTGATCCCTGAGGAAGAGAATTAGTTTCAAGTTATGGAAAAATTAAGTCATTCACAAGATCGTACAAAACTTATATTAGAACTAGCAGAAAAATAAAACCCTAAGATTCGGGACGAATCTTCTTGAAGAAGGAGGGTGTGATATGAACCACGTCATAACTCAAATGGAGAAGTACTAACGCACCACTTTGCTGCAGTTAGTTTATTTTTAGTTTTTGAAGTTATTAGTTTGTTTAAATATGGTCTAATTCATTGTAAAATTGGCATACCAAATTATTTTTTGGTTTAATCAATTATTGGGCTTTGGTTTAGTTTTGTTTCAAGTTGTAATCATGACCCAATTGCAACTTAGTCATCAGCCTTTGGGAGACCCAGAGGATGCTTGGCTGAATTGTTTTTGGTGACTTTTGGGTTGCCATAATTTTAGTGAAATCAATCATTAAGTTTTTGGATCACTAATAGTTTTAAGTGGGATGTAATTTCAAACTATGTGTCTTTTGTAATTCCATTGGTTAAAGCTTCTATATAAGCTGAACCATTTCAATCAATGAAACAGGTTGGGTTTTATTCAGAAAATATTAGAGTTTTATCTCTTCTATCTTAGTGAGAGTGATTCTCCTAAGTTCTTGAGTGATTCAAGAATCCACGAGTTTTATCCAAGGTCTTTCTTCCCTTTGTGTGTTTAAACTCTTAGGCTTATCTTCCATTCTTGGAAGGGTGACTTCTATCGGTTTCCTTTACATCTTCTTATCTATTTCCATTTTCTCGTTTTAAATAATTTCTCAAATTTCTTGCTTATTAGCATTCCAACCTAGATAGATCCATAAAATGAATCCACCCCTTTGGATTCACATCATTTGGTATTCAGAGCCTAGCTCACTAGATTTGGAATAGCAATAGAAGTTTATTATACAAGGTGTTTAATCGAAGGCAACCCATGTTTAGTTGAATTCGATTACGGAAGACAACAATGTTGTGAGCCAAAGATTGGCCGAGAAACTCGAGTTACCAACAAGCTTTCATCTGAATCAAGCATGGATGAAATTCAGTACGGGGCAATGTGTGAGAGAAGTATAATGTGATATTGCTCCCATGGACTTTTCCCATCTTCTTTTGGGATGGAAATGACTTCGTTTTAAAACACTCAATCTTGATGAACGTTCCCCTTATTTGAGGCATGAGGGAGATAAAATGAAGTTGAAATTTATGACACCAAGACAAGTCAGTAAGGATCAACATTGGCTGAAATAAAAGAATAGAAAAAGAAGCAATAGAAACTGCAGAAGGAAGGAAAAATGAAGAAAAAGAAAGGAAGTAGAGAAAAAGATGGTGGAAATTTTATTTGTCAATGCTTTTTCTTCTACACTTAATAATGTCATTTTACAAGAAAAAAAGGATAAGAAAGTGAATGAAACACACCAGCTTCCATGTTTGAAAAGGAACCTTGTTCACAATGCTTTATTATGCATTTGGTCCGCTGATGAGCAGCAAATTCGTCAAACACAACGCATGGAATTATTTATTGTTACATATCAAGGTAGGTGGGGTAATGTTGGCAAGACAGGTGCTCCACGGATTGCAACCACTGGAAAGGAAGAAATATGAATATATTCAACTTGAATTTGATCCTGGAGGAAGAGAATTAGTTTCAAGTTGTGGAAAAATGAAGTCATTCACAAAATCGTAATAAACTTATATTAGAAATAGCAGAAAAATAAAGCCCTAAGATTCGGGACGAATCTTCTCGAAGAAGGAGGATGTGATATGAACCACGTCATAACTCAAATGGAGAAGTACTAACGCACCACTTTGCTGCAGTTAGTTTATTTTTAGTTTTTGAAGTTATTAGTTTGTTTAAATATGGTCTAATTCATTGTAAAATTGGCATACCAAATTATTTTTTGGTTTAATCAATTAATGGGCTCTGGTTTAGTTTTGTTTCAAGTTGTAATCATGACCCAATTGCAACTTAGTCATCAGCCTTTGGGAGACCCAAAGGATGCTTGGCTGAATTGTTTTTGGTGACTTTTGGGTTGCCATAATTTTAGTGAAATCAGTCATTAAGTTTTTGGATCACTAATAGTGTTAAGTGGGATGTAATTTCAAACTATGTGTCTTTTGTAATTCCATTGGTTAAAGCTTCTATATAAGCTGAACCATTTCAATCAATGAAACAGGTTGGGTTTTATTCAGAAAATATTAGAGTTTTATCTCTTCTATCTTAGTGAGAGTGATTCTCCTAAGTTCTTGAGTGATTCAAGAATCCATGAGTTTTATCCAAGGTCTTTCTTCCCTTTGTGTGTTTAAACTCTTAAGCTTATCTTCCATTCTTGGAAGGGTGACTTCTATCTGTTTCCTTTACATCTTCTTATCTATTTCCATTTTCTCGTTTTAAATAATTTCTCAAATTTCTTGCTTATTAGCATTCCAACCTAGATAGATCCATAAAATGAATCCACCCCTTTGGATTCACATCATTTGGTATTCAGAGCCTAGCTCACTAGATTTGGAATAGCAATAGAAGTTTATTATACAAGGTGTTTAATCGAAGGCAACCCATGTTTAGTTGAATTCGATTACGGAAGACAACAATGTTGTGAGCCAAAGATTGGCCGAGAAACTCGAGTTACCAACAAGCTTTCATCTGAATCAAGCATGGATGAAATTCAGTACGGGGCAATGTGTGAGAGAAGTATAATGTGATATTGCTCCCATGGACTTTTCCCATCTTCTTTTGGGATGGAAATGACTTCGTTTTAAAACACTCAATCTTGATGAACGTTCCCCTTATTTGAGGCATGAGGGAGATAAAATGAAGTTGAAATTTATGACACCAAGACAAGTCAGTAAGGATCAACATTGGCTGAAATAAAAGAATAGAAAAAGAAGCAATAGAAACTGCAGAAGGAAGGAAAAATGAAGAAAAAGAAAAGGAAGTAGAGAAAAAGATGGTGGAAATTTTATTTGTCAATGCTTTTTCTTCTACAGTTAATGATGTCATTTTACAAGAAAAAAAGGATAAGAAAGTGAATGAAACACACCAGCTTCCATGTTTGAAAAGGAACCTTGTACACAATGCTTTATTATGCATTTGGTCCGCTGATGAGCAGCAAATTCGTCAAACACAACGCATGGAATTATTTATTGTTACATATCAATGTAGGTGGGGTAATGTTGGCAAGACAGGTGCTCCACGGATTGCAACCACTGGAAAGGAAGAAATATGAATATATTCAACTTGAATTTGATCCTGGAGGAAGAGAATTAGTTTCAAGTTGTGGAAAAATGAAGTCATTCACAAAATCGTAATAAACTTATATTAGAAATAGCAGAAAAATAAAGCCCTAAGATTCGGGACGAATCTTCTCGAAGAAGGAGGATGTGATATGAACCACGTCATAACTCAAATGGAGAAGTACTAACGCACCACTTTGCTGCAGTTAGTTTATTTTTAGTTTTTGAAGTTATTAGTTTGTTTAAATATGGTCCAATTCATTGTAAAATTGGCTCACCAAATTATGTTTTGGTTTAATCAATTAATAGGCTCTGGTTTAGTTTTATTTCAAGTTGTAATAATGACCCAATTGCCTTTGGGAGACCCAAAGGATGCTTGGCTGAATTGTTTTTGGTGAGTTTTGGGTTGCCATAATTTCAATTACAATCAGTCATTAAGTTTTTGGATCATTAATAGTTTTAAGTGGGATGTAATTTCAAACTATGTGTCTTTTGTAATTCCATTGGTTAAAGCTTCTATATAAGCTGAGCCATTTCAATCAATGAAACAGGTTGGGTTTTATTCAGAAAATATTAGAGTTTTATCTCTTCTATCTTAGTGAGAGTGATTCTCCTAAGTTCTTGAGTGATTCAAGAATCCAAGAGTTTTATAGAAGGTCTTTCTTCCCTTTTTGTGTTTAAACTGTTAGGCTTATCTTCCATTCTTGGAAGGGTGACGTCTATCAGATTCCACTACATCTTCTTATCTATTTCCATTTTCTCGTTTTAAATAATTTCTCAATTTCTTGCTTATTAGCATTCCAACCTAGATAGATCCATAAAACGAATCCACCCTTCCGGATTCAAGTCCTTTGGTATTTAGAGCCTAACTCACTAGATTTGGAATAGCAATGGAAGTTTATTATACAAGGTGTTTAATCGAAGGCAATCCATGTTTAGTTGCATTCGACTATAGAAGACAACAATGTTGTGAGCCAAAGATTAGCCGAGAAACTCGAGTTACCAACAAGCTTTCATCTGAATCAAGCGTGGATTAAATAAAGTACGGGGCAATGTGTGAGAGAAGTATAATGTGATATTGCTCCCATGGATTCTTCCCATCTTCTTTTGGGATGGAAATGACTTCGTTTTAAAACACTCAATCTTGATGAACGTTCCCATTATTTGAGGTATGAGGGACATAAAATGATGTTGAAATTTATGACACCAAGACAAGTCAATAAGGATCAACATTGGCTGAAGGACGAAATAGAAAAAAAAAGAATAGAAAAAGAAGGAATAGAAACTGCAGAAGGAATGTAAAATTTAGAAAAAGAAAAGGAAGTAGAGAAAAAGATGGTGGAAATTTTATTTGTCTATTTTTTCTTCTACGGTTTGTGATGTCATTTTACAGGAACAAAAGGATAAGAAAGTGAATGAAACACATCAGCTTCCATGTTTGAAAAGGAAGCTTGTTAACAATGCTTTATTATGCATTTGGTCCGCTAATGAGCAGCAAATTCGTCAAACACAAGGCATGTAATTATTTATTGTCACATATCAAGGTAAGTGGGGTAGTGTTGGCAAGAGAGGTGCTCTGCGGATGGCAAACACTAGAAATGAACAAATATGAATATATTCAAGTTGAATTTGATCCTGGAGGAAGAGAATTAGTTTCAAGTTGTGGAAAAATGAAGTCATTCACAAGATCGTAATAAACTTATGTTAGAAATAGCAGAAAATAAAGCCCTAAGATTCGGGACGAATCTTCTCGAAGAAGGAGGGTGTGATATGGATCACGTCATAATTCAAATGGAGAAGTACTAACGCACCACTTTGCTGCAGTTAGTTTATTTTTAGTTTTTGAAGTTATTAGTTTGTTTAAATATGGTCCAATTCGTTGTAAAATTGGTTCACCGGATTATGTTTTGGTTTAATCAATTAATGGGCTCTAGTTTAGTTTTATTTCAAGTTGTAATGATGACCCAATTGCAACTTAGTCATCAGCCTTTGGGAGACCCAGAGGATGCTTGGCTGAATTGTTTTTGGTGACTTTTAGGTTCCCCTAATTTCAGTTACAATCAGTCATCAAATAGTTGGATCATTAATAGTTTTAAGTGGGATGTAATTTCAATATGTGTGTCTTTTGTAATTCCATTGGTTAAAGCTTCTATATAAGCTGAACCATTTTAATCAATGAAACAGGTTGGGTTTTATTCATAAACTATTAGAGTTTTATCTTTTCTATCTTAGTGAGAGTGATTCTCCAAAGTTCTTGAGTGATTCAAGAATCCATGAGAAAAAGAAAATGATGATGGAACTTTTATTTGTCAATGTTTTTTCTTCTACAGTTTGTGATGTAATTTTACAGGAACAAAAGGATAAGCAAGTGAATGAAACATCCCAGCTTCCATGTTTGAAAAGGAAGGTCGTTCACAATGCTTTATTATGCATTTGGTCCGCTGATAAGCAGCAAATTCGTCAAACACAATGCATGTAATTATTTATTGTTATATATCAAGGTACATGTGGGGTAGTGTTGGCAAGAGAGGTGCTCCACGGATTGCAACCACTGGAAAGGAACAAATATGAATATATTCAAGTTGAATTTGATTCTGGAGGAAGAGAATTAGTTTCAAGTTGTGGAAAAATGAAGTCATTCACAAGATCGTAATAAACTTATATTAAAACTAGCAGAAAAATAAAGCCTTAAGATTCAGGACGAATCTTCTTGAAGAAGGGGGGTGTGATATGAATCACGTCATAAATCAAATGGAGAAGTACTAACGCACCACTTTGTTGCAGTTAGTTTATTATTAGTTTTTGAAGTTATTAGTTTCTTTAAATATGGTCCAATTCAATGTAAAATTGGCTTACCAAATTATGTTTTGGTTTAATCAATTAATGGGCTCTGGTTTTGCTTTATTTCAAGTTGTAATGATGACCCAATTGCAACTTAGTCATCAGCCTTAGGCAGACCAAGTGGATGCTTGGCTGAATTGTTTTTGGTGACTTTTGGGTTGCCATAATTTCAGTTACAATCAGTCGTTAAGTAGTTGGGTCATTAATAGTTTTAAGTGAGATGTAATTTCAATATATGTGTCTTTTGTAATTCCATTGGTTAAAGCTTCTATATAGGCTGAACCATGTTAACCAATGAAATAGGTTGGGTTTTATTCAGAAAATAATAGAGTTTTATCTCTTCTATCTTAGTGAGAGTGATTCTCCTAAGTTCTTGAGTGAACAAATATGAATATATTCAAGTTGAATTTGATCCTGGAGGAAGAGAATTAGTTTCAAGTTGGGGAAAAATGAAGTCATTCACAAGATCGTAATAAACTTATATTAGAAATAGTAGAAAAAGAAAGCCCTAAGATTCGGGATGAATCTTCTCGAAGAAGGAGGGTGTGATATGAATCACGTCATAACTCAAATGGAGAAGTACTAACGCACCACTTTGCTGCAGTTAGTTTATTTTTAGTTTTTGAAGTTATTAGTTTGTTAAAATATGGTCCAATTCAATGTCAAATTGGCTCACCAAATTATGTTTTGGTTTAATCAATTAATGGGCTCTGGTTTAGTTTTATTTCAAGTTGTAATAATGACCCAATTGCCTTTGGGAGACCGAAAGGATGCTTGGCTGAATTGTTTTTGGTGACTTTTGGGTTGCCATAATTTCAGTTACAATCAGTCATTAAGTTTTGTGATCATTAATAGTTTTAAGTGGGATGTAATTTCAACCTTTGTGTCTTTCGTAATTGCATTGGTTAAAGCTTCTATATAAGCTGAGCCATTTCAATCAATGAAACAGGTTGGGTTTTATTCAGAAAATATTAGATTTTTATCTCTTTTATCTTAGTGAGAGTGATTTTCTTAAGTTCTTGAGTGATTCAAGAATCCATGAGTTTTATCGAAGGTCTTTCTTCCTTTTGTGTGTTTAAACTCTTAGGCTTATCTTCCATTCTTGGAAGGGTGACGTCTATCAGTTTCCTCAACATCTTCTTATCTATTTCCATTTTCTCGTTTTAAATAATTTCTCAAATTTCTTGCTTATTAGCATTCCAACCCAGATAGATCCATAAAACGAATCCACCCCTCTGGATTCACATCATTTGGTATTCAGAGCCTAGCTCACTACATTTGGTATAGCAATGGAAGTTTATTATACAAGGTGTTTAATCGAAGGCAACCCATATTTAGTTGCATTCGCTTACGGAAGACAACAATGTTGTGAGCCAAAGACTGGCCGAGAAACTCGAGTTACCAACAAGCTTTCATCTGAATCAATGCTGGATCAAATTCAATACGGGGCAATGTGTGAGAGAAGTATAATGTGATATTGCTCCTATGGACTCTTCCCATCTTCTTTTGGGATGGACATGACTTCATTTTAAAACACTTAATCTTTATGAACGCTCCCCTTATTTGAGGCAAGAGGGACATAAAATGAAGTTCAAATTTATGACACCAAGACAAGTCAGTAAGGATCAACATTGGCTGAAGGACGAAATAGAAAAAGAAAAGAATAGAAAAAGAAGGAATAGAAACTGTAGAAGGAATGTAAAATGTAGAAAAAGAAAAGGAAGTAGAGAAAAAGATGGTGGAAATTTTATTTGTCAATGTTTTTTCTTCTACAGTTTGTGATGTCATTTTACAGAAACAAAAGGATAAGAAAGTGAATGAACACACCAGCTTCCATGTTTGAAAACGAAGCTTGTTCACAATGCTTTATTATATATTTGGTCCGCTGATGAGCAGCAAATTCGTCAAACACAACGCATGGAATTATTTATTGTTACATATCAAGGTAGGTGGGGTAGTGTTGGCAACAAAGGTGCTCCACAGATTGCAACCACTGGAAAGGAACAAATATGAATATATTAAACTTGAATTTGATCCTGGAGGAAGAGTATTAGTTTCAAGTTGTGGAAAAATGAAGTCATTCACAACATCGTAATAAACTTATATTAGAAATAGCAGAAAAAGAAAGCCCTAAGATTCGGGATGAATCTTCTCGAAGAAGGAGGGTGTGATATGAATCACGTCATAACTCAAATGGAGAAGTACTAACGCACCACTTTGGTACAGTTAGTTTATTTTTAGTTTTTGAAGTTATTAGTTTGTTAAAATATGGTCCAATTCAATGTAAAATTGGCTCACCAAATTATGTTTTGGTTTAATCAATTAATGGGCTCTGTTTAGTTTTATTTCAAGTTGTAATAATGACCCAATTACCTTTGGGAGACCGAGAGGATGCTTGGCTGAATTGTTTTTGGTGACTTTTGGGTTGCCATAATTTCAGTTACAATCAGTCATTAAGTTTTTGGATCATTAATAGTTTTAAGTGGGATGTAATTTCAACCTATGTGTCTTTTGTAATTCCATTGGTTAAAGCTTCTATATAAGCTGAGCCATTTCAATCAATGAAACAGGTTGGGTTTTATTCAGAAAATATTAGAGTTTTATCTCTTTTATCTTAGTGAGAGTGATTCTCTTAAGTTCTTGAGTGATTCAAGAATCCATGAGTTTTATCGAAGGTCTTTCTTCCTTTTGTGTGTTTAAACTCTTAGGCTTATCTTCCATTCTTGGAAGGGTGACGTCAATCAGTCTCCTCTACATCTTCCTATCTATTTCCATTTTCCCGTTTTAAATAATTTCTCAAATTTCTTGCTTATTAGCATTCCAACCTACATAGTTTGTGATGTCGTTGCAGCTTGCGCCTGTCACCATCTTCGCACCTGCAAAAAAACACGAAACACCTTGCAGCACCGTAGATCTGCATCTTCACGCTGCCACTCTCGCCGGAGCAATCGCAGCACCACAGTCAGTCTTCTTCTTCCGCAACTGCGAGCCTGATTCCAATTTGCAGTACCGCCGCCTCCATCTTCTCCGCAACGCACCTCCCTCGCGCCGTCTGCACCAGCAACCACCAGAGGAGAAGAGAAGCCGCCACTCTCGCCAGAACAATCGCAACAGCAGCCACGAATCTGCACCTTCACGTCGTAGCAGCGCAACCCCCAGCGCACCACCTCCACACAGCCTTGTCGTTGGAATCTGCACCACAAAAATGCGAGCAACGCTGCAACCATAGTTCTCCACCATTGCGCGCATCTGAACCAGAAACGCAGTTCATCCATCAGCCCCTGCACCCGCGTTACGCAGCCACCGCAGCAGCGCACCTCACTGGAACCACCGTCATTCACGCAACAGCAGACCAGCAGCCGTTCAAGCCTCCACCACCGCGCCTTTGCCGGAAAACGGCAACAGCAGCCGTCATAGCCGTCACGCGAAGCCAACGAACGAGTGTGAGAGTGAAACCCTAATTCTGGAGAGAGAAAGCACTCTGCCATGTGTCAAGCTGCTATTGGACAGTCAAACTGGTCAACTGGTCAAAGTCAGCGGTCAACTCTGGTCAAAACTGCAAAAATGGTTAAATAAGAGGGGAAGAATTGGAAATTGGACAGGAATTAAGTTACTAATTAATTAAATAAAAATAAAAGATTTTAGCAACTGACAGATAAAGCCCAAAGTCCAGTTGAAGCCTATATAAAGAGACTTAAGGGAGCAGAAACAAGGGGACAACTTAGACAGTTTAGAACTCTCTGGTTTTGACGAACACCGTCATCCATCACATCTCTCATTCTCTCTTTTGTTTTATTTTTTTCCTTCATATCATCATGTATTCCATCAAAGCCATGGAGGGCTAAGCTTTTAGGGTTGATTCCACTGTAATTTCTTAACTGGATTCTGAGGTTAGATGAATTTATGTGTTTGTTATTTTGATTATTGTTGTGGTTTTTGTTTATCTATGTCCTTTGCTTCTTAATCGAATAGAAAATAATGATTTTAAATCTACATGCATGCTAATCATATGAGTTAAAAGGTTTTTAAATTAAATTGAGACTTTACTTTGATTTTATTTAGAAACTTTCATTTGATTAAATAAGTTTTGCCAATAATTGAGACTTTACTTTGATTAGAGGTAATTACTCTAACTAAAATTAGTCAAGACTTTACTTTGATTAAGTAAGTTTTCTATTTGATGAAGAAACAAAGGAATAGACATGATTAGGCATAGTAAAATTAATTGAGACTGTACTTTGATTGAATTTACTATGGACAATCTAACAATTCTCACTTTTAATTGAGATTGTACTTTGATTAAAAGTGAGAATGCCAACAAATGAATTGAGTCTTTACATTGATTGCTTTGTAAATCAAAAACAATAATTAATTTAACAATAATATCTAGATAACCAATGAAGAATCTTATTTAGAAAAAGTAGTGGAATTGACCTATTTACTATTACTGTGTTTACAATCTTCCGTGTCATTTTCTTTGCATATCAAAACCCCCTGATAACGCTGTCGTTGACGCGATCAAATTAATACTACTTATCTTATAACAACTTCAGTATTGTTAAGAAAGTAGTCAACAAAATAGTAAGGGTAAAGTAACCCAAAGTCGTCTCCCAACGAATACGGAATTGATTTTTAACAAATTAGTTCTTATAAACTATACAAATGAGTTAGTCAAATAAAATAAAAAATATAGGGGATTAGATAAACAAAGATAGAAATAAAATTTAAATGATAAAAAGAAATAAAAACAATAGTAAAGAAAATAGATTGATTCCATTGCTTTTTCAAAATAGATTCATCATCGGTTATCTAAAGATTATTGCTCAATTAATTATTGTTATAGTTTTACAAATTAATCAATGTAAAGTCTCAATTAATTTGTTGGTGTTCTCACTTTAAACCAAAGTACAGTCTCAATTAAAAGTTAGAACTTTTAGATTATCCATAGTAAATTCAATCAAAGTACAGTCTCAATCAAATTTTACTATGCCTAATCATGTCTATTCTTTTATCTGCTCACCAAATAAAAAGCTTAATTAATCAAAGTAAAGTCTTGATTAATTTTCATTAGAGTAAATACCTTTAACCAAAGTAAAGTCTCAATTATTGATAAAAACTCATTTAATCACATGAAAGTTTCTAAATAAAATCAAAGTAAAGTCTCAATTAAATTTAAAAACCCTTGAACTCATATGATCAACATGCATATAGATTTAAAATCATTACTTTTTACGAGATTCAAAGATAAAAGACATAGATGAATTAAAACCTCAACAATAATAAAAAGAACAAAGAAATTAATTCATTCTAACCTCAAAATCCATAATGAAATTACAATGGAATCAACCCAAGAAGTTTAGCAATTCATGGAATACAAAATAAAAAGAAGAATAGAGAGAAGAAAAGAGAGAGAAAGGAAACGAAATTAGGCACCCCTAAGGGTTCCAAAACTCCGAAGTTCCCAGCTTGTTTTCTGCTTCTCCCTTGGTCTCTTTATATAGGAATTGGACTAGGCTTTTATGTTGCTAAAATCTCTCAAATATCTTTTAAAATAAAGATAAAGATAAATATTTAAAAAATATTTGGAGAGATATAGACTATTTGACAAATATAATTGGTTGATAATATCAATATCTAATATAATTAAATTAATTAATTAATTAAAGATATATGATAAATTATCACCAATTAGTATTTGTATAAATTTTCCAAATCAACCCTTTGCAATCTCCTTAAATTATCTTATAGATAATCCAATATCTTCAAGATATATTTGTTTGTTGTGGAACTAAAAAGATTCAAGAAGATCTTGTCATATTTAAAAAGATTTGGTAGTTATTATCTTTTAATATTTTATGATATAATTAAATAAGATAATTATTTAAAATAATCAAATAAAATATCTAAAGATATATTTTTCCCAAATTATCATCTATCATAAAGATAAAGAAAACCGCAAGGTCCGATTTTTTTGTTCCTCTCCTCTTGGTTTAGCCAAACTTCTTCACTTTTTCAAGCTTTTCTTGCCGTCTTCATGCAATGCTTGGCTTGGATTTTTGTGCTTTTGATAATTTCTTATATTTTGGATTTATCTTTAAGGTGTCATGAAGCTTTAATCAATTTTTTTCCACACCTCCATGAGCTCAACTTAGCTGTAGCTGCACTAACACACCTCAAAATATCCAAAGAAAATTTATGCAACTAAAAAGCTATTTTTAACATGCTTTTGTATCTCATACTCAATAAACCCAATTATAGGAAATCCCAATTAAATCAATCTTTAAACACACAAATTCAATTAAGTACCCAGAATTAAACACTGAATGAGGGCAAAAATACGCACTCATCACCCCCTATTTTTATAATTGCTAGTTTTAATTGCATTTTTAAGAATCAAATATTTGAGATCAATTCTGTATTCCTTGTGAGACGACTCAGGGTTATCTTAACCCTAACTATTTTGTTCACTACTAATTTGGCAATACTGAAGTTGCTAAAGTTAAGTGGTGGTAATTTTATCGCCTAACGATAGTGATATCAATTGGGAATGGTTAAAAACAGTAAAAAGAATTAAGAAAGTGTTAGGAGGACATGGAATTTGTAAAATATAAGAACACAACTCCTCTCCTAGTATTCGCCAACTTGTTTCTCTTCAAATTTTTTACAATTTTTATATATAAAATATCAATTATTTAAATTGTAAAACGTGAATATTAGTAAAAAAATAAAAATGTGTCACAAAAAGAAGAAAATTTTCAAATTTTATAACACCAATAATCCCCTTTGAGTATTGACCAGAGGGTTTATTGTGAAATTATGAGCAATTTTTATGTTGAAAATATGAATTATTTAAATTGTAAATAGTAAAACGTAGTACGAAAAAATTGAAAAATTGTTTCCTAGAGATCAAATATTTTAAATTTCATAAACTAATCCCATATGAGAATCTGCCAACCTGTTTGTTATGAAATTTTGAGCGATTTTTATACATAAAATGTCATTTATTTGAATTGTAAATTGTTAAAAACAGTAAAAAGAATTAAGAAAGTGTTAGGAGGAGATGGAATTTGTTAAATATAAGAACATAACTCCTCTCCTAGTATTCACCAACTTGTTTCTATTCAAATCTTTTATAATTTTTATATTTAAAATATCAATTATTTAAATTGTAAAACGTAAAAATTAGTAAAAAATTAAAAGAAGTGTCACAAAAAGAAGAAAATTTTCAAATTTCATAACTCAAATAATCCCTTTTGAGTATTGACCATTGGGTTTGTTGTTAAATTTTAAGCAATTTTTATGTAGAAAATATGAATTATTTAAATTGTAAATAGTAAAAAGTAGTACAACAATATTGAAAAATTGTTTCCTAGAGATCGAATATTTTAAATTTCAGAACCTAATGTCATCAGAGTATCTGCCAACCTGTTTGTTATGAAATTTTGACCCATTTTTATACATAAAATGTCAATTATTTGAATTGTAAATAGTTAAAAACAATAAAAAGAATTAAGAAAGTGTTAGGAGGAGATGGAATTTGTTAAATATAAGAACATAACTCCTCTCCTAGTATTCACCAACTTGTTTCTATTCAAATCTTTTATAATTTTTATATTTAAAATATCAATTATTTAAATTGTAAAACGTAAAAATTAGTAAAAAATTAAAAGAAGTGTCACAAAAAGAAGAAAATTTTCAAATTTCATAACTCAAATAATCCCTTTTGAGTATTGACCATTGGGTTTGTTTTCAAATATTGAGAAAATTTTACGTAGAAAATATGATTTTTTTAAAATTGTAAATAGTAAAAAGTAGTAAAAGAATTGAAAAATCGATACCTAGAGATTGAGTTTTTTTAATTTCATAAACTAATCCCATCTGAGTATCCGCCAACCTGTTTGTTATGAAAGCTTGAGCAATTTTTATACATAAAATGTTAATTATTTGAATTGTAAATAGTTAAAAACAGTTAAAAGAAATAAAAAAGTGTTAGAGGAGATGAATTTTGTCAAATATAAGAACACAACTCTCGTCCTAGTATTTGCCAACTTGTTTTTGTTGAAATTCTTTACAATTTCTATATATAAAATATCAATTATTTAAATTGTAAACTGTAAAAGTTAGTAAACAAATTCAAAAAGTGTCACAAAAAGAAGAAATTTTAAAATTTTATAACACCAATAATCCCCCTTTGAGTATTGACCAGAGGGTTTATTGTGCAATATTGATAAATTTTTATGTAGAAAATGTGAATTATTTTAATTGTAAATAGTAAAAAGTAGTAAAAAAATTTAAAAGTTGTTACCTAGCGATTGAATTTTTTTAATTTCAGAAATTAATCCTATTTGAGTATTTGCCAACCTATTTCTTATGAAATTTTGAGTAATTTTTATACATAAACTGTCAATTATTTGATATTCAATAGTTAAAAATAGTACAAAGAATTAAAAAAGTGTTAGGAGGAAATGGAATTTGTCATATACAAGAATACAACTCCTATCCTAATATTGGCCAAATTGTTTCGTCTGAATGTTTTTTTGCAATTTTTATATTTCAAATATCAATTATTTAAATTCTAAATAGCAAAAGTTAGAAAAAAATTCAAAAAGTGTCCCAAAAAGAAGAAAATTTTCAAATTTTATAACACCAATAATCCTCTTTGAGTATTGACTTGAGGGTTAATTGTGAAATTATGCCCAATTTTTATGTAGAAAATATGACTTATTTAAATTATAAATAGGAAAAAGTAGTACGAAAAAATTGAAAAATTGTTTCCTAGAGATCAAATATTTTAGATTTCAGAAACTAATCCCGTATGAGAATCTCCCAACCTGTTTGTTATGAAATTTTGAGCAAATTTTATACATAAAATGTCAATTATTTTATATTGTAAATAGTTAATGTTCCTGCAGAGAACAAATAAGATAGGTTAGGCACAAGCGTCACCTTATCACGTAGTCCGCTATCTCCTTAGTTGGCCTCTTCCCAGTCAATACATGTCGGCTTGAACCCAGGGGGGTTACTTGCAGAAGAGTCTCCGAAGCTCAAGTCAGTTAAAGCTCTTAGAGAGTCAAAATCAGTGATTAATGAATGCGTACGTTTAATTGATGGGGTCCACGTGTATTTATAGAGCATTAATGACGTTTGACCATTTCATAGGCTGGGCCTTGACTTGGGCTCTAGTTTGTGCCACGAGTAGGCCAGGGCCCTAACCCAGGCCCTTGAGACCTATTGAACGCGGGGGCTTCGATTTTCGCTAAGTTTATTGGAGTAGTCGGCCTGGGCCTTAACCTTACCAGATATGCTCGAGTAGTCGGTCTAGACCGACTACTTGCCTAGATGGCTTTTGTTGGTGATATGAGGTGCAGGTTGTCCTCTTAGACATTTAGGTTAGGTTAAAACCGGTACAAGTTAGGCTAACTTGGCCTAGCCTGGGTACTTGGCGGTCTCGATATGTACACTGTTTACTTGGTCGAGTTTGGCTAGGTACGATACACCAGTCTCCCAGGCTTGTCCGATATGGGTTGTCGATCAAGGATGATATGTGTTGATAAGCTAGCGGAACCGGTTAAGTGTGATACACCAGTCTCCCAGCCATGTCCGATATGGGTTGTCGGTCAAGGATGATGTATTGATAAGCTAGTGGAACCGGTTAGGTGTAATACACCAGTCCGCCAGCCTTTCAGTGTGGTGAACAGTTAGAAGGTAGGTGAAAGGGTGTCAGTTGGTCAAATCGAAAAAGTTTTGGCGCCGTCGTTTTGAAGTGTCATATCTTTTGCAATGATGGTGTCGATTGGTCTGTGGTATTGTTTTGGCGGGAAGAGGTTCGTCGTTTGGGATTGTGGGCTATAAATATGTGTTTGCAAACAGATTAGGGGTTACTTGTTTCATTTGTGAATTATGAATTTAAAGACCTTGTGTGCGTAAAAGTGTCCGATTAGTCCTCAATTTCGACTGACATCTTCTCCTAAAAAAAACGAAATCAGGTATGTCTAGTAGTGGTAGCGTGTCTTCGTCTAGTAGTAGTGAAAGTATTGAGTCTGATAGAAGTAAGGATGGGCGACTTGGCGGAGAGGGTACGAGTTCTGGAGTTGTTACGAGCGGGATGCCGATGGAGGTAGTGAGGGAGGTTCGAGAGGATCCTCCCGAAGAGTTGGAGGAGAGTAACTGGCCACCAAAGGCGGCTATGGGTGGGTTGATGCTGATGTTCGTGATCAATCATCTTTATTCAGGTGGTCTCGTCTGTTGAACTCTTGGCTGAACTGTACACCCATTATGTCCAGGGGTGTCAGTGGAGACATTGTTTCGTTGGAGAGGGTGAGTGTCGTCGACCGGGTATGCCATGGGCAGAAGGGGGCTACCGAAAAATTCTTCTACATGTATATGTGCCACTTTTCTCAGCTTCATGTGCGATTGCCCTTAGACGATTTCACTATGGGTGTGCTGCGGGCGTTGAATGTGGCACCTACCCAGCTACATCCTAATAGTTGGGCCTACTTGTAGGCCTTCCGCATTCTGTGCGAGTTCTTATATTTGGAGCCTACTCCCTATGCTTTCTTATATTTTTATGCCACCAGGCCCCGGAGGCCGACTACTTGGCTTTCTTTAATCAGCCGCCCCAGCATCAGTAGACTGGATGCTTTCTCCCAGTCTTTCAAGCATTTCAAAGACGGGTACTTCAAAGTCGTCGTTAAGGAAGGGGGTAAATCTCATTTTTTCAATGCGGATGGGAGTACGAAGTTTCCCTTTAGCTGGACCAACAATCCTTCTCGATATAAAGACATGGGAGTGGAGGAGTTGTCGACTGGTGACAAGGAGGTGGTGGGGATGTTGTTGAAATTTGTGGATAAGTTGCCCACTAAGGGCCTAGTTAGGATTTATAATTCGGTGCATCCGATAATAGATATTGAAGGTATCTGTTTATTACTTAAGTTGTGTTAATAATGCTAAGTTGTTTTGATCCGAGTCGTGATATGTTATTGCAGGGCATATGGCGTAATCTGGCAAGAAGAATCTGGCGCTCTTTCAATCACTGAGGAAGGAAATGGCGGCTAAGGCCAAGGCGGCTGGGAAAGCTGACGTTCCCAACCTGCAGGAATCGGTTGTGGAGGTGCATGTACACGGCGGGACGAAAAGGAAAGCTGAGCTTCCGCCTCGACCCGGGAAGGGCAAAGACGTGAAGAAGATAAGGGCAGCTCTTCTTGGGACGGCTAACGGGGTGGGGTCGGCTAGTGGAGAGAAGTTGCCTGAGGCCGGGCTGATCGAGTTGCCGGAGATATCCGTTAGGAAGGATATCTCGATCGACCTTCCGGATACCGTTGTTAACTCTATTGATAACATGGAGGTGGATCATATTGTGAGAACAATGGTAGAGTTTGGAAGTAAGGCCTTAGTCCTTAGTCGGCGTGTAGGGTCTCTTTATAGAAGGGAAGTAAAAGAGGTGGGGGAGTTGCAGGGTTAGATGGATAAGCTTGAGGAGGAGAAGGCGGCTTTAGAAAAGGAGAAAGAAGGCTGGGAAGCGGAAAGGAAAAGGCTGGTAACATGGAAGGTGCGTTGCTTGGACTTTGAGGAAAAGCTAAACAAGCGTATAGGGGAGTTGGAAGAAGACTATGAGGATTTGAAGGATAAGTATGATGGGGCTGTTGGGGAGCTTGACGATTTGAAGAACAGCGTCATCCAAGAGCATATTAATGGTTTCGAGAAGGGGTTGCGGCAGGCGGCCTTCTTCCATCTGGATGTGGATGTCTTGGATTCAAGATTTGACGTAGATAAGGACGTAGTTAGTGGGAAGTTGGTGAGGGAGGATGAGGGGGATGCTGAGGAGGTGGAGGAGAAGGCGGCAGAGGAGGAGAAGGATGCGGGAGCTGCCGTGGGGGTGATGAGAACAAGGGGATGTAGGAACTTCATTTTTTTATAATTTGAAACTTGAATTCTGTTTGTAATAATCCGTACACTATTTTACTTTGCCCTTAATATGATGAATGCCTTGTGTATGTTATGTTTGTTATTGGATGTCGATAACTTCCGTGGTAGTGGTGCGTTAGCGGATGGGATAATTATGAGTGGATGTTTTGGTGTATGTGATATTTGGCGATTTGGACTTGTTATTGAGGGTACTCGACCCAGGACGCTTAATTTTGGTAAGGGTGGGGAACGAATTAACCAAGATTAAAGGGTGTTCGACCCAGGCCGCTTACTTGGGGTAAGGGTAGGGAACTTAAACGAAAGAACCAAGATTAAACGGTGTTCGACCCAGGCCGCTTACTTGGGGTAAGGGTGGGGAACTTAAACGAATGAACCAAGATTAAAGGGTGTTCGACCCAGGCCGCTTACTTGGGGTAAGGGTGGGGAACTTAAACGAATTAAGCAAAAGATACGGGTGTTCGACCCAGGCCGCTTACTTGGGGTAAGGGTGGGGAACTTAAACGAATTAAGCAAAAGATACGGGTGTTCGACCCAGGCCGCTTACTTGGGGTAAGGGTGGGAACTTAAACGAATTAAGCAAAAGTAAAGGCATAAAGTCATAAAGTAGGGAACCCTTCTTTTTATTTATTGAATAGGGGTGCCTCGTTAAAACCTCCTTGGCCAAAACCCTCCTTAGGGAAAAAAGACCAAGTGAGGAAAAAGAGTACACCCGTGGTTACAAGTATTGGTTCAATTATGATACATATTTAGCTGAAGTAGAACTTGAGGTGGGATACATTCCATGTGTTGGGAATCTCTTCCCCAGATAATTGTTCCAAGCGATAAGCCCCTCCTCCTGCGTCTTCTTGTATGCGGTACGGGCCGTCCCAATTGGCGGAGAACTTGCCATCCTTCTTTCTAGCACTGCTGGCCATTCTCCATACTAGGTCCCCGACGACAAAAGATCGTGGGTGTAGGTTTGCATTATATTTCCTGGCATCTCGTTGTTTGGCGGCTAGATTGCGTATTTGGGCTTTTTCTCTGAGTTCGGGAAGGAGGTCGAGATGTAAGGCCATGTTTTGGTGGTTGTGAGTTGGGTCGTATAATTCTCGGCGTAGGGATGGTTCGCCAATTTCTACTGGTATCATGGCGTCTGCGCCGTAGACTAGGCTGAATGGGGATTCGTTTGTTGATGATTGAGGGGTGCATCTGTAAGCCCATAGTACTTCTATTAACTCTTAAGGCCATCGGCCTTTGGCGGTATCCAACCTCTTGCGTAGCTCTATGAGAATAACTTTGTTTGCTGCTTCTGCTTGCCCATTGGTTTGTGGATGTTCTACAGAGCTTGTGAAGTGTTTGATGCCTAGGCCGATGTAGAATTTGGCTAACTCCTTGTCGATAAATTGCCGGTCATTGTCTGTTATGATGGTATGTGGTACACCATATCTGCATATAATGTCCTTCCACACGAACTGCTGGACTTGCTGGGCCGTGATGGTGGTCAGCGGCTTGGCTTCGATCCATTTGGTAAAATAATCAACGGCTACGATTAGGAATTTTACTTGCCCCTTGCCGGGTGAGAAGGGGTCGAGGATGTCCATTCCCCACTTAGCGAATGGCCATGGGGATAGTATGTGGTGTAGTTGTTCTTGTTTTTGATGGATAAGGTTGTCGTGCTTCTGGCATGGCTTGCACTTCCTGACATGATCCTGGCAGTCCGCTTCTATAGTGGGCCAGAAGTATCCAGCTCTGAGAACTCTTGTGGCCATGGTGCGTGCGCCTGAATGATAACCACAAATTCCTTCGTGTAATTCTTTGATGATATATTGGGCTTGCTCTGCCGTGACACACTTAAGTAGGGGTTGGCCGTACCCGCGTTTGTAGAGGTCATCGCCTACCATAGTGTACCTGGCGGCCTTAGCCAACCAAGTTTTGTCCGCGTCGAGGGGGGGGTTGCCGGTTTTGAGGTATAGAATGTAAGGGGTGGTCCAGTTTTGGGTTTGGGTGGGGGTGATGTTGTTTGATGGGGTGTGGGTTAACATTTGGCAAGTGTGTGTGATGGAAGGTGTGGAGAGTGTTTGTTGTAGTAGGGATCGATTACGGTTTCTGAGTTTGGTATTGGCTAATTTGGAAAGGATGTCGGCTCTGACGTTGTCGGTTCTCGGGATGTGTTCGACGCGGACTTGTTCAAAGGCGGATTGAATAACCGCACGGACTAGATGGTAATACTGTTGGAGGATGGGGTCTTTGATTTGGAATTCGTCATTTAGATGACCTATAGTGAGTTTGGAGTCGGTTTTGCATGTTAACTTCTTGACGCCGACTTCACGGGCTAGGGAAAGGCCGGCGATGATAGCTTCGTACTCGACTTGGTTATTTGATGTTTTGAAAGCAAAGTGAAGAGATTTCTCGATGAGGATGTCGTTGGGGCCTTCTAAGATGATGCCAGCGCCGGCACCCCTTGGGTTTGAGGAGCCATCTACATGAAGTGTCCACTGGTCCTCAACGGGTGTTTGTTGTAGGTCATTGACGAAGTCTAAGAGACATTGGGCTTTGATGGGGCCGTGGGGTTCATAGCGAATGTTGAATTCTGACAGCTCCACTGCCCATGATGACATGCGTCCGGCTAGATTCGGCTTTTGTAATATTTTTTGGATTGGGTAATCGGTCTTGACGGTTATGGTGTGGTTTTGGAAATATGGGCGTAGGCGGCGTGCGGCGTGGACCAAGGATAGGGCTAGTTTTTCTACCATCTGGTACCTGGTTTCAGGTTCTTGTAGTGTTCTGCTCACGAAATACACAGGATGTTGGGTGCCTTCTACTTCTTGGACAAGGGCTGCGCTGACGGTATGGTCGGTGGCCGTGATATATACCAGCAGGGGTTGGCTGATGTCTGGTTTGTGGAGGATGGGGGGTGAGGTTAGGGTTGTTTTGAGTTTCTGGAAGATCTGTTCACAATCATCAGTCCACGTGAACCGGGCGGATTTCTTTAGGAGCTGGATTATGGGTTGAGTTTGTTTCGCTAGTTTGGGTAGGAAGCGAGAAATGGCCGTGAGGCGGCCGATTAGGCGTTGGACTTCTTTGACAGTAGTGGGGTTGCGCATTTCGATGATAGCCCTGCATTTTTCAGGGTTAGCCTCTATGCCGCGTTGGGTTAGCATGAAACCAAGGAATTTACCCCGGTCGACGCCGAATACGCATTTATCGGGATTTAGGCGGAGGTTATATTGGCGCAGGGCGGAGAACACTGCCTCCAAGTCTTTAGCATGTTGATGATGGCTTGGGGACTTGACAACCATGTCATCGACGTAGACTTCGACACAGTGTCCTGTTAGATGGCTGAAGACTTTGTCCATTAGTCGTTGGTAAGTTGCCCCAGCGTTTTTGAGGCTGAAGGGCATGACCCTATAGAAGTAGTTGGCATCGTCTGTGATGAAGGCGGTCTTGTGCATATCTGCTGTGGCCATGGGGATTTGGTTATAACCTGAATATGAATCTAAAAAGCTAAGCATCTTGTTTCCTGCCGCGCCGTCTACGAGTCAATCGATGTTGGGTAAGGGGTAGGCCTCGCGAGGGCATGCCTTATTCAGGTCTGTGTAGTCTACGCACATCCGCCATTTGCCATTGGCTTTCTTTACCAAGACAACGTTAGAAAGCCAAGTGGTGTATTGAGCTTCTTCTATAAACCCTGCGCTCAGTAGCTTGTCGGCCTCTACTTTGGCCGCTTGTCTGCGTTCTTCCCCAAGCTTGCGCTTTTTCTGGGATACGTAGTGGGCTTTTTTATATATCGAAAGCTTGTGGGATGCCACCTGGGGGTCTACTCCAGGGAGGTCGGTGGTTGACCAGGCGAAAAGATCTATGATATTGATGAGGATGGGTGTGATTGTGGCACGCTCATCAGAGTTTAAACCGGTGCCTAAATTGATGGAGTGGCCATTGGGGAGTTCCAGGGGAGTGGTGTCCTCGACTGGTTCGAGGCGGACATCCCGGCCTATTCTGGGGTCAAGGTCCTCACCGGATAGGGCTATGCGGGAATCAGGGGGTCATTCGATATGGTTTGTTTGTTGGATTGGGAGTTGTGGTCTTAAGCTTGCCATATAGCACTTGCGTGCCAGGCGTTGGTCGCAGTGGATGGTCAGGATGTCACCGGATGGGGCTGGGAACTTCATGGCCAAGTGAGGGGTAGAGACGACTGTAAGGATGTTGGCACCAAGTCGATGCGCCCAGGAGTATGTTGTAGGATGTTGGCGCATCGACTATAAGGAAGCGAATTGGGATGGTTTTGGTTTGGGTTGCTTCCCGAAAGACGGTATGGAGGTCTATGTAGCCCCGGGTGGATACTTGTTTGCCGGAAAAGCCGTATATGGGCTCATCATATGGTATCATGGCGGTGTCAGGAAGTTGTAACTTTTGGTAGGTGGCCCAATTGAGGATGTCAACTGAGCTGCCTTGATCCACAAGGACTTTCTTAACGGCATAATTTTCGATTTCAACGGTGATGACCATGGGGTCGTCCTGCTGGTGGTCGAGGCCGTGGAAGTCGTCATCCGTGAATACGATGGGGGGCATACGACGTCTGTGATGGGAATGAGTGATATGGTTGATGCATTGTATATGGCGGAGGTGTCTTTTTCTGGCAGACGAGGTGGAGCCTCCACTTGCGAAACCACCAGAGATGGTGTTAATGGTGCCTCGTAAGGGGGGGTCGGCAGGGGTAATGTTGGTGTGGGCGGGCTCTGGCTGTTGGTTGTTGGGTTGGGTGGGGTGGTTATTGTGATGGGCATCGTTTGGTTGGCGTCTGTGGTCATGTCGTGGGGGGTAGTGGGATCAGGAGGAGGAGGAATGGTCATCCCTACGGATGAAGCGGCGAAAGTGGCCAGCACGGACCAATTCTTCTATTTTATCCTAGAGCGCTTTGCATTCTTCCGTAGTGTGACCATGGTTACGATGGTACCGACAATACTTGGTCATGTCGGCGTTAGGAGGTGTGGTTGTCTTGCGTGGTGGGGGGAGGAGGTCAGCTTGGAGGGCCTCGTCTAGGATGCGGGAGCGAGCTACTGTGAGGGGGGCGTATCTGGTGAAGCGAGGTTGGCGGGGTTCGCGTGGGCGGGTATCAGGGCGCGGGTGAGGTTGTGGGGTGGGGTTGGGGGTGGGGTTGGAGGTGTTGGCGGCGTAGTCGTTGCAAAATTTGGTGTGAAGGGTTTGTAATTCCTCCATGTTGACGTAGTCGGCTGCACGTAGCTTGAGTTCGTGCATGGAGGTGGGTGGGTGGAGGTAGACGTTGTTGGCGAAGGGGCCAGGCTGTAGGGTAAGAGTCATACATTGGAGTATCATCTCCTGGTTGAGGTGTGGTGTACGAAGGGCAGCTTTACTGAAGCGATCGATGAACGTTCTGAGTGGTTCATTGGGTTCCTGTCTGATACCCAGTAGGGATATGGTGGTGGTTTGATGTGGGCGGCTTCCAGCGAAATAGGTGGAAAACATGTGGGAAAGGATGTCGAAACTATCAATTGAGTAGGGCGGGAGGGTGGTGAACCATTCTAGGGCAGGGCCTTTGAGGGTGGTGGGGAAAGCTTTGCAAAAGACTGCGTCCTGGGATGTGTATAGGGCGACGTGGGTGATGTAGACTTTCAGGTGTTCGTCAGGGTCAGTTTCGCCGGTATAATGATCCAGGTTGAATGGTTCCCACTGGGCCAGGAGAGGGGTGTTGGCGATAAAATCCGTGAATGGGTGGCGGCGTCTGGGCTGGTGAGGGGGGGCATGTGGGGTGGGGGTGGGGGTGGGTGGTTGATCATAGCAGGAAAGGTGGAGGTGATGTTGTAAGGAGGAATGTGGGTTGTGGGAAGATATTGTGGGTTGTAGGGTGGGATATGTGTGGTATGGAGGGCGGTGGGTATGTTGTAGGGGGCGTGGGTGGTGGGGATGGTGGGGGCGGGAGTTGGAGGTGCGGTGAGCCCTGGTTGACCGCATGGAAAGTGATGGGGATGGGTAGAGGTAACGGGTGTCTGTTGGGTGGTGGTCAAGGTGTGGGGGGTGGGATTGTATTCACTTTCTTCCTCTGTAGGGTGGAAGGCCGGAGACTTCACGAGGTTTCTTTGGCTTTTCTCTTCAGGTTGGCGTCTGCCTCGATCCTTCTCCTGAGGCGAGAGTTCTCTTGTCTTAGCGCTTCCATTTCTTCAGCACTGCGCTTCTTCAGGTCTGCAAGTTCTTGTTGCATCTTTTCCTGGCCGTCTAGGATGGCGGCCAAGTCAGGGGTGATGCTGGGAGGTCCAGAGGGACCAGTGTCTGCTTGCTTGTTCGCTCCAGCTCTACTGCGGGTAGAAACCATCTTCAGAGAATAAACGGGTACTAAAGGTGTTCGTCTCGTGCCCCACGGTGGGCGCCAATTGTTCCTGCAGAGAACAAATAAGATAGGTTAGGCACAAGCGTCACCTTATCACGTAGTCCGCTATCTCCTTAGTTGGCCTCTTCCCAGTCGATACATGTCGACTTGAACCCAGGGGGGGTTACCTGCAGAAGAGTCTCCGAAGCTCAAGTCAGTCAAAGCTCTTAGAGAGTCAAAATCAGTGATTAATGAATGCGTACGTTTAAATGATGGGGTCCACATGTATTTATAGAGCATTAATGACGTTTGACCATTTCATAGGCTGGGCCTTGACTTGGGCTCTAGTTTGGGCCACGAGTGGGCCTGGGCCCTAACCCAGGCCTTTGAGACCTATTGAACGCGGGGGCTTCGATTTTTGCTAAGTTTATTGAAGTAGTCGGCCTGGGCCTTAACCTTACCAGATATGCTCGAGTAGTCGGTCTAGACCGACTACTTGCCTAGATGGCTTTTGTTGGTGATATGAGGTGCAGGTTGTCCTCTTAGACATTTAGGTTAGGTTAAACCGGTACAAGTTAGGCTAACTTGGCCTAGCCTGGGTACTTGGCGGTCTCGATATGTACACTGTTTACTTGGTCGAGTTTGGCTAGGTACGGTACAGTTAAAAACAGTAAAAAGAATTAAGAAAGTGTTAGGAGGAGATGGAATTTGTCAAATATAAGAACACAACGCCTTTCCTAGTATTCGCCAACTTGTTTCTGTTCAAATTTTTTACAATTTTAATATATAAAATATCAATGATTTAAATTGTAAAACGTAAAAATTAGTAAACAATTAAAAAGGTCTCACAAAAAGAAGAAAATTTTCAAATTTCATAACACCAATAATCCCTTTTGAATATTGACCATAGGGTTTGTTTTGAAATATTGAGAAAATTATATGTAGAAAATATGAATTTTTGAAATATGAATTGAAAAATCGTTACCTAGAGATTGACTTTTTTTTGTACCACACCTAGCCAATTCGACCAAGTAATAATAATAAACGTCCACCATATCTACACGCAAAGTTATTCAGGTAACCGGCTTAGGCTGACCTAATCCTAACCGGCCTAAATCGGTAACCCAAGACACTAAAACCAGCCTAATACCACGTATTAGGAATAGCGGGACGAGCCGCCAAAGATGTAATCAACCTATGCCGACCACCCTGGTATACTTAATGAAATTAAAGCCCGCAATAGTCGAGACTAAGGGCCTGGGCCAAAGCCTAGGCCCACCTATAGCCCAAGCCAAGGCCCAGCCCATGGAATGGGCAAACATAATTAATAATCTAGAAATACACATGGACTCCATGAATTAAAGGTGCGCATTCATTACTTCATCAATCACCTAATTTGACTTTTTGAGAGCTTTTGGCTGACTTAAGCTTCGGAGTCCCTTCTGCAGGTAACCTCTCCCGGGTCTAAGCCGATATATGTCAAATGGGAAGAGGCCAACCGAGGAGATAGCGGACTATATGGGTAAGGTGACACTTGTGCCTAACTAATCTTATTGTTCTCTGCAGGAACAATTGGCGCCTACCGTGGGACATGAGATAACACGTTGCTACCTGTTTTCTCCGAAGATGGTTTCAACCCGTAGCAGAGTAGGAGTCAAAAAGCAGTTGACGCTAGCCCCTCAGGAACCGCTAACATCACTCCGGATCTGGCCGCCATCCTTGACGGTCAAGCCAAGATGCAGCAGGAGCTGGCTAATCTAAAAAGCGCAGCGTTGATGAGATGGAAGCACTGCGACAGGAAAACTCTCGCCTCAGGCGAAAGATTGAGGCTGATCCCACTCAAAAGGGAAAGGCTAAGGAAACATCTGAAGCTACAAAGTCCCCAGTTTTCCAGCCCACGAAAGAAAACAACGAGTACAATCCTACCCCGCACACCTGCACCACCACCCAACAAACTCCCATCCTCTCAGCCCCTCCCACCCACTTCCCGTCCACCCTCCCAGGACATGCCGCGACCCCCACCCCTACCGCCACCCTCCCTACCACTCAAGCTCAATACAACATGCCCACCACTCTACATACTACTCATATCCCACCTTACAACCCACATCCCCCCTCACAACTTCACCTCCAACTTTCCCACCCTTGTCCACCATCCCCTTCCCTCCCACCCACTACCACCCCACCAACCCAGATGTCGCCACCCTTTCATCGACTTCATCGCTAATACCCCACTTGCCGCCCGAAGAGAACCCTTCACACTGAACCGTTACACTGGCGAAACTGACCCCGACGAACACCTTAAAGTCTACATCACCCATGTCGCCTTGTACACTTCCCAGGACACAGTTTTCTGCAAAGCCTTTCCCACCACCCTCAAAGGCCCTACTCTCGAATGGTTCACAACCCTCCCACCTTACTCTATCGACAACTTCGACACCCTCTCACACATGTTCTCAACTCATTTCGCCGCCAGCTACCCACATCAAACTACTATAATCTCCCTCCTCGGCATCAGGCAAGAACAAGGTGAGCTGCTTTGGGCATTCATCGACCGCTTCAGCAAGGCTGCCCTTCACACCCCACACCTTAACCAAGAAATGATTCTCTAGTGTATGGCCCTCACCCTTCAACCCGGCCCCTTCGCCAACAACGTCTACCTTCATCCACATGCCTCTATGCACGAGCTAAAGTTGTGAGTCGCCGACTATGTTCGCATGGAGGAAATGCAGACCCTCCACACCAAATTCTGCAATGACTATGCACCCACCGCCGCCAACCCCACCCCACAACCCCCCGCCCTGATCCAAGACCACGAGAGCCACGACAACCCTGCTTTACTAGATACGCTCCCCTCAATGTCCCCAGATCCTGCCTCCTTGATGAGGCCTTACAAGCCGACCTCATCCCACCACCACGCAAGACGACCACTCCCCCCAATGTTGATATGACCAAATATTGCCGCTATCACCGCAACCATGCCACACTACAGAGGACTGCAAAGCACTCTAGGATAAAATTGAAGAACTGGTGTGTGCTGGTCACTTTCGCCGCTTCATTCGCAGGGAGGATCATCCCTCTCGATCGCTTCATCCTCCTCGCTCCGACCAGAGACGCCCTCCCCATTACTCTCTCCACGATAGACGCCCTAACCCACCCACCAACCAAAACCCCCAACCTGCTCGCACCGATGTTACCCTTGTCGACCCTCCCCTACGCGGCACTATCAACACCATCTCTGGTGGTTTCACTAGTGGAGGATGCACCTCTTATGCCAGAAAGAAACACCTCTGCCATATCCAATCCATCAACCACATTACCCATTCCCATCATAGACGCCGCATGCCTCCCATCACCTTCACGAACGACGACTTCCACGGCCTCGATCACCAACAAGACGATCCTATGGTCATCACTGTTGAAATCGAAAGCTACGCAGTCAAGAAAGTCCTCATCAACCAGGGCAGCTCCGTTGACATCCTCTACTAGGCAACATATCAGAAACTCCAACTCCCAGATACCGCCATGGTCCCACACGATGAACCAATTTATGGATTTTCTGGAGAACAAGTTTCCACCCGTGGCTACATTGACCTTCACACCGTCTTCCGTGATGGAGCTTAAACCAAAATCGTTCCTATCCACTTCCTCATCGTTGACGCACCCACATCTTATAATGTCCTCCTTGGCCGCCCCTTGCTCAACACCCTTGGCGTCGTCGTCTCCACCCCTCACCTGGCCATGAAATTTCCCTCCCCCTCTGGCAACATCTATTGGTCAATTAATTATTTTTGTAGATTTACAAATTAATCAATGTAAAGTCTCAATTAATTTGTTGGCGTTCTCACTTTTAACCAAAGTACAATCTCAATTAAAAGTGAGAACTTTTAGATTATCCACAGTAAATTCAACCAAAGTACAGTCTCAATTAAATTTTACTATGCCTAATCATGTCTATTATTTTATCTCCTCACCAAATAAAAAGCTTAATTAATTAAAGTAAAGTCTCAATTAATTTTCGTTAGAGTAAATACCTTTAATCAAAGTAAAGTCTCAATTATTGGTAAAAAATCATTTAATCACATGAAAGTTTCTAAATAAAATCAAAGTAAAGTCTCATTTCAATTTAAAAACCCTTGGACATAGATGAATGAAAACCTCAACAATAATAAAAAGAACAAAGAAATTAATTGATCTAACCTCAGAATCCAATTAAGAAATTACAATGGAATCAACCCAAGAAGTTTAGAAGTCCATGAATGCAAAATAAAGAGAGAATAATAGAGAGAAGAAAGAAGAGAGAAAGAAATTAGGTCCCCCTAAGGGTTCCTAAATTCCAAAGTGCTGAGCTTGTTCTTTTCTACTTCTCCCTTGGTCTCTTTATATAGGATTTGGACTGGGCTTTTCGGTTGATAAAACCTCTCAAATATCTTTTAAAATAAACATAAAGATAAATATTCAAAGATATTTGGAGAGATCTAAACTATTTGACAAATATAGTTTGGTTAATAATTTATGATATAATTAAATAAATTAATTATTTAAAGATATCTAATAAATTATTAACAAATAATATTTGCATTAATTTTCTCAATAAGCCATTTTTAATTTGTAGTCCAAATTTGCAGATATATCTAAAAATATCAATATTTAAACTTAAACCCCTCTCTTTTGACCAGTCTTTGACCTTTTGACCAGATTTGACCAACTTTGCTGCTCAATTGACCAGTTGACCATATTTGACCGGTTTGACTGTGCAATCAGAGGCTGACATGTGGTGTAGAGAGTCTCTCTCCAAAATTAGGGTTTCTGCCTCCATGTTTCACCCTTGGCCGCGCGGCTGACGACAACGGTGGCTGCTCCAGCGCGATGGTGCTGTTGTGCGTTGCAGGTGTTGGGGAGTGGTGGAGGTACGTAGAGCAGAGGAACGCAGTTGCAGGTTGCGTTAGAAGATGGACGAGGATGATGGTGGTTGTGAGCAGGTGGTAGTTGCCGCGGCTGACGGCACTACTGTTCTGGCAAGGTGGACGGTGAACGACGGTGTGACTGACAGTGGAAGGGCGGTGGCTGCTACTACCGGCATGGTGATGTGATAGGGTTTCCAAGAGAAGAAACTATGGTTGAAGATGATGAGGTGTCACTCTCTAATTGGTTGCAAGATTAATGCCACGTGGCTTATTCTGGTTGGCCAATTTTAAAAGTTGAGGATTGCCACATGGCAACATCTGGCTGAGTGGAGTTTAAGTGGTATGAGGGATGCAACTTAGTAGAAACTGGGGTGTAGAAGTGATTTTTCCAGAACTTGCTAATTTCAGCCTTATTTAAAGTGGCTTGTAACTTCAATCAATTTATTTTCCCACTTTTAAATGAGCTTAAACTTAACTTCAGCTGCATCAACAAACATTAAAATATCTAAAAATAATTTATGCAACTAAAAATCACTTTTTAGCACATTTTTATCATACAAGCTCAAATAGCCTAATTATCAGAATTATCAATTAAATCACTCTTTAAGCACATAAACTCAATTAAATACCCAAAATTAAACATTAAATGAGGGCAAAAATACGCACTCATCAGCCTCATAGGCCGCCTTACAGGCATTTCCCGCTTCCTGCCCAAACTAGCTGAACAAACCCAACCCATCATACAACTCCTCAAAAAATCTGCTAGGTTCACGTGGACGGACGCTGTGAACAAATTTTCCAAAAGCTGAAAACCACCCTTACCTCACCACCTATCCTTCATAAACCGGAGACTCATCAACCCTTGCTAGTTTATATCACAACCACCGATCACACCGTCAATGTCGCACTAGTTCAAGATGTAGGCGGCACTTAGCATCCTGTTTACTTCGTTAGCAGAATGCTGCAAGGCCCTGAAACCAGATACCAAATGGTGGAAAAGTTGGCCCTATCTTTGGTACACGCAGCTCGCCGCATACGCCTATACTTTCATATTGCTCTTTAAGTGTTGTTATTGCCGTGTGTGTTTAAGCTTGAATCCAACTCTCTTCTTCCTTTCATGAGCTTGAGAAATGAACCTTCACATCTAGATAGCATGCTATCTTAATGTCTAGTGGGAATTTTCAAAAAGCTGTCTTAAACAACTTCACCATATTCATAACTCTAAACGGAAACAAGATAATCCTTCATCATTTGGTATCTAGAGCTTTGGTTGTCCTTGAATATGGTGTTTTCATGTTCTAACCTTGCCTTGTGTAGCTATCTTTGAATGGTCCACATAAAAACAGTGTTGGAAGCAACGTGTGCATTTTTGAAAAAAAATACTGCAGCTAGCTTAGTGTGTAAGCCCCCCTTTTCTTTCAGCTTGTGAGTTTTGGGCCTGGCCTTTTCGTAGGCCCAAGGCCAGCCTTGTAGGGAACCCCTGCCCTCTACCAGCTCATTCACTCTCACTTGTCCCTTTTGCAGAAACGGTTTCCCCCTCACTCACCCTTGAACTCCAATTAAGGCTCTGCTAGGGCATAAGTTCCCTTTCCTTGACTTCATCCTTCCTCTTTCCAATTAAAAGACTCTGGGTTTGTCTTAGGTTTTCCCTAATACCCTTTATGTAGGTTTCAATTCTGTAAGCTGCTCTGGAACTCGTTTGCTCTTGCTCGGGTTACTGTTCTCTATGTTAGTACCCAAAAAGGTAAGGGAAGCTAGAAAATTGGTGTTTTAAATTCTTTTTTTGCTTATTTTTGGACTGTCTTTGGGTTTGTGATGTTGGAATGATGTATGTTGGTTATGTATGAATGTTTGGTGCGTGAGTATGTTGGTTGAGCAAGGAGTTGCATGTGCTAACAGGTGAGAAACCTACTAATCTCGCCCAGGCGAGTGACCTTCGCCTAAGCGAGAGTAGTAGGGACTCACCCCTGGTTTTCAATTCGTGTTGTCGCCTAGGCGACGGGTTTTAAAATTGAGCGAGGTGCAGTCTCTCCTAGGCGAGACGCTGTCGCCTGAGCGAGAACCCGCTGGAACCTTGCAGTGGCCACTATTGTGCTCTCGCCTAGGCGAGGAGGGGTCGCCTGAGCGAAAGGAACCCTTTCGCCTAGGCGAGGACCTTTAGCTTGGGCGAGATGTTGCGATAGGGATTGTTGTGTTGGCTGATGTGACTCTATATTTGAGTTAATTATTTTCTTTGCTCATAGTATTTGGCCATGCTTGGTGTGTATGCCTGAATGGGTTTGGAATGAAAGAGCTGTTAGGTAATAAGCTATGATTTTGTTGGATTGAATGCTGGTATGCATGTGATAAGTATGAAATGAGAAACATGATATATTGTTGGTGAAATTTCATGAGAATTGGGTGATTGTAAGGCATGTGGAATGTGTTGGGGAGGGAGTTTCATGGGAAACTCTTGGTGACATATATATATGCCTAGTGTATACCTTGATATAGGAGATGTCTAGATAAAGGAGGGTATCCTGAACTCTAATAATTGTTCACGCTCACGTAGAGCAGAATGGTTAATGTGGTGAGAGTGGCAGGAGGTCCTAGTCTTGGGACGGTTTGGGCCCAAGACAATAGAGGATTAACCCTTTGTGTGGTTGGGTGAATACCCCTTGCGTCTAAACTCTGCAGGGTTTAGAAACTGGCACAGGCGCATACTTCCTTTAGAATCCTATATCAAGTGTATGATCCGGATATCGAGTTGTAGTAACTTGCATTTGTCTGCCCTCTTATGATTGAAATGTTTATGAGTCGATTGTTGATAATCTGCCTGGTCTTGTACATGTTGTATAATATGTTAAATGTTATTTTCACTAGCTTACCCTTTCGTTCTCTGTGTTCTTGTTTTGGCTACCTCTTTTGCGATGATCGCCTCTTGGTGGGAGCAGATGGGAAGCACGTTGAAGGTGGACCTGATGGTAACAATGGTGCGGCATAGAAGGTCTTATCACCTCTGGCTTTCAACAGAGCATTTTAAGGCATCAATGTTTTTTTTGTTTTCCGAGCTCTAGAGCTTTTCTTTTGTGTACTGCTGAACCCCTATAATGTATGTTTTGTTAGAGGCATGTCTGATAGACATGCCTCCTTTCCTTTAAGAACTCCTTGGATGACTGTAATGGTAGTTCATTATGTGTACTGTTTCATCTGATAACTCTATTGTTCCATATTATGCGATGTTTTGTTTAATAGATTGCTCTACTTAAATGGTTGTCACACAGTGGTCCAAAAGTAACGTTCTTTATATCCAAAGAAAGCTTTGTGAGTCTAGTTTCCAACAAAAAAAGAAATAACGCATTTGGAGTCATGTGGAGAGAGTTACGTTCAAATGAGTGAGCAAAGGTCAAAGCTGCCGAGAATACGAAAAACATCGTTTTCAGGTTATGTTGTGGCAATTTTGGCCTCGGGTTTGTGACTCTTTTGCTCTTAAATGTGGTTGGATAACATGTCTTTTGATGCTTAGTCTTTGAGCCTCAAATCCATGAGTTTAAATGCATGATAGCTACATGTTTGTGTCTTTGTGTATGTCATGTTGAGTCTTTAAATGTGTCTAACTTTTGCTTGAGTCTCTTGTCATATGCTTCTTTGAGTTTTCTTGTTCTTGTTTCTAAGTTTTTGAACTATTGCATGAGATTTATGCCTTGGGTTGTTGTATGCTCCTTGAAATTGATTTTGACCTAATTTTAAGGAACTAAGTGTTCAAGACACCCTAAAACATCCTTCTCATCATTTTAAGTACCTAGTTTTGAAAAGAAAAAGTGTTTTCAAGACCAAAAACAGTGTGGCCGAGAGCTTTTACAATGCTTGGCGAATCCATTTGGGCATTTTTACTAGGTGTTATGCTACCAAATTTTATACTTGGATTTTAGGTGATATTGGCAAATTAGTTCCATGTTTTGACTTGGTTATGATCTTTCATGGTGTATGCATGATTTGAGGTATAATATTGGCTTGTTCAAATGCTTTCCATAGAGTCCTTAAAAGTGTTTTTCATTGTTTTAGTCTTGTTCAAATTTTGTCTTTAAAAACAAGTTTCCTTAGAAGTTAAACTTTCTTGTTTTTTTGAGCTTTGCTTGCTTGTCTTTAGGTAATCTTTGTTTTGTCTTAGTAGTTTTCTTTTCCTTGTCTTCCTAGAGTGTTGTAGCCGAGCCACTTGTTGGAGTTTTGAAAAGGTTTTCATCTCTTTAAAGGTGTTTTCACTTGTGTGGAAGGTTTTTGAGTGCTAGCCTTGCTTGTGTACTTTGGGAGTGTGATAAAAAACACTTGGGTGCTTGAGAAGACCACACTTGGTCTCGGGTTTGGAATTGTTTTTTAGCTAACCTCTTCTTTGTCTCGGTTTTTGGTGAGTTTTGGTGTACGAACATGAATATGGATCCAATCTTGGAGGTAGAGGAAGAGGAGGAGTCGGCCTCACCTTATTCCCCTCCCATGGTGACTCCTATGGCCCAAGAAAGTGAACAAATGACCTTTACCAACATCTTACGTGAGATGGAAGTGAGTAGGAGAGAAACTTTTGACCCATTGAGGGCGGATAGGAGGCAAAGTGAGATTTTCCTACAAGAGCACATCCAAAGACTTGAGCTTAGGGAAGATGAGAGGAGAAGGAGGAAGTCCTCTTCTGAGGACTCTAGCCGTGGTGGAAGAAGAAGAAGGCACGACTATGATGGTGCTGGAAGGCGCAATCCAATCCCACAAAGACAACCTCCACCAATCATGATTCCAAAGTTCAAGGGAGAGAATGATCCAAACCTCTACGTATAGTGGGAGCAAAAAGTGGACCAAATCTTCAATATTCATTTAGTTAGTGATCAAGAACATGTAGATTTAGTAGTTTTAGAATTTGAAGATTATGCCATGACATGGTGGCATCAATTGTGTATGGACAATATTAACCAAGAGCCACCCGCGGCCTCTTGGATGGACATTAAAACTTTGATGCGCGCTAGATTTGTTCCTTCCTACTATAGGAGGGAGACTCTTTTGAAGCTCCAAAGGATTTAACAAGGGTTTATGTGTGTGAATGAATATTTTAAAATGATGGAGTCCATGCTTTTCAAAGTAGGACTCCAATTTGAAAGTGAAGAAGAAAAGGTAACTAGATTTGTGAGTGGTCTTAGAAGAGAAATTCAAGATATAGTTGAGTTATATAAGTATTCCACTCTTGACAAAATTTTACACTTGGCCTTAAAAGTTGAAAGTCAATTGAAAAAGAAACAAGAGGCCAAGAGGAATACTTCATACAATGAATACTACTCTAGAACTTGGAAAGGAAAGGAAAGAAAGGATGAGAAACCACCTTCCAAAGACCACCCACCTAGGACTAATTCGTCTAGAACCTCCCATGAAAGTGCAAACTCTTCTCAAAGTTCAAGAACTAGTGCCTTCAAATGTTTTAAGTGTTTGGGCTATGGTCACATTGCTTCAAATTTCCCCACAAAGAGGAACATGATCTTGTACCTTAAAGGAGAGGTTGAAAGTGAACATTCTTCTCCCCCTTCCCCTAAAAGTTCTTCCTCCCACACTTCTTCCCAATCTTCAAGTGAGGATGAAATCAAACCTAATGAAGGAGGTTTGTTGGTGGTTAGGCGCATGCTAGGCCAAGTGCCTAAAGAATTTGAAACCAAAGAGAAAATATTTTTCACTCAAGGTGCCAAATCAACAACAAAACTTGCTCCCTCATAATTGATAGTGGAAGTTGTGTTAATATGGCTAGCACAAGGGTTGTGGACAAGCTTGGCTTGAAAACCATCCCTCATGCCAAGCCCTATAAGCTTTCTTGGCTTAGTGAGGAAGGTGAGATGAAAGTGGACAAACAAGTCCTTATTAACTTCTCCATTGGAAACTACAAAGATGAGGTATTATGTGACTTAGTGCCCATGGAAGCAACCCACATTTTATTAGGAAGGCCATGACAATTTGATAGGAAAGCTTTTCATGATGGCCATGCCAACAAATTTACCTTTAGCTTCTAAGGCAAAAAGATAACATTACTACCTCTTTCACCAAGAGAAGTCAATGAGGACCAATTGCAAATGATAAAGAAAAGAAAAGAAGAGAAGGCGTAAGGGCATGGCAATGAGTCCAAGAAGAGCATGATCACCCTCAAAGGGGTGAAGAAGGTAATGCTTGCCCAAAAACCCATCTTCCTAACTTATCCTAGTGAATCTTCCCCCTCCTTCCAAAACCCTCACTCTAGATGTCCCTTTAGACTTGTCATTAGTCTTAGATGAGTTCAAAGATGTTTTTTAAGAACCTCCAAAGGGTCTCCCACCCCTAAGAGGTATAAAACACCAAATTGATTTCATACAAGGCTCACCTTTACCTAATAGGCCAGCCTATAGGACTAGTCCCGAGGAGGCTAAGGAAATTCAAAAACAAGTGAATGAGTTGTTAGAAAAGGGGTGGGTGCAACATAGCATGAGTCCTTATGTAATGCCTGTGATTCTTGTCCCCAAAAAGGATGGAACATGGAGAATGTGCATAGATTGTAGGGTTATCAACAACATAACCATCAAGTATAGGCATCTTATTCCTAGATTAGATGATTTGATTGATGAGTTACATGGTGCAACCATATTTTCCAAAATAGACTTGAAGAGTGGGTACAATCAAAATAGAATAAAAGAAGGTGATGAATGGAAATCCTCTTTCAAGACTAAGTTTGGATGATATGAGTGGTTAGTCATGCTTTTTGGCTTGACCAATGCACCTAGTACATTCATGAGACTCATGCACCATGTTCTTAGAGAGTTCTTAGGGAAGTTTGTTGTGGTGTACTTTGAAGACATTCTCATTTATAGTATGTCTCAAGATGACCACTTGCATCATTTAAGGAGTGTGTTAGAGACCTTAAGGAAGGCATCCTTGTATACTAACATGGAGAAATGTGTGTTTGGGATGGATCATATGATCTTCCTAGGTTTCAAAATAAATCAACATGGGGTCCATGTGGACCAAGAAAAAGTGATGGCCATCAAGGATTGGCCTCCCCCAAAGAATGTAAGTGAGCTTAGGTCTTTCCATGGGTTGGCTAGTTTTTATAGGAGGTTTGTGCCAAACTTTAGCACCATAGCCACCCCTCTCAATGAAGTGGTCAAGAAATGTGTGGTCTATAATTGGGGCAAAGATCAAGAAAAGGCTTTTGAAACTTTAAAACAAAAATTGATCAATGCACCACTCTTAGCCCTCCCTAACTTCTCCAAAACTTTTGAAATTGAGTGTGATGCATCCAATGTAGGCATTGGGGTCGTGCTTCTCCAAGAAGGGCACCCCATAGCCTATTTTAGTGAGAAACTCAAGGGGAGTCACATTAACTACTCCACCTATGACAAAGAGCTTTATGCTCTTGTGAGAACTTTGCAAACTTGGCACCACTATCTTCTTTCAAAGGAGTTTGTGATTCATAGTGACCATGAGTCACTCAAATTTTTGAAAAGCCAAGGCAAGTTAAACAAGAGACATGCTAGGTGGGTAAAGTTCTTGGAGCAATTCCCATATGTGATCAAACATAAGCAAGGAAATGCTAACATTGTGGCAGATGCACTTTCAAGAAGGCATTCTGTCCTTTCAATTCTTGAAACTAAATTTCTTAGTTTTGATCATATTAAGGAATTGTATCCAAGGGATGTTGATTTCTCCTCCATTCTTAGTGAGTGCCACCAAGGGGCTTACAAAGACTTTTACCTTCTCAATCAATATCTTTTCAAAGGTAAGAGACTTTGCATTCCCCAAGGTTCCTTAAGAGCCTCACTCTTTAGAGAGGCACATGAGGGAGGATTAATGGGGCATTTTAGGCCAACAAGACTTTGGAACTCTTGAAAGAACACTTCTATTGGCCTCACATGAGGAAGCATGTAGATAGGCATTGCAAAAGTTGCATAGCATGCATGAAAGCCAAGTCTTTTACACTCCCTTGCCTATCCCTTCCAAGCCTTGGGTAGACATATCTATGGATTTTGTCTTAGGCCTCCCAAGGACCAAAAAAGGTAGGGATTCCATTTTTGAAGTGGTGGATAAGTTCTCTAAGATGGCCCATTTCATTCCTTGCCATAAGATTGATGATGCAACTTATATTGCAAATCTTTTTTTCAAGGAAGTGGTAAGACTACATGGCCTACCTAGGTCCATTGTAAGTGATAAGGACTCCAAGTTCCTAAGCCATTTTTGGAGAACCTTGTGGGGTAAACTTGGCACTAAGCTTCTTTTCTCCACCACTTGCCATCCTCAAAGTGATGGCCAAACCGAGGTGGTTAATAGAACCCTAGGGAAACTGCTAAGATGTATGATAGTGCAAAACATTAGAGAGTGGGAGGAACTTCTTCCCCACATAGAGTTTTCCTACAATAGGGTTGTGCATTCCACTACTTCTCATTCCCCTTTTGAGGTTCTGTATGGGTTCAATCCCCTAACTCCATTAGACCTCCTTCCCTTCCCACTCATGAGGCATGGACTTTCCAAGATGGTGAGGCCAAAGCCAAGTACATCCAAGACTTGCATTCACAAGTCAAGGAAACCATTGAGAGGAGAATTAAGAAACAACAAGAGCATGCACCAGTGCAGGAAGGGCCTTTGGCAACGGTTGTTTTTAATATTCTGCACCGGTTCGGGAACCGAAGCATATTGGGGCGAGGCCAAAAGGTCATAGCTTTTGGCCTCGGTTAAGAACCGAAGCCATAGAGGGCGCTTCTGCCTCGGTTTTCCAAGCACCCGAGGCCATAGAGGACTACTGCAGGTGGCGTGGACGATGAACGGTGGTGGCGTGCTGCTGGCTCACGGACTGTTGCAATGGCTTCATGATGCAGATGCGTGAAACTGCGAGTGCGATGGTGCTTTCCTGTGGCCGCACATGGTGGCTTGAAGGTTGTTGTTCTGGTGAGCAGCGCGTTCTGCAGTGGAGGAGCTCTCGAAAATGGAGTTTCAACTGCTGCATCGTGGATTTCCTGCAGGAACGGCGTGGACACGGTGGTGGCGTTGTTGGTGTTGCAGATGAGGAAGTTGCTCGTAGAATTTTTTGGTGGCAGCGTGATAATTTCTACAGGTTTCGCGAGCTCAGATGGTGCTGCACAAACGGTGTGCGAGGATGGTAAAGCGTTTGCATTTTGCGTGGCTACTGCAGTGGTGGTTTCCAGCAAGGTGCGAGGCTGACGGTGGTGGACTGCGGCAAAAGAACGTGGTGGTGGCAGGAGGCTCGCGTGGTGGTGGCAGGAGGCTCGCGTGGTCGCTGGAATTTGCAGAGGAGAAATGGCAGCTGCGCGCGCGAGGAAGAAGGGGTTCTGTTTTTGAGCCCTAATCAAACGATATGGCCTCGGTTCCCCGCAAAACCGAGGCATATCACCCCTCTTTGGCCTCGGTTTCCTAACACCCGAGGCCTATCACCCCTCTTTGGCACCGGCTTCTCCCTAACCGAAGCCTATAGGTCAATTTCTGGCAACCTTTTGGCTTCGGGCCTCCTTAACCGAGGCCTATAACCCCTCTTTGGCACCGGTTTCTTAAGACCCGAGGCCTAAAGCGGCATTTGGCACCGGTTTTTGACTGAACCGAGGCCTATAAGTCCCCTTTAATTTCAAAATTGCCACCGCCTCCTTATAGGCTTCGGTTCCGCCATAACCGAGGCCTATAAGGCGAGGTAAAATCCCAAATCTGCACTAGTGATGGTAATAAGGGAAGAAAAGAAGTCATCTTCCAAGAGGGAGATTGGGTTTGGCTTCACTTGAGAAAGGAGAGATTCCCTACTACAAGGAAGTGTAAGCTCCTCCCTAGAGGGGATGGCCCCTTTCAAGTCATTAGGAGAATTAACAACAATGCTTATGAGTTAGACTTACCCCCAAGCTACAACATAAGTAACTCATTCAATGTTTGTGACCTTTCTCCTTTTGATATAGGGTTTAAGAATTCGTGGTCGAATTCTCTGCAAGAAGGGGAGGATGATGAAGGCGTGACCACCTCCTTAGATGCTCCCTCAAGAAGGATCACTAGAAGCATGTCTAGAGGGGAGTCTTATATTCCATCACCTTTATCTTTGTTTTGCATTACTTTAGTTTGAATTCCCTAAGTTGGTTTCTAGTTGACTTATTTTGGTTAACTTGTTGACTTTGATCCAAAGTTGACCTTTGACCAAGATTAGATTAACTTAAACCAACATGCTAATCCTTGTTTGTCTTGTTTTGTAGGTAATTAGAAGAAAGTAGAGCATGGCTAGGTGGCACTTGGTGATTGGAGCACTTGGATGAAGTGGAAGAGAGAGGAAAGCAAAAAGCATAAAGCAAAAGCAAAAGTAGACATGTACCTTGTCTCCTCTTGCCTTTTTGGTTTATGCCTTAGAAGGTCACTTGGTCTCCTTCCTCTTTTGGCCTAGAATCCTCATGGGAATGCCTCCACCAATCATCTCCCTTCACTTGGCCAAGACTCACTCTCACATTAGGTTTAGGGTTTGCTAGTTAATCCTTTTTCATGTTTTTGTATTTGCTAAAGGACCCCTATGAACTCCTATTTAAAGGGTGCTCCTTGTCTTGTAAAAGGGTTGATCATTTTGTTATAAACTTTGTGCATTCAACCACCAATTTTTGTGAGCTCTCCTTCCTAGAAGTGAACTCACCTTTGCCTTATCTTGCTTGCAAGTGGCGGTACCATCACTCATCTCTAGGGTTTAGTTGGCTTAGATCCCCCCCTATGAGTGGCGTGCTTCTTCCATTCTTCATCTTCTATGCTTTCCATTTTTATTGTTTCTTCTTTCATTTTGCTCTTTAAGTGTTGTTATTGTCATGTGTGTTCAAGCTTGAATCCAACTCTCTTCTTCCTTTCATGAGCTTGAGAAATGAACCTTCACATCTAGATAACATGCTATCTTAATGTCCAGTGGGAATTTTCAAAAAGCTTTCTTAAACAACTTCACCATATTCATAACTCTAAAAGGAAATAAGATAATCCTTCATCATCCCGGATTGAGCGATGTGCCCTACAAAAACACACCAAAACCCGATTAAGTCAACTTAGAAACATTAATACAGTTTAAGTCATAAACAAATATCTTCAATATCAATAATCGGGTGAATCGAATTATAAACCCTAACTAGACCCTTAGTGGGCAACTTATCAGAAAACTTCATCAAGACCTCCACCACCTCCTTATCCACCGCCGACAACTCGTCGGTGCCCATGTCCTTGTACCGAGAAGGGCTGCCTGTCCAACTAAACAGGAATTTTGTATTCCCATTTGCATTAAGGAAATAGAACCGACCCTCCTCCTTCACCACAACTTTAAAGTACCCGTCCTTGAAATGCTTGAAGGACTTTGAGAACGCGCCAATCTGTTAATGCTAGGGCGGCTCACTAAAGATAACCAAGTAGTCGGCTGGTGGGGCCTAGTGTCATAAAAGTACAAAAATGCACGAGGAGAAGGTTGTAGATATAGTGATTGACACAAAACATGAAAAGCTTTCATGTAGGCCCAATTGTTCGGATGCAGCTGTGTAGGTGCAACGTTGAGCTCACGAAGTACCCCCATGGTAAAGTCGTCCAGCGGTAACCTCACATGCAACTGGGAGAAATGACACATATACATATAAAAGAACTTCTCGGCCGCCCCTTCTTGTTCGTGGCATACGCAGTCAATGGCGCTCACCCGCTCCAAGGAAACGATACCCAGTTTACACCTTTCGCGATAACAAGGGCACAGTTTAACCAAGAATTCAGCAAACGAGACCACCAAAACAAAGATGATTGGTTACGAACATCAGCAGCCACCCATGCATAACCGCCCTTGGCCGGCTAATTACTCTCCGCTATTTCTTCTAGAGGGTCTTCTCGCACCTCAGTCACCGTCTCCATCGGAATTCTGCCCACCATAGTCGTAGGGCTAGTACTCTCCTCCTCAACATGTCTACCTACACTCCTCTTGGACTCCATACTCGCACTATTGGAAGAAGACAACGACACATTATCACTACTACTAGACATACCTTTTTTCTGAAAAGTTGACGGTAAGAACAAGGAACTAGTCAGACAAGTATAACGCACCCAAGATCTCTGATTGTGAAATTCTCGCAAATGAACCAACAAACATAAACCCATCATGAAATTCAAATTTATAAGTGTGAATCCCGAACGATAAATCTTCTTCCCGCCAAAATCACAACCCATACCAATCGACACAATCATCCCAAAGGCCATGAGTATAAAAAACGACGGCGCAAAAACCCCTCTTTGATTAGACCTCTGACACCCCTTCACCAGCTACCTACCTTTTCCCATCTTTAGCCTTAACACTGTTCATCACACTTAAAGGCTGGGGGACTGGTGTATCACACCTAGCCGGCTTCGCTAGCATATCCGCACATATCATCCTTCATCGACATACCTATATGGGCAAAGGCTGGGGGACTGGTGTACCACACCTGGCCAATTCGACCAAGTAATAATAATAAATATCCATCATATCTACACGCAAAGTTATTCAGGTAACCGGCTTAGGCTGACCTAACCCTAACCAGCCTAAACCGGTAACCCAAGACACTAAAACCAGCCTAATACCATATATTAGGAATAGCGGCACGAGCCGCCAAAGAGGTAATCGGCCTATGCCGACCACCCTGGTATACTTAATGAAATTAAAGCCCGCAACAGTTGAGACTAAGAGCCTGGGCCAAAGCCTAGGCCCACCTATAGCCCAAGCCAAGGCCTAGCCCATTGAGTGGGCAAACAAAATTAATAATCTAGAAATGCACATGGACCCGACGAATTAAAGGTACGCATTCATTACTTCATTAATCACCTGATTTGACTTTTTGAGAGCTTTTGGCTAACTTAAGCTTCGGAGTCCCTTCTCTAGGTAACCCCTCCCAGGTCTAAGCCAATATATGTCAAATGGGAAGAGGCCAACCGAGGAGATAGCGGACTATATGGGTAAGCTGACACTTGTGCCTAACTAATCTTATTGTTCTCTGCAGGAAAATTTTTAATTTCAGAAACTAATCCCATCTGAGTATCCGCCAACTTGTTTGTTATGAAATCATGAGCAATTTTTATACATAAAATGTCAATTATTTGAATGGTAAATAGTTAAAAATAGTTAAAAGAATTAAAAAAGTGTTAGGAGGAGATGAATTTTGTCAAATGTAAGAACACAACTCCTGTCCTAGTATTGGCCAACTTGTTTTTGTTGAAATTTTTTACAATTATTATATATAAAATATCAATTTTTTAAATTGTAAACTGTAAAAGTTAGTAAAAAAATTCAAAAAGTGTCACAAAAAGAAAAAATTTTCAAATTTCATAACACGAATAATCCCCCTTTGAGTATTGACCAGAGGGTTTATTGTGAAATTTTGAGCAATTTTTATGTAGGAAATATGAATTATTTAACTTGTAAATAGTAAAAACTAGTAAACAAATTTAAAAATTGTTACCTACCGATTGAATTTTTTTAATTTCTGAAATTAATCCCACCTAAGTATCTGCCAACCTGTTTGTTATGAAATTTTGAGCAATTTTTATACATAAAATATCAATTATTTAAATTGTAAATAGTTGAAAACAGTAAAAAGAATTAAAAAGTGTTACCGTAAGATGGAATTTGTCAAATTTAGGAACATCAATCCTATCCTAGTATTGGCCAACTTGTTTCTTGTGAAATTTTTTGCAATTTTCATATATAAAATATTAATTATTTAAATTGTAAATAGTAAAAGTTAGTAAAAAAATTTAAAAAGTGTCAAAAAAAATATGAAAATTTTTAGCTTGATTTCAAATTTCATAACACCAATAATCCCCTTTCAGTATTTGCCAATGAATGTTGTAAAATTTAGAGCAATTTTTATGAAGAAAATATGAATTATTTAAATAGTAAAAGTTAGAAACTAATCTAATGAAGTATGAATTTTAGAAACTAATCTCATCTGAGTATTTGTCAACCTGTTTTTTATGAAATTTTGAGCAATTTATATACATAAAATGTCAATTATTTAAATTGTAAATAGTTAAAACTAGTAAAAAGAATTAAAAAAGTGTTAAGAGGAGATGTAATGTGTCAAATTTAAGAACACAACTCTTATCTTAGGATTGGCCAACTTGTCTCTTGTGAATTTTTTTGAAATTTTTATATATAAAATACACACTAGTGCAGCATTGCATTTTTACCTCGCCTTATAGGCCTCGGTTGGCAAGAAACCGAGGCCTATAATGGCGCGGTGGCAATTTTGCAATTACAGGCAACTTTTATGCCTCGGTTCACCTAAAACCCGAAGCCAAAAGCAGTTATAGGCCTCGGTTACAAAAAAACCGGTGCCAAAAGGGGTGTTAGGCCTCGGTTAAGAAGGCCCAAAGCTAAAAAGGTTGCCAAAATTTTCAAAAATGCCATTCTCGTTTTGACTTATAGGCTTCGGTTGGGAAAAAACCGGTGCCAAAAGGGATGTTAGGCCTCAGGTGTTAGGGAACCGGGGCCAAAAGGAGTTATATGCCTCGATTCTAAATTGAACCGAGGCCATATAGTTTAATTAGGGCTTAAAACTGAACCCCCTTACTTCCTCACGCGCGCTGCTCCTCCATTTCTCTCTGCAAATATTCACTTTTTCTCCACAACGCAAACCCAATCCCTTCACTTTCCACTCCGCATTTTCACAAACACAACGCAGGCACGTTACTTCCAACAAATTCTCGTCTCAGCGTTACCCACGTATCTAATGCTGCTGCATCGAAATCGACATGGTGAAGAACTCCCAAGGAATCTACGCCCCCAAAAGCGACAAGGTCATTGTTCTCTGGGACCTCGACAACACGCCCCCATGCGGGCCTCTATTCGCCAAAAACCCTCGCCTCCCGCTTCGGCGAGGTGACTGACTTCTCCGCCTACGCCAACCGCCATGCCTTCGTCAACCTCCCTAGTGGGTCCTAGAAGAGCACCGGGAACGCAGGAACCTCGACATCCTCGAACGGAAGGGTGTGGTCACACCCTCGGAGCCCTACACGTGCGGGATGTGTGGGCGCAAGTGCAAGACCCACATGGACCTGACGAAGTACTTGAAGTCACTGAAGGGGAAGAAGAAACAGGACTGTTTCAAGGAACAATTTTTGCGCAGGAATCATAAGTATAATGAGGCGGCAAGGACGCTGCTGGTTCCGAAGGTAGGGTACAGGCTGGCGGCGGAGCTGCGGCGGGCGGGGGTGTTTGTTAAGACGGTGCAGGATAAGCCACAAGCGGTGGATTGGGCGTTGAAGAGGCAGATGGTGCATTCGATGAGTAGAGGGATTGATTGGCTGTTTTTGGTTTCGGATGATTCAGATTTTTTGGAGATGTTGAGGAGGGCGAGGGAAGCGGATTTGGGAGCCGTGGTGGTGGGGGATTGGGATAGGGCTTTGGGGAGGCATGCGGATTTGTGGGTGCCATGGAATGCGGTTGAGAATGGTGACATATGGCCTCGGGTACTACGCAAACCGAAGCCAAAAAGGGACATATGGCCTCGGGTCATACTAAAACCGAGGCCAAAACGTGAGCGAATTTTTTAAAAATGTAAAAACGTGAGCACATATGGCTTCAGTTAGACCTACCAACCGAGGTAGAAGAGGGACTCTATGGCCTCCGGTACGTGGAAACGGAGGCAGAAGAGGGGCTCTATGGCTTCAGTTTACAATTGAGGCCAAAGGCTATCCTCTTTTGGCCTCGCCCCAATATGCCTCGGTCCGGGAACCGGTGCAGAATATGAAAAATAACCACTGCCAAAAGGCCTTCCTGCACTGGTGACAATTATTTAAATTGTAAATAGTAAAAATTAGTAAAAAAATTAAAAAAGTGTCACAAAAAGAAGAATTTTTTCAAATTTCATAAAACCAATAATCCCGTTTAAGTATTGACCAGAGGGTTTCTTGTGAAATTTTGAGCAATTTTTATGTAGAAAATATGAATTATTTCTATTGTAAATAGTAAAATGTAGTAAAAAAATTTAAAAATTGTTACCTAGCGATTGAATTTTTCTAATTTCAGAAACTAATCCCATCTGAGTATCCTCCAACCTGTTTGTTATGAAATTTTGAGAAATTTTTATACATAAAATGTCAATTATTTGAATTATAAATAGTTAAAAATAGTAAGAAGAATTAAAAAAAGCATTAGGAGGAGATGGAATTTGTCAAATTTAAGAACACAACTACTATCCTAGTATTGGCCAACTTTTTTTGCAATTTTTATATTTCAAATATCAATGATTTAAATTGTAAATAGTTAAAGTTAGTAAGAAAAGTGAAAACGTGTCCCAAAAAGCCGAAATTTTTCAAAATTCATAACATCAATAATCCAATTTGAGTATTGGCCAACAAAATTCTTGTGAAATTTCGAGCATTTTTTATGTAGAAAATATGAGTTATTTAAATTTTAAATAGTAAAAAGTAGTACGAAAAAATTGAAAAATTGTTTTCGAGAGATTGAATATTTTAAATTTCAGAAACTAATCCCATCTGAGTATCCGCCAACATGTTTGTTATGAAATTTTGAGCAATTTTTACACATATATTTTCAATTATTTGAATTGTAAATTGTTAAGAATAGTAAAAAGAATTAAAAAGGTGTTAGGTGGAGATGGAATTACAGGGAAAGAGCTTCCCAAAGATGAGTGACAGAATTTCATGCTCAAAAACTCAGAATCGCACCTTTGCTCGCGAAAACACAGCTTATATAGTATGGTTTAAGTTAAAATAGTCGATTGAATTTTTCATATAGTCAGCTGATTTCATCTGACTTAAGTGAAATCAGTCGATTGAAAAATAATTCAACTGACTGAATGCATTAATACCAGAAACTATATACAGCAAGCCTTTTAACATGTTAAAACCTATTTTAACAGATTAAAAGAGACACACTAAGGCACACAAGACATCTAATTTATGTCATATAGCCTACCAACAAGATATAACACTAACACATTACATTTAACATGTTATATACAGATTTAACACACTACAACTTAATCTTCAAAAGGATCTTCATTAATCTTCATCAAACACTTAAGTTATTCATGCACATGGCTTTATCAATTCTTTGCTTCAAGCTTGCTTGTGCCCACAATCTCCCCCTAAATTGATGAAGCCAACATCCTCGAGTTGAATTGATGAGCTAAGATCCATAGAGAAACCTAAAAAAGCTTTTGCATACAAGATACCAATATTCCAAACATAAAACCAAGCAAAAGCACACAAGCATACATACATATTACATATGCATATGCTCCCCCTATCATTAATAACATGATTTAACTTCACATTCTAGATTAAGTTTGCAGTATTATATGGTTCTAGCAGATTTATTTTAGATTTTCCAATCTTAACACACTTTTGTTGGTATCGCGCAGCGGAATGTTTGAGCGCGCGGACAAAACCAAAAGGGGGCTGAATTGGTTTTTAAATAATAAAATTAATACTTTAAAATTTTTCCAAAATTTATCAATTCAATCAATAATGAATTTCTTTAAACACAATAATAGATGAAATAAAGAGATAGAGAAGAAGATTGAACACAAGTATTTATATTGGTTTGGATCAAAAGACCCTACGTCCAGTTGTTAATCTCTCAAAAACGAGATTAACTAAATCACTAACAAGTAATAGATTTACAATCAGATATTAAGAAAACACCTCTCCTGAATCGCACAAGAGATGAATACCTTTTTCTAAATCACACAGAGAATATTGACCTTAGCTTTCCTAGCAACAGCAGCAGCACTCAATCTCCTAGAACACCTCTCAGGAAAAGTTATCGCTCTACCCGCACTAGGTTTTTCAAAGCTTCTATTGAGAACACTCAGAGAACTCTCTTGCAATCACAGCACTAGCACTCTAGCTTCTCAAAAAGGTGTCTGAGAAGTAACTTTAAGGTTCCTTAAATAGAGGTTCCAAAAATTAGGTCAAAAAGTTGAACAGTCACGCCCAACTGACCAGGATAATCGATTATCACTAGTGATAATCGATTATTCCAGTGTGGTTTATGAAAAACAAATTTTTGAGCAGATAATCGATTATCAGAGGTGATAATCGATTATTCCAGTGCTTTCTTGAAAAAAATGGTTCAGCTCAAGATAATCGATTATTCTAAGTGATAATCGATTATCACCTTGATTTTTCGAGAAATACTAGAATTTTCTTGTACGATACTGATTCTAACTAATCTAATTACATTTTACAAGATAACTTTAAACACAACAACACATGGTCTTCATATTGACTTCCAGATGGCTTTCATGGCTTCTTTTATCATCATCAAAATTTTGTTTCAGCATTTAGACTTGTATTGCTTTTGCCAACAATCTCCCCCTTTTTTATGATGATCAAAACAATATGTTTAAAGTATCTGCAATCAAAATATCTTACTAGTACATTTGTCGGTAGCACTGTTGGGCTTAAACGTTTAAACTTTTTCTCCCCTTGTTTTGATCATATGAAAAAAAGTTTTAATAGAGAAGCTCCCCCTCAATGAGACAATGGTAAAGAATAGCAATAAAAAGAGACGTTTATTTGAGAAATAATAGAACTAGAAAACATATTACAATAAAAAATAACTATGATGTAGACTTTTAAAAGTCTTGACTCATGTCATCATCTTCATCATACTTATCAAATTTATGTTCTAAGTTGGAAATCCTAGAATCTAATCCTCTAATTAAGCCAATGACTTCTTCATGTCTGTAAGTGGAGAGAAGAAAGAATTCTTCAAGTCTTTGGTTGAGATTTAAAATGTGATCCTCTAAAGAAGAGGATGAGCCACCAACACCACTGGATGATCCAATATGTGTGTCAACAGGAGTGTACCACACCTAGCCGGTTTTGCTAGTTCACCAACACATGTCATCCTTGACCGACAACCCAGATCGGACAAGGCTGGGGGACTGGTGTACCGTACCTAACCAAACTCAATCAAGTAAATAGTACACATGTCAAAACCACATACCACCTAGTACCCGGACGCCACCAACACAAGCCATCTAGACAAGTGGTCGGTCTCGGCCGACTACCTGTCTAGGAAGTTAGCCAACATCAATGCCCCAATGCGCCTCTAAGACCTGCTTTAGGACCAGGCCCACTTATGGCCCAAGCTAGGGCCCAAGCTGGGGCCCAAGTCAAGGCCCAGCCCATGAAATGGTCAAACGTCATTTATGCTCTATAAATACACGTGGACCCCATCATTTAAAGGTACGCTTTCATTAATTGCTGATTTGACTCTTGAGAACTTTGACTTACTTGAGCTTCGGAGAACCTTCTGCAGGTAACCCCTCCTGGGTTCAAGCCGACATGTATCGAATGGGAAGAGGCCAGCCAAAGAGATAGCGGATTACACGGTAAGGTGACACTCGTGCCTAACTTATCTTATTTGTACCTCTGCAGGAACAATTGGCGCCCACCGTGGGGCACGAGACGAACACCCTTGGTACCCGCTTTTCTCTGAAGATGGTTTCTACCCGCAGCAAGGCTGGAGTTAGCAAGCAAGTTGACGCTGGTCCCTCTGGACCTTCTGGCGTCACCCCTGACCTGGCCGCCATCCTAGACGGCCAGATGAAGATGCAACAGGAAATCGCAGACCTGAAGAAGCGCAACGCTGAAGAAATGGAAGCGCTCAAACAAGAAAACTCCCGCCTCAGGAGGAAAATCGAGACAGATGCCGACCTGAAGGGAAAAGCCAAAGAGACCTCTGAAGCCGTGAAGTCTCCGGCTTTCCAACCTACAGAGGAAGAGAGCGAATACAACCCCACCCCCCACACCTTCACCTCCACCCAACAAACCCCTCTCACTACCACACACCCCCAACACTTCCCACCCGGTCACCCAGGGCTTACAGCACCCTCAACAACCCACATTCCCCACAACCTACCCACTACTCTCCACACCGCTTACGTCCCACCCTACAACCCCCCATATCTCCCCACAACCCACATCCTTCCTCACAACATCACTTCCACTTTCCCTACCATGATCAACCACCCACCCCCACCCCACATTCCCACCCCCCATCAGCCCAGACGCCGCCACCCGTTCACGGACTTCATCGCTAACACCCCTCTCCCAACCCAGTGGGAACCATTCAACCTCGATCGCTACACTGGCGAAACTGACCCTGATGAACACCTGAAAGTTTACATCACACACGTCGCCCTGTACACGTCCCAGGACGCCGTCTTCTGTAAAGCTTTCCCCACAACACTCAAAGGCCCCGCCCTAGAGTGGTTCACTACCCTCCCACCCTACTCCATCGATAACTTCGACACCCTTTCCCACATGTTCTCCACACATTTCGCCGGTAGCCGGCCTCACCAAACCACCACCATGTCCCTCCTGGGCATCAGACAGGAGCCCAACGAACCACTCAGAACATTCATCGACCGCTTCAGTAAAGCAGCCCTCCGCACACCACACCTTAACCAGGAAATGATACTCCAATGCATGACCCTCACCCTGCAACCCGGACCCTTCGCTAACAACGTCTACCTTCACCCACCCACCTCCATGCACGAACTCAAGCTACGGGCCGCTAACTACGTACGCATGGAGGAAATGCAAACCCTTCACACAAAATTTTGTAACGACTATGCCTCCAACACCTCCACACCCAATCCCAACCCCTTACCCAATCCTACCCCACAGCCTCACCCACGCCCCGATACCCGTCCGCGTGAACCCCGCCAACCACGTTTCACCAGATATGCCCCACTCACAGTAGCCCGCTCCCGCATCCTTGACGAAGCCCTCCAAGCTGACCTTCTCCCCCCACCACGCAAAACAACCACCCCTCCTAACGCTGACATGACCAAGTATTGTCGATACCACCGCAATCATGGTCATACTACAGAAGAGTGCAAAGCGCTACAGGATAAGATTGAAGAACTGGTACGCGCCGGTCACTTTCGCCGCTTCATCCGCAGAGATGACCACAACTCCTCCCGAACCCACAACCCCCCACGCCACGACCACAGACGACAACCAACCACCGCCAACCACAATAACCAACCCAACCAACCCAATGACCAACACTCGCAACCCGCCCACACCGACATCACCCCTGCCGACCCCCCCTTGCGAGGTACTATTAACACCATCTCTGGTGGCTTCGCAAGCGGAGGCTCCACCTCATCCGCCAGAAAGAGACACCTCCGCCACATACAATCTATTAACCACATCTCCCAAACCCATCACAGACGACGTATGCCCCCTATCGTATTCACAGATGATGATTTTCACGGCCTCGACCACCAACAAGACGACCCCATGGTCATCACAGTCGAAATCAAAAACTATGCCGTTAAAAAGGTACTGGTCGATCAAGGCAGCTCCGTCGACATCCTCTACTGGGCCACCTACCAAAAATTACAACTCCCTGACACCGCTATGATCCACTACGACGAGCCCATATACGGCTTTTCCGGCGAGCAGGTATCTACCCGCGGCTACATAGACCTCCATACCGTCTTTCGGGAGGGAACCCAGACAAAAACAATCCCAATCCGCTTCCTAATAGTCGACGCACCCACATCCTACAACATACTCCTGGGCCGTCCTTCACTCAACACCCTCGGAGCAGTCGTCTCCACCCCGCATTTAGCCATGAAGTTCCCAGCACCATCCGGGGACATCTTAACCATCCATTGCGACCAACGTTTGGCACGCGAATGCTACATGGCAAGCTGAAGGCCCCAACTCCCAATCCAACAGACAAACCACATCGGGCGACCACCTAATTCCCGAATAGCCTTATCCGGCGAAGACCTTGATCCCAGAATAGGCCGAGATGCCCGCCTCGAACCAGTCGAGGACACAACCCCCTTGGAACTCCCCAACGGCCATTCCATCAACTTGGGCACTGGTTTAAGTCTTGACGAGCGTGCCACAATTACACCCATCCTCACAAACAACACGGATCTCTTCGCTTGGTCAGCCACTGACCTCCCAGGAGTAGACCCTAACGTCGCGTCCCACAAGCTCTCGGTATACAAAGAAGCCCGCTACGTATCCCAGAAAAAACGCAAACTTGGTGAAGAACGCAGACAGGCAGCCAAAATAGAGGCCGATAAATTGCTGAGCGCAGGATTCATAGATGAAGCGCATTACACCACCTGGCTTTCTAACGTGGTCTTGGTGAAGAAAGCCAACGGTAAATGGCGGATGTGCGTAGATTACACAGATCTAAACAAGGCATGCCCTCGCGACGCATACCCCCTACCCAGCATCGACCGCCTCGTAGACGGCGCGGCAGGAAATAAAGTACTCAGCTTTTTAGACGCATACTCAGGCTACAACCAAATACCCATGGCCACAGCAGACATGCATAAGACCGCCTTCATCACAGATGATGCCAACTACTTCTACAAAGTCATGCCCTTCGGCCTCAAGAACGCTGGGGCAACATACCAGCGGCTAATGGACAAAGTCTTCAGCCACCTCACAGAACACTGCGTCGAAGTCTACGTTGATGACATGGTCGTCAAATCCCCAAGCCATCATCAACACGCCATAGACTTAGAGGCAGTATTCTCCGCATTACGCCAGTACAACCTCCGCTTGAACCCAGAAAAGTGCGTATTCGGCGTGGACCGGGGTAAATTCCTCGGTTTCATGTTGACACAGCGCGGCATAGAGGTTAACCCCGAAAAATGCAAGGCCATTATCGAGATGCGTAGCCCCACCACCATCAAAGAAGTACAGCGACTAATTGGCCGCCTCACGGCCATATCTCGTTTCCTACCTAAACTGGCAGAACAAACTCAACCCATAATTCAGCTCCTAAAGAAATCCGCCCGGTTCACGTGGACTGAAGACTGTGAACAAATCTTCCTCAGGCTCAAATCATCCCTAACCTCACCTCCCATCCTTCGCAAACCTGACACCAGCCAACCCTTGCTGGTATACATCACGACCACCAATCACACCGTCAGCGCTGCCCTTGTCCAAGAAGCAGAAGGCACCCAGCACCCTGTTTACTTTGTAAGCAGGACACTCCAAGACCCTGAAACCAGATACCAAATGGTAGAGAAACTAGCCCTATCCTTGGTCCACGCCGCACGCCGCTTACGTCCATATTTTCAAAACCACACCATAACCGTCAAGACCGATTACCCAATCCAAAAAATTTTGCAAAAACCAGACTTAGCCGGGCGCATGTCGTCATGGGCCGTGGAGCTCTCCGAATTTAACATTCGCTATGAACCGCACGGCCCCATCAAAGCCCAATGTCTCTTAGACTTCGTCAACGACCTACAACAAACACCTATCGAGGACCAATGGACGCTTCATGTAGATGGCTCCTCGAACCCAAGGGGCGCAGGTGCCGGCATTGTACTGGAAGGCCCCAATGACATCCTCATTGAAAAATCTCTTCATTTTGCTTTCAAAACATCGAATAACCAAGCTGAGTACGAAGCTATCCTGGCCGGTCTCTCTCTAGCCCGTGAAGTAGGCGTCAAAAAACTAACTTGTAAAACCGAGTCCAAACTCACAGTGGGTCATCTGAATGACGAGTTCCAAATCAAAGACCCCGTCCTCCAACAATATTATCACTTGGTCCGCGCAATCATCCAATCCGCCTTCGAACTAGCCCGCGTCGAACACATACCCAGAACCGACAATGTGAGAGCCGACATCCTCTCCAAATTGGCCAGCACCAAACTCAAAAACCGCAACCGGTCCTTGCTACAGCAAACATTATCCGCACCCTCCGTCACACACACTTGCCAAACCTTAACTCACACCCCGTCAGACAATATTACCCCTACCCAAAACCCAGACTGGACCGCCCCCTACATTCAGTACCTCAAAAATGGCAACCCCCCGGCCGACGCGGACAAATCTTGGCTGGCCAAAGCCGCCAGATACACTATGGTAGGCGACGATCTTTACAAACGCGGATATGGCCAACCCTTGCTTAAATGTGTAACCCCAGAACAAGCCCAGTACATCATTAAGGAACTACACGAAGGAATTTGCGGATATCACTCAGGCGCGCGCACCATGGCCACAAGAATCCTCAGAGCCGGGTACTTCTGGCCTACAATAGAGGCCGACTGCCAGGACTACGTCAAAAAGTGCAAGCCATGCCAGAAGCATGGCAACCTTATACATCAGAAGCAAGAACAGCTACATCACATATTATCCCCCTGGCCATTCGCTAAGTGGGGAATGGACATCCTAGGCCCATTCACACCCGGCAAGGGACAGGTCAAGTTCCTAATCGTAGCCGTCGACTACTTCACCAAGTGGATTGAAGCCAAACCATTAACCACTATCACGGCCCAACAAGTCCAGCAAGTCGTGTGGAAGGACGTCATATGCAGATATGGTATACCGCATACCATCATAACAGACAACGGCCGACAATTCATTGACAAAGAGCTAGCAAAATTCTACACAGGTTTGGGCATCAAACATATCACCAGTTCAGTAGAACACCCACAAACAAATGGGCAGGCAGAAGCGGCAAACAAAGTTATCCTCGTAGAACTGCGTAAAAGATTGGATACCGCGAAAGGCCGGTGGCCAGAAGAATTAATTGAAGTACTATGGGCCTACAGATGTACCCCACAGTCGTCAACCAACGAATCCCCCTTTAGCCTAGTCTACGGCGCAGACGCCATGATACCGGTCGAAATTGGCGAACCATCCCTGCGCCGAGAACTATACGACCCAGCGCACAACCACCAAAACATGGCTTTGCATCTCAACCTCCTTCCTGAACTCCGAGAAAAAGCCCAAATACGCAACCTCGCCGCCAAGCAACGAGCCGCCAGGAAATATAACGCAAACCTGCAACCACGATCGTTTGTCATAGGAGACTTAGTATGGAGAATGGCCAGTAGTGCTAGAAAGAAGGATGGCAAGTTCTCCGCAAATTGGGACGGCCCATACCGCATACGAGAAGACACAGGTGGTGGGGCTTATCGCCTAGAGCAACTATCTGGGGAAGAAATCCCTAACACATGGAATGTCTCCCACCTCAAGTTTTATTTCAGTTGAACATGTATCATAAGCAAATCCACGCTTGTAACCACGGGTGTACTCTTTTTCCTCACTTGGTCTTTTTTCCCTAAGGAGGGTTTTGGCCAAGGAGGTTTTAACGAGGCACCCCCATTTAAATAAATAAAATGAGTGGTTCCGTACTCTACGACTCTATATTACTCTACTTGTGTTTAATTCGTTTAAGTTCCCCACCCTTACCACAAGTAAGCGGCCTGGGTCGAACACCCTCTACTTGTGTTTAATTCGTTTAAGTTCCCCACCCTTACCACAAGTAAGCGGCCTGGGTCGAACACCCTCTACTTGTGTTTAATTCGTTTAAGTTCCCCACCCTTACCACAAGTAAGCGGCCTGGGTCGAACACCCTCTACTTGCGTTTAATTCGTTTAAGTTCCCCACCATTACCACAAGTAAGCGGCCTGGGTCGAACACCCTCTACTTGTGTTAGATTCGTTTAAGTTCCCCACCCTTACCACAAGTAAGCGGCCTGGGTCGAACAGCCTCTACTCGTGTTTAACATACAAACGCCAACAACGTTCCCCTAGTTAAATACACAACATATCTCATATTCCTATCACATGCTATCATCAACAACCACAAAACATATACATATCCACAAGATGCATCATATTAAAAACAAATCAAAATATTGTACGAGTTATTACAGACTTAGGATTCATTACGAAATAAAGCAATATGAAAACTACATCCTAAGCTGTTTGGTTGCCATCGCCCTCCACGGTCACATCCGCTTCCTTCTCTGCTTCGGGCGCCTCACCCCCAACCCCTTCCTCACCCTCTTCATCCTCCCCCACCAGCTTTCCACCAACCACATCTTTATCTACATCAAACCTTGAATCCAGTGCATCCACATCCTTATAGAAGAAGGCCGCTTGCCGCAACCCCTTCTCAAAGCCGTTTATATGCTCCTGAATAACACTGTTCTTCAGGTCATCCAACTCACCAACAGCCCCGTCATACTTATCCTTTAGATCATCATAATCCTCCTCCAGCTCCCCTATCCGCTTGTTCAACTTCTCCTCCGAGTCTAGACAACGAACCTTCCACGACACTAACCTTTTTCTCTCAGCTTCCCATCCTTCCTTCTCCTTCTCCAACGCCGCCTTCTCCTCCACCAACTTGTCCAACTTACCCTGCAGCTCCCCGGCCTCCTTCACTTCCCTTCTGTAAAGGGACCCCACACGTCTACCCAACACCAATGCCTTACTCCCAAATTCAACCATGGTCCTCACAATATGATCCACCTCCATATTGTCGATGGAGTTCACAACAGTATCTGGCAAGTTTATTGCGATGTCCTTCCTCACTGATATCTCGGGCAACTCAATCAGCCCAGCCTCCGGCAGCTTCTCCCCACTAGCCGGTCCAGCCCCACTACCTGACCCAAGAATAGCCGCCCTTACCTTCTTCACGTCCTTACCCCTCCCCGGTCGAGCCGGTAGTTCAGCTTTCCTCTTCATGTCGCCTTGTACATGAACCTCCACCACAGATTCCTGCAGATTGGGAACACCAGTTTTCCCCGCGTCCTTGGCCTTGGCGGCCATCTCTTTCCTCAGTGCCTGAAAGAGCGCCAAGTTCTTCTTGCTGGATTGCGCCATATGCCTTGCAATAACATATCACAAACTCGGATCAAAACAACTTAGCATAGTTAACGCAGCTTAAGTAATAAACAGATACCTTCAATATCTATAATCGGATGCACCAAATTATAAACCCTAACTAAGCCCTTAGTGGGCAACTTATCCACAAATCTTAATAACATCCCGACCACCTCCTTGTCTCCGGACGACAACTCCTCCACTCCCATATCCTTATACCGCGAAGGGTTATTGGTCCAGCTAAAAGGAAATTTCGTACTCCCATCCGCATTCAAAAAATACTGCTCGCCTTCTTCCTTCACTACAACCTTGAAATATCCGTCCTTGAAGTGCTTGAAAGATTGAGAGAATGCATCCAATCTACTAATGCTGGGACGGCTGATCAATGATAGCCAGGTAGCCGGCCTCCGGGGTCTGGTATCATAAAAATATAGGAACGCGTATGGTGAAGGCTCCAAGTACAGCGACTCACATAGGATGCCGAAAGCCTGTAAGTACGCCCAACTATTAGGGTGTAACTGAGTAGGCGCTACGTTCAGAGCCCGTAACACACCCATAGTAAAGTCATCAAAAGGTAGTCGTATATGAAGTTGGGAAAAGTGGCACATGTACATGTAGAAGAACTTTTCGGCAGCTCCTTCTTGCCCATGGCACACCCGGTCTACGGCGCTCACTCTTTCTAATGAGACAATATCTCCGCTAACCCCTTTAGAGATGACGGGCGTACAGTTGAGCCAGGAGTTCAGCAGACGAGACCACCTGAACAGGGACGACTGGTCACGAACATCGGACGCAACCCACGCATAACCACCCTTAGCCGGCCAGTTGCTTTCCTCCAGTTCTTCAGGAGGATCTTCACGGATCTCCCTCACTACCTCCATTGGCACCCCGCTTGTGCCAACTCCAGTACTCACACCCTCTCCACCAAGCCGGTTATCTCTACTCCTATCCGACTCAGTACTCTGACTACTACTAGATGTAGATAACGATGAGCTATCGCTACTAGACATACCTGTTTGATTTTTTACGGAAAGATGTCGGCGGAAATTGGGAACTAGTCGGACAAGATGATGCGCACAAGATCTCTGATTTCAAAACTCGCAAATGAACCAAGTAAACCATCAGCTGCATTCAAACCCGTATTTATAGTCCACGATCCCAAACGACTCAAACTCTTCCCGCTAAAATGAAACCCCAGACCAAGCGACACCATCATTATGAAATATATGACACATGAAAAACGGCGGCGCCAAAAGTATAACGATGTGACGACCTGACACCCTTTCACCTACCTTCTGCCACTTCCAAGCCTTAACACTGTTCACCACACTTAAAGGCTGGGGGACTGGTGTACCACACCTAGCCGGTTTTGCTAGTTCACCAACACATGTCATCCTTGACCGACAACCCAGATCGGACAAGGCTGGGGGACTGGTGTACCGTACCTAACCAAACTCAATCAAGTAAATAGTACACATGTCAAAACCACATACCACCTAGTACCCGGACGCCACCAACACAAGCCATCTAGACAAGTGGTCGGTCTCGGCCGACTACCTGTCTAGGAAGTTAGCCAACATCAATGCCCCAATGCGCCTCTAAGACCTGCTTTAGGACCAGGCCCACTTATGGCCCAAGCTAGGGCCCAAGCTGGGGCCCAAGTCAAGGCCCAGCCCATGAAATGGTCAAACGTCATTTATGCTCTATAAATACACGTGGACCCCATCATTTAAAGGTACGCTTTCATTAATTGCTGATTTGACTCTTGAGAACTTTGACTTACTTGAGCTTCGGAGAACCTTCTGCAGGTAACCCCTCCTGGGTTCAAGCCGACATGTATCGAATGGGAAGAGGCCAGCCAAAGAGATAGCAGATTACACGGTAAGGTGACACTCGTGCCTAACTTATCTTATTTGTACCTCTGCAGGAACAAGGAGGAATAGAAGCAGTGGAAGGATTCTCTTCTTCTTCATTGTCCGAGGAAGGCATATCATCCTTGTGAATGTAGGTATTCCCAAAAGGAATAAATTTCATCTGCTTCAAGGAGTTTTCTGCAATTTTATTTGCCTCAGTGGTTTTATGAGATTGTTCATCAGAGACATTGACCCCTTTGTACTCACAAATACGAGAGATGAGCAAGGAATACGGGAGAGGATATTGAGGCAATCTCTTGGCTTTGAGCATGGTGTCAAGAATGATGTTTGGCCAATAGATAGGAATGTGGTTGAGCATGGCATAGATGATCATAAGATCTGCTTCACTGCACTGTGCGTGGTTTGTACCATGTGGACATAAAATCTAAACAATGAGATAGTGAAGTAGACGCTCATTAATTTTGAGAGGTCCGGCTAACAATTGGCGGCCTATTTCTTGATCTGGGCATCGCATAAAGGATCTATATGCAAAAATTCTGTTGAACCCTTCAATGCCAGTCGTGAGGATTGGAGATGTGCCATCATGAATGGGAAATTGTGCAACATTTTCCCAAATATCATTATCTAGAATAATGTTGACACCTTTTACCTTTGTGAACCCAACTCCATCTCTGAATTTGTAATTGAAGTAGAAGGCTCGTACCAAATCGGGGTAGTAGGTGCCTTGCATCTCTGTGAAGAATTTCACACCTTGTTCAGCCAGAAAATTTTGAATTGTGAAATGGCGATTGACAAACCATTGAGACTAGATGAATTTAGGAGTGATGAGGGGTTTGTCTTTCCACAATGTGATGAATTCAGATCTTCTTTCTTCATCCGTAATCCATACTTCAATGGAAGCAGTCCTAGGTGCATTTGACGGTTGAGAAGCACGAGATGTAGTCCTTCTGCGGGTAGGAATCTTTCTATGAGAGGGTTCAGCCATGGTTGAGGTAAAGGTGAGGGAAGCTTTTGAGAGTTTTTGAGAAAATGAGAAAAGGAGAGTTTCTTGAGTTTTGATGGAGAGAAAAGAGTGTTCTGGTGACAAAAATGGCTAAGATTTATAGAGAAGAGTCTCCAACAGCCATATACATGTGATTTGATGCAAATCTAGCTGTTACAACAACTAGTTTTTGAATTTATTTGGTCCAATGACGTGTAATAATCGATTATCCTAAAGTGATAATCGATTATTGGTTCATGAATTGGGCAAAATATGAACTTTGACGAGCTGATAATCGATTATCCTAAGTGATAATCGATTATTCCAATGAGTTTTTGATTTTTGGCTCAGAATTAAGGATAATCGATTATGTCCCCAAATAATCGATTATTCCAAAATGTTTTGGAATTTTTTTTTTGAGTGTCTGATAATCGATTATTGACGCTATTTTTCGGATTTTTAAGGAATTTGAGTTTTTGGCAATTTAAGAGATCTCTCATATGCCTAAGTCTCTTCTTAGTTCATAAAATCTATCTGTAGCTAAAGGTTTGGTAAAGATATCAGCTAATTGGTGCTTTGTATCCACGTATTCTATCTCACAATTTCCTTTATGAATGTGATCTCTTAGGAAATTATGCCTTATTTCAATGTGCTTTGTCCTCGAGTGCATTATGGGATTTTTGGTTAAATTAATAGCACTGGTATTATCACATTTCAGAGCTATGTGATTTAAAAAGATATTATAGTCTTCTAGTTGTTGTTTCATCCAAAGAATTTGAGCACAACAGTTTCCAGCTGCTATGTATTCAGCCTCTGTAGTTGACAAAGCTACACAAGCTTGTTTCTTCGAGTGCCAAGAGACTAATGAACTACCTAAGAGGTGACAAGTACCACTAGTACTTTTTCTATCTATTTTACAACCACCATAATCAGCATCTGAATAGCCTATCAAATTAGGAGATGCTCCTGAAGGATACCAAAGTCCAAAACATGCAGTTCCTTTTAAGTATTTTAAAATTCTTTTTACTGCAGTAAGATGTGATTCTTTTGGATTGGCTTGAAAACGAGCACACACATAAAAATTGCATAATATCAGGCCTACTTGCAGTAAGATATAACAAAGAACCTATCATGCCTCTAAACATAGTTTGATTTACCTCTATTCCTGATTCATCTTTGTCTAAGTAGCAGGAGGTTCCCATAGGAGTACTTGCTTCCTTTGCAGTATCCATTCCAAATTTCTTAAGTACTTCTTTACAGTACTTTGATTGAGAAATGAAAGTTCCATTTTCCATTTGCTTAATTTGAAGACCCAAAAAGAATGTCAATTCTGCCATCATTGACATTTCAAATTCTCCTTACATTATGGTTGCAAAGCCTTTACATAATGAATTATCAGTAGGCCCAAATATTATGTCATCTACACAAATCTGAACTAGCAAAATATGCTCATTCACTCTTTTAATAAACAAAGTTAAATCAATTTTACCTCCTTCAAAATCATTTTCTAACAAAAATGTACTTAATCTTTCATACTAAGATCTAGGTGCTTGTTTTAATCCATACAATGCTTTCTTTAATTTATAAATGTGATTAGGAAACTTATAGTCTTCAAATCCAGGTGGTTGTTCAACATACACATTTTCTTTTATAAATCCATTTAGGAAAGCACTTTTGTTACCCATCTGATATAGTTTAAATTTCATGAGAGAGGCATAGGCAAGAAGTAAACGTATAGCTTCTAACCTAGCAACTGGAGCATAAGTCTCATCATAGTCTATAACTTCTTCTTGTCTGTACCCCTTTGCTGCAAGTCTGGCTTTGTTTTTAGTGATGTTTCCATCTTCATCCAGCTTGTTTCTGAACACCCATTTTGTTCCTATGACTTGGTGTGAATCTTCCTTAGGAATGAGTTCCCAAACTTCATTCCTTTCAAATTGATTCAGCTCTTCTTGCATTGCTATACACCATTGATCATCTTGAAGAGCTTTGTCTACATTTTTGGGTTCTATCTATGAAACAAAGGCAACAATCATACAGAAATTTGACATGTTTCTTGTAACTACTCCCTTTGATATATCTCCAATGAAATTTTCCATAGACAATCCTCTAGGTGATTTCCAGCTTTTGGAAAGATCTTCAGGTTCAGTCAATGGGTTCTCATTTAGGTACATCTCATTAAGAGCTTCTTTAAAATATTCTTCATCACCTGCATTTGTTTTACTTAACTCAAGAGGGTTCTCCTCAAGGTCCACAATTTCATCAAAAACAACATGCACAGATTCTTCCATATTCAAGGTTCTTCTATTGAAAATTCTATAGGCTTTACTAGTTAATGAATATCCTAAGAAAATAGCTTCATCAGCTTTAGAATCAAATTTACCCAAATTTTCTTTTCCGTTATTTAGAACAAACCATTTGCATCCAAATATTTTTAAATATGCTACATTAGGCTTTCTTCCTTTAATCAATTCATAGGGGGTAATTTTTAAAATTGGTGTAATGAGCATTCTATTTAATACATAACAAGCTGTGCTCACAGCATCAACCCAAAAATATTTAGGCACATCATATTCGTTTAACATTGTGCAAGCTAATTCTTCTAAAGATCTATTTTTCCTTTCTACAACTCCATTTTGTTGAGGAGTTCTAGGTGCAGAAAAATTATGCATAATTCCGTTTTCTTCACAAAAGTTTTCAAACAATTCATTTTGAAATTCTCCACCATGATCACTTCTTAAAACTTTAATTTTCAAATCTTTTTCATTTTGAACTACTTTTGCAAACTTCTTGAAAGCTTTAAATGCCTCACTTTTTAGTGTGAGAAAGAAAGTCCATGTATATCTTGAGTAATTATCAACAATAACAAGAGCATAATAATTTCCTCCAAAGCTTTTTGTTCTTGAAGGACCAAACAAATCCATATGCAAAAGTTCTAAAGGTTTTGATGTGGAAATCACATTTTTTGAATGAAATGAAGATTTTACTTGTTTTCCTTTTTGACATGCATCACATAGTTTATCTTTTTCAAACTTTATTTTTGGCAATCCACTTACTAATTCTTTAGAAATCAGTTTGTTTAATTGTTGCATGTTAATATGAGCAGCTCGTTTATGCCATAACCAAGGATTCTCTTCTTTAACAACCAAACAAGTTATATCACTAGATGATGCAGTATCAAGATCAATCAAGTAAATGTTATTGTGTCTCATACCTTTTAAGGTTACTTCTTTGGAGTCCTTTTGATGAATAGTGCAGTAGTCACTCTCAAATATTACTTTGAGTCTTTTATCACATAATTGGCTTATACTAAGAAGATTGTGCTTTAGTCCTTCTACATACAGTACATCCTTGATCTCCAAAGTATTTCCTCCACCTACATCACATGTTCCAAGTATTTTTCCTTTGTTGTTATCCCCATAAGTGACAAATCCTTGTTCCATTCTTTTAAAGTTCTTAAACTTCTTTTTGTCTCCAGTCATGTGTCTTGAACAACCACTGTCAAGATACCACATTGATCTTCTGGATTTAGAAGTCATCTGCAAAATAAGGAAACAATTCATTTAGGTCCCCAACAACTTGTTTAGGTCCTTGGGGTTAAAATAAAAATATCTAAGTATGAACAGGTACCCAATGATACTTCCCATTTGGAACACCAAAATGTTTAATATTACATTTGTTTGAGGTATTACCCTTTTTCATGCAATAAAAACATGTAGCAGTACATGCATATGTATTCATAACATGGTATGTTCCTTTTTCTACCCAAACTCTACAAGTTCTTTTAGTTTTATTTTTAAAATTATAATTATGAGCATGCTTGGTTTTATTTGGGTTTTTCTTGAGATCAAACTTTTCACAGTTTTTATTTTCAAAGTCATCTTCAAGATGTTTTTCCAAAATACATATATCAAACATGTAAATTTTACATGAAGCACATTCAACAGTTTCTTTATTTTCTAAATTTGAAATTTTACTTTTCAAAAGTTTTTCTTCTTCAAGAGATTTTTCGAATTTACTTTGTAAATCTTTAAAATCAGATTTTAACTTTTTATGTGTAGTATCCAATTTACTAGATTTAATAAGTAATTGTTGAAAAGCATCATACAAATCATCATAGTCATTTTCATGGCAAGTAGAATTTACCTCACTGTCAGAATCATCATGATTAGCCATCAAACATAGATTTGCTTCTTCATTTTCAGAATCGCTAGAATTTCATGTGCTTGAGGCATTGTCTTCCCAAGCTATGTATGCTTTCTTTTTAAAGAATTTTCTACCCTTCTTTTCTTCACTTTTCTTTGAATTTGGGCAGTTAGCTTTGACGTGTCCAGATTCTCCACATCCGTAGCATTTGAAATTTGAGGATGATCCTTGATTATCCTTCTTGTTGCTCTTGAATTGATTTTTACCTTTGGCCTTCATGAATTTTGTAAATTTCTTAATCATAAGACTAAGATTTTCATCGTCATCCGAATCTTCTTCTTCCTTTTGCCTTTTGCCTTTAACCACTTTGGTTTTAAAGGCAATGTTCGTCTTTCTTCCAATATCTTCTTCATCATTTAATCTGCCCAGTTCAAGCTTATGTTCTCTCAACTTTCCAAACAGAGCCGCCATCGTCATTGTCGCAAGATTTTGTGACTCCGTGATGGTTGTCACCTTCGACTGCCAAGTCATGTTCAAGGATTTAAGAACTTTTATATTTAATTCATCAGTGTCAAAAGTTTTACCTAGACCTTTGAGATGATTGACGATATGTGTGAATCGTTTCTGCACATCGTATATAGTTTCTCCTTGTTGCATCCGAAACATTTCGTATTCTTGGATCAAGGAGTTCTTGCGTGCTCTTTTCACATCGTCTATTCCTTCATGGGTTACACGCAATATTTCCCACATTTCTTGTGCACTAGTGCAGACTGAGATCTTGTAAAACTCATCTAGGGTTAAAGCAGATGAAATTTTATTTCTAGCTTTTACATCATACTAGGCTCGTCTATTTTCGTCTGCTGTCCATTGTGAAAATGGCTTTGGTTCCTGCACATCATTTACAATATTAACAGGAACAAATGTACCATTTAAAACAGCATCCCAAATACCTCTATCAACAGATTCCAAAAAAATTTGCATCCTAACTTTCCAGAAAGGATAATTTTCACCAGTAAATAGAGGAGGTTTGTTGATAGACGCACCTTCAGCAAAGGTTTGATTTTGTCCAACCATTTTCGAAAATTTTGAATAACTATCAAAGCAAGCTCTGATACCAATTGTTGGTATCGCGCAGCGGAATGTTTGAGAGTGCGGACAAAACCAAGAGGGGGTGAATTGGTTTTTAAGTAATAAAATTAATACTTTAAAATTTTTCCAAAATTTATCAATTAAATTAATAATTAATTTCTTTAAACACAATAATAGATGAAATAAGGAGATAGAGAAGAAGATTGAACACAAGTATTTATACTGGTTCGGATTAAAAGACCCTACGTCCAGTTGTTAATCTCTCAAAAACAAGATTAACTAAATCACTAACAAGTAACAGATTTACAATCAGATATTAAGAAAACACCTCTCTTGAATCGCACAAGAGATGAACACCTTTCTTTGAATCACACAGAGAATATTGACCTTAGCTTTCCTAGCAACAGCAGCAGCACTCAATCTCCTAGAACACCTCTCAGGAAAAGTTATCGCTCTACCCGCACTAGGTTTTTCAAAGCTTCTATTGAGAACACTCAGAGAACTCTCTTGAGCAGGATAACATTAGGATCCTAGCACTCTAACTTCTCAAAAAGGTGTCTAAAAAGTAACTTTAAGGTTCCTTAAATAGAGGTTCCAAAAATTAGGTCAAAAAGTTGAACAGTCGCGCCCAACTGACCATGATAATCGATTATCACTAGTGATAATCGATTATTCCAGTGTGGTTTATGAAAAACAAATTTTTGAGCAGATAATCGATTATCAGAGCTGATAATCGATTATTCCAGTGCTTTCTTGAAAAAAATGGTTCAGCTTAGGATAATCGATTATTCTAAGTGATAATCGATTATCACCTTGACTTTTCGAGAAATACCAGAATTTTCTTGTACAATACTGATTCTAACTAATCTAATTACATTTTACAAGATAGCTTTAAACACAACAACACATGGTCTTCATATTGACTTCCAGATGGCTTTCATGGCTTCTTTTATCATCATCAAAATCTTGTTTCAGCATTTAGACTTGTATTGCTTTTGCCAACAACTTTTGCTCATTTTAACTCATTTTTCTCCCCCTTTGGATTCATCAAATGAAAGTAAATGCATAGATCAATTTGGAAAGATGAAAATTTTCATTAAAACAATAACATAGGAGTGTATCAGGGCAACTGATACATAATACAAACAGATTAGAACAGAAACAAAAATACAAATACTTCATGAAGCTAAAAACTGATATAATCAGTCAATTGAAATGAAAAAATAGCCAATTAAAATACTGGAACAAACATACAAACACACAAAATGCAATAGGAAAATGCAATGCATGACCTATGAGCCATCCCCTTCACTCATTCCTAGAGTTGTCTCTATTGTTGACATTAGAGAGGACGTCATGAACATTATGCAACTGGCCATCCAAGTCTTGGAACCTTGTTGTGCAATAGGCATGATGTGCATTTTGTGCCATGTTGAGGTCTTGAAGTTGATTGAGAATCATTCTCTCAAATTGGGAATATGCAGGTCCAGCATTCTCAAGAGGGTTGTACAGCTCAATTGCCATTGGTTGAGGTTCATGGTCATCTTGGTTTCCTCCATTAGTTCCTATTTCATGGTCATTTGCTCCAACTTCAATGTTAACACCTTGATCTCCTTCAACCAGCCAAATGTTGCCTATCTTAGTGAATCCCATCTTGTGTATATTCAGTTTAGAAACATGATTTAGAAGTCCAGTTGACTCCTGAAGCTCTCCTTCCACATCCACACCAAAATGCTCAATGAACTTGAAGATGAGCACCACATAAGGAAGCTTGAAATTTGTGAGCCTCTTTGCCTTCATAATATGGTCACAGATTATGTATGTCCAGTCCATCATCACTCCATTTTGAATGTAGTACATCACCACTAGATCACCTTCATTCAAGGTAGCATGATTGATCCCCCTAGGCATGATGATTTTGGTCACCACCATAGCTAGCAACCTTTCCTCCACACGAAGCATTCCCACATGGAAATTTGTAGCTTGCTCAACTTGATTTCGCACACATTGGTTGAAGCATTGCTGATAGAGGTCGTACCCCACCAAATTAAAACATATTAAATGCAGTACATGAAAGTGAACCAAGTCGTCTCCCAACGACCAATATTTTCATTCAAAGCGAATTTTCCAGATGAACACAACAATAAAACACAGGGGGGGGGTTTGGCAGACAGATTCAGAATGCTAATCAATAGATTAATTTAAATGCTACAGTGACTAAAACCGTATTGACATCCCTGATTCAAACGCAATTTCACTTATCATAGGCCACCAAATTAACACCAACCCTGCCTTGTCTCAATCCACTAGATAATAATTCACTAAGCGAAAATTACAATCTAGCTTCATTATGCACTTAAGCAATGCACACATCCTTAAATTCGTGACATCCAAGCTACATACATTAAGCATGAACGTATCTTAAACAAAACACATGCAATTACTCTGTAAATTAAGCATTGACAGATTCACCACATGCATTCCACGAATTCAGAACAAAAACATGGCAGATTTCACAAAATAAGCACAACCCCAAAGCTCCATTGCGTTTTTCATCAAGGAGTCAATACACGAATTTAGCTAGACATGGAAATGAGTAATTAAACACTTCAAAACTAAAATCACAAAAATCAGAACCAAAAACCCTAACTATCAAATCTGAAAACGCAATTTAAGACCAAAAATTGAGATTTCAAAGCTTAAATGGAATGCAAAACGGTGATATCATATATAAATGCGAAAACCCCATGAATGGGTATTGTTCCAAGTAAATAAACCCACAAAAACGAACTGCCCAAGCAAGAAAACGAATTCAAAACGTAAAACCCTCAATGGGTGCTCTCAAATATGCATGAAAACGGTAAAAATGAGCCAAAAACGTGAAAAACCGCAATGTGGGCGTCCATGGAAGCTTGGAGAACGAAAATGGAGGTTTTTGAAGAGAGGTTGAAGATGATGGAGCGGCTCCTCCTTCTCATGCAGACCTAATTCGTGGTCATATCACCCATGCCACTCAGAATTACAAAACTGCCATTATGGGCCGCAGAATTACAAAAATGCCACTCTGGGCCTCAAATGTTGACCCATTGACTTTGCTGACGTGGAAATGACATGGAAATGATGTGGCAATGATGTGGAAAGTTTCTTCAACTAATTATTAATGTCCAAGCTCCAAAATTGCTTCACCCAAATACCTAAAAATAATTAAAAACAAAAATTAGGCCAGATAATGTGAAATTAGTCCAAATTCGGAACAGTGGCCCAATAAAGCCCAACAGATGAAAAACACTCTAATGATGAACAATTAAGCACTAATCAACTGTCTAATGGGTACACAAAGGCTAGTGAAATGGAAGAAAATAATGACTCATCAATTGCACCTTGTTGAATTCATTCAATGCGCTAGTTTCACCTTTTCGAACTTGCACACCTCTTTGCCTTAGGCCAACACATCCTTTCATGTTTGCTTAGTGATTTCCATCTCCACACCTTTGACACTTGTTTTGAGAATGCCATTATTGAACTTGAGGTTGGCATGGAACACCTTCATCAAATCTAGATACACCTTGCCTGAAAGCTCAAGGAAAGTCTTCAATTTTTGAGCTTTGAGATGTTGCTCAAGGTTGCCAAAGTTTTCTGCCCTTAGCCATGACATGCGAATCACCTTAGGAGGGATGATTTGCTTCCTATTGATCTCAATCAATGATGTGACCCCACCAAGCCCAATTGCACCTTCAAGCCCAAGCCCAAGCCTAAGCCCAAGCCCATTAAAAGGCCCAATTACAAAATCAATGATGAAAAAGATTCAAAAGGGCCTCCCATTACATGATCACAAAATTAATGGGCTTCTCACATTCTTTACATCGGCCAAAGAGATCACAAAGACTTGAAGAAGTGCATGTAAATCTAGTAGTGTCACTACAAAAAATCATGTAAATTGCGACAATTTTAATATGACGGTTGTTTAAAATCGTCACTATTTACAACATAATACGACAATTTAAAAGTTGTCACATTTTATATGTAAAATATGACAATTATAACTATCATTCTTTAAATCGTCCTATATTACATATAAAATACGACGATTGTAACTATCATTATTTTAATTATTTTAAAGAACCTTAATATTGCTTTTCCCTCTCAATTATTTTCCAACTTAGTCTAAACCACTTCTCTCTGAATTTTATCCTCCCGCCTTTGAGATTTTATCCTTCATATTTTCCCACCCTATGAGATATTATACACTGTGGAACCCTAGTCTAAGTGGGAGTTCATCTAGAGGACCTTCATCGTCGACTTCCCCATTCATCACCTTCCCCGACCAGCAGCCCCACGACCCACCAGCAGACCCACCTGCAGCCCTATGACCAGCATGATAATTAGGTTTTTTATTCACCTTGCTTCCCGTTACATTCATATGTTTTCCACTTTCCCCTTAGGTTTTCCCCTTTTACTCGCCCCATTCGCCATTTGGCCAAAAACAACAATGTCGCTGTCAGAGCCACTTCATATCCCTCATGCACATTTGCAACAGAGGACTCCTACCCTGCAATCGTAGTAGAGGAAGGACTTCCACTTTGTGTTGTGGTTGTTGGTCGCTAGGTGAGTCTCCTTCACCTTCACATAATCAATTACAATATCGTTGGCAAAATTCTCCTTTTTCCAATCTTCGATCTGAAATTAAACTCCTTTTTCCTATGAAGTCGTACAAAATAATGTAGTGGAGAAGGAGGGTTCTCTGACACTGCCTCCACGATTCTTCAATATCTTTTCCTAATTGATTTTTTCCTCTTGCCGTGGGTCCTTGTGTTTTTTGAATTGTGTTCATTGGGTTAATTATCGATTTCTTTTTTGTTTATTGAATGATAGGTGTAGGTTGATAGAGTGGAAATATATGAAGCAGAACTAAAAAAGAAAAGCAAGAGAGAGTGTTAATTGTTCCAGCTCCAAGGTACTACCTAACTAACCTTTTTCCCTCTTTCTTTGGAGTTTACTCAGTTTTGTGCTTGGTTCAAATCATGCATTACATACTAATTGAATCCCATTTCTGTCTTGGACTCTTAAAACCATGTCGATTTGCCTTTGGTATGGTCACATTAGTTTGTTTCTTGTATTTTTTTTTCTAATTGAACTAATAAATCAGGTTCAATTCAAGGTCTGTATGGGTAAAACATCAGTGGCGTCACTAGAATGTTTAGAAAAGAAATAAACCTAAGTATATTGAAATGTTAATGTTTGAGGTTGATTTGCTTTATTTTGTGGTTTTGTTTTTGCTTAATTCTCTTTTATTTTGGATCTAGTTTTAATTTTCCAGTTCAGTTTATGTCCACCATCTGATGGGTTAGAATCAATATTCCATTTTTGTTGGTATGGTTTTGTCAATTCTTTTCGTGATGTAGGCGAGGTGATTCTCCTCCTTTGGAATCATGATGAGTGTGGTAGCCGATTGAACCCCTGGGTAAATGATATGCCCCAAAAATCATTTCAAGTTGTACCCATTTCTACCACCATAGAAGACACAATGTATTCATTTCTCCTTGGAAGTCTCCTGACTTATACCATCATTCATCATTATCCTCTTCTTTTGTAGATAGAATATGAAGCATCTTATATGCAAGGTATGGTTGGGAACATTCACACACACCATGCACCTTGGAATTAGGAAAGATTTCTAAGTGTTCTAACTTCCAAGAAAAGTTTAATGTCCATGATGTTGTATGAAAGGTTATCCTTTGTGATTGTTTAGTTATGTTGATTAGTGTTTTAGTTGTTATCCCGGGTGATTGTTTGAACTCATTAAAGATATCTTTTCTGTTGATTTTAGAGGAGATTACACTAAAGTAATAGAAAAGCTCGAGGATCTTGAAGAATTAACCAATTCTTATTTGGGAGATTGAGGTAATCCACCTATTTTGTTGGTTACTGTTATTGTTTATTATTGTTCTTATTGGTATTATTATTTGAGAAATGACATCACATTCTTTCTACCGCATTAGTATTGACTAAAATTTGTGAGGTTCAAAAAATTATGTGGGCTGCACTCCTTATGTAATTATGTGGGTTGCACTCCTTATTAGATTCATCACTGTTTACAAAAATCATCTTATATATAATTATTCAATAAGATATTATATTGCAATAAAATACTAATTTATCCATTAGTGTGAACCTAGAAAAAGAAGGGGTCTTTTGAGGCCGGATTGATGTTCTATTTTTTGTGAAATACCAATCTACTCTTCTTACCACTTACTTTTGTTTTGTCTTTCCGTGTTCTTTTTAGATATCTTCTTTCATCTATCTTTTAATTAGTTTTATCCTTCTAAAGGTGTAATGTTTCTTAAGCAATTACTATGGGCTTCAGGACGTTTGCATGCCATTCTTTGATGTTTTGCTGCTGCAAGCATTTGCCATCAACTTGTTTTTAAAGTTTCTCTTTTCAAATCTTTAGTCATGGTATATGTGCTAGCAAGGAAGGGTGCCACCTTATACAATCAACATTTTTTCTTCAAGGCATTCGATTTCTGCTTAACCCTCGCCACCCTTCGTACTAAAGATGTTGAAGATTGCATGAATAATCTAGTGGTATCCGAAAACTAAGGTAAGAATATAAAGGTGAAGAGGATGCCTCTTAGATCCTTAGCTTGCTTTTCTTTACACTATATTTGTTTGCTGCTTTTAATTTATTTGTTTACTAATGAAGGCTATTAGAATTTTCCTACAAGTCTTATTTTTAGATAGTTTAGACTCGCGGTCTTCTTATATTTCATTTTATTATGGGATTATTGATAAAAATATGTAGCTGTGCAAAGTGGTAATATCCTATACTCCTAGATTATTAGTTTATGATGTATGAATATTTTATAAGTGATGTATTTGTATCATATTTCAAAATTGATTTGGGGTTTTATAATATTATTTTAAATCTAAACTTAAACACAAAAGTTGAAAATGTTTTGGTGTGTTAATGCTTAGTGCTTCCTGTATTTTCATTAAATAATTTTTACAGTGAGTTAGTATAGTATATTAAGGTGTAAACATTATTTTCTTTCCAAAACCAATGCCCGAGTCTTTTAATTATTGGGACTAGGAACTATTCAAGCTCCACCAAATTGATTTATTTTTGTATATATTCATCAAAACTGAATAACGAAATTGTGTTTTTTATGTATTTCAGGAACCAAATGGAAGTGGTTCTACATTGAATGACAAATGAGGCTCAACGAGATGAAGCAAGGCCTTGGAAAAATTATTACAACCTTAGGAAATATGTGATTGTGATATGATGGGAAAATTTAGGAACTTTTAGAAAGTTCTAAGATTAGAATTACGATAACAACTTGAAATGTAGAATTGTATTCTTTAACAATTACTTTCAAATTATCTTTTTTTGATTTTGGATATTTGAATTCTTGAGTACCTTGCAATTTGTTGATCAATCAAAGTAAAAAGTGTTTATTAATTTTTTGTATAATGTCATAATATTTTTTATATTTTAAATTATTACTAAAAATAAATTTTATTGAATTACAAAAGTATAAGTACAGGTAGAAAATAATAAATAATTAAATATTAAAATTGTGACAATTGATAATGATGCAGTTTATATGAGAATTAATTATAATAGTGATAATTAAAAATATCATAATACAATGATAATAATGTTAGTTTCAAGCGTCGTTTTTTTCTATTGAATTTGTTTTCTAGTAAAATATTACGTCTGTTTTAATTGACGTTATTTGTCTTTTTAAACTGTCACTTTATACATAGTATAAAATGACGGTTCTTACGGCGGTTCATCTTAAACCGCCATATTATACTTTGTGACGGCAAGAATTACGACATTTCTTGAAACCGTCGCTCAAGTAAAAAACGACGGTTAAAAATGACGTAAATTACAAAAATAACTGTCGATATTTACATGTTTTTTTGTAGTGTGTAGATTTAAATTGGGCCATTGTTTGGGCTTTGCTTTCCAATAATACATAAGACATGAGAGGAACATAGGATGGGTTAAAATTGGGCTCGGCCCAATTCTCTTCATACATGGCCGAGATTATCAAGACAAGGAGGCTCCTTTGCTTCAAAAGAAACCGTGCCAAACTCCACTCCAAAACGCAATGAAGCTTCATGCTATGCGTGTGGTTGTTTGAGTCAACTTTCCTCATTGTTTTAATGCCATTTTACCAATTGGTTTGTGCCTTAGAGTGTCCTAAGATGTTAATCTTCATCTATGCTTGATTCTAGATCATAATCAAGCTCCAAATCGAATTGATTTGTCTATTGAACATCTTCCCCTTTCACTCTGCTTTTGCTTCTGTTTTCAACTTTTTTCCACTGCACACCTTCTGTTTGAGAAGTGTCACGAGTGACTTAGTGCACCAAATTTTAAGCTGATTGTTGCTTCGAAAAGCTAAGTCATAGACGAAAATTCTCCAACAAGAATCATTCAATTATGTTGAGAATTGAATTCTATACAAATTTTTGAAGTAGAGGCAACTTTCTGTGTTTTTCAGTGCCAGTTTGCTGCTGTTTTCACTTGTGTCCTGACGTACACTTTTCTTGTGTGATTTAACTGTAACGATTAATAGCACCGAATCACCTTCTGAGTTTTTCCTAATTTTTTTAACATCTGGACGAAAAAGTAGCAAAAAGAATCATTCAAATATGTCCAGTACAAAAAATATGAAAAATCTTCAAAGTTAAGGCATCTGTCAGCGTTTTCTGGTGCTTTGTTTTCGGGAAAATCACTGTTTAGTGCGTTTTTGGTGTGTTTTGCTTCAGAATTTCAGTGCTCTTGGTCTATACATTTGCTAGTTTATGTGTGTATTCAATATTGCCATCAATTGCTTTCATTTGGAGTGGATTACTTCCCTCACATTGGCATACATGCAATGAATACCATAAGCATTTTATGAGCACTGCAGTTTCTGTTTTTGGTTTTTACTCAATTCTAGTTCCGTTCTAGGATTCCTTTTGTTGTGCTTTCCTTTCTTTCAAGCCTTAATTTCTTGCTTGTCCTTGTTTTTGACTATTCAATTCAGTCTTGTCAAATCATATTCAATGTGGTTTAGCTTTCTTAATTAGCTTTTCTTGTGTTATACATTTCAATTGGCAAGTAATTTTGGCTTCAATGCTCTTGATTGTGAATTAAGTGATTTTGTTTTCCAAATTGGTTGCTAGTCTAAGGTAGCATTTTAGGCGGTGGTTGAGAAGTAAAACTCTAGAGAGTGTGCTTGAATTCTTCCTCTCACCTTCACCATATTTTGGTAAGTTTTGAGCCATCAATTTCTTGCTTGAGTGAGAGCTAACCAATGCCTTTGGCATAGTTTGTTTGCTATTTTTGTTCATTATTTTGGCCAGGTTTTGTTGCTGTTTGGTGTTGCATTTTGCATCCACAAGGGGTCCAAATATTCCTCCAATTTGTGTATACTTCAAAGCCATCAACTAAGGCTTCATTTGGCACCAAAGTGCTCTTGGGAGTGCATCACTTTGCTGTCCAAAATTGTGGTGTTCAAGTTGGCCTTGGGTGTAGCTTCCAACACCAATTTCAAGCATTTTTGTTGGCCATTGTGGCTTGTAATTGTTGCATCTTTTAGTTTACTAGTTTTTCTACAATTTGGTCACTTCTTTTGGTCAATTTGGAGCATCCTTTGTGCCTTATTTTCTACTTAAAGTTCTCTAAAAGTTTGGTGCTCTTAGGTTGATCCTCTTTGCCTAAATTTTGTGTACCAATTTTAACTCTCTTTGAACTTGTATTTTGGCCTACTTAGGTGTCTTGGGGAACCACAAGGTGTTCAATCCCATTTCCTAAGTAGAACCTTTCTCCTCCATTAGTAATTCGCTTTTAGTTGTAAGTGTGTTGAAAGTTCTAAGTGCTTTCTCACCTTACATTAGGCCGCATAGCTTATATTCAAGTTTTCACGTTGTTTAGTGACTTAAAATTTTGAGACCAAAGTCTCTACATATTTTTGGCCAATTAGGGGTCCGTCTTTAGTGTTTTATAGATTTCTTTGTTCTTTGTTCTTTGTTGACAACTAGTGTCTAGTGATTGTCATCATTTAGCACTTAGCCATTGTGTGAAATTCTTTCAAACTTCCCCAAGTGTGCCTTGGCTAGGATTTGCTTTGGTTATTAAGTGGTCTTTTTAGACTCACCTCGCCTACCTGGAGGTTCACTTGTGTTCTTAAAACTTTTATTCACACTTTGTCTCAAGTGCTAGATCGTGTCAATCATGAGCACTAAAAGGGCTACACGTGCACGGGTGCAGACCCAACAAAATTTACCACAACCCACACAACATAACACTAGTGCGGATGATGAGGGTGATGTTTCCCCTCGTATGCTTCACAAACTCACCAAAGAGGTGAGTGACATCAAGGCTCAAATGGCTGCCATGCAAGCCAATTTGCACTTCATATCTGAGCAATTAAGGAATCCTGCACACACTCACTGTGCTTCTCCTAGATCTTCTCGCCCCCCATCAAAACATCATCATGATCTTAGTGGCGAGGAGGAGGATTTACAACGCCCCTTTCCAAGGCAATCTCCTCACACTAGGAGACAAAGGCGTGTTCCTCCTCACCCTAAAGAAACAAGAATAGATTTGCCTCCTTTCCATGGAAAAGACAATGTTGAGGCATATCTAGATTGGGTGGCAAAAGTCGAACAACTGTTTGACAACCACGTGGTTGAGGAAGAGAGACGTGTCTCTCTTGCTGTCCTCAGCTTCCAAGGTCATGCCTTAAATTGGTGGACAACCCTTGTCCTCCAAAAGCGATAGAAAGGCCTTCCCGAGATTGAATATTGGTTTGATCTCAAAGAGGCCCTCCATGCTCGTCATGTTCCTTCATACTACAAAAGAGAGCTGATGGATAAACTCCAAAGGCTCCAACAAAGAACCATGCCTGTGGAGGAATATAGGCAAAAGATGGAGTTGTACATATTGAGGGCTAGGATAGATGAGGAAGAAGATCTAACCATTGCTAGGTTCTTGAGTGGTCTAAACTACAACATAACAGATAGAGTTGAGTTGCTCCCATATCAAAATTTAAATGAACTTGTTCAAATGTGCATCAAAGTGGAGCAACAACTCTTGAGGAAACCTATTCGCAAGGATTCTTCACTCTCTTTTTCAAAATCTGATTTTCAAAAGAAAGATTTTTCTCATATCAAGGAGACCGCTCATACACCCAGCAAAAGGTCAAGATAAGGGTGAGACCTCCAAGCGAGGTAGTGAGATCAAGTGTTTTAAGTGTTTAGGTAGAGGTCATGTGGCATCACAGTGTCCTACCAAGTGCACCATTGTGCTAAAGGGCCAAGACCTCTACAGTAGTCAAGAGGAGTCTTCTGAGGAATCTTCCTCTTCTAGTGACTCCCACACTGACAAGTCCTCCAAAGATAAACATCATTCCTACCCTCAAGAATGGTCTCTCTTAATGAATAGGAGGCTTCTCAATAACCAACCAACCCTTCCTCTCAATGATCAAAGAGAAAACATTTTTCACACTCATTATGACGTTTTGAACAATACTTGTTCTTTGATCATTGATAGTGGGTCTTGTTGCAACTGTTGTAGCACAAGAATGGTTGAGAAGTTGAACTTGACTTTGTTACCCCATCCCAAAACTTACAAACTTCATTGGCTTAATGAAGATGGGGATCTCGAAGTCAAGCATCAAGTGTTGGTTAAGTTCTCTATTGGAAAGTACAAAGACAAAGTTTTATGTGATGTAATTCCAATGGAAGCTTGCCATATTCTCTTAGGTAGGCCGTGACAATTTAACCGCAAAACCACCCACCATGGCCATACCAATGAGATCACCCTCCAACATCATTCCAAAACTTTTGTGTTACATCCCCTCACTCCTACTCAAGTTGCTAGTGACCAAGCTCAAATGAAAGCTAAGAGGGAGGAAGAGAGTTCCACCAACTCTACTAAATTATCCAAGGCTTCTAAGACAAAGATAGAGGAAGTCTCTCCTTCTAAGGATGTTCATCATGAAGTGTTTCTCACTCATAAAACTCTTTTACAAACTCTTCATGTTGAACACCCTTCCTACCTTTTGTTGTGTCATGCTGTCCTTACATGTCTCCAACATCCTTCACTTAAGGACCTACCTCCTTCTGTTTGTGCTCTTCTCCATGAATTTGCGAATCTTTTCCCTAAGGATGGTCCCCCAAGCCTCCCACATTTTAGAGGAATAGAGCGCAAAATTGATTTTATCCCAGGGGCCAGTCTACCTAATAGATCAGCCCATAGGACAAATCCAATTGAGACTAAAGAGATAGAGACTCAAGTGATCGAGTTGTTAGACAAAGGATGGGTCCAAAAGAGTCTTAGTCCTTATGTTGTTCCCGTGTTGTTGGTGCCCAAAAAAGATGGCAAATGGCGCATGTGTTGAGATTGTAGGGCCATCAACAACATTACCATAAAGTATAGGCACCCCATCCCTAGACTAGATGATATGTTGGATGAATTGCATGGGGCCAAAATGTTTTCAAAAATAGACCTTAAAAGTGGTTATCACCAAATTCGAATTGCCAAAGCTGATGAGTGGAAAACCGCTTTCAAAACTAAATTTGGTCTATATGAATGGTTAGTCATGCCTTTTGGCCTAACCAATGCTCCTAGCACATTCATGCGACTAATGAATCATGTCTTCCGGGATTGTTTGGGGAAGTTTGTGGTTGTTTATTTTGATGACATTTTAATTTATAGCCACAACTTCAAAGTTCATCTAGGACACCTTAGGGTAGTATTGTCTCTCCTTCGAGACCTTTAACTCTATGCCAACATAGACAAGTGCACTTTCTATGTAGAGAGTGTCATCTTTCTTGGGTTTATGGTCAATAAAAGTGAGGTACATGTTGACCCCGACAAAATCAAAGCCATCCAAGAATGGCTTGTGCCAAAGAATGTAGGGGACATCCGTAGCTTTCATGGGCTAGCTAGCTTCTATAGACGGTTTGTACCCCACTTTTCCACAATTGCCTCACCCCTCAATGAACTTGTCAAGAAAGACACACCTTTTGTGTGGGGTGATAAGCAACAACAAGCCTTTGAGGATATTAAGGCTAAACTCACCCAAGCACCAGTTCTAGATCTTCCAAACTTTGAGAAAACTTTTAAGCTAGAATGTGATGCTTCTAGGGTTGGAGTAGGTGCGGTTTTATTACAAGAAGGTCATCCAATTGCTTATTTCAGTGAAAAACTCAATGGCCCTTCTCGTAATTACCCCACATATGACAAAGAGTAGTATGCTCTTGTGCGAGCTCTTCATACTGGGGAATACTATCTTGTGTCTAAAGAGTTTATAATTCACACTGATCATGAAACTCTCAAGTATTTGAAAAGCCAGCACAAGCTCAACAAGAGGCATGCAAAGTGGGTTTAATTTCTAGAACAATTCCCTTATATCATTAAATACAAGAAAGGGAAATCCAATGTTGTGGCTGATGCACTTTCTAGAAGATATACTCTTTTAACCAAATTTGGATCTCAAATTCTTGGATTTGACAATATATGTGAATTGTATAGTCAAGATCCCTTCTTTGCCCCTATTTATTCTAATTGTTTAAATAAGTCCCAAGGCGGCTTCTATGTCTCAAATGGATATCTTTTCAAAGAAGCTCGCCTATGTGTTCCATGTGGTTCTCATTGTAAACTTTTAATCATTGAGATGCATGAGGGGGGACTTATGGGCCATTTTGGGGTCGCCAAAATGTTGGCCATGCTTATAGAAAAATTCTTTTGGCCCCACATGAAACGTGATATTCAAAAACATTGCGCTAGTTGTTTGACATGTTTGCATGCTAAGTCTAGCGCAATGCCTGCTGGGATGTATACTCCTTTGCCTGTGGCTTCCACCCCTTGGGAGGATATTAGCATGGACTTTGTCCTAGGGCTTCCAAGGACTTCTAGAGGTGTTGATTCGATTTTTGTGGTTGTGGACCGGTTTTCGAAAATGGCACATTTTATTCCATGCCACAAAGTCGATGATGCAAGCTACATTGCAAAGTTGTTCTTTAGAGAAGTGGTTCGTCTTCATGGCTTACCCAAAACAATTGTGTTTGATAGGGACTTTTGGAGGACCTTGTGGTCTAGGCTTGGAACTAAACTTTCTTTTTCTACTTCCTGTCACCTTCAAACTGATGGGCAAACAGACGTAGTCAATAGATCCATCTCCACATTGCTTAGGGTTGTGCTTAAGGGGAACCATAAATCTTGGGATGAGTATCTTCCCCACATTGAGTTTGCCTACAATAGAGTGGTCCATAGCACCACCAAACTCTCACCTTTTGAGGTTGTCTATGGCTTTAACCCTCTCACTCCTCTAGACTTGCTACCTCTTCCATCTTCTTTTGACTTTGTTCATAAAGAAAGGGTTTCTAAGTCTCAATTTATCAAAGATTTTCATGAGAAGGTTAAAAGTCAAATTCAAGCTCAAATGGAAAAGATTGCCAACTCTAAAACAAGGGTAAGAGAGTTCGGTCATTCAATGAGGGTGACTTAGTTTGGCTTCATCTAAGGAAGGAAAGATTTCCTTAATTACAAAAATCCAAACTTAGTCTCCGTGGTGATGGTCCATTCCAAATCATAAAGAAGATCAACAATAATGCTTATCAATTAGATCTTCCAACTGAATTTGGTGTACATCTTACTTTTAATATCAGTGACTTAGTTCCTTTTACAGGTACTGTAGCTGATGAGGATGACAACCAAGATTTGAGGGCAAATCCTCTTCAAGGGGGAGGGGATGATGTGACCCCACCAAGCCCAATTGCACCTTCAAGCCCAAGCCCATTAAAAGGCCCAAATACAAGATCAATGATGAAAAAGATTCAAAAGGGCCTCCTCATTAGATGATCACAAAATCAATGGGCTTTTCACATTCTTTACATGGGCCAAAGAGATCATAAAGACTTGAAGAAGTGCACGTAAATCTAGTAGTGTAGATTTAAATTGGGCCATTGTTTGGGCTTTGCTTTCCAATAATACATAAGACGTGAAAGGACCATAGGATGGGTTAAAATTGGGCTCGACCTAATTCTCTTCATACATGGCCGAGATTATCAAGACAAGGAGGCTCCTTTGCTTCATGGTTTGACTAAGGTTGGTCATCCCATCTAAAGGCCAAGAATCCTTCTTGTTCTTCAAGCCAAGATCCAAGGGGCGTGATCTTCTCTCCTTCTCCTAGCTTGATCTAAGGGCCAAGATCAAGGCTCACTCCATCCAATGGCTCTCCTTTCTCATGTGTAAATGGCTTCATATAAAAGCCAAATTTTCACTCATTTGTAGACACTCTTGAAATTTTATGCAATAGATGCAACTTGAGTTTAGAGCACTCCTCCCTCTATTGCCTTTGAGAGTCACCACTTTCTAGAGATTTCCTCTCTCTACCTCTAGCCACCTTCCTTAGGCTAGCATAGATTATGAAATCCTATCACCTTTTTCACCTTCCATTGCTTGCAAGTGCCTTCCAACTTGCCTCCATTCCTTCATCCATTTTCGCTGCACATGAAGCTCTTCATGCACCTTTGGAGCTCCACCAATCAAGAAGGTTTTAATTCTATCTTCATGACCTTCAAACCATATCTCAAGCCTTCCTTGATTCATTGCATTTGGAGAGGATGGAGTCGGTGGGCTATAGCTTTCATCATCTGAGGGGGCAGTTCGTGATCTTCTAAGCATGGTGAAATGTAGGTTTGGCTCTTCTAGCAAATGAGAATGCCAATACATGATGCTTATGCAAGTATTTATAGAATCGTCATGTTAATTTTCAAAATCAGACAATTAAATTGTGCAGATTTTCTGGTTTCAATGCAGTACAGGAAATCACAGCAATTAAATGTGAGGGAATCTATATCAGAGATGTAGTGATGTGTTTCTCATGCGTTTTATGAACAATCCACTCACAAATAGTTCACATCTAATGCATGTTCATTGGAAATCATGTAATTAAAGCACTTTATGGTCAATGCAATTTGAAAAAATGATTTTAGCTGATGTAATAGTTGTTACAGCTGCTACTACAGTCCAAAAACAGTCATGTGATGCATTCTTTGGCTAGGTCGATAAATTAAAATCAATTCAAGCAATTCCACATCAGCATAAGTGATTTTAACACATAAAAATACAGAGTTAGTCGACTAAAATTGTACCAAAAAACTTATTTTTGGTGCAGTGGCAGTTTTAAGTGAAATCTATGTGTTAAATTTGTAGTTTTAGCTGACTAAAAATTCCATATTTCATGAAATTCAGACCAGACCAATTTAAATCAAATATATGTGCTGTTTTGTGAGATTTAATAGATTGAGACAATTCCAGAACACAAATTATGCAGATTTTAACATTTTAAATGAAATCCATGTGTTGAAATTGCAAATTTAGCTGACTGAAATACTGGCAGTTTTCAAATTATGCAGATTTCACCACTTTAAATGCACCACACACATGATATAATAAGATTAATAAGCCAAACCGATATCAACATACATTCTTCATGTCAAGAATACCCAATTCAGTCCTAAGCTTATTGAATCTATCACATGCAAGTGGTTTACTGAATAAATCCGCCAATTGATTTTCAGTTTTCACAAACTTGATTTCAATATCACCTTTTTGAATATGATCTCTTATGAAATGATGCATGATTTCACTATGTTTAGTTTTAGAATGTTGGATTGGATTCTTAGTTAGGTTGATTGCACTTGTATTATCACAATAAAGAGGTACCTTCTCTAGCTTTACACCAGAATCCATAAGTTGATGCTTTAACCATATGCTTTGAGCACATGCATGTCCAGCTGCTTTGTACTCAGCCTCAGTTGTAGAGAGTGCTACACAAGCTTGCTTCTTGCTATTCCATGAGATTAGGCTTGATCCAAGTAGATGGCATGTACCACTTGTGCTTTTCCTATCCAATTTGCACCCTGCATAGTCAGAATCTGAAAACCCACTAAGAACAATGTTAGATTCATTAGGATACCATATTCCAACATTAGTTGTCCCTTTCAGATACTTGAGAATCCGTTTTGCAGGTTTAAAGTGTGATTCCTATGGATTGGATTGAAACCTTGCACATAATCAAACACCAAACTATATATCTGGTCGACTAGTAGTTAGATATAGCAAGGAACCAATTAACCCTCTATATTTGGTTGAATCAACTTGGTTTTCAGCTTCATCTGCATCCATAAGGTAGTTTGTAGCAATTGGAGTGGCAACCTCTTTGCAATCCTCCATTTTGAACTTTTTTAGTACATCAAAACAGTATTTTAACTTGCATAAAAATGTCTCATGCTTGAGTTGCTTCACTTGCAACCCTAGCAAGTAGGTTAGCTCACCCATCATAGAAATCTCAAATTCTCCCTGCATAGCTGCAACAAACTCTTCACACATGGAGTTATTATTTGATCCAAAGATTATATCATCTACATATACTTGAACAAGTATTACATCTCTTGCATGCTTTCTAATGAAAAGTTGCTTAACCTCTCATACCACTATCGTGGTGCTTGTTTCAAACCATATAAAGCCTTTTTCAATATGAAAACATGATTAGGATAGAGGTGATCTTCAAAGCCATGAAGTTGTGATACATACACTTCTTCATTTAAGAAATCATTCAAGAATGCACTTTTCACATCCATTTGAGAAAGTTTGAAATTACACATGCATGCATATGCTAACAATAACCTCACAGCTTCTAGCCTAGCCACAGGTGCATATGTTTCATCAAAAATCAATACCTTCCTCTTGATTATACTTTAGCAACTAACATAGCCTTATTCCTAACTATATTACCATTTTTATCCATTTTATTCCTAAATACCCATTTTGTACCAATCACATTCATTGCATCAGTTTTAGGAACAAGAGACCACACATCATTCCTAGTGAATTGATTAAGTTCATCTTGCATAGGAACAACCCAATTACTATCACACAATGCATCATTCAAATTCTTAGGTTCAATTTGAGAAACAAATGCAATATGTTGAAAGAATGCAAGCTTGCGTCTAGTAGATACTCCATGTTCTATGTCACCAATTCTGTAGTCCTTTGATAATCCCCTTGGGTTCAATCCACTCCTTGGGTAAGTTGTTGTTTGTAGCTTTTTCAGTCGACTGAAATTCCTTTTCAGCTGACTGATTTCCTACAGCAGATTCCAGTTTTGTAGCAGATTTCTTTTCCTGTGTTGTTTCTTCTTCATCTACAATCTTAGGCACATGATCTTGCAATTTTGGGTTAGTTTTATCAAATACAACATGCATAGACTCTTCAACAGTCATCAACTCTTATTATAGACTCTATATAGCATAGCCTAGAAAAACACCTTGACCTGCTTTTGCATCAAATTTGCCAAGACTTTCTTTGTTATTGTTTAAGATGAAACACTTACGTCCAAATAATTTTATGTGACTTAAAACAGGCCTTCTCCCTTTGAAAAGTTCATAAGGTGTTTTCTTCAAAATTGGCCTAATCAAAACTCTATTTAAAATATAGCAAGAAGTGTTCACTGCTTCAACCCAAAAGTACTTAGGTAGTGAATTCTCATTTAACATAGTTCTAGCTAGTTCCTCAAATGACCTGTTTTTCCTTTCAACAACGCCATTTTGTTGTGGGGTTCTTGGTGCAGAAAAATTATGTTTAACGCCATGCTTTTCACAAAAGTGTTCAAACCTTTCATTTTGAAATTCCCCACTATGGTCACTTCAAATAGACACTATCTTGGAACTTTTTTCATTTTCTAGCATCTTGGCAAGTCTTTTAAAATCATGAAAAGTGTCATTTTTTACCGCTAAGAACAAAGTCCATGTGTACCTAGAGAAGTCATCAATTATGACTAATGCATAAAGATGGACATCAAGGCTCAGGGTTCGAGATGGACCAAATAGATCCATGTGAAGCATCTCTAGAGGTCTTTTAGTTGAAACAACATTTTTGAATTTGTAAGAGACCTTGGTCTGTTTTCATTTTAAACATGCTTCACACACTCTATCCTTCTCAAACTTGAGTTTTGGTAGTCCTTCAACCAACTATTTTCTATTTAGTCGATTAAAATGCTGCATGTGTTTGTGACAAAGTCTCCTATGTCATAACCAAGTGTCATCCTCTTTTGTAAGCAAACAATGGATGCTAAATGATGCATGATGTAGATCAAGTAGATATATATTGTTCACTCTTTTTCCTATCAAGACAATACTACCATGTGCATCATATATCAAGCAATTACTTGGTTCAAACATCACTTTAAAGCCTTTATCACATAATTGACTTATAATTATCAAATTATGTTTGAGCCCTTCTACCAGCAGTACATTCTTGATGTTGAAAGAGGATCCATTGCCTACGACTCCATTTCCAAGGATTCTTCCTTTGTTGTTGTCTCCACAAGTTACAAATCCTTCTTCTTTCAATTCCAACTTTGCAAATTTGGTCTTATCTCATGTCATATGCCTTGAATAGCCACTATCTAGGTACCAAAGATCCTTCTTTTCCTGTTTTATGACTTGGCTTGATGAGGATGATTCATATCCGGCCATGAGGCATAGGTTTCCTTCCTCACTTCCTTCTTGAGATGAAGTGCTTGTTGAATCATCATTGTCCTCCCAAGCTATGTAGGCACGTCTTTCCTTGCCCTTTTTCTCCTTTTTCCTATCATCAACCTTCTCCTTCTCTTTGTTAACATTATGACATTCAAGCTTGATATGTCCTTGCTTTCCACAATTATAACATGAGAATTTAGAAGAATTACTTGAATCATTTTGTTTAGAATTGTACCTCCTTTGATTACCTTTGTTGCCTTTCCTCTTGAGATACTTCCTAAACTTCTTGACTAGTAGATTCAAGTTCTCGTTATCACTAGATTCAGCAACCTCTTCCTCAGTTTCATCACTCTTCATAGAGCTAGCCTTCAAGGCTATGGATCTTACCTTTTTCTCACTTGTTTCAAGCTCACTTAGCCTTTGCATTTCAATCTCATGCTCTCTGAGCTTGCCAAATAGTGCAACTGTTATAATGATGGATAAATCCTTAGATTCAGATATGACAGTCACCTTTGGTTGCCAATTTATCTCAAGACACTTAAGCACTTTGATGTTTAGCTACTTTTTGTCAAATTCTTTGCCTAGACCCATGAGATGATTGACTATATGAGTGTACCTCTTTTGTACTTCAACTATGGACTTTGCTTTTTGCATCTTGAAAAGCTCATACTCTTGAATCAAGGCATCCTTCCTTGATCTCTTCACTTCACTTGTTCCTTCATGTGTAACCTCTAGCACATCCCACATTTCCTTTGCATTCTTACATTTGGAGACCCTAAAAAATTCATCCATACTCAAAGATGAAGTGATGATGTTCTTGCCATTGCAATAATATTGAGCTCTTCTCCTTTCTTCATCAGTCCATTCACTCCAAGGCTTGTCCACTTGCTTATTTTCAACAACACATTTAGGAGTATATATTCCATTAACTATTGCATCCCAAATTCCCTTGTCTATAGATTCAATGAAAATTTGCATCCTTATTTTCCAAAACTGATAGTTTAGGCCATAAAACATAGGTGGTCTATGAATAGAGGCACCTTTAGCAAAAGGGAGTTTACTTTCAACCATTTGAAAATATTTTTTATCAAACTTGAATACCTTTCAAGAACCTTGCTATGATACCAATTGTTAGTTTTGAAATGGTGAATGTACCACACCTAGTCGGCCTAGCCGAATAATAACAATTACCATACACATGCTAGGGTACCCGGACTAAACCGCTAAGAAGCGACATTGATCAAACAAACCAAAACAACAATAGCAGCCTAAACCGCTAAAGGGTAACCGACCAAGGCCGATAACTCCACGAAACTAACCAAGGACTTGGAAAAAACAAAATGTTTCAATGAGATTCACCAAGCCCACAATAATCGAAGTAAGGGCCTAGGCTAGGGCCCAAGCACACCTACAGCCCAAACAAGGGCCCAGCCTATGACGTGGCCAGACATAATTAATAATCTATAAATATGCATGGACCCCACAAATTAAAGGTACACATTCATTACTTCCCTAATCACCAAATTTGACTTTTTGAGAGATTTCGCTAACTTAAACTTCAGAGTCCCTTCTGTAGGAAACCCCTCCCGGGTCCAAACCGATCACACCGAGATACCCATAAGCGATATATATCAACTGGGAAGAAGTCTACTAAGAAGATGGTGGACCAGGATAACGTAATACTTGTGTTTGGCATATCTTGTTTGTTCTCTGCAGGAACAATTGGCGCCCACCGTGGGGCACGAGATAGTACGTTACCACCCGCTTTCTCCAAAAATGGTTTCTACCCGCAACAAAGCAAGAGTTAACAAGAAAGTTGAGGCAGGCCCCTCAGGACCTGCTAACATCACCCTGGACCTGTCCGCCATCCTAGACGATCAAGCCAAGATGCAATAGGAGCTTGCTGACTTGAAGAAGCGCAGTGCTGATGAGATGGAAGCACTGCAACAAGAGAATTCTCGCCTAAGGCCAAAGATTGAAGCCGATCCCAGTCAAAAGGGAAAGGCCAAGGAAACATCTGATGCCGTAGGGTCCCCAGCTTTCCAGCCTACTGAAGAGGAAAGCGAGTACAATCCTACCCCGCACACCTTCACCAGCACCCAACAAACTCCCATCCTCTCAACCCATCCTACTCACTTCCACTCCACCCTCCCAGGAAATACTACGACTCCCACCCCTGCCGCCACCTTGCCCACCACACACATCCCGGACGTGCAAACATCACCTCGGACCAGTCCGCCATCCTAGACGGTCATGCCAAGATGCAACAGGAGTTGGCTGACTTGAAGAAGGGTAGTGCTGATGAGATGGAAGCCTTGCGATAAGAGAATTCTGGCCTAAGGCAAAAGATTGAAGTCGATCCCACTCAAAAGGGAAAGGCCAAGGAAAAATCTGATGCCGCAGGGTCCCCAGCTTTCCAGCCTACTAATGATGAAGGATTATCTTGTTCCTTTTTAAGATTATTGAATATGGTGTGAGTTGATTAAGAAAACTAAGTGAAATCCCCACTAGACATTAAGATAGCATGCTATCTAGATGTGAAGGTTCCTTTCACAAAGCTCAAGAGAAGAAGATGATGGATTGATTCAAAACAAAAAGGAAATGGAAAGCACATAAACCATAAAAAACCAAGAACAATTAAAGGAAGAAGAAAACATAAAATGGAAAGGAAAGAAATGGTAAAAATGTGAGAAGCACGCCACTACAAGGCTAGGCTAGAAGCCATGGCAACCTTGAAGATGAGTGGATGTGTGCCGCCACTTGCTATGCAAGATAAGGCTTAAAAGTTTCACTCCCAAGGGAGGAAACTCTCACAAATGGTTGAGACACAAGAGTGATTTTACTTCAAAATGTTCAACCCTTTTACATGTCTAGGAGCACCCCTTATATAGATGAGTTTAGGGGCCTCTAAGCAAATAAAAGATACTAAGGATGTCTCTACAAAAACTTAACCCTAGCTTCTAGAAACTAGGTCAAATAAGGTTACAAAAAATGAGAGACAAAAGAGCTAACTATGGTGTGTGCAAGGCTAATTTCGTTCTTGCACAAAAGGAGGCAAAGAATGTGTCTCATATGTCTCCAAAATGTGGCCAAAGTGTGCTAAAAACAAAGGAGACCAAAGGTACATAGGTACACTTGTTTTATGCCTTTTACTCCTAGGTCGAACTACGAACAAGGCAACTTGGGGGGATGATGCTGGAAAAGAGTGAACTAGGCCGAACTGCGCCCAAGGCAACTTAGGGGGATGACACTGGAAAAGAGTGAACTTGGCCAAACGGCGAAGAAGGAAACTTAGAGGAAAGTTGGAAACGAGGGAGACTTAGCCGAACTACGAAGAAGGCAGGCTTTTAGGAAGTTGGAACCGACGGAAGCGAGTACTGAACTCCAAATACGACCGACCTTTGGGTTGTCGACTTCCTGGGAAGCGATATGAAACTCCAAATACGACCGCCTCTTGGGTTGTTGGAAACAATGGGAGGCCACACGAGAACTCTGAATACTATGGACTCTTAGGTTGTTGGAAGCAAGGGGAGGCCCCGCTAGAACACCGAATACTACGGACTCTTGGGTGGTTCGAAACAAGGGGAGGTCCCGCTAGAACTCCGAATACCACGGACTCTTGGGTTGTTGGAAGCAAGGGGAGGCCCCGCTAGAACTCCGAATACTACAGACTCTTGGGTTGTTGGAAGCAAGGGGAGGCCCCACTAGAACTCCGAATACTACGGACTCTTGGGTTGTTGGCAACGACAACTTAGGGGGATGATGCTGGAAAAGAGTGAACTAGGCCAAATTGCGAACAAGGCAACTTGGGGGATGATGCTGGAAAAGAGTGAACTAGGCCAAACTGCGAACAAGGCAACTTGGGGGGATGATGCTGGAAAAGAGTGAACTAGACCGAACTGCGAACAAGGAAACTTGGGGGGATGATGTTGGAAAAGAGTGAACTAGGCCGAACTGCGAAGAAGGCAACTTAGGAGGATGACGCTGGAAAAGAGTGAACTTGGCCAAACTGCGTGAAGGCAACTTGCGGGGATGAAGTTGGAAAAGAGCGAAGCTTAGCCGAACTGTGAAGAAGGCAACTTGGAGTGATGACGTTGGAAAAGAGAGATGTTCTGCAAGTCACGTTGGACATATATCTTTTCCCCCGTGGGTGGTGTGGAAGTTGGGTCTGATCACCTGTGTCAAGATAACCGACCTCGCACTTGACACAGGTGATCAGACCCAACTTCCACACCACCCACGGGGGAAAAGCAATATGTCAAACGTGACTTGCAAAACATCCCTCTTTTCCAACGTCATCCCTCCAAGTTGCCTTCTTCACAGTTCGGCTAAGCTTCGCTCTTTTCCAACTTCATCCCCGCAAGTTGCCTTCACGCAGTTTGGCCAAGTTCACTCTTTTCCAGCGTCATCCTCCTAAGTTGCCTTGTTCGCAGTTCGGCCTAGTTTACTCTTTTCCAACATCATCCCCCAAGTTTCCTTGTTCGCAGTTCGGTCTAGTTCACTCTTTTCCAGCATCATCCTCCCAAGTTGCCTTGTTCGCAGTTTGGCCTAGTTCACTCTTTTCCAGCATCATCCCCCCAAGTTGCCTTGTTCGCAATTTGGCCTAGTTCACTCTTTTCCAGCATCATCCCCCCAAGTTGTCGTTGCCAACAACCCAAGAGTCCGTAGTATTCGGAGTTCTAGCGGGGCCTCCCCTTGCTTCCAACAACCCAAGAGTCCGTAGTATTCCGAGTTCTAGCGGGACCTCCCCTTGCTTCCAACAACCCAAGAGTCCGTAGTATTCGGAGTTCTAGCGGGGCCTCCCCTTGTTTCCAACAACCCAAGAGTCCGTAGTATTCGGAGTTCTAGCGGGGCCTTAACTGGTTTGCTCGTCCCTTCTGCCGACGATGCGCTCCTGGCCTTAACTGGCCGGGTCGTGCCTCCGGTGCTGATACTTTGACGAAATTAGACTGTTCAAAGCAAGTCTACGCTCTGGATACATTAGCATGGGATAACACCACAGGATTCTGATCCTATTGTGTTGGCCTTCGGGGACAATTGTAGACCTTTCCAACCCTCACATCTGAAAAATCAAGAATTTCATTTTTTCACAAAACTCCCCATGAAATCTAGCTATGTCGTGGTGCATCGACAACCTTGGCCATGTGCAAACCCCTCCGAACTCAAAACATTCGTGCACCAAGACTTTTACAGTACTCATTAGGGGACATTTGTAGGCCTTTCTAACCCTCACATCTCAAAAACCACGAATTTCATTTTTTCACAAAACTCCCTACCAAGCAATCTAGCTATGCCGTGGTGCACCACCAACCTTGGCCATGTGCAAACCCCTCCGAACACAAAACTTTCGTGCACCAAGATTTTCATGGTATTCATTTGGGGACATTTGTAGACCTTTCCAACCCTCACATCTCAAAAATCACGAATTTCATTTTTTCAGAAAACCCCCACCAAGTCACTAGCTATGCTGTGGTGCACCGCCAACCTTGGCCATGTGCAAAACCATCCGAACTCAAAACTTTCGTGCACCAAGAATTTAATTGTATTCAGTTGGGGACATTTGTAGGCCTTTCCAACCCTCACATCTCAAAAACCACGAATTTCATTTTTTCACAAAACTTCCCACCAAGCAATCCAGCTTTGCCGTGGTGCACCAACAACGTTGGCCATGTGCAAACCCCTCCGAACTCAAAACTTTCGTGCACCAAGAATTTCATGGTATTCATTAGGGGACATTTGTAGGCCTTTCCAACCCTCACATCGCAAGAACCACAAATTTCATTTTTTCACAAAACTCCCCACTAAGCCATCTACCTATGTCGTGGTGCACCGCCAACTTTGGCCATGTGCACAACCCTCCGAACTGAAAACTTTCGTGCACCAAGATTTTCATGGTATTCATTTGGGGACATTTGTAGGCCTTTCCAACCCTCACATCTCAAAAACCACAAATTTCATTTTATCACAAAACTCCCCACCAAGCAGTCTAGCTATGCCGTGGTGCACCGACCAACTTGGCCATGTGCAAACCCCTCCGAACTCAAAACTTTCGTGCACCAAGAATTTCATGGTATTCATTTGGGGACATTTGTAGGCCTTTCCAACCATCACGTCTCAAAAACCACGAATTTCATTTTTTCACAAAACTCCGCACCAAGCCATCTTGCTATGCCGCGGTGCACCGACAACCTTGGCCAAGTGGAAACTCCATCCAATTCAAAACTTTCGTGCACCAAGATTTTCATGGTATTCATTTGCGGACATTTGTAGGCCTTTCCAACCCTCACATCTCAAAAACCACGAATTTCATTTTTTCACAAAACTCCCACACCAAGCAATCTAGCTATGCCGTGGTGCACCGACAACCTTGGCCATGTGCAAACCCCTCCGAACTCAAAACTTTCGTGCACCAAGAATTTCATGGTATTCATTTGGGGACATTTGTAGGCCTTTCCAACCCTCCACGAATTTCATTTTTTCACAAAACTCCCCACCAAGCCATCTAGCTATGCCACGGTGCACCGATCAACTTGGCCAAGTCAAAACTCCATCCAATTCAAAACTTTTGTGCACCAAGACTTTTACAGTACTCATTGGGGGACATTTGTAGGCCTTTCCAACCCTCACATCGCAAGAACCACGAATTTCATTTTTTCACAAAACTCCCCACCAAGCCATCTAGCTATGCCGTAGTGCATCGACCAACTTGGCCAAGTGCAAACTCCATCCAATTCAAAACTTTCGTGCACCAAGACTTTTACAGTACTCATTTGGGGACATTTTTAGGCCTTTCCAACCCTCACATCTCAAAAACCACGAATTTCATTTTTTCACAAAACTCCCACACCAAGCAATAGCAATCTAGCTATGCCGTGGTGCACCGACAACCTTGGCCATGTGCAAACCCCTCCGAACTCAACTTTCGTGCACCAAGAATTTCATGGTATTCATTTGGGGACATTTGTAGGCCTCTCCAACCCTCACATCGCAAGAACCACGGATTTCATTTTTTCACAAAACTCCCCACCAAGCCATCTAGCTATGCCGCGGTGCACCGACCAACTTGGCCAGGTTCAAACTCCATCCAATTCAAAACTTTCGTGCACCAAGACTTTTACAGTACTCATTTGGGGACATTTTTAGGCCTTTCCAACCCTCACATCTCAAAAACCACGAATTTCATTTTTTCACAAAACTCCCACACCAAGCAATAGCAATCTAGCTATGCCGTGGTGCACCGACAACCTTGGCCATGTGCAAACCCCTCCGAACTCAAAACTTTCGTGCACCAAGAATTTCATGGTATTCATTTGGGGACATTTGTAGGCCTTTCCAACCATCACGTCTCAAAAACCACGAATTTCATTTTTTCACAAAACCTCCCACCAAGCATTCTAGCTATGCCGCGGTGCACCGACCAACTTGGCCAAGTCCAACCTCCATCCAATTCAAAACTTACATGCACCAAGACTTTTACAGTACTCATTTGGGGACATTTGTAGGCCTTTCCAACCCTCACATCTCAAAAACCATGAATTTCATTTTTTCAAAAAATTCCCCACCAAGCCATCTACCTATGCCGTGGTGCACCGCCAACCTTGGCCATGTGCACAACCCTCCGAATACAAGACACTCGTGCACCAAGATTTTAATGGTATTCATTTGGGGACCTTTGTAGGCCTTTCCAACCCTCACATCTCAAAAACCATGAATTTCATTTTTTCACAAAACTCCCCACCAAGCAATCTAGCTATGCCGTGGTACTCCGATAACCTTGGCCATGTGCAAACCCCTCCGAACTCAAAACTTTCGTGCACCAAGAATTTCATGGTACTCATTTGGGGAAATTTGTAGGCCTTTCCAACCCTCACATCTCAAAAACCACGAATTTCATTTTTTCACAAAACGTCCCACCAAGCCATCTAGTTGTGCCGCGGTGCACCGACCAACTTGGCCAAGTGCAAACTCCATCCAATTCAAAACTTTCGTGCACCAAGACTTTTACAGTACTCATTTGGGGACATTTGTAGGCCTTTCCAACCCTCACACCTCAAAAACCACGAATTTCATTTTTTCACAAAACTCCCACACCAAGCAATCTAGCTATGCCGTGGTGCACCGACAACCTTGGCCATGTGCAAACCCCTCCGAACTCAAAACTTTCGTGCACCAAGAATTTCATGGTATTCATTTGGGGACATTTGTAGGCCTTTCCAACCCTCCACGAATTTCATTTTTTCACAAAACTCCCCACCAAGCCATCTAGCTATGCCACGGTGCACCGATCAACTTGGCCAAGTCAAAACTCCATCCAATTCAAAACTTTTGTGCACCAAGACTTTTACAGTACTCATTGGGGGACATTTGTAGGCCTTTCCAACCCTCACATCGCAAGAACCACGAATTTCATTTTTTCACAAAACTCCCGACCAAGCCATCTAGCTATGCCGCGGTGCATCGACCAACTTGGCCAAGTGCAAACTCCATCCAATTCAAAACTTTCGTGCACCAAGACTTTTACAGTACTCATTTGGGGACATTTTTAGGCCTTTCCAACCCTCACATCTCAAAAACCACGAATTTCATTTTTTCACAAAACTCCCACACCAAGCAATAGCAATCTAGCTATGCCGTGGTGCACCGACAACCTTGGCCATGTGCAAACCCCTCCAAACTCAACTTTCGTGCACCAAGAATTTCATGGTATTCATTTGGGGACATTTGTAGGCCTTTCCAACCCTCACATCGCAAGAACCACAGATTTCATTTTTTCACAAAACTCCCCACCAAGCCATCTAGCTATGCCGCGGTGCACCGACCAACTTGGCCAGGTGCAAACTCCATCCAATTCAAAACTTTCGTGCACCAAGACTTTTACAGTACTCATTTGGGGACATTTTTAGGCCTTTCCAACCCTCACATCTCAAAAACCACGAATTTCATTTTTTCACAAAACTCCCACACCAAGCAATAGCAATCTAGCTATGCCGTGGGGCACCGACAACCTTGGCCATGTGCAAACCCCTCCGAACTCAAAACTTTCGTGCACCAAGAACTTCATGGTATTCATTTGGGGACATTTGTAGGCCTTTCCAACCATCACGTCTCAAAAACCACGAATTTCATTTTTTCACAAAACCTCCCACCAAGCATTCTAGCTATGCCGCGGTGCACCGACCAACTTGGCCAAGTCCAACCTCCATCCAATTCAAAACTTACATGCACCAAGACTTTTACAGTACTCATTTGGGGACATTTGTAGGCCTTTCCAATCCTCACATCTCAAAAACCACGAATTTCATTTTTTCACAAAATTCCCCACCAAGCCATCTACCTATGCCGTGGTGCACCGCCAACCTTGGCCATGTGCACAACCCTCCGAATACAAGACACTCGTGCACCAAGATTTTAATGGTATTCATTTGGGGACCTTTGTAGGCCTTTCCAACCCTCACATCTCAAAAACCACGAATTTCATTTTTTCACAAAACTCCCCACCAAGCAATCTAGCTATGCCGTGGTACTCCGATAACCTTGGCCATGTGCAAACCCCTCCGAACTCAAAACTTTCGTGCACCAAGAATTTCATGGTACTCATTTGGGGAAATTTGTAGGCCTTTCCAACCCTCACATCTCAAAAACCACGAATTTCATTTTTTCACAAAACGTCCCACCAATCCATCTAGTTGTGCCGCGGTGCACCGACCAACTTGGCCAAGTGCAAACTCCATCCAATTCAAAACTTTCGTGCACCAAGACTTTTACAGTACTCATTTGGGGACATTTGTAGGCCTTTCCAACCCTCACACCTCAAAAACCACGAATTTCATTTTTTCACAAAACTCCCACACCAAGCAATCTAGCTATGCTGTGGTGCACTGACAACCTTGGCCATGTGCAAACCCCTTCGAGCTCAAAACTTTCGTGCACCAAGAATTTCATGGTATTCATTTGGGGACATTTGTAGGCCTTTTTAACCATCACGTCTCAAAAACTACGAATTTCATTTTTTCACAAAACCTCCCACCAAGCCATCTAGCTGTGCCGCGGTGCACCGACCAACTTGGCCAAGTCCAACCTCCATCCAATTCAAAACTTACATGCACCAAGACTTTTAGAGTACTCATTTGGGGACATTTGTAGGCCTTTCCAACCCTCACATCTCAAAAACCACGAATTTCATTTTTTCACAAAACTCCCCACCAAGCCATCTACCTATGCCGTGGTGCACCGCCAACCTTGGCCATGTGCACAACCCTCCGAATACAAAACATTCGTGCACCAAGATTTTCATGGTATTCATTTGGGGACATTTGTAGGCCTTTCAAACCCTCACATCTCAAAAACCATGAATTTCATTTTTTCACAAAACTCCCCACCAAGCAATCTAGCTATGCCATGGTGCTCCGATAACCTTGGCCATGTGCAAACCCCTCCGAACTCAAAACTTTCGTGCACCAAGAATTTCATGGTATTCATTTGGGGACATTTGTAGGCCTTTTCAACCCTCACATCTCAAAAACCACGAATTTCATTTTTTCACAAAACGTCCCACCAAGCCATCTAGTTGTGCCGCGGTGCACCGACCAACTTGGCCAAGTGCAAACTCCATCCAATTCAAAACTTTCGTGCACCAAGACTTTTACAGTACTCATTTGGGGACATTTGTAGGCCTTTCCAACCCTCACACCTCAAAAACCACGAATTTCATTTTTTCACAAAACTCCCACACCAAGCAATCTAGCTATGCCGTGGTGCACCGACAACCTTGGCCATGTGCAAACCCCTCCGAACTCAAAACTTTCGTGCACCAAGAATTTCATGGTATTCATTTGGGGACATTTGTAGGCCTTTCCAACCCTCCACGAATTTCATTTTTTCACAAAACTCCCCACCAAGCCATCTAGCTATGCCACGGTGCACCGATCAACTTGGCCAAGTCAAAACTCCATCCAATTCAAAACTTTTGTGCACCAAGACTTTTACAGTACTCATTGGGGGACATTTGTAGGCCTTTCCAACCCTCACATCGCAAGAACCACGAATTTCATTTTTTCACAAAACTCCCGACCAAGCCATCTAGCTATGCCGCGGTGCATCGACCAACTTGGCCAAGTGCAAACTCCATCCAATTCAAAACTTTCGTGCACCAAGACTTTTACAGTACTCATTTGGGGACATTTTTAGGCCTTTCCAACCCTCACATCTCAAAAACCACGAATTTCATTTTTTCACAAAACTCCCACACCAAGCAATAGCAATCTAGCTATGCCGTGGTGCACCGACAACCTTGGCCATGTGCAAACCCCTCCGAACTCAACTTTCGTGCACCAAGAATTTCATGGTATTCATTTGGGGACATTTGTAGGCCTTTCCAACCCTCACATCGCAAGAACCACGGATTTCATTTTTTCACAAAACTCCCCACCAAGCCATCTAGCTATGCCGCGGTGCACCGACCAACTTGGCCAGGTGCAAACTCCATCCAATTCAAAACTTTCGTGCACCAAGACTTTTACAGTACTCATTTGGGGACATTTTTAGGCCTTTCCAACCCTCACATCTCAAAAACCACGAATTTCATTTTTTCACAAAACTCCCACACCAAGCAATAGCAATCTAGCTATGCCGTGGTGCACCGACAACCTTGGCCATGTGCAAACCCCTCCGAACTCAAAACTTTCGTGCACCAAGAATTTCATGGTATTCATTTGGGGACATTTGTAGGCCTTTCCAACCATCACGTCTCAAAAACCACGAATTTCATTTTTTCACAAAACCTCCCACCAAGCATTCTAGCTATGCCGCGGTGCACCGACCAACTTGGCCAAGTCCAACCTCCATCCAATTCAAAACTTACATGCACCAAGACTTTTACAGTACTCATTTGGGGACATTTGTAGGCCTTTCCAGCCCTCACATCTCAAAAACCACGAATTTCATTTTTTCACAAAATTCCCCACCAAGCCATCTACCTATGCCGTGGTGCACCGCCAACCTTGGCCATGTGCACAACCCTCCGAATACAAGACACTCGTGCACCAAGATTTTAATGGTATTCATTTGGGGACCTTTGTAGGCCTTTCCAACCCTCACATCTCAAAAACCACGAATTTCATTTTTTCACAAAACTCCCCACCAAGCAATCTAGCTATGCCGTGGTACTCCGATAACCTTGGCCATGTGCAAACCCCTCCGAACTCAAAACTTTCGTGCACCAAGAATTTCATGGTACTCATTTGGGGAAATTTGTAGGCCTTTCCAACCCTCACATCTCAAAAACCACGAATTTCATTTTTTTCACAAAACGTCCCACCAATCCATCTAGTTGTGCCGCGGTGCACCGACCAACTTGGCCAAGTGCAAACTCCATCCAATTCAAAACTTTCGTGCACCAAGACTTTTACAGTACTCATTTGGGGACATTTGTAGGCCTTTCCAACCCTCACACCTCAAAAACCACGAATTTCATTTTTTCACAAAACTCCCACACCAAGCAATCTAGCTATGCTGTGGTGCACCGACAACCTTGGCCATGTGCAAACCCCTTCGAACTCAAAACTTTCGTGCACCAAGAATTTCATGGTATTCATTTGGGGACATTTGTAGGCCTTTTTAACCATCACGTCTCAAAAACCACGAATTTCATTTTTTCACAAAACCTCCCACCAAGCCATCTAGTTGTGCCGCGGTGCACCGACCAACTTGGCCAAGTCCAACCTCCATCCAATTCAAAACTTACATGCACCAAGACTTTTACAGTACTCATTTGGGGACATTTGTAGGCCTTTCCAACCCTCACATCTCAAAAACCACGAATTTCATTTTTTCACAAAACTCCCCACCAAGCCATCTACCTATGCCGTGGTGCACCGCCAACCTTGGCCATGTGCACAACCCTCCGAATACAAAACATTCGTGCACCAAGATTTTCATCGTATTCATTTGGGGACATTTGTAGGCCTATCAAACCCTCACATCTCAAAAACCATGAATTTCATTTTTTCACAAAACTCCCCACCAAGCAATCTAGCTATGCCATGGTGCTCCGATAACCTTGGCCATGTGCAAACCCTTCCGAACTCAAAACTTTCGTGCACCAAGAATTTCATGGTATTCATTTGGGGACATTTGTAGGCCTTTCCAACCCTCACATCTCAAAAACCACGAATTTCATTTTTTCACAAAACGTCCCACCAAGCCATCTAGCTGTGCCGCGGTGCACCGACCAACTTGGCCAAGTGCAAACTCCATCCAATTCAAAACTTTCGTGCACCAAGACTTTTACAGTACTTATTTGGGGACATTTGTAGGACCTTCCAACCCTCACATAGCAAGAACCACGAATTTCATTTTTTCACAAAACTCCCCACCAAGCGATCTAGTTGTGCCACGGTGCACCGACCAACTTGGCCAAGTGCAAACTCCATCCAATTCAAAAGTTCGTGCACCAAGACTTTTACAGTACTCATTTGGGGACATTTGTAGGTCTTTCCAACCCTCATATCTCAAAAACCAAGAATTTCATTTTTTCACAAAACTCCCCACCAAGCCATCTACCTTTGCCGTGGTGCACCGCCAACCTTGGCCATGTGCACAACCCTCCGAATACAAAACATTCGTGGACCAAGATTTTCATGGTATTCATTTGGGGACATTTGTAGGCCTTTCCATCCCTCACATCTCAAAAACCACGAATTTCATTTTTTCACAAAACTCCCCACCAAGTAATCTAGCTATGCCGTGGTGCACCGACAACCTAGGCCATGTGCAAAGCCCTCCGAATTCAAAACTTTCATGCACCAAGATTTTCATGGTATTCATTTGGGGACATTTGTAGACCTTTCCAACCCGCACATCTCAAAAATCACGAATTTCATTTTTTCACAAAACTCCCCACCAAGCCATCTAGCTATGCTGTGGTGCACCGCCAACCTTGGCCATGTGCAAAACCCTCCGAAATCAAAACATTCGTGCACCAAGAATTTAATGGTATTCAGTTGGGGACATTTGTAGGCATTTCCAACCCTCACATCTCAAATACCGCGAATTTCATTTGTTCACAAAACTTCCCACCAAGCAATCCAGCTATGCCGTGGTGCACCGACAACGTTGGCCATGTGCAAACCCCTCCGAACTGAAAACTTTCGTGCACCAAGAATTTCATGGCATTCATTAGGGGAAATTTGTAGGCCTTTCCAACCCTCACATCACAAGAACCACGAATTTCAGTTTTTCACAAAACTCCCCACTAGGGCATCTACCTATGCCGTGGTGCACCGCCAACCTTGGCCATGTGCACAACCCTCCGAACTCAAAAATTTCGTGCACCACGATTTTCATGGTATTCATTTGGGGACATTTGTAGGCCTTTCCAACCCTCACATCTCAAAAACCACAAATTTCATTTTATCACAAAACTCCCCACCAAGCGGTCTAGCTTTGTCGTGGTGCACCGACAACCTTGACTATGTGCAAACCCCTCCGAACTCAAAACTTTCGTGCACCAAGAATTTCATGGTATTCATTTGGGGACATTTGTAGGCCTTTCCAACCATCACGTCTCAAAAATCACGAATTTCATTTTTTCACAAAACTCCCCACCAAGCCATCTAGCTATGCCGCGGTGCACCGACCAACATGGCCAAGTGCAAACTCCATCCAATTCAAAACTTTCGTGTACCAAGACTTTTACAGTACTCATTTGCGGACATTTGTAGGCCTTTCCAACCCTCACATCTCAAAAACCACGAATTTCATTTTTTCACAAAACTCCCACACCAAGCAATCTAGCTATGCCGTGGTGCACCGACAACCTTGGCCATGTGCAAACCCCTCCGAATTGAAAACTTTCGTGCACCAAGAATTTCATGGTATTCATTTTGGGACATTTGTAGGCCTTTCCAACCATCACGTCTCAGAAATCACGAATTTCATTTTTTCACAAAACTCCCCACCAAGCCATCTAACTATGCCGTGGTGCACCGACCAACTTGGCCTAGTGCAAACTCCATCCAATTCAAAACTTTTGTGCACCAAGACTTTTACATTACTCATTGGGGGACATTAGTAGGCCTTTCCAACCCTCACATCGCAATAACCACGGATTTCATTTTTTCACAAAACTCCCCACCAAGCCATCTACCTATGCCGTGGTGCACCGCCAACGTTGGCCATGTGCACAACCCTCCGAACTCAAAACTTTCGTGCACCAAGATTTTCATGGTATTCATCTGGGGACATTCTTTGGCCTTTCCAACCCTCTCATCTCAAAAACCACGAATTTCATTTTTTCACAAAACTCCCCACCAAGCCATGTACCTTTGCCGTGGTGCACCGCCAACCTTGGCCATGTGCACAACCCTCCGAATACAAAACATTCGTCCACCAAGATTTTCATGGTATTCATTTGGGGACATTTGTAGGCCTTTCCAACGCTCACATCTTAAAAACCACGAATTTAATTTTTTGACAAAACTCCCCACCAAGCAATCTAGCTATGCCGTGGTGCACCTACAACCTCTGCCATGTGCAAACCCCTCCGAACTCAAAACTTTCGTGCACCAAGAATTTCATGGTATTCATTTGGGGACATTTGTAGGCCTTTCCAACCCTCACATCTCAAAAACCACGAATTTCATTTTTTCACAAAACGTCCCACCAAGCCATCTAGCTGTGCCGCGGTGCACCGACCAACTTGGCCAAGTGCAAACTCCATCCAATTCAAAACTTTCGTGCACCAAGACTTTTACAGTACTTATTTGGGGACATTTGTAGGACCTTCCAACCCTCACATAGCAAGAACCACGAATTTCATTTTTTCACAAAACTCCCCACCAAGCGATCTAGTTGTGCCACGGTGCACCGACCAACTTGGCCAAGTGCAAACTCCATCCAATTCAAAAGTTCGTGCACCAAGACTTTTACAGTACTCATTTGGGGACATTTGTAGGCCTTTCCAACCCTCATATCTCAAAAACCAAGAATTTCATTTTTTCACAAAACTCCCCACCAAGCCATCTACCTTTGTCGTGGTGCACCGCCAACCTTGGCCATGTGCACAACCCTCCGAATACAAAACATTCGTGGACCAAGATTTTCATGGTATTCATTTGGGGACATTTGTAGGCCTTTCCATCCCTCACATCTCAAAAACCACGAATTTCATTTTTTCACAAAACTCCCCACCAAGCAATCTAGCTATGCCGTGGTGCACCGACAACCTAGGCCATGTGCAAAGCCCTCCGAATTCAAAACTTTCATGCACCAAGATTTTCATGGTATTCATTTGGGGACATTTGTAGACCTTTCCAACCCGCACATCTCAAAAATCACGAATTTCATTTTTTCACAAAACTCCCCACCAAGCCATCTAGCTATGCTGTGGTGCACCGCCAACCTTGGCCATGTGCAAAACCCTCCGAAATCAAAACATTCGTGCACCAAGAATTTCATGGTATTCATTTGGGGACATTTGTAGGCCTTTCCAACCCTCACATCTCAAAAACCACAAATTTCATTTTATCACAAAACTCCCCACCAAGCGGTCTAGCTTTGTCGTGGTGCACCGACAACCTTGACTATGTGCAAACCCCTCCGAACTCAAAACTTTCGTGCACCAAGAATTTCATGGTATTCATTTGGGGACATTTGTAGGCCTTTCCAACCCTCACATCTCAAAAACCACAAATTTCATTTTATCACAAAACTCCCCACCAAGCGGTCTAGCTTTGTCGTGGTGCACCGACAACCTTGACTATGTGCAAACCCCTCCGAACTCAAAACTTTCGTGCACCAAGAATTTCATGGTATTCATTTGGGGACATTTGTAGGCCTTTCCAACCATCACGTCTCAGAAATCACGAATTTCATTTTTTCACAAAACTCCCCACCAAGCCATCTAGCTATGCCGCGGTGCACCGACCAACATGGCCAAGTGCAAACTCCATCCAATTCAAAACTTTCGTGTACCAAGACTTTTACAGTACTCATTTGCGGACATTTGTAGGCCTTTCCAACCCTCACATCTCAAAAACCACGAATTTCATTTTTTCACAAAACTCCCACACCAAGCAATCTAGCTATGCCGTGGTGCACCGACAACCTTGGCCATGTGCAAACCCCTCCGAATTGAAAACTTTCGTGCACCAAGAATTTCATGGTATTCATTTTGGGACATTTGTAGGCCTTTCCAACCCTCCACGAATTTCTTTTTTTCACAAAACTCCCCACCAAGCCATCTAACTATGCCGTGGTGCACCGACCAACTTGGCCTAGTGCAAACTCCATCCAATTCAAAACTTTTGTGCACCAAGACTTTTACATTACTCATTGGGGGACATTTGTAGGCCTTTCCAACCCTCACATCGCAATAACCACGGATTTCATTTTTTCACAAAAATCCCCACCAAGCCATCTACCTATGCCGTGGTGCACCGCCAACGTTGGCCATGTGCACAACCCTCCGAACTCAAAACTTTCGTGCACCAAGATTTTCATGGTATTCATCTGGGGACATTCTTTGGCCTTTCCAACCCTCTCATCTCAAAAACCACAAATTTCATTTTTTCAAAAAACTCCCCACCAAGCAGTCTAGTTATGCCATGGTGCACCGACAACCTTGGCCATGTGCAAACCCCTCCGAACTCAAAACTTTCGTGCACCAAGAATTTCATGGTATTCAGTTGGAGACATTCTTTGGCCTTTCCAACCCTCTCATCTCAAAAACCACGAATTTCATTTTTTCACAAAACTCCACACCAAGCCATGTACCTTTGCCGTGGTGCACCGCCAACCTTGGCCATGTGCACAACCCTCCGAATACAAAACATTTGTGCACCAAGATTTTCATGGTATTCATTTGGGGACATTTGTAGGCCTTTCCAACGCTCACATCTTAAAAACCACGAATTTAATTTTTTGACAAAACTCCCCACCAAGCAATCTAGCTATGCCGTGGTGCACCTACAACCTCTGCCATGTGCAAACCCCTCCGAACTCAAAACTTTCGTGCACCAAGAATTTCATGGTATTCATTTGGGGACATTTGTAGGCCTTTCCAACCCTCCACGAATTTCATTTTTTCCAACCTCCATCCAATTCAAAACTTACGTGCACCAAGACTTTTACAGTACTCATTTGGGGACATTTGTAGGCCTTTCCAACCCTCACATCTCAAAAACCACGAATTTTATTTTTTCACAAAACTCCCCACCAAGCCATCTACCTATGCCGTGGTGCACTTCCAACCTTAGCCATGTGCATAACCCTTCGAATACAAAATATTCGTGCACCAAGATTTTCATGGTATTCATTTGGGGACATTTGTAGGCCTTTCCAACCCTCACATCTCAAAAACCACGAATTTCATTTTTTCACAAAACTCCTCACCAAGCAATCTAGCTATGTCGTGGTGCACCGACAACCTTGGCCATGTGCAAACCCCTCTGAACTCAAAACTTTGGTGCACCAAGATTTTCATGGTATTCATTTGGGGACATTTGTAGGCCTTTCCAACCCTCACATCTCAAAAATCATAAACTTCATTTTTTAACAAAACTCCCCACCAAGCCATCTAGCTATGCCGTGGTGCACCGCCAACCTTGGCCATGTGCAAAACCCTCCGAACTCAAAACTTTCGTGCACCAAGAATTTAAGGGTATTCATTTTGGGACATTTGTTGGTCATTCCAACCCTCACAACTCAAAAACCACAAATTTCATTTTTTGACAAAACTCCCCACCAAGCAATCTATCTATGCCGTGGTGCACCGACAACCTTGGGCATGTGCAAAACCCTCCGAACTCAAAACTTTCGTGCACCAAGAATTTCATGGTATTCAGTTGGAGACATTCTTTGGCCTTTCCAACCCTCTCATCTAAAAAACCACGAATTTCATTTTTTCACAAAACTCCCCACCAAGCCATGTACCTTTGCCGTGGTGCACCGCCAACCTTGGCCATGTGCACAACCCTCTGAATACAAAACATTCGTGCGCCAAGATTTTCATGGTATTCATTTGGGGACATTTGTAGGCCTTTCCAACGCTCACATCTTAAAAACCACGAATTTAATTTTTTGACAAAACTCCCCACCAAGCAATCTAGCTATGCCGTGGTGCACCTACAACCTCTGCCATGTGCAAACCCCTCCGAACTCAAAACTTTCGTGCACCAAGAATTTCATGGTATTCATTTGGGGACATTTGTAGGCCTTTCCAACCCTCCACGAATTTCATTTTTTCACAAAACTCCCCACCAAGCCATCTAGCTATGCCACGGTGCACCGACCAACTTGGCCAAGTCCAACCTCCATCCAATTCAAAACTTACGTGCACCAAGACTTTTACAGTACTCATTTGGGGACATTTGTAGGCCTTTCCATCCCTCACATCTCAAAAACCACGAATTTCATTTTTTCACAAAACTCCCCACCAAGTAATCTAGCTATGCCGTGGTGCACCGACAACCTAGGCCATGTGCAAAGCCCTCCGAATTCAAAACTTTCATGCACCAAGATTTTCATGGTATTCATTTGGGGACATTTGTAGACCTTTCCAACCCGCACATCTCAAAAATCACGAATTTCATTTTTTCACAAAACTCCCCACCAAGCCATCTAGCTATGCTGTGGTGCACCGCCAACCTTGGCCATGTGCAAAACCCTCCGAAATCAAAACATTCGTGCACCAAGAATTTAATGGTATTCAGTTGGGGACATTTGTAGGCATTTCCAACCCTCACATCTCAAATACCGCGAATTTCATTTGTTCACAAAACTTCCCACCAAGCAATCCAGATATGCCGTGGTGCACCGACAACGTTGGCCATGTGCAAACCCCTCCGAACTGAAAACTTTCGTGCACCAAGAATTTCATGGTATTCATTAGGGGAAATTTGTAGGCCTTTCCAACCCTCACATCACAAGAACCACGAATTTCAGTTTTTCACAAAACTCCCCACTAGGGCATCTACCTATGCCGTGGTGCACCGCCAACCTTGGCCATGTGCACAACCCTCCGAACTCAAAAATTTCGTGCACCACGATTTTCATGGTATTCATTTGGGGACATTTGTAGGCCTTTCCAACCCTCACATCTCAAAAACCACAAATTTCATTTTATCACAAAACTCCCCACCAAGCGGTCTAGCTTTGTCGTGGTGCACCGACAACCTTGACTATGTGCAAACCCCTCCGAACTCAAAACTTTCGTGCACCAAGAATTTCATGGTATTCATTTGGGGACATTTGTAGGCCTTTCCAACCATCACGTCTCAAAAATCACGAATTTCATTTTTTCACAAAACTCCCCACCAAGCCATCTAGCTATGCCGCGGTGCACCGACCAACATGGCCAAGTGCAAACTCCATCCAATTCAAAACTTTCGTGTACCAAGACTTTTACAGTACTCATTTGCGGACATTTGTAGGCCTTTCCAACCCTCACATCTCAAAAACCACGAATTTCATTTTTTCACAAAACTCCCACACCAAGCAATCTAGCTATGCCGTGGTGCACCGACAACCTTGGCCATGTGCAAACCCCTCCGAATTGAAAACTTTCGTGCACCAAGAATTTCATGGTATTCATTTTGGGACATTTGTAGGCCTTTCCAACCATCACGTCTCAGAAATCACGAATTTCATTTTTTCACAAAACTCCCCACCAAGCCATCTAACTATGCCGTGGTGCACCGACCAACTTGGCCTAGTGCAAACTCCATCCAATTCAAAACTTTTGTGCACCAAGACTTTTACATTACTCATTGGGGGACATTAGTAGGCCTTTCCAACCCTCACATCGCAATAACCACGGATTTCATTTTTTCACAAAACTCCCCACCAAGCCATCTACCTATGCCGTGGTGCACCGCCAACGTTGGCCATGTGCACAACCCTCCGAACTCAAAACTTTCGTGCACCAAGATTTTCATGGTATTCATCTGGGGACATTCTTTGGCCTTTCCAACCCTCTCATCTCAAAAACCACGAATTTCATTTTTTCACAAAACTCCCCACCAAGCCATGTACCTTTGCCGTGGTGCACCGCCAACCTTGGCCATGTGCACAACCCTCCGAATACAAAACATTCGTCCACCAAGATTTTCATGGTATTCATTTGGGGACATTTGTAGGCCTTTCCAACGCTCACATCTTAAAAACCACGAATTTAATTTTTTGACAAAACTCCCCACCAAGCAATCTAGCTATGCCGTGGTGCACCTACAACCTCTGCCATGTGCAAACCCCTCCGAACTCAAAACTTTCGTGCACCAAGAATTTCATGGTATTCATTTGGGGACATTTGTAGGCCTTTCCAACCCTCACATCTCAAAAACCACGAATTTCATTTTTTCACAAAACGTCCCACCAAGCCATCTAGCTGTGCCGCGGTGCACCGACCAACTTGGCCAAGTGCAAACTCCATCCAATTCGAAACTTTCGTGCACCAAGACTTTTACAGTACTTATTTGGGGACATTTGTAGGACCTTCCAACCCTCACATAGCAAGAACCACGAATTTCATTTTTTCACAAAACTCCCCACCAAGCGATCTAGTTGTGCCACGGTGCACCGACCAACTTGGCCAAGTGCAAACTCCATCCAATTCAAAAGTTCGTGCACCAAGACTTTTACAGTACTCATTTGGGGACATTTGTAGGCCTTTCCAACCCTCATATCTCAAAAACCAAGAATTTCATTTTTTCACAAAACTCCCCACCAAGCCATCTACCTTTGCCGTGGTGCACCGCCAACCTTGGCCATGTGCACAACCCTCCGAATACAAAACATTCGTGGACCAAGATTTTCATGGTATTCATTTGGGGACATTTGTAGGCCTTTCCATCCCTCACATCTCAAAAACCACGAATTTCATTTTTTCACAAAACTCCCCACCAAGCAATCTAGCTATGCCGTGGTGCACCGACAACCTAGGCCATGTGCAAAGCCCTCCGAATTCAAAACTTTCATGCACCAAGATTTTCATGGTATTCATTTGGGGACATTTGTAGACCTTTCCAACCCGCACATCTCAAAAATCACGAATTTCATTTTTTCACAAAACTCCCCACCAAGCCATCTAGCTATGCTGTGGTGCACCGCCAACCTTGGCCATGTGCAAAACCCTCCGAAATCAAAACATTCGTGCACCAAGAATTTCATGGTATTCATTTGGGGACATTTGTAGGCCTTTCCAACCCTCACATCTCAAAAACCACAAATTTCATTTTATCACAAAACTCCCCACCAAGCGGTCTAGCTTTGTCGTGGTGCACCGACAACCTTGACTATGTGCAAACCCCTCCGAACTCAAAACTTTCGTGCACCAAGAATTTCATGGTATTCATTTGGGGACATTTGTAGGCCTTTCCAACCCTCACATCTCAAAAACCACAAATTTCATTTTATCACAAAACTCCCCACCAAGCGGTCTAGCTTTGTCGTGGTGCACCGACAACCTTGACTATGTGCAAACCCCTCCGAACTCAAAACTTTCGTGCACCAAGAATTTCATGGTATTCATTTGGGGACATTTGTAGGCCTTTCCAACCATCACGTCTCAGAAATCACGAATTTCATTTTTTCACAAAACTCCCCACCAAGCCATCTAGCTATGCCGCGGTGCACCGACCAACATGGCCAAGTGCAAACTCCATCCAATTCAAAACTTTCGTGTACCAAGACTTTTACAGTACTCATTTGCGGACATTTGTAGGCCTTTCCAACCCTCACATCTCAAAAACCACGAATTTCATTTTTTCACAAAACTCCCACACCAAGCAATCTAGCTATGCCGTGGTGCACCGACAACCTTGGCCATGTGCAAACCCCTCCGAATTGAAAACTTTCGTGCACCAAGAATTTCATGGTATTCATTTTGGGACATTTGTAGGCATTTCCAACCCTCCACGAATTTCTTTTTTTCACAAAACTCCCCACCAAGCCATCTAACTATGCCGTGGTGCACCGACCAACTTGGCCTAGTGCAAACTCCATCCAATTCAAAACTTTTGTGCACCAAGACTTTTACATTACTCATTGGGGGACATTTGTAGGCCTTTCCAACCCTCACATCGCAATAACCACGGATTTCATTTTTTCACAAAAATCCCCACCAAGCCATCTACCTATGCCGTGGTGCACCGCCAACGTTGGCCATGTGCACAACCCTCCGAACTCAAAACTTTCGTGCACCAAGATTTTCATGGTATTCATCTGGGGACATTCTTTGGCCTTTCCAACCCTCTCATCTCAAAAACCACAAATTTCATTTTTTCACAAAACTCCCCACCAAGCAGTCTAGTTATGCCATGGTGCACCGACAACCTTGGCCATGTGCAAACCCCTCCGAACTCAAAACTTTCGTGCACCAAGAATTTCATGGTATTCAGTTGGAGACATTCTTTGGCCTTTCCAACCCTCTCATCTCAAAAACCACGAATTTCATTTTTTCACAAAACTCCACACCAAGCCATGTACCTTTGCCGTGGTGCACCGCCAACCTTGGCCATGTGCACAACCCTCCGAATACAAAACATTTGTGCACCAAGATTTTCATGGTATTCATTTGGGGACATTTGTAGGCCTTTCCAACGCTCACATCTTAAAAACCACGAATTTAATTTTTTGACAAAATTCCCCACCAAGCAATCTAGCTATGCCGTGGTGCACCTACAACCTCTGCCATGTGCAAACCCCTCCGAACTCAAAACTTTCGCGCACCAAGAATTTCATGGTATTCATTTGGGGACATTTGTAGGCCTTTCCAACCCTCCACGAATTTCATTTTTTCCAACCTCCATCCAATTCAAAACTTACGTGCACCAAGACTTTTACAGTACTCATTTGGGGACATTTGTAGGCCTTTCCAACCCTCACATCTCAAAAACCACGAATTTTATTTTTTCACAAAACTCCCCACCAAGCCATCTACCTATGCCGTGGTGCACTGCCAACCTTAGCCATGTGCACAACCCTTCGAATACAAAACATTCGTGCACCAAGATTTTCATGGTATTCATTTGGGGACATTTGTAGGCCTTTCCAACCCTCACATCTCAAAAACCACGAATTTCATTTTTTCACAAAACTCCTCACCAAGCAATCTAGCTATGTCGTGGTGCACCGACAACCTTGGCCATGTGCAAACCCCTCTGAACTCAAAACTTTGGTGCACCAAGATTTTCATGGTATTCATTTGGGGACATTTGTAGGCCTTTCCAACCCTCACATCTCAAAAATCATAAACTTCATTTTTTAACAAAACTCCCCACCAAGCCATCTAGCTATGCCGTGGTGCACCGCCAACCTTGGCCATGTGCAAAACCCTCCGAACTCAAAACTTTCGTGCACCAAGAATTTAAGGGTATTCATTTTGGGACATTTGTTGGTCATTCCAACCCTCACAACTCAAAAACCACAAATTTCATTTTTTGACAAAACTCCCCACCAAGCAATCTATCTATGCCGTGGTGCACCGACAACCTTGGGCATGTGCAAAACCCTCCGAACTCAAAACTTTCGTGCACCAAGAATTTCATGGTATTCAGTTGGAGACATTCTTTGGCCTTTCCAACCCTCTCATCTAAAAAACCACGAATTTCATTTTTTCACAAAACTCCCCACCAAGCCATGTACCTTTGCCGTGGTGCACCGCCAACCTTGGCCATGTGCACAACCCTCTGAATACAAAACATTCGTGCGCCAAGATTTTCATGGTATTCATTTGGGGACATTTGTAGGCCTTTCCAACGCTCACATCTTAAAAACCACGAATTTAATTTTTTGACAAAACTCCCCACCAAGCAATCTAGCTATGCCGTGGTGCACCTACAACCTCTGCCATGTGCAAACCCCTCCGAACTCAAAACTTTCGTGCACCAAGAATTTCATGGTATTCATTTGGGGACATTTGTAGGCCTTTCCAACCCTCCACGAATTTCATTTTTTCACAAAACTCCCCACCAAGCCATCTAGCTATGCCACGGTGCACCGACCAACTTGGCCAAGTCCAACCTCCATCCAATTCAAAACTTACGTGCACCAAGACTTTTACAGTACTCATTTGGGGACATTTGTAGGCCTTTCAAACCCTCACATCTCAAAAACCACAAATTTCATTTTTTCACAAAACTCCCCACCAAGCCATCTACCTATGCCGTGGTGCACCGCCAACCTTGGCCATGTGCACAACCCTCCGAATACAAAACATTCGTGCACCAAGATTTTCATGGTATTCATCTGGGGACATTTGTAGGCCTTTCCAACCCTCACATCTCAAAAACCACGAATTTCATTTTTTCACAAAACTCCCCACCAAGCAATCTAGCTATGTCGTGGTGCACCGACAACCTTGGCCATGTGCAAACCCCTCTGAACTCAAAACTTTGGTGCACCAAGATTTTCATGGTATTCATTTGGGGACATTTGTAGGCCTTCCCAACCCTCACATCTCAAAAACCACGAATTTCATTTTTTCACAAAACTCCCCACCAAGCAGTGTAGCTATGCCGTGGTGCACCGATAACCTTGGCCATGTGCAAACCCCTCCAAACTAAAAACTTTCGTGCACCAGGAATTTCATGGTATTCATTTGGGGACATTTGTAGACCTTTCCAACCATCACGTCTCAAAAACCATGAATTTCATTATTTCACAAAACTCCCCACCAAGCCATATAGCTATGCCGCGGTGCACTGACCAACTTGGCCAGGTCTAAACTGCATCCAATTGAAAACTTTCGTGCACCAAGACTTTTAGAGTACTCATTTGCGGACATTTGTACGCCTTTCCAACCCTCACATCTCAAAAACCACGAATTTCATTTTTTCACAAAACTCCCACACCAAGCAATGTAGCTATGCCGTGGTGCACCGACAACCTTGGCCATGTGCAAACCCCTCCGAATTCAAAACTTTCGTGCACCAAGAATTTCATGGTATTCATTTGGGGAGATTTGTAGGCCTTTCCAACCCTCACATCTCAAAAACCACGAATTTCATTTTTTCACAAAACTCCCCACCAAGCAGTCTAGCTATGCCGTGGTGCACCGACAACCTTGGCCATGTGCAAACCCTCCAAACTCAAAACTTTCGTGCACCAACAATTTCATGGTATTCATTTGGGGACATTTGTAGGCCTTTCCAACCATCACGTCTCAAAAACCACGAATTTCATTTTTTCACAAAACTCCCCACCAAGCCATATAGCTATGCCGCGGTGCACCGACCAACTTGGCCAAGTCCAAACTCCATCCAATTCAAAACTTTTGTGCACCAAGACTTTTACAGTACTCATTATGGGACATTTGTAGGCCTTTCCAACCTTCACATCGCAAGAACCACAGATTTCATTTTTTCACAAAAGTCCCCACCAAGCCATCTACCTATGCCGTGGTGCACCGCCAACCCTGGCCATCTGCACAACCATCCGAACTCAAAACTTTCGTGCACCAAGATTTTCATGGTATTCATTTGGGGACATTCTTTGTCCTTTCCCACCCTCTCATCTCAAAAACAACAAATTTCATTTTTTCACAAAACTCCCCACCAAGCAGTCTAGCTATGCCGTGGTGCACCGACAACCTTGGCCATGTGCAAACCCCTCCGAACTCAAAACTTTCGTGCCCCAAGAATTTCATGGTATTCATTTGGGGACATTTGTAGGCCTTTCCAACCGTCACGTCTCAAAAACCACGAATTTCATTTTTTCACAAAACTCCCCACCAAGCCATCTAGCTGTGCAGCGGTGCACCAAAAAACTTGGCCAAGTGCAAACACCATCCAATTCAAAAGTTCGTGCACCAAGACTTTTACAGTACTCATTTGGGGACATTTGTAGGCCTTTCCAACCCTCAGATCTCAAAAACCACGAATTTCATTTTTTCACAAAACTCCTCACCAAGCCATCTACCTTTGCCGTGTTGCACCGCCAACCTTGGCCATGTGCACAACCCTCCGAATACAAAACATTCGTGCACCAAGATTTTCATGGTATTCATTTGGGGACATTTGTAGGCCTTTCCAACCCTCACATCTCAAAAACCACAAATTTCATTTTTTCACAAAACTCCCCACCAAGCCATACAGCTATGCCGCGGTGCACCCACCAACATGGCCAAGTGCAAACTCCATCCAATTCAAAACTTACGTGCACCAAGACTTTTACAGTACTCATGTGGGGACATTTGTAGGCCTTTCCAACCCTCACATCTCAAAAACCACGAATTTCATTTTTTCACAAAACTCCCCACCAAGCCATCTACCTATGTCGCGGTGCACCGCCAACCTTGGCCATGTGCACAACCCTCCGAACACAAAACATTCGTGCACCAAGATTTTCATGGTATTCATTTGGGGACTTTTGTAGGCCTTTCCAACCCTCACATCTCAAAAACCACGAATTTCATTTTTTCACACAACTCCCCACCAAGCAATCTAGCTATGTCGTGGTGCACCAACAACCTTGGCCACGTGCAAACCCTTCTGAACTCAAATCTTTCGTGCACCAAGACTTTCAAGGTATTCATTTGGGGACATTTGTAGTCCTTTCAAACCCTCACATCTCAAAAACCAATAATTTCATTTTCTCACAAAACTCCCCACCAAGCAGTCTAGCTATGACGTGGTGCACCGACAACCTTGGCCATGTGCAAACCCCTCCGAACTCAAAACTTTCATGCACCAAGAATTTCATGGTATTCATTTGGGGACATTTGTAGGCCTTTCCAACCCTCCACAAATTTCATTTTTTTCACAACACTCCCCATCAAGCCATCTAGCTATGCCGCGGTGCACCGACAAACTTAGCCAAGTGCAAACTCTATCCAATTCAAAAGTTTCGTGCACCAAGACTTTTACAGTACTCATTTGGGGACATTTGTAGGCCTTTCCAACCCTCATATCTCAAAAACTACGAATTTCATTTTTTCACAAAAACTCTCCACCAAGCCATCTACCTATGCCGTGGTGCACCGCCAACCATGGCCATGTGCACAACCCTCCGAACACAAAACTTTCGTGCACCAAGATTTTCATGGTATTCATTTGGGCACATTTGTAGACCTTTCCAACCCTCACATCTCAAAAATCACGAATTTTATTTTTCCACAAAACTCCCCACCAAGCCATCTAGCTTTGCCGTGGTGCACCGACAATCTTGGCCATATGAAAACTCTTCCGAACTCAAAACATTCGTGGACCAAGAATTTCATGGTATTCATTTGGGGACATTTGTAACCCTTTCCAACCCTCACATCTCAAAAATCACGAATTTCTTTTTTTCACAAAACTCCCCACCAAGCCACCTCTGCTGTGGTGCACCGCCAACCTTGGCCATGTGCAAAACCCTCCGAATTCAAAACTTTCGTGCACCAAGATTTTCATGGTATTCATTTGGGGACATTTGTAGACCTTTCCAACCCTCACATCTCAAAAACCACGAATTTCATTTTTTCACAAAACTCCCCACCAAGCCATCTAGCTATGCCGTGGTGCACCGACCAACTTGGCCAAGTGCAAACTCCATCCAATTTAAAACTTTCGTACACCAAGACTTTTACGGTACTCATTTGGGGACATTTGTAGTCCTTTCCAACCCTCACATTTCAAAAACCACGAATTTCATTTTTTTCAAAAAACTCCACACCAAGCAATCTTGCTATGCCGTGGTGCACCGCCAACTTTGGCCATGTGCAAAACCCTCCGAACCCAAAACTTTCGTGCACCAAGAATTTTATGGTATTCATTTGGGGACATTTGTAGGCCTTTCCAACCCTCACATCTCAAAAATCACGAATTTCATTTTTCACAAAACTCCCCACCAAGCCATCTACCTATGCCGTGGTGCACCGCCAACCTTGGCCATGTGCAAAACCCTCCGAACTCAAAACTTTCGTGCACCAAGAATTTAATTGTATTAATTGGGGGACATTTGTAGGCCTTTCCAACCCTCACATCTCAAAAACCACGAATTTCATTTTTTTCAAAAAACTCCACACCAAGCAATCTACCTATGGCGTGGTGCACCGCCAACTTTGGCCATGTGCAAACCCCTCCGAACCCAAAACTTTCGTGCACCAAAAATTTCATGGTATTCATTTGGGGACATTTGTAGGCCTTTCCAACCCTCACATCTCAAAAATCATGAATTTCATTTTTCACAAAACTCCCCACCAAGCCGTCTACCTATGCCGTGGTGCACCGCCAAGCTTGGCCATGTGCAAAACACTCTGAACTCAAAACTTTCGTTCACCCAGATTTTCATGGTATTGATTTGGGGATATTTGTAGGCCTTTCAAACCCTCACATCTCAAAAACCACGAATTTCATTTTTTCACAAAACTCCCCACCAAGCCATGTACCTATACCGTGGTGCACCGCCAACCTTGGCCATGTGCAAAACCCTTCGAACTCAAAACTTTCGTGCACCAAGAATTTAATGGTATTTATTTGGGGACATTTGTAGGCCTTTCCAACCCTCACATCTCAAAAACCACGAATTTCATTTTTTTCAAAAAACTCCACACCAAGCAATCTAGCTATGCCGTGGTGCACCGCCAACTTTGGCCATGTGTAAACCCCTCCGAACCCAAAACTTTCGTGCACCAAGAATTTCATGGTATTCATTTGGGGACATTTGTAGGACTTTCCAACCCTCACATCTCAAAAATCACGAATTTCATTTTTCACAAAACTCCCCACCAAGCCATCTACCTATGCCGTGGTGCACCGCCAACCTTGGCCGTGTGCAAAACGCTCAAAACTCAAAACTTTCGTGAACCAAGATTTTCATGGTCTTCATTTGGGGATATTTGTAGGCCTTTCAAACCCTCACATCTCAAAAACCACGAATTTCATTTTTTCACAAAACTCCCTACCAAGCCATCTACCTATACCGTGGTGCATCGCCAACCTTGGCCATTTGCAAAACCCTCCGAACTCAAAACTTTCGTGCACCAAGACTTTCACAGTACTCATTTGGGGACATTTGTAGGCCTTTCCAACCCTCACATCTCAAAAACCAGAAATTTCATTTTTTCACGAAACTCCCCACCAAGCCATCTAGGTATGCCGTGGTGCACCCCCACCTACCATGGGAAAGCAAGCAAATGGAAACATCAATTGACGCATAGTCAAGCATCGCTAGGCATGAAATTAATTTTCAACAATATCCGAGGGACTAGTTGCCGAGCTTACCAACGATCAGTGACGACCGTGTGTTGGTTTAAAAAAGCTCAACAACTATGAAGAGGCTAATTGTGCCATGAGAAACATGCTAACGCACGCAGCACGTGAGGGGGGAGGCCTCATCAAGCTCCCTTTAAAACCTGGCAGTGTGGAGCTGGCCGGCTCAAGGAGCACTCCCCCCCTATAAGAGGTTAATATGCAAAAGGCAAATTTGTACAAGTAGATACACTTTTTTTGAGCAGACATAAGTCCATATCTCGAGCTACACCTTGAATTTTGATGCCATTTTTTGCAGTAATTCTTAGAAAAATAGTATCTCCTTGTTCACCAAATTTCATAATTTTTCTAGAAGGGGAACTATTTTTTTATATTTTTTACTTAGCGGGTATGTCTAAAATCGGGGAAAATAGAAAAGCACATGTAGACTACGAATTTCGACCTCATTTTTTCCAGTCCACTACTAAACAATATCAGGAACATCGCCACCAAATTTCATTCAGTTTGGCCAAGGTCTAAAATTTGACAAATTTTGTAACCAAGCTATCTAGTCGCAGTGCACCGACCAACTTGGCCAAGTGCAAACTCCATCCAATTCAAAACTTTTGTGCACCAAGAATTTCATGGTATTCATTTGGGGACATTTGTAGGCCTTTACAACCCTCACATCTCAAAAACCACGAATTTTAGTTTTTCACAAAACTCCTCCCACCAAGCCATCCAGCTATGCCGTGGTGCACCGACAACCTTGGCCATGTGCAAACCCCTCTGAACACAAAACTTTCGTGCACCAAGAATTTAATGGTATTCATTTAGGGACATTTGTAGGCCTTTCCAACCCTCACATCTCAAAAACCACGAATTTCATTTTTTCAAAAAACTCCCCACCAAGCAATCTAGCTATCTCATGGTGCACCGCCAACTTTGGCCATGTGCAAACCCCTCCGAACCCGAAACTTTCGTGCACCAAGAATTTCATGGTATTCATTTGGGGATATTTGTAGGCCTTTCCAACCCTCACATCTCAAAAAGCACGAATTTCATTTCATCACTAAACTCCCCACCAAGCAATCAAGCTATGCCGTGGTACACCGACAAACTAGCCGTGTGCAAACCCTTCCGAACTCAAAACTTTCGTGCACCAAGAATTTCATGGTATTCATTTGGGGACATTTGTAGCCCTTTCCAACCCTCACATCTCAAAAATAACGAATTTCATTTTGTCACAAAACTCCCCACTACGCCACCTATGCCGTTGTGCACCGCCAACTTTGGCCATGTGCAAACCCCTCCGAACCCAAAACTTTCGTGCACCAAGAATTTCATGGTATTCATTTGGGGACATTTGTAGGCCTTTCCAACCCTCACATCTCAAAAATCATAAACTTCATTTTTTAACAAAACTCCCCACCAAGCCATCTAGCTATGCCGTGATGCACCGCCAACCTTGGCCATGTGCAAAACCCTCCGTACTCAAAACTTTCGTGCACCAAGAATTTAAGGGTATTCATTTTGGGACATTTGTTGGTCATTCCAACCCTCACAACTCAAAAACCACAAATTTCATTTTTTGACAAAACTCCCCACCAAGCAATCTATCAATGCCGTGGTGCACCGACAACCTTGGCCAAGTGCAAAACCCTCCGAACTCAAAACTTTCGTGCACCAAGAATTTAATGGTATTCATTTGGGGACATTTGTAGGCCTTTCCAACCCTCACATCTCAAAAACCACGAATTTCATTTTTTCAAAAAACTCCCCACCAAGCAATCTAGCTATGCCGCGGTGCACCGACCAACTTGGCCAAGTGCAAAACCCTCCGAACTCAAAACTTTCGTGCACCAAGAATTTAATGGATTTCATTTGGGGACATTTGTAGGCCTTTCCAACCCTCACATCTCAAAAACCACGACTTTCATTTTTTCAAAAAAACTCCCCACCAACGAATCTAGTTAGGCCGTGGTGCACCGACAACCTTGGCCATGTGCAAAACCCTCCGAACTCAAAACTTTCGTGCACCACGAATTTAATGGTTTTCATTTGGGGACATTTGTAGGCCTTTCCAACCCTCACATCTCAAAAACCACGAATTTCATTTTTTCAAAAAACTCACCACCAAGCAATCTAGCTATGCCGTGGTGCACCGCCAACTTTGGCCATGTGCAAACCCCTCCGAACCCAAAACTTTCGTGCACCTAGAATTTCATGGTATTCATTTCGGGACATTTGTAGGCCTTTCCAACCCTCACATCTCAAAAATCACGAATTTTATTTTTTTCACAAAACTCCCCACCAAGCCATCTAACTATGCCGTGGTGCACCGCCAACCTGGCCCATGTGCAAAACACTCCGAACTCAAAATTTTCGTGCACCAAGAATTTAATGGTATTCATTTGGGGACATTTGAAGGCCTTTCCAACCCTCACATCTCAAAAACCGCGAATTTCATTTTTTGAAAACACTCCCAACCAAGCAATCTAGCTATATCGTGGTGCACCGCCAACTTTTTCCATGTGCAAACCGCTCCGAACCCAAAACTTTCGTGCACCAAAAATTTCATGGTATTCATTTGGGGACATTTGTAGGCCCTTCCCACCCTCACATCTCAAAAACCATGAATTTCATTTTTTCACAAAACTCCCCCCAAGTCATATGGCTATGCCACTATGCACCGACCAACTTGGCCAAGTGCAAACTCCATCCAATACAAAACTTTCCTGCACCAAGACTTTTATAGTACTCATTTGGAGAAATTTGTAGGCTTTTCCAACCCTCACATCTCAAAAACCACGAACTTCATTTTTTAACAAAACTCCCCACCAAGCCATCTAGCTCTGCCGTGGTGCACCGCCAACCTTGGCCATGTGCAAAACGCCCTGAACTCAAAACTTTCGTGCACCAAGATTTTCATGGTATTCATTTGGGGATATTTATAGGCCTTTCCAACCCTCACATCTCAAAAACCACGAATTTCATTTTTTCACAAAACTCCCCACCAAGCCATCTATCTAGTCGTGGTGCACCGACCAACTTGGCCAAGTGCAAACTCCATCCAATTCAAAACTTTCGTACACCAAGACTTTTACAGTACTCATTTGGGGACATTTGTAGGCCTTTCCAACCCTCACATCTCAAAAAACACGAATTTTATTTTTTCAGAAAACTCCCCACCAAGCCATATAGCTATGACGTGGTGCACCGCCTACCTTGGCCAAGTGCAAAACCCTCCGAACTCAAAACTTTCGTGCACTAAGACTTTCACAATACTCATTTGGGGACATTTGTAGGCCTTTCCAACCATCACATCTCAAAAACCACGAATTTCATTTTTTCACAAAACTCCCCACCAAGCCATCTTCCTATACCGTGGTGCACCGCCAACCTTGGCCATGTGCAAAACCCTCCGAACTCAAAACTTTCGTGCACCAAGACATTCACAGTACTCATTTGGGGACATTTGTAGGCGTTTCCAACCCTCACATCTCAAAAATCACGAATTTCATTTTTTCAGAAAACTCCCCACCAAGCCATATTGCTATGGCGTGGTGCACCGCCTACCTTGGCCATGTGCAAAACCTTCCGAACTCAAAACTTTCGTGCACCAAGACTTTCACAGTACTCATTTGGGGACATTTGTAGGCCTTTCCGACCCTCACATCTCAAAAGCCACGAATTTCATTTTTTCACAATAATCCCCACCAAGCCATTTTCCTATACCGTGCTGCACCGCCAACCTTGGCCATGTGCAAAACCCTCCGAACTCAAAACTTTCGTGCACCAAGACTTTCACAGTACTCATTTGGGTACATTTGTAGGCCTTTCCAACCCTCACATCTCAAAAACCACGAATTTTATTTTTTCACGAAACTCCCCACCAAGCCATCTACCTATGTTGTGGTCCACCCCCCACCTACCATGGGAAAGAAAGCAAATGGAAACATCAAGTGACGCAGAGTCAAGCATCGCTAGGCATGAAAATAATTTTCCACAATATCCGAGGGACTAGCTGCCGACCTGACCAACGATCAGTGACGACCGTGTGTTGGTTTAAAAAAGCTCAACAACTATGAAGAGGCTAATTGTGCCATGAGAAACATGCTAACGTACGCAGCACGTGAGGGGGGAGGCCTCATCAAGCTCCCTTTAAAACCTGCCAGTGTGGAGCTGGCCGGCTCAAGGAGCACTCCCCCCCTATAAGAGGTTCTATGCAAAAGGCAAATTTTTACAAGTAGATACAATTTTTTTGAGCAGACATAAGTCCATATCTCGAGCTACACTTCGAAATTTGATGCCATTTTTTGCAGTAATTCTTAGAAAAATAGTATCTCCTTGTTCACCAAATTTCATAATTTTTCTAGAAGGGGAACTTTTTTTTTTATATTTTTTACTTAGCTGGTATGTGTAAAATCGGGGAAAATAGAAAAGCACATGTAGACTACGAATTTCGACCTCATTTTTTCCAGTCCACTACTAAACAATATTAGGAACCTCCCCACCAAAATTTCATTCAGTTTGGCCAAGGTCTTAAATTTGACAAATTTTGGAACCAAGCTATCTAGTCGCGGTGCACCAACCGACTTGGCCAAGTGCAAACTCCATCCAATTCAAAACTTTCGTGCACCAAGAATTTCATGGTATTCATTTGGGGACATTTGTAGGCCTTTACAACCCTCACATCTCAAAAACCACGAATTTCATTTTTTCACAAAACTCCCCACCAAGCCATCTAGTTATGCCGTGGTGCACCACCAACCTTGGCCATGTGCAAAACCCTCCGAACTCAAAACTTTCGTGCACCAAGAACTTAATGGTCTTCATTTGGGGACATTTTTAGTCCTTTCCAACCCTCACATCTCAAAAACCACGAATTTTAGTTTTTCACAAAACTCCTCCCACCAAGCCATCCAGCTATGCCGTGGTGCACCGACAACCTTGGCCATGTGCAAACCCCTCTGAACACAAAACTTTCGTGCACCAAGAATTTAATGGTATTCATTTAGGGACATTTGTAGGCCTTTCCAACCCTCACATCTCAAAAACCACGAATTTCATTTTTTCACAAAACACCCCACCAAGCCATCTAGTTATGTCGTGGTGCACCGCTAACCTTGGCCATGTGCAAAACCCTCCGAACTCAAAACTTTCATGCACCAAGAATTTAATGGTCTTCATTTGGGGAAATTTGTAAGCCTTTCCAACCCTCACATCTCAAAAACCACGAATTTCATTTTTCCACAAAACTCCCCACCAACCAATCAAGTTATGCCGTGGTGCACCGACAAGCTTGCCATGTGCAAACCCCTCCGAACTCAAAACTTTCGTGCTCCAAGAATTTCATGGTATTCATTTGGGGACATTTGTAGGCCTTTCCAACCCTCACATCTCAAAAACCAGGAATTTCATTTTTTTTCACAAAACTCCCCACCAAGCCACCTATGCCGTGGTGCACCGCCAACCTTGGCCATGTGCAAACCCTCCGAACTCAAAACTTTCGTGCACCAAGATTTTCATGGTATTCATTTGGGGACATTTGTAGGCCTTTCCAACCCTCACATCTCAAAAACCACGAATTTCATTTTTTCACAAAACTCCCCAACAAGCCATCTAGCTCTGCCGCAGTGCACCGACCAACTTGGCCAAGTGCAAAACCCTCCGAACTCAAAACTTTCGTGCACCAAGATTTTCATGGTATTCATTTGCGGACATTTGTAGGCCTTTCCAACCCTCACATCTCAAAAATCACGAATTTCATTTTTTAACAAAACTCCCCACCGAGCCATCTAGCTATGCCGTGGTGCACCGCCAACCTTGGCCATGTGCAAAACCCTCCCAACTCAAAACTTTGGTGCACCAAGAATTTAATGGTATTCATTTGGGGACATTTTTAGGCCTTTCCAACCCTCACATCTCAAAAATCACGAATTTCATTTTTTCAAAACACTCCCCACCAAGCAATCTAGCTATGCCGTGGTGCACCGCCAACTTTGGCCATGTGCAAAGCCCTCCGAACCCAATACTTTCGTGCACCAGGAATTTCATGGTATTCATTTGGGGACATTTGTAGGCCTTTCCAACCCTCAAATCTCAAAAATCACGAATTACATTTTTCACAAAACTCCCCACCAAGCCATCTACCTATGCCGTGGTGCACCGCCAACCTTGGCCATGTGCAAAACGCTCTGAACTCAACACTTTCGTGCACCAAGATTTTCATGGTATTCAATTGGGGATATTTTTAGGGCTTTCCAACCCTCACATCTCAAAAACCACAAATTTCATTTTTTCACAAAACTCCCCACCAAGCCATCTAGCTATGTCGCGGTGCACCGACCAACTTGGCCAAGTGCAAACTCCATCCAATTCAAAACTTTCGTGCACCAAGACTTTTACAGTCTCATTTGGGGACATTTGTAGGCCTTTCCAACCCTCACATCTCAAAAACCACGAATTTCATTTTTTCAGAAAACTCCCCACCAAGCCATCTAGCTATGACATGGTGCACCGCCTACCTTGGCCATGAGCAAAACCCTCCAAACTCAAAACTTTCGTGCACCAAGACTTTCACAGTACTCATTTGGGGACATTTGTAGGCCTTTCCAACCCTCACATCTCAAAAACCACGAATTTCATTTTTTCACAAAACTCCCCACCAAGCCATCTATCTATACCATGGTGCACCGCCAACCTTGGCCATGTGCAAAACCCTCCGAACTCAAAACTTTCGTGCACCAAGACTTTCACAGTACTCATTTGGGGACATTTGTAGGCCTTTCCAACCCTCACATCTCAAAAACCACGAATTTCATTTTTTCACGAAACTCCCCACCAAGCCATCTAGCTATACCGTGGTGCACCCCCCACCTACCATGGGAAAGCAAGCAAATGGAAACATCAAGTGATGCAGAGTCAAGCATCGCTAGGCATGAAAATAATTTTCCACAATATCCGAGGGACTAGCTGCCGAGCTGACCAACGATCAGTGACGACCGTGTGTTGGTTTAAAAAAGCTCAACAACTATGAAGAGGCTAATTGTGCCATGAGAAACATGCTAACGCACGCAGCATGTGAGGTGGGAGGCCTCATCAAGCTTCCTTTAAAACCTGCCAGTGTGGAGCTGGCCGGCTCAAGGAGCACTCCCCCCTATAAGAGGTTAATATGCAAAAGGCAAATTTGTACAAGTAGATACACTTTTTTTGAGCAGACATAAGTCCATATCTCGAGCTACACTTCGAAATTTGATGCTATTTTTTGCAGTAATTCTTAGAAAAATAGTATCTCCTTGTTCACCAAATTTCATAATTTTTCTAGAAGGGGAACTATTTTTTTATATTTTTTACTTAGCGGGTATGTCTAAAATCGGGGAAAATAGAAAAGCACATGTAGACTACGAATTTCGACCTCATTTTTTCCAGTCCCCTACTAAACAATATCAGGAACCTCCCCACCAAATTTCATTCAGTTTGGCCAAGGTCTTAAATTTGACAAATTTTGGAACCAAGCTATCTAGTCGCGGTGCACCGACCAACTTGGCCAAGTGCAAACTCCATCCAATTCAAAACTTTCGTGCACCAAGAATTTCATGGTATTCATTTTTGGACATTTGTAGGCCTTTACAACCCTCACATCTCAAAAACCACGAATTTCATTTTTTCACAAAACTCCCCACCAAGCCATCTAGTTATGCCGTGGTGCACCACCAACCTTGGCCATGTGCAAAACCCTCCGAACTCAAAACTTTCATGCACCAAGAATTTAATGGTCTTCATTTGGGGACATTTGTAGGCCTTTCCAACCCTCACATCTCAAAAACCACGAATTTCATTTTTTCACAAAACTCCCCACCAATCAATCAAGTTATGTCGTGGTGCACCGACAAACTTGCCATGTGAAACCCCTCCGAACTCAAAACTTTCAAGCACCAAGAATTTAATGGTCTTCATTTGGGGAAATTTGTAAGCCTTTCCAACCCTCACATCTCAAAAACCATGAATTTCATTTTTTCATAAAACTCCCCACCAACCAATCAAGTTATGCCGTGGTGCACCGACAAGCTTGCCATGTGCAAACCCTTGCGAACTCAAAACTTTCGTGCACCAAGAATTTCATGGTATTCATTTGGCGATATTTGCAGGCCTTTTCAACCCTCACATCTCAAAAACCACGAATTTCATTTTTTCACAAAACTCCCCAACAAGCAATCAAGCTATGCAGGGGGGCACCGACAACCTTGCCATGTGCAAACCCCTCCGAACTCAAAACTTTCATGCACCAAGAATTTCATGGTATTCATTTGGGGACTTTTGTATCCCTTTCCAACCCTCACATCTCAAAAATCACGAATTTCATTTTTTCACAAAACACCCCACCAAGCCATCTAGTTATGTCGTGGTGCACTGCCAACCTTGACCATGTGCAAAACTCTCCGAACTCAAAACTTTCATTCACCAAGAATTTAATGGTCTTCATTTGGGGACATTTGTAGGCCTTTCCAACCCTGACATCCCAAAAACCACGAATTTCATTTTTTCACAAAACTCCCCACCAAGCAATCAAGCTATGCCGTGGTGCACCGACAACCTAGCCATGTGCAAACCCCTCCGAACTCAAAACTTTCGTGCACCAAGAATTTCATGGTATTCATTTGGGGATATTTTTAGGCCTTTTCAACCCTCACATCTCAAAAACCACGAATTTCATTTTTTCACAAAACTCCCCCCAAACAATATGGCAATGCCACTATGCACTGACCAACTTGGCCAAGTGACAAACCCTCTGAACTCAAAACTTTCGTGCACCAAGAATTACATGGTATTCATTTGGTGATATTTGTAGGCCTTTCCAACCCTCATATATCAAAAATCACGAATTTCATTTTTTCACAAAACTCCCCAACAAACCATCTAGCTATGCCGTGGTGCACCGCCAACCTTGGCCATGTGCAAAACCCTCCGAACTCAAAACTTTCGTGCACCAAGAATTTAATGGTACTAATTTGGGGACATTTGTAGGCCTTTCCAACCCTCACATCTCAAAAACCACGAATTTCATTTTTTCATAAAAATTCCCAACAAACCAATCTAGCTATGTCGTGGTGGACCGACAACCTTGGCCATGTGCAAACCCCTCCGAACTCAAAACTTTCGTGCACCAAGAATTTCATGGTATTCATTTGGGGACATTTGTAGGCATTTCCAACCCTCACATCTCAAAAACCACGAATTTCATTTTTTTCACAAAACTCCCCACCAAGCCACCTATGTCGTGGTGCACCGCCAACCTTGGCCATGTGCAAAACCCTCCGAACTCAAAACTTTCGTGCACCAAGATTTTCATGGTATTCATTTGCGGACATTTGTAGGCCTTTCCAACCCTCACATCTCAAAAATCACGAATTTCATTTTTTAACAAAACTCCCCACCAAGCCATCTAGCTATGCCGTGGTGCACCGCCAACCTTGGCCATGTGCAAAACCCTCCGAACTCAAAACTTTCATTCACCAAGAACTTAATGGTCTTCATTTGGGGACATTTGTAGGCCTTTCCAACCCTCACATCTCAAAAACCACGAATTTCATTTTTCACAAAACTCCCCACCAACCAATCAAGTTATGTCGTGGTGTACCGACAAGCTTACCATGTGCAAACCCCTCCGAACTGAAAACTTTCATGCACCAAGAATTTAATGGTCTTCATTTGGGGACATTTGTAAGCCTTTCCAACCCTCACATCTCAAAAACCACGAATTTCTTTTTTTCACAAAACTCCCCACCAACCAATCAAGTTATGCTGTGGTGCACCGACAAGCTTGCCATGTGCAAACCCCTCCAAACTCAAAACTTTCGTGCACCAAGAACTTAATGGTCTTCATTTGGGGACATTTTTAGGCCTTTCCAACCCTCACATCTCAAAAACCACGAATTTCATTTTTTCACAAAACTACCCACTAAGCAATCAAGCTATTCGTGGTGCACCGACAACCTAGCCATGTGCAAACCCCTCCGAACTCAAAACTTTCGTGCACCAAGAATTTCATGGTATTCATTTGGGGATATTTGTAGGCCTTTTCAACCCTCACATCTCAAAAACCACGAATTTCATTTTTTCAAAAAACTCCCCACCAAGCAATCAAGCTATTCGTGGTGCACCGACAACCTAGCCATGTGCAAACCCCTCCGAACTCAAAACTATCGTGCACCAAGAATTTAATGGTCTTCATTTCGGGATATTTGTAGGCCTTTTCAACCCTCACATCTCAAAAACCACGAATTTCATTTTTTCACAAAACTCCCCAACAAGCCATCTAGCTATGCCGCAGTGCACCGACCAACTTTGCCAAGTGCAAAACCCTCCGAACTCAAAACTTTCGTGCACCAAGATTTTCATGGTATTCATTTGCGGACATTTGTAGGCCTTTCCAACCCTCACATCTCAAAAATCACGAATTTCATTTTTTAACAAAACTCTCCACCAAGCCATCTAGCTATGCCGTGGTGCACCGCCAACCTTGGCCATGTGCAAAACCCTCCGAACTCAAAACTTTCATTCACCAAGAACTTAATGGTCTTCATTTGGGGACATTTGTAGGCCTTTCCAACCCTCACATCTCAAAAACCACGAATTTCATTTTTTCACAAAACTCCCCACCAGCCAATCAAGTTATGTCGTGGTGTACCGACAAGCTTACCATGTGCAAACCCCTCCGAACTGAAAACTTTCATGCACCAAGAATTTAATGGTCTTCATTTGGGGATATTTGTAAGCCTTTCCAACCCTCACATCTCAAAAACCACGAATTTCTTTTTTTCACAAAACTCCCCACCAACCAATCAAGTTATGCTGTGGTGCACCGACAAGATTGCCATGTGCAAACCCCTCCAAACTCAAAACTTTCGTGCACCAAGAATTTCATGGTATTCATTTGGGGATATTTGTAGGCCTTTTCAACCCTCACATCTCAAAAACCACGAATTTCATTTTTTCACAAAACTCCCCACCAAGCAATCAAGCTATTCGTGGTGCACTGACAACCTAGCCATGTGCAAACCCCTCCGAACTCAAAACTTTCGTGCACCAAGAATTTAATGGTCTTCATTTGGGGATATTTGTAGGCCTTTTCAACCCTCACATCTCAAAAACCACGAATTTCATTTTTTCACAAAACTCCCCCCAAGCCATATGGCAATGCCACTATGCACTGACCAACTTGGCCAAGTGACAAACCCGCGGAACTCAAAACTTTCGTGCACCAAGATTTTCATGGTATTCATTTGCGGACATTTGTAGGCCTTTCCAACCCTCACATCTCAAAAATCATGAATTTAATGTTTTCACAAAACACCCCACCAAGCCATCTAGTTATGTTGTGGTGCACCGCCAACCTTGGCCATGTGCAAAACCCTCCGAACTCAAAACTTTCATTCACCAAGAATTTAATGGTCTTCATTTGGGGACATTTGTAGGCCTTTCCAACCCTCACATCTCAAAAACCACGAATTTCATTTTTTCACAAAACTCCCCACCAAGCAATAAAGCTATTCTTGGTGCACCGACAACCTAGCCATGTGCAAACCCCTCCGAACTCAAAAACTTTCGTGCACCAAGAATTTCATGGTATTCATTTGGGGATATTTGTAGGCCTTTTCAACCGTCACATCTCAAAAACCACGAATTTCATTTTTTCACAAAACTCCCCACCAAACAATCAAGCTATTCGTGGTGCACCGACAACCTAGCCATGTGCAAACCCCTCCGAACTCAAAACTTTCGTGCACCAAGAATTTCATGGTATTCATTTGGGGATATTTGTAGGCCTTTTCAACCCTCACATCTCAAAAACCACGAATTTCACTTTTTCACAAAACTCCCCCCAAGCCATATGGCAATGCCACTATGCACTGACCAACTTGGCCAAGTGACAAACCCTCCGAACTCAAAACTTTCGTGCACCAAGAATTTCATGGTATTCATTTGGGGACATTTGTAGGCATTTCCAACCCTCACATCTCAAAAACCTCGAATTTCATTTTTTTCACAAAACTCCCCACCAACACCTATGTTGTGGTGCACCGCCAACCTTGGCCATGTGCAAAACCCTCCGAACTCAAAACTTTCATGCACCAAGAATTTGATGGTATTTATTTGGGGACATTTGTAGGCCTTTCCAACCCTCACATCTCAAAAATCACGAATTTCATTTTTTCACAAAACTCCCCAACAAGCCATCTAGCTATGCCGCAGTGCACCGACCAACTTGGCCAAGTGCAAAACCCTCCGAATTCAAAACTTTCGTGCACCAAGATTTTCATGGTATTCATTTGCGGACATTTGTAGGCCTTTCCAACCCTCACATCTCAAAAATCACGAATTTCATTTTTTAACAAAACTCCCCACCAAGCCATCTAGCTATGGCGTGGTGCACCGCCAACCTTGGCCATGTGCAAAACCCTCCGAACTCAAAACTTTAATTCACCAAGAACTTAATGGTCTTTATTTGTGGACATTTGTACGCCTTTCCAACCCTCACATGTCAAAAACCACGAATTTCATTTTTTCAAAAAACTCCCCACCAAGCAATCTAGCTATGCCGTGGTGCACCGCCAACTTTGGCCATGTGCAAAGCCTTTCGAACCCAAAACTTTCGTGCACCAAGAATTTCATGGTCTTCATTTGGAGAAATTTGTAAGCCTTTCCAAACCTCACATCTCAAAAACCACGAATTTCATTTTTTCACAAAACTTCCCACCAACCAATCAAGTTATGCCGTGGTGCACCGACAAGCTTCCCATGTGCAAACCCCTCCGAACTCAAAACTTTCGTGCACCAAGAATTTCATGGTATTCATTTGGGGATATTTGTAGGCCTTTTCAACCCTCACATCTCAAAAATCACGAATTTCATTTTTTAACAAAACTCCCCACCAAGCCATCTAGCTATGGCGTGGTGCACCGCCAACCTTGGCCATGTGCAAAACCCTCCGAACTCAAAACTTTCGTGCACCAAGAATTTAATTGTATTCAGTTGGGGACATTTGTAGGCCTTTCCAACCCTCACATCTCAAAAACCACGAATTTCATTTTTTCACAAAACTCCCCAACAAGCCATCTAGCTATGCCGTGGTGCACCGCCAACCTTGGCCATGTGCAAACCCTCCGAACTCAAAACTTTCATTCACCAAGAACTTAATGGTTTTCATTTGGGGACATTTGTAGGCCTTTCCAACCCTCACATCTCAAAAACCACGAATTTAATTTTTTCACAAAATTCCCCACCAACCAATCAAGTTATGTCGTGGTGCACCGACAAGCTTGCCATGTGCAAACCCCTCCGAACTCAAAACTTTCATGCACCAAGAATTTAATGGTCTTCCTTTGGGGACATTTGTAAGCCTTTCCAACCCTCACATCTCAAGAACCACGAATTTATTTTTTTCACAAAACTCCCCACCAACCAATCAAGTTGTGCTGTAGTGCACCGACAAGCTTGCCATGTGCAAACCCCTCCAAACTCAAAACTTTTGTGCACCAAGAATTTCATGGTATTCATTTGGGGATATTTGTAGGCCTTTTCAACCGTCACATCTCAAAAACCACGAATTTCATTTTTTCACAAAACTCCCCACCAAGCAATCAAGCTATTCGTGGTGCACCGACAACCTAGCCATGTGCAAACCCCTCCAAACTCAAAACTGTCGTGCACCAAGAATTTCATGGTATTCATTTGGGGATATTTGTAGGCCTTTTCAACCCTCACATCTCAAAAACCACGAATTTCATTTTTTCACAAAACTCCCCCCAAGCCATATGGCAATGCCACTATGCACTGACCAACTTGGCCAAGTGACAAACCCTCCGAATTCAAAACTTTCGTGCACCAAGAATTTCATGGTATTCATTTGGGGACATTTGTAGGCCTTTCCAACCCTCATATCTCAAAAATCACGAATTTCATTGTTTCACAAAACTCCCTACCAAGCCACCTATGTCGTCGTGCACCGCCAACCTTGGCCATGTGCAACACCCTCCGAACTCAAAACTTTCGTGCACCAAGATTTTCATGGTATTCATTTGGGGACATTTGTAGGCCTTTCCAACCCTCACATCTCAAAAACCACGAATTTCATTTTTTCATAAAAATTCCCAACCAACCAATCTACTTATGCCGTGGTGCACGGACAACCTTGGCCATGTGCAAACCCCTCCGAACTCAGAACTTTCGTGCACCAAGAATTTCATGGTATTCATTTGGGGACATTTGTAGGCATTTTCAACCCTCACATCTCAAAAACCTCGAATTTCATTTTTTTCACAAAACTCCCCACCAAGCCACCTATGTTGTGGTGCACCGCCAACCTTGGCCATGTGCAAAACCCTCCGAACTCAAAACTTTCATGCACCAAGATTTTGATGGTATTTATTTGGGGACATTTTTAGGCCTTTCCAACCCTCACATCTCAAAAATCACGAATTTCATTCTTTCACAAAACTCCCCAACAAGCCATCTAGCTATGCCGCAGTGCACCGACCAACTTGGCCAAGTGCAAAACCCTCCGAATTCAAAACTTTCGTGCACCAAGATTTTCATGGTATTCATTTGCGGACATTTGTAGGCCTTTCCAACCCTCACATCTCAAAAATCACGAATTTCATTTTTTAACAAAACTCCCCACCAAGCCATCTAGCTATGGCGTGGTGCACCGCCAACCTTGGCCATGTGCAAAACCCTCCGAACTCAAAACTTTCATTCACCAAGAACTTAATGGTCTTCATTTGGGGACATTTGTAGGCCTTTCCAACCCTCACATGTCAAAAACCACGAATTTCATTTTTTCAAAAAACTCCCCACCAAGCAATCTAGCTATGCCGTGGTGCACCGCCGACTTTGGCCATGTGCAAAGCCCTCCGAACCCAAAACTTTCGTGCATCAAGAATTTCATGGTCTTCATTTGGAGAAATTTGTAAGCCTTTCCAAACCTCACATCTCAAAAACCACGAATTTCATTTTTTCACAAAACTCCCCACCAACCAATCAAGTTATGCCGTGGTGCACCGACAAGCTTCCCATGTGCAAACCCCTCCGAACTCAAAAATTTCATGCACCAAGAATTTAATGGTCTTCATTTGGGGAAATTTGTAAGCCTGTCCAACCCTCACATCTCAAAAACCACGAATTTCATTTTTTCACAAAACTCCCCCCAAGCCATATGGCAATGCCACTATGCACCGACAAACTTGGCCAAGTGACAAATCCTCCGAACTCAAAACTTTCGTGCACCAAGAATTTCATGGTATTCATTTGGGGACATTTGTAGGCCTTTCCAACCCTCACATCTCAAAAACCACGAATTTCTTTTTTTCACAAAATTCCCTAACAAGCCATCTAGCTCTGCCGCAGTGCACCGACAAACTTGGCCAAGTGCAAAACCCTCCGAACTCAAAACTTTCGTGCACCAAGATTTTGATGGTATTCATTTGCGGACATTTGTAGGCCTTTCCAACCCTCACATCTCAAAAATCACGAATTTAATTTTTTAACAAAACTCCCCACCAAGCCATCTAGCTATCCCGTGGTGCACCGCCAACCTTGGTCATGTGCAAAACCCTCCGAACTCAAAACTTTCATGCACCAAGAATTTAATGGTATTCATTTGGCGATATTTGTAGGCCTTCCCAACCCTCACATCTCTAAAACCACGAATTTCATTTTTTCAAAAAACTCCCCACAAAGCAATCTAGCTATGCCGTGGTGCACCGCCAACTTTGGCCATGTGCAAAGCCCTCCGAACCCAAAACTTTTGTGCACCAAGAATTTCATGGTCTTCATTTGGGGAAATTGATAAGCCTTTCCAACCCTCACATCTCTAAAACCACGAATTTCATTTTTTCAAAAAACTCCCCACCAACCAATCAAGTTATGCCGTGGTGCACGGACAAGCTTGCCATGTGCAAACCCCTCCGAACTTAAAACTTTCATGCACCAAGAATTTAATGGTCTTCATTTGGGGAAATTTGTAAGCCTTTCCAACCCTCACATCTCAAAAACCACGAATTTCATTTTTTCACAAAACTCCCCACCAACCAATCAAGTTATGCCGTGGTGCACCGACAACCTTGCCATGTGCAAACCCCTCCGAACTCAAAACTTTCATGCACCAAGAATTTCATGGTATTCATTTGGAGACATTTGTAGCCCTTTTCAACCCTCACATCTCAAAAATCACGAATTTCATTTTTTTCACAAAACACCCCACCAAGCCACCTATGCCGTGGTGCACCGCCAACCTTGGCCATGTGCAAAACACTCCGAACTCCAAACCTTCGTGCACCAAGATTTTCATGGTATTCATTTGGGGACATTTGTAGGCCTTTCCAACCCTCACATCTCAAAAACCACGAATTTCATTTTTTCACAAAACTCCCCAACAAGCCATCTAGCTATGCCGCAGTGCACCGACCAACTTGGCTAAGTGCAAAACCCTCCGAACTCAAAACTTTCGTGCACCAAGATTTTCATGGTATTCATTTGCGGACATTTGTAGGCCTTTCCAACCGTCATATCTCAAAAATCACGAATATCATTTTTTCACAAAACTCCCCACCAAGCCACCTCTGCCGTGGTGCACTGCCAACCTTAGCCATGTGCAAAACCCTCCGAACTCAAAACTTTCGTGCACCAAGATATTCATGGTATTCATTTAGGGACATTTGTAGGCCTTTCCAACCCTCACATCTCAAAAACCACGAATTTCATTTTTTCATAAAAATTCCTAACCAACCAATCTAGTTATGCCGTGGTGCACCGACAACCTTGGCCATGTGCAAACCCCTCCGAACTCAAAACTATCGTGCACCAAGAATTTCATGGTATTCATTTGGGGACATTTGTAGGCATTTCCAACCCTCACATCTCAAAAACCATGAATTTCATTTTTTTCACAAAACACCCCACCAAGCCACCTATGCCGTGGTGCACCGCCAACCTTGGCCATGTGCAAAACCCTCCGAACTCAAAACTTTCGTGTACCAAGATTTTCATGGTATTCATTTGGGGACATTTGTAGGCCTTTCCAACCCTCACATCTCAAAAACCACTAATTTCATTTTTTCACAAAACTCCCGAACTAGCCATCTAGCTATGCCGCAGTGCACCGACCAATTTGGCCAAGTGCAAAACCCTCCGAACTCAAAACTTTCGTGCACCCAGATTTTCATGGTATTCATTTGGGGACATTTGTAGGCCTTTCCAAACCTCACATCTCAAAAACCACGAATTTCATTTTTTCACAAAACTTCCCACCAACCAATCAAGTTATGCCGTGGTGCACCGACAAGCTTCCATGTGCAAACCCCTCCGAACTCAAAACTTTCGTGCACCAAGAATTTGATGGTATTCATTTGGGGATATTTGTAGGCCTTTTCAACCCTCACATCTCAAAAATCACGAATTTCATTTTTTAACAAAACTCCCCACCAAGCCATAGCTATGGCGTGGTGCACCGCCAACCTTGGCCATGTGCAAAACCCTCCGAACTCAAAACTTTCGTGCACCAAGAATTTAATTGTATTCAGTTGGGGACATTTGTAGGCCTTTCAACCCTCACATCTCAAAAACCACGAATTTCATTTTTTCACAAAACTCCCCAACAAGCCATCTAGCTATGCCGTGGTGCACCGTAAACCTTGGCCATGTGCAAACCCTCCGAACTCAAAACTTTCATTCACCAAGAACTTAATGGTCTTCATTTGGGGACATTTGTAGGCCTTTCCAACCCTCACATCTCAAAAACCACGAATTTAATTTTTTCACAAAATTCCCCACCAACCAATCAAGTTATGTCGTGGTGCACCGACAAGCTTGCCATGTGCAAACCCCTCCGAACTCAAAACTTTCATGCACCAAGAATTTAATGGTCTTCCTTTGGGGACATTTGTAAGCCTTTCCAACCCTCACATCTCAAGAACCACGAATTTATTTTTTTCACAAAACTCCCCACCAACCAATCAAGTTATGTTGTAGTGCACCGACAAGCTTGCCATGTGCAAACCCCTCCAAACTCAAAACTTTTATGCACCAAGAATTTCATGGTATTCATTTGGGGATATTTGTAGGCCTTTTCAACCGTCACATCTCAAAAACCACGAATTTCATTTTTTCACAAAACTCCCCACCAAGCAATCAAGCTATTCGTGGTGCACCGACAACCTAGCCATGTGCAAACCCCTCCAAACTCAAAACTGTCGTGCACCAAGAATTTCATGGTATTCATTTGGGGATATTTGTAGGCCTTTTCAACCCTCACATCTCAAAAACCACGAATTTCATTTTTTCATAAAAATTCCCAACCAACCAATCTAGCTATACCGTGGTGCACGGACAACCTTGGCCATGTGCAAACCCCTCCGAACTCAGAACTTTCGTGCACCAAGAATTTCATGGTATTCATTTGGGGACATTTGTAGGCATTTTCAACCCTCACATCTCAAAAACCTCAAATTTCATTTTTTTCACAAAACTACCCACCAAGCCACCTATGTTGTGGTGCACCGCCAACCTTGGCCATGTGCAAAACCCTTCGAACTCAAAACTTTCATGCACCAAGATTTTGATGGTATTTAATTGGGGACATTTTTAGGCCTTTCCAACCCTCACATCTCAAAAATCACGAATTTCATTTTTTCACAAAACTCCCCAACAAGCCATCTAGCTATGCCGCAGTGCACCGACCAACTTGGCCAAGTGCAAAACCCTCCGAATTCAAAACTTTCGTGCACCAAGATTTTCATGGTATTCATTTGCGGACATTTGTAGGCCTTTCCAACCCTCACATCTCAAAAATCACGAATTTCATTTTTTAACAAAACTCCCCACCAAGCCATCTAGCTATGGCGTGGTGCACCGCTGATAGAGGTCGTACCCCACCAAATTAAAACATATTAAATGCAGTACATGAAAGTGAACCAAGTCGTCTCCCAACGACCAATATTTTCATTTAAAGCGAAATTTCCAGATGAACACAACAATAAAACACAGGGGGGGGGGGTTGGCAGACAGATTCGGAATGCTAATCAATAGATTAATTTAAATGCTACAGTGACTAAAACCGTATTGACATCCCTGATTCAAACGCAATTTCACTTATCATAGGCCACCAAATTAACACCAACCCTGTCTCAATCCACTAGATAATAATTCACTAAGCGAAAATTACAATCTAGCTTCATTATGCACTTAAGCAATGCACACATCCTTAAATTCGTGACAGCCAAGCTACATACATTAAGCATGAACGTATCTTAAACAAAACACATGCAATTACTCTGTAAATTAAGCATTGACAGATTCACCACATGCATTCCACGAATTCATAACAAAAACATGGCAGATTTCACAAAACAAGCACAACCTCAAAGCTTCATTGCGTTTTTCATCAAGGAGTCAATACACGAATTTAGCTAGACATGGAAATGAGTAATTAAACATTTCGAAACTAAAATCACAAAAATCAGAACCAAGAACCCTAACTATCAAATCTGAAAACGCAATTTAAGACCAAAAATTGAGATTTCAAAGCTTAAATGGAATGCAAAACGGTGATATCATATATAAATGCGAAAACCCCATGAATGGGTATTGTTCCAAGTCAATAAACCCACAAAACGAACTGCCCAAGCAAGAAAATGAATTCAAAACGTAAAACCCTCAATGGGTGCTGTCAAATATGCATGAAAACGGTAAAAATGAACCAAAAACGTGAAAAACCGCAAGGGGGACGTCCATGGAAGCTTGGAGAACGAAAATGGAGGTTTTTGAAGAGAGGTTGAAGATGATGGAGCGGCTCCTCCTCCTCATGCAGACCTAATTCGTGGTCATATCACCCATGCCACTCAGAATTACAAAACTGCCATTATGGGCCGCAGAATTACAAAAATGCCACTCTGGGCCTCAAATGTTGACCCATTGACTTTGCTGACGTGGAAATGACATGGAAATGATGTGGCAATGATGTGGAAAGTTTCTTCAACTAATTATTAATGTCCAAGCTCCAAAATTGCTTCACCCAAATACCTAAAAATAATTAAAAACAAAAATTAGGCCAAATAATGTGAAATTAGTCCAAATTCGGAACAGTGGCCCAATAAAGCCCAACAGATGAAAAACACTCTAATGATGAACAATTAAGCACTAATCAACTGTCTAATGGGTACACAAAGGCTAGTGAAATGGAAGAAAATAATGACTCATCAAAATCGACCACACTTACCCTTTTGCACTCCTGGGCAAAATTAAAGAGTAAAGCAAAGCAAGGACATCACAAACATAACAAGAGAGACAAAAAGACACAATACAAACAGACACGACACAGACAAATGGAAATACATCTAACACAGAAGGATTCAAAGCTGCAAGGTATCCATGAACATCATCCAAGCAATTCAAAACATGTCAAGTACTCAGTTCAGCTTAAGGAGAGAATTGAAAGCAACATAACCTCACGAAATATGCACTGTATCACTCAAATCTCTAGGCTACTGTTTACTCTCAAAGCACCCTTGAAAAACAAACATCAAACAGACTTGGCAAGCCTCTAGAACGAACAACCAAACCAGAAACACATGCAGATCAAGATCAGAAGGACTTTTCAAGGTTGTAATGGGGCTGAGGACAAGGTGTGGAACATATGGATAAGTAGCTAAGCAACCAAGGAAATAGAGGAGCAATGGGGAATAAGTCTCAATCAATCATGAAAATAATCCCAAACACCAACACTTCCAACTTCGGTTCTCACACAATGCTCAAATCCAAACTACTTTTTATTTCTTTTCTTTATTCTCTTTTCTTTTCTTTTTGTTTTCTCTATTTTTTTTTCTTTTTCTATACAAAGAACATGCAGAGAAACAACAATTTGGAAATCCCACTTTGGTGTACAAATAAGCAATTCCAAGAACCAACCAACAACAAGTGCGCGCACAACCACACTTGTTGTGCGCGACCACACTTAATTGAGCACCCATTCCCAAAACAATTCCAAAGCTCCAAAATTTCCTAAGGTAGGAATAATCATGGTTTTTCAGGCTAAGGGCTTGTAATGAGCTGTAGAACAATGAAAGGGTATGCAGGCTCAAAAAGGGGTATCAACAGAAATAGTTCAAGGTAGGCTCATCTGGTTATAGGCTCACAAACCAAAATTGCCTAAATCATATCCAAACATGCATGTGTATCAGGAAAGTATCAGAAAGAGTCAAGCCAAGACCACTGTGCAAGCATTCAAGAGGCGGTATCACACAACAAAGAACAGAGAGTGGCTCAAATTCTCACACAGGATAAAACAATTCCAAAAGCAACTTGACATGCAAAGACAAAGCAAGGATATCAGTTCACAGAATAACCAACAACTCATCCTCCAAAAGTGAAGTGAGTGTTCCAAACAGAAAGCAAAAACATAACACTAACTAACACAAATTAACAAAAAGGAATCAAACAAACAGAAACAACAACAGACAGACAGACCTGGACAAGTGCAATAAAAGTAAAGAAGAAGGGGAAAGAAAAATCCCTGAATCATGGTGAAACAGCAGTGGGGTCAAGCAGGGAAGTTTCCTCCACAATAGTATCCACCAAGGCAGGATTGCTGAGGAATGGCTTAAGACGATGCCCATTCACTTTGAAGCTCTTATCTATGGACTGGCTTTTGATTTCAACTGCACCATAAGGATAAACATTAGTGACAACAAAAGGACCAATCCACTTTGATCTCAACTTACCCCCCATGAGTCCAAGTCTGGAGTTATACAGTAAAACTTGCTGACCAACAACAAATTCCTTTCTAGCAATGGAGCTATCATGGAATCTCTTGGTCTTCTCCTTGTAGAACATAGAGTTCTGATATGCCTCCAAACGGATCTCATCCAACTCGTTCAACTGCAGCTTCCTTTCCTCCCCAGCTTGATCAAGAGAGAAGTTGCATGACTTGACAGCCCAGTAGGCTCGATGCTCTATCTCCACTGGAAGGTGGCATGGCTTACCAAAGACAACCCGATAAGGAGACATCCCTATAGGTGCCTTGTAAGCAGTCCTGTGAGCCCATAGAGCGTCCTCAAGTCTACTGCTCCAATCCTTCCTGTTGGGCTGCACAATCTTCTCCAAGATCCTCTTGATTTCTCTGTTTGAGATCTCAGCTTGCCCATTAGTTTGGGGGTGATATGGTGTAGAAAGTTTATGCACAACCCCGTACTTTTGAAGCAAAACCCCCAAGGATCTGTTGCAAAAATGGGTGCCATGGTCACTAACAATAGCTCGAGGAACTCCAAACCTGCAAAATATGTGAGACCTAACAAAGTCCACAACAACTCGAGCATCATTAGTTCTAGTGGCTTTGGCTTCCACCCATTTTGAAACATAATCAACAGCAAGTAAGATGTAAGTGAAACCAAAAGAGACAGGGAAAGGGCCCATGAAATCTATACCCCAGACATCAAACACCTCACAAAATAGCATGGGTTGTTGAGGCATCTGTTGTCTCCAAGAAATGGCTCCTCCTGCTCGTTGGCATTCCTCACATGTGCTACAAATCCTCCACGCATCTTTGAAGATGGTGGGCCAATAAAATCCGCAATCTAGCACCTTACGAGCTGTCCTTTGTGTGCCAAGGTGACCACCAGGTGCAGATGAATGACAAAATTTGAGGACCGAGTCAATCTCATGGTCCGGAATGCATCTCCTGGTAACCTGATCACTGCACATTTTCCACAGATAGGGGTCATCCCAAATGTAATACCTAGCATCGCTCTTGAGTTTATCACATTGAGCTCTGGATGCTAGGGGAGGAAAAACAGAAGCAGCAAGATAATTAACAATGTTAGCAAACCAAGGTGAGGAAGAAGTAGAGAGTGTCAACAAACTTTCATCGGGAAAGTCATCCCGGATCGGTGTAGCATCATCAGTAGACCTCTCAATCCTGCTTAGGTGGTCTACAACCAGGTTTTGTGCTCCGCTCCTATCACGGATCTCCAAATCAAATTCTTGGAGCCAGAGCATCCATCTTATCAGCCGAGGTTTTGATTCTGCCTTCTTCAACAGGTACTTAAGAGCTGCATGGTCAGTAAACACAACAACAGGAGAACCAAGCAGATAAGATCGAAACTTTTCAAGTGCAAAAACTACCGCAAGGAGCTCCTTTTCTGTTGTGGTATAGTTTGCTTGGGCAGCATCTAATGTCCTGGAGGCGTAGTAGATTACCCTCGGCTGCTTATCAATCCTTTGAGCTAGAACAGCCCCTAATGCATAGTTGGATGCATCACACATAAGCTCAAATGGGGCTGTCCAGTCGGGCGCCTGAATGATTGGAGTTGTGGTCAGGGCCTTCTTGAGGCAATCAAAAGCCTCTTTGCATCCTTCATCAAAGATGAAGTCAACATCCTTTTGCAATAGGTTGGACAGTGGGAGGGCCTTCTTACTGAAGTCTTGAATGAAGCGCCTGTAAAACCCTGCATGGCCAAGAAAAGAACGAACCTCTCGCACAGAAGAGGGGTAAGGCAATTGTGAAATAATCGAGATCTTGGCAGGGTCAACTTCAATGCCCTTTTTTGAAATTATGTGCCCCAATACTATGCCTTGTTCTACCATGAAATGACATTTCTCAAAATTGAGAACAAGGTTAGATTGGATGCACCTGTTTAAAACTCTGTCCAAACTATCCAAACATGCATCAAATGAGGACCCATATACAGTAAAGTCGTCCATAAACACCTCTATGCATTTTTCAAGAAAATCACTAAAAATGCTTAGCATGCACCGCTGGAATGTGCCAGGGGCATTGCATAGGCCAAACGACATCCTCCTATAGGCAAAAGTGCCAAAGGGGCAGGTGAATGTGGTTTTCTCTTGGTCCTCAGGTGCAATGTGAATTTGAAAATAACCAGAAAACCCATCAAGAAAGCAATAATGGGACTTACCTGCCAAGCGCTCAAGCATCTGATCAATAAAAGGCAGGGGGAAGTGGTCTTTTCTGGTTTCTTGATTTAGCCTTCTGTAGTCAATGCAAACCCTCCAACTGTTTTGCACTCTTGTTGGAATCAGCTCCTCTTTTTCATTCTTGACTACAGTGAGGCCAGTCTTCTTTGGAACAACATGGATGGGGCTAACCCACTGACTGTCAGAAATGGGGTAGATGATCCCAGCTTGTAGAAGCTTGGTCACCTCCTTCTTTACAACATCCGAGATGACAGGGTTGAGTCGCCTCTGTGGCTGTCTCACTGGCTTTGCTCCATCTTCCAACAATATCCTATGCATGCATGTCGATGGGCTAATACCAGGGATGTCAGCCAATGTCCATCCAATTGCCTTCTTATGCTTCTTAAGAACTTGCAACAACCTCTGCTCTTGTTCAGCAGTGAGGGAGGTGGAAATGATGACAGGCAGTTTGTCCTCCTCCTCTAAGTAGACATACTTGAGGTTGTCTGGCAGTGGTTTCAACTCTAGAGTATTGGATGCTGGCTGAATATCAGGAACCAGAGGGGAGGGAGAAATGGGTTCCACAGCCTGTACCTGAGCATAACAATCAGATGCATATGTACTTCCTGCAACATGGTTAGTGCAACCTGATTGTATAACATCAAAGTGAATAGGTACAACATCCAGAGAGTCAAACTCTGTACATTCAACATTATCCACATCATATTCAGCATCATTAGAATCAAAATCAGAATTAGAATCAAGAACATCAATGCATGCAAATTCAGATAACTCAGACATGGATGAATGTTTTAATGTATGCAAAGAGTGGAAATCAGAAATCAATCCATCAACAGCATCATCAATAATATCCACGTGAAAAACAGAATGATCCTCAGAAGGATGTTTCATGGCATCCAGAATGTTGAATCGCACAACAATATCATCAAACTCCATGGACAAAGTACCTGCATGGACATCAATTTTGGTTCGTGCAGTTTTCAAAAATGGTCTGCCTAAAATGATTGGTGCAGAACCATGTGAAAATCCCTCTTCCATATCAAGAATGTAAAAATCAGCAGGGAAAATCAATTCACCAACACGAACTAAAACATCATCAACCAAACCTGCGGGGTGGGCAACACTTCTATTTGCCAACTGAATCACCACACCCGTAGGTTGCAGGGGTCCAAGAGAAAGAGATTTAAAAATAGATAGAGGCATAACATTTATTGAAGCACCAAGATCAAGCATTGCATTTTCAAATTTATTGTTACCTATGATGCAAGGTACACAAAATGTACCTGGGTCCTTGCACTTCTCAAGAATCTGAGGAACAGATTTACCTATCAATGCTGACACGTTTCTGCCCATGCTGATCTTTTCGTTTCCCTTTAGCCTCCTCTTGTGCGTGCATAGCTCCTTCAAGAACTTTGCATATCTGGGAATCTGTTTAATGGCATCCAACAGAGGTATGTTCACCTCCACCTTCCTAAAAGTTTCCAAGATCTCCTTGTCAACCTCTTCCATCTTTTTGCTTGGAATGGCTCTTCGAGGAAAAGGAAGAGGTATGGAAGGTGCAGCAGTAGAGGTGGAAGGTGTAGAAGTCACACCAGATGTGGAAGGACCAGCTGCATGAGCATCACGCTTTCTCTGAAGTGTGGCAGGGTCGGCTTCCTTTGGAGGTGTAGGCTCGAAAGTGGGAACTTCAATGTTCTTCCCAGATCTCAAAGTAATGGCACTCACATTCCTAGGATTTTCCACCGTCTGTGATGGAAGCTTGTCAGAATTCTGAGCTTGTGCCTGGTTTAGCTGAGTGGCCATCTACCCCATTTGATTTGTCAAACTCTGGATTGAGGCCCTAGTCTCCTGCTGAAATTGCATATTTTGAAGGGTCATCATCCTGACTAACTCTTCCAATGAAGTAGAAGAAGAAGGTACAGGTGCTGCAGCAGGAGCTGGTGTGGGTACAGGTGGAACAGGAGCAGCTTGTGGTGCAGGTGCAACTCTTTGTTGTGGAGGTGGTTGCACATTTTGAAATTGTTGGGGCTGCTGGTTACCCTGGTTTCCCCATCTCAAATTAGGGTGATTCCTCCATCCTGGATTATATCTGTTGGTTGACAAATCATGGTGGTTTTGTTGTTGCTGTTGGGGCCTATTGTTGTTGAAAATATTAGCTGCATAGGCCTGAGGGGTATCCACTGGTGTAGAAGAAGAAGAAGCCTGTTGTTGCAATGCTGGGCAAGAGTCTGTAAAATGATCAACAGATGTACAAAGGCCACAAACTCTTGCAGCTGGAGCTCTCTGATTGGAAGCAAGTTGGTTGACCAATGTGGTAAGAGCATCAATCTTACTCTCCAACTTCTTCGTGTACTCGGCTGCTCCTACATCATGAACACCTCTAACAACTATGGCATCACTCCTTGTGCCAAATTGTTGAGAATTTGAAGCCATGTTCTCTATCAGTTGTCTGGCTGCAGCTGGGGTTATGTTACCAAGGGCACCACCACTTGCGGCATCAATCATATTTCGATCCATGTGGTGCAAGCCTTCATAAAAATACTGCAGGAGGAGATGTTCAGAAATCTGATGGTGTGGACAACTTGAACAGAGATTCTTGAACCTCTCCCAGTACTCATAAAGGGTCTCCCCAGATTGCTGCTTGATGCCAGAAATCTCCTTCCGTATGGCTGTTGTCCTTGAAGCAGGAAAGAACTTGGCAAGGAACAATCTCTTCAGGTCATCCCAGCTTGTGATGGACCTGGGTGCTAGGTAGTACAGCCAGTCTTTCGCATTACCCTCCAAAGAATGAGGGAAAGCCTTCAAGTATACATGGTCCTCTTGTACATCTGCAGGCTTCATGGTGGAACAGACGACATGAAACTGCTTCAAGTGTTTGCACGGGTCCTCACCTCCAAGACCATGAAACTTTGGCAACAAGTGTATCAAACCAGTTTTCAGCACATATGAAACCTCCTCCTCAGGGTATTGTATGCATAAACTATCATAAGTGAACTCTGGTGCAGTGAGCTCACTCATGGTTCTCTCATGAGGTGGAGGAGGTTGAGCCATGTTATCAGTATGGAAATGCTCAGAATACAAAGAATGAGGAGTGTCAGGAATGTGATGAGAATTAGAAGAATCAGGAAATGTCACTGAATATTCAGCATGCAAAGATGGATTCCTAGGATGCCTACTTCCTCTATGGAATGTCCTATCAATCTCAGGGTCAAATGGTTGTAATTCACTTGGGTTTCCCCTAGTCATGCACCAAAAAGCATTAATTGTGGTGATATTGGCATAACAAAGGGTATAACTACAAGTATACTCAAACGACCTCCAAATGACTTGAAAATTGGTAGGATATTCCTCTGAGTGGTCAAACAGAAGCACAAAAAAAATCAGATGAAAACTCAAAGCACAAGTATTTTTAACAATTTTTCAAAAGTGAAAAAAATGAAGAAAAATTACAAAAAACATTGCTGAAATGTAGAAAATGGCATTTTCTGGAGAATCTGAGTTTGCAAACCGGCGAAGCGGGTTACGACAAGGTAGGAAATCAAATTCTACCCCAAATCCATATAAAATAATAGTGAATCTGATAACCAGAGCAAAAGTTATGGTCCTCTGAAGTTTCACTAAAAATCAGTCCAAAATTTTTTTGAATCTCTTAACTCAGACCATACCAACTGCTCTAGCTATTTTTCCTATCAAGTTCAACGTCTTAGAAGTGGGGGAAAAAAATTTCAAGTCAAAACAAGCTTCGTAGCTACCAAAACAAAAATCCAGAAGTTAAATGCCAGATTCGGACACTATTCAAACACTATTCACTACTACAAATGACACTATTCATGAGCGCCGCGACACTATTCACTACACTACACAGAAACACACAGGAATGGAAACAGACACTGAACTTAACACAACATTAACATCACAATGAACATATACCAACTCAACCACACTTGAACTACACACACACACCAAAACACAGAACACAAACACACTGGAAATTTTACTTTGAACGAAACGATTGGTCCCCGGCAGCGGCGCCAAATTTGATAGAGGTCGTACCCCACCAAATTAAAACATATTAAATGCAGTACATGAAAGTGAACCAAGTCGTCTCCCAACGACCAATATTTTCATTTAAAGCGAAATTTCCAGATGAACACAACAATAAAACACAGGGGGGGGTTTGGCAGACAGATTCGGAATGCTAATCAATAGATTAATTTAAATGCTACAGTGACTAAAACCGTATTGACATCCCTGATTCAAGCGCAATTTCACTTATCATAGGCCACCAAATTAACACCAACCCTGTCTCAATCCACTAGATAATAATTCACTAAGCGAAAATTACAATCTAGCTTCATTATGCACTTAAGCAATGCACACATCCTTAAATTCGTGACAGCCAAGCTACATACATTAAGCATGAACGTATCTTAAACAAAACACATGCAATTACTCTGTAAATTAAGCATTGACAGATTCACCACATGCATTCCACGAATTCATAACAAAAACATGGCAGATTTCACAAAACAAGCACAACCTCAAAGCTTCATTGCGTTTTTCATCAAGGAGTCAATACACGAATTTAGCTAGACATGGAAATGAGTAATTAAACACTTCAAAACTAAAATCACAAAAATCAGAACCAAGAACCCTAACTATCAAATCTGAAAACGCAATTTAAGACCAAAAATTGAGATTTCAAAGCTTAAATGGAATGCAAAACGGTGATATCATATATAAATGCGAAAACCCCATGAATGGGTATTGTTCCAAGTCAATAAACCCACAAAACGAACTGCCCAAGCAAGAAAACGAATTCAAAACGTAAAACCCTCAATGGGTGCTGTCAAATATGCATGAAAACGGTAAAAATGAACCAAAAACGTGAAAAACCGCAAGGGGGACGTCCATGGAAGCTTGGAGAACGAAAATGGAGGTTTTTGAAGAGAGGTTGAAGATGATGGAGCGGCTCCTCCTCCTCATGCAGACCTAATTCGTGGTCATATCACCCATGCCACTCAGAATTACAAAACTGCCATTATGGGCCGCAGAATTACAAAAATGCCACTCTGGGCCTCAAATGTTGACCCATTGACTTTGCTGACGTGGAAATGACATGGAAATGATGTGGCAATGATGTGGAAAGTTTCTTCAACTAATTATTAATGTCCAAGCTCCAAAATTGCTTCACCCAAATACCTAAAAATAATTAAAAACAAAAATTAGTCCAAATAATGTGAAATTAGTCCAAATTCGGAACAGTGGCCCAATAAAGCCCAACAGATGAAAAACACTCTAATGATGAACAATTAAGCACTAATCAACTGTCTAATGGGTACACAAAGGCTAGTGAAATGGAAGAAAATAATGACTCATCAACTGCCAACCTTGGCCATGTGCAAAACCCTCCGAACTCAAAACTTTCATTCACCAAGAACTTAATGGTCTTCATTTGGGGACATTTGTAGGCCTTTCCAACCCTCACATGTCAAAAACCACGAATTTCATTTTTTCAAAAAACTCCCCACCAAGCAATCTAGCTATGCCGTGGTGCACCGCCAACTTTGGCCATGTGCAAAGCCCTCCGAACCCAAAACTTTCGTGCATCAAGAATTTCATGGTCTTCATTTGGAGAAATTTGTAAGCTTTTCCAAACCTCACATCTCAAAAACCACGAATTTCATTTTTTCACAAAACTCCCCACCAACCAATCAAGTTATGCCGTGGTGCACCGACAAGCTTCCCATGTGCAAACCCCTCCGAACTCAAAAATTTCATGCACCAAGAATTTAATGGTCTTCATTTGGGGAAATTTGTAAGCCTGTCCAACCCTCACATCTAAAAAACCACGAATTTCATTTTTTCACAAAACTCCCCCCAAGCCATATGGCAATGCCACTATGCACCGACAAACTTGGCCAAGTGACAAATCCTCCGAACTCAAAACTTTCGTGCACCAAGAATTTCATGGTATTCATTTGGGGACATTTGTAGGCCTTTCCAACCCTCACATCTCAAAAACCACGAATTTCTTTTTTTCACAAAATTCCCTAACAAGCCATCTAGCTCTGCCGCAGTGCACCGACAAACTTGGCCAAGTGCAAAACCCTCCGAACTCAAAACTTTCGTGCACCAAGATTTTCATGGTATTCATTTGCGGACATTTGTAGGCCTTTCCAACCCTCACATCTCAAATATCACGAATTTCATTTTTTAACAAAACTCCCCACCAAGCCATCTAGATATCCCGTGGTGCACCGCCAACCTTGGTCATGTGCAAAACCCTCCGAACTCAAAACTTTCATGCACCAAGAATTTAATGGTATTCATTTGGCGATATTTGTAGGCCTTCCCAACCCTCACATCTCTAAAACCACGAATTTCATTTTTTCAAAAAACTCCCCACAAAGCAATGTAGCTATGCCGTGGTGCACCGCCAACTTTGGCCATGTGCAAAGCCCTCCGAACCCAAAACTTTCGTGCACCAAGAATTTCATGGTCTTCATTTGGGGAAATTGATAAGCCTTTCCAACCCTCACATCTCTAAAACAACGAATTTCATTTTTTCAAAAAACTCCCCACCAACCAATCAAATTATGCCGTGGTGCACCGACAAGCTTGCCATGTGCAAACCCCTCCGAACTCAAAACTTTCATGCACCAAGAATTTAATGGTCTTCATTTGGGGAAATTTGTAAGCCTTTCCAACCCTCACATCTCAAAAACCACGAATTTCATTTTTTCACAAAACTCCCCACCAACCAATCAAGTTATGCCGTGGTGCACCGACAACCTTGCCATGTGCAAACCCCTCCGAACTCAAAACTTTCATGCACCAAGAATTTCATGGTATTCATTTGGAGTTATTTGTAGCCCTTTTCAACCCTCACATCTCAAAAATCACGAATTTCATTTTTTTCACAAAACACCCCACGAAGCCACCTATGCCGTGGTGCACCGCCAACCTTGGCCATGTGCAAAACACTCCGAACTCCAAACCTTCGTGCACCAAGATTTTCATGGTATTCATTTGGGGACATTTGTAGGCCTTTCCAACCCTCACATCTCAAAAACCACGAATTTCATTTTTTCACAAAACTCCCCAACAAGCCATCTAGCTATGCCGCAGTGCACCGACCAACTTGGCTAAGTGCAAAACCCTCCGAACTCAAAACGTTCGTGCACCAAGATTTTCATGGTATTCATTTGCGGACATTTGTAGGCCTTTCCAACCGTCATATCTCAAAAATCACGAATATCATTTTTTCACAAAACTCCCCACCAAGCCACCTCTGCCGTGGTGCACTGCCAACCTTGGCCATGTGCAAAACCCTCCGAACTCAAAACTTTCGTGCACCAAGATATTCATGGTATTCATTTAGGGACATTTGTAGGCCTTTCCAACCCTCACATCTCAAAAACCACGAATTTCATTTTTTCATAAAAATTCCTAACCAACCAATCTAGTTATGCCGTGGTGCACCGACAACCTTGGCCATGTGCAAACCCCTCCGAACTCAAAACTATCGTGCACCAAGAATTTCATGGTATTCATTTGGGGACATTTGTAGGCATTTCCAACCCTCACATCTCAAAAACCATGAATTTCATTTTTTTCACAAAACACCCCACCAAGCCACCTATGCCGTGGTGCACCGCCAACCTTGGCCATGTGCAAAACCCTCCGAACTCAAAACTTTCGTGTACCAAGATTTTCATGGTATTCATTTGGGGACATTTGTAGGCCTTTCCAACCCTCACATCTCAAAAACCACTAATTTCATTTTTTCACAAAACTCCCGAACTAGCCATCTAGCTATGCCGCAGTGCACCGACCAATTTGGCCAAGTGCAAAACCCTCCGAACTCAAAACTTTCGTGCACCAAGATTTTCATGGTATTCATTTGCAGACATTTGTAGGCCTTTCCAACCCTCACATCTCAAAAATCACGAATTTCATTTTTTAACAAAACTCCCCACCAAGCCATCTAGCTATGCCGTGGTGCACCGCCAACTGTGGCCATGTGCAAAACCCTCCGAACTCAAAACTTTCATTCACCAAGAACTTAATGGTCATCATTTGGGGACATTTGTAGGCCTTTCCAACCCTCACATCTCAAAAACCACGAATTTCATTTTTTCATAAAAACTCCCCACCAACCAATCAAGTTATGCCGTGGTGCACCGACAAGCTTGCCATGTGCAAACCCCTCCGAACTCAAAACTTTCGTGCACCAAGAATTTAATGGTCTTCATTTGGGGAAATTTGTAAGCCTTTCCAACCCTCACATCTCAAAAACCACGAATTTCATTTTTTCACAAAACTCCCCACCAACCAATCAAGTTATGTCGTGGTGCACCGACAAGCTTGCCGTGTGCAAACCCCTCCAAACTCAAAACTTTCGTGCACCAAGAACTTAATGGTCTTCATTTAGGGACATTTTTAGGCCTTTCCAACTCTCACATCTCAAAAACCACGAATTTCATTTTTTCACAAAACTCCCCACCAAGCAATCAAGCTATGCCGGGGTGCACCGACAACCTTGCCATGTGCAAACCCCTTCGAACTCAAAACTTTCATGCACCAAGAATTTCATGGTATTCATTTGGGGACATTTGTAGCCCTTTCCAATCCTCACATGTCAAAAATCACGAATTTCATTTTTCACAAAACTCCCCACCAAGCCACCTATGCCGTCGTGCACCGTCAACTTGGCCATGTGCAAAACCCTCCGAACTCAAAACTTTCGTGCACCAAGATTTTCAAGGTATTCATTTGCGGACATTTGTAGACCTTTCCAACCCTCACATCTCAAAAATTACGAATTTCATTTTGTCACAAAACTCCCCACCAAGTAATCAAGCTATGCGTGGTGCACCGACAACCTAGCCATGTGCAAACCCCTCCGAACTCAAAACTTTCGTGCACCAAGAATTTCATGGTATTCATTTGGGGATATTTGTAAGCCTTTTCAACCCTCACATCTCAAAAACCACGAATTTCATTTTTTCACAAAACTCACCCCAAGCCATATGGCATTGCCACTATGCACCAACCAACTTGGCGAAGTGACAAACCCTCCAAACTCAAAACTTTCGTGCACCAAGAATTTCATGGTATTCATTTGGGGACATTTGTAGGCCTTTCCAACCCTCATATCTCAAAAATCACCAATTTCATTTTTTCACAAAACTCCCCACCAAGCCTAAGCCACCTATGCCGTCGTGCACCGCCAATCTTGGCCATGTGCAAAACCCTCCGAACTCAAAACTTTCGTGCACCAAGATTTTCATGGTATTCATTTGGGGACATTTGTAGGCCTTTCCAACCCTCACATCTCAAAAACCACGAATTTCATTTTTTCATAAAAATTCCCAACCAACCAATCTAGCTATGCCTTCGTCCACCGACAACCTTGGCCATGTGCAAACCCCTCCGAACTCAAAACTTTCGTGCACCAAGAATTTCATGGTATTCATTTGGGGACATTTGTAGGCATTTCCAACCCTCACATCTCAAAAACCACGAATTTCATTTTTTCACAAAACTCCCCACCAACCAATCAAGTTATGCCGTGGTGCACCGACAAGCTTGCCATGTGAAAACCCTTACGAACTCAAAACTTTCATTCACCAAGAATTTAATGGTCTTCATTTGGGGAAATTTTTAAGCCTTTCCAACCCTCACATCTCAAAAACCACGAATTTCATTTTTTCACAAAAGTCCCCACCAACCAATCAAGTTATGCCGTGGTGCACCGACAAGCCTGTCATGTGCAAACCCCTCCAAACTCAAAACTTTCGTGCACCAAGAACTTAATGGTCTTCATTTGGGGACATTTTTAGGCCTTTCCAACCCTCACATCTCAAAAACCACGAATTTCATTTTTTCACAAAACTCCCCACCAAGCAATCAAGCTGTGCCGGGGTGCACTGACAACCTTGCCATGTGCAAATCCCTCCGAACTCAAAACTTTCATGCACCAAGAATTTCATGGTATTCATTTCGGGACATTTGTAGCCCTTTCCAACCCTCACATCTCAAAAATCACGAATTTCATTGTTTCACAAAAACGCCCCACCAAGCCACTTGTGCCGTCGTGCACCGCCAACCATGGCCATGTGCAAAACCCGCCGAACTCAAAACTTTCATGCACCAAGATTTTCATGGTATTCATTTGCGGACATTTGTAGGCCTTTCCAACCCTCACATCTTAAAAATCACGAATTTCTTTTTTTCACAAAACACCCCACCAAACCATCTAGTTATGTCGTGGTGCACCGCCAACCTTGGCCACGTGCAAAACCCTCCGAACTTAAAACTTTCATTCACCAACAATTTAATGGTCTTCATTTGGGGACATTTGTAGGCCTTTCCAACCCTCACATCTCAAAAACCACGAATTTCCTTTTTTCAAAAAACTCCCCACCAAGCAATCTAGCTATGCCGTGGTGCACCGCCAACTTTGGCTGTGTGCAAAGCCCTCCGAACCCAAAACTTTCGTGCACCAAGAATTTCATGGTCTTCATTAAGGGAAATTTGTAAGCCTTTCCAACCCTCACATCTAAAAAACCACGAATTTCATTTTTTCACAAAACTCCCCACCAACCAATCAAGTTATGCCGTGGTGCAACGACAAGCTTGCCGTGTGCAAACCCCTCCGAACTCAAAACTTTCATGCATCAAGAATTTAATGGTCTTCATTTGGGGAAATTTGTAAGCCTTTCCAACCTTCACATCTCAAAAACCACGAATTTCATTTTTTCACAAAACTCCCCACTAACCAATCAAGTTATGTCGTGGTGCACCGACAAGCTTGCCATGGGCAAACCCCTCCAACTCAAAACTTTCGTGCACCAAGAACTTAATGGTCTTCATTTGGGGACATTTTTAGGCCTTTCCAACCCTCACATCTCAAAAACCACAAATTTCATTTTTTCACAAAACTCCCCACCAACCAATCAAATTTAGCCGTGGTGCACCGACAAGCTTGCCATGTGCAAACCCCTCCAAACTAAAAACTTTCGTGCACCAAGAACTTAATGGTCTTCATTTGGGGACATTTTTAGGCCTTTCCAACCCTCACATCTCAAAAACCATGAATTTCATTTTTTCACAAAACACCCCACCAAGCCATCTAGTTATGTCGTGGTGCACCGCCAACCTTGGCCCTGTGCAAAACCCTATGAACTCAAAACTTTCATTCATCAAGAATTTAATGGTCTTCATTTGGGGATATTTGTAGGCCTTTCCAACACTCACATCTCAAAAACCACGAATTTCATTTTTTCACAAAACTCCCCACCAAGCAATCAAGCTATGCGTGGTGCACCCACAACCTAGTCATGTGCAAACCCCTCCGAACTCAAAACTTTCGTGCACCAAGAATTTCATGGTATTCATTTGGGGATATTTGTAGGCCTTTTCAACCCTCACATCTCAAAAACCACGAATTTCATTTTTTCACAAAACTCCCCCCAAGCCATATGGCAATGCCACTATGCACCGACCAAATTGGCCATGTGCAAAACCCTTCGAATTTAAAACTTTCATGCACCAAGACTTTTACAGTACTCATTTGGGGACATTTGTAGACCTTTCCAACCCTCACATCTCAAAAACCACGAATTTCATTTTTTCACAAAACTCCCCCCAAGCCATATGGCAATGCCACTATGCACCGACCAAATTGGCCATGTGCAAAACCCTTCCAATTTAAAATTTCGTGCACCAAGACTTTTACAGTACTCATTTGGGGATATTGTAGACCTTTCCAATCCTCACATCTCAAAAATCACGAATTTTATTTTTTCACAAAACACCCCACCAAGCCATCTAGTTATGTTGTGGTGCACCGCCAACCTTGGCCCTATGCAAAACCCGCCGAACTCAAAACTTTCATTCACCAAGAATTTAATGGTCTTCATTTGGGGCATTTGTAGGCCTTTCCAAGCCTCACTTCTCAAAAACCACGAAAATCATTTTTTCACAAAACTCCCCACCAAGCAATCAAGCTATGCATGGTGCACCGACAACCTAGCCATGTGCAAACCCCTCCGAACTCAAAACTTTCGTGCACCAAGAATTTCATGGTATTCATTTGGGGATATTTGTAGGCCTTTTCAACCCTCACATCTCAAAAACCACGAATTTCATTTTTTCACAAAAGTCCCCCTAAGCCATATGGCAATGCCACTATGCACCGACCAAATTGGCCATGTGCAAAACCCTTCCAATTTAAAACTTTCGTGCACCAAGACTTTTACAGTACTCATTTGGGGACATTTGTAGACCTTTCCAACGCTCACATCTCAAAAATCACGAATTTCATTTTTCACAAAACTCCCCACCAAGCCACCTATGCGTCGTGCACCGCCAACTTGGCCATGTGCAAAACCCTCCGAACTCAAAACTTTCGTGCACCAAGATTTTCATGGTATTCATTTGCGGACATTTGTAGGCCTTTCCAACCCTCACATCTCAAAAATCACGAATTTCATTTTTTCACAAAACTCCCCACCAAGTAATCAAGCTATGCGTGGTGCACCGACAACCTAGCCATGTGCAAACCCCTCCGAACTCAAAACTTTCGTGCACCAAGAATTTCATGGTATTCATTTGGGGATATTTGTAGGCCTTTTCAACCCTCACATCTCAAAAACCACGAATTTCATTTTTTCACAAAACTCCCCCTAAGCCATATGGCAATGCCACTATCACCGACCAAATTGGCCATGTGCAAAACCCTTCCAATTTAAAACTTTCGTGCACCAAGACTTTTACAGTACTCCTTTGGGTACATTTGTAGACCTTTCCAACGCTCACATCTCAAAAATCACGAATTTCATTTTTCACAAAACTCCCCACCAAGCCACCTATGCCGTCGTCCACCGCCAACCTGGCCATGTGCAAAACCCTCCGAACTCAAAACTTTCGTGCACCAAGATTTTCATGGTATTCATTTGCGGACATTTGTAGGCCTTTCCAACCCTCACATCTCAAAAATCACGAATTTCATTTTTTCACAAAACTCCCCACCAAGTAATCAAGCTATGCGAGGTGCACCGACAACCTAGCCATGTGCAAACCCCTCCGAACTCAAAAATTTCGTGCACCAAGAATTTCATGGTATTCATTTAGGGATATTAGTAGGCCTTTTCAACCCTCACATCTCAAAAACCACGAATTTCATTTTTTCACAAAACTCCCCCCAAGCCATATGGCAATGCCACTATGCACCGACCAAATTGGCCATGTGCAAAACCCTTCCAATTTAAAACTTTCGTGCACCAAGACTTTTACAGTACTCATTTGGGGACATTTGTAGACCTTTCCAACTCTCACATCTCAAAAATCACGAATTTCATTTTTCACAAAACTCCCTACCAAGCCACCTATGCCGTCGTGCACCGCCAACCTTGGCCATGTGCAAAACCCGCCGAACTCAAAACTTTCGCGCACCAAGATTTTCATGGTATTCATTTGCGGACATTTGTAGGCCTTTCCAACCCTCACATCTCAAAAATCACGAATTTCATTTTTTCACAAAACTCCCTAGCAAGCCACCTATGTTGTGGTGCACCGCCAACCTTGGCCATGTGCAAAACCGTCCGAACTCAAAACTTTCGTGCACCAAGATTTTCATGGTATTCATTTGCGGACATTTGTAGACCTTTCCAACCCTCACATCTCAAAAACCACAAATTTCATTTTTTCACAAAACTCCCCACCAAGCCATCTAGTTATGCCGCGGTGCACCGACCAACTTGGCCAAGTGCAAACTCTATCCAATTCAAATCTTTTGTGCACCAAAACTTTTACATTACTCATTTGGGGACATTTGTATGCCTTTCCAACCCTCACATCTCAAAAACCACGAATTTCATTTTTTCACAGAACTCCCCACCAAGCCATCTAGTTATGCCGCGGTGCACCGACCAACTTGGCCAAGTGCAAACTCCATCCAATTCAAAACTATCGTGCACGAAAAGTTTTACAGTACTCATTTGGGGACATTTGTAGGCCTTTCCAACCTTCACATCTCAAAAACCACGAATTTCATTTTTTCACAAAACTCCCCACCAAGCCATCTAGTTATGCCGCGGTGCACCGACTAATTTGGCCAAGTGCAAACTCCATCCAATTCAAAACTTTCGTGCACCAAAACTTTTACAGTACTCATTTGGGGACATTTGTAGGCCTTTCCAACCCTCACATCTCAAAAACCACGAATTTCATTTTTTCACAAATTTCCCCACCAAGCCATCTACCTATGTCGTGGTGCACCGCCAACCTTGGCCATGTGCAAAACCCTCCAAAGTCAAAACTTTCGTGCACCAAGAATTTAATGGTATTCATTTGGGGACATTTGTAGGCCTTTCCAACCCTCCACGAATTTCATTTTTTCACAAAACTCCCCCCAAGCCATATGGCAATGCCACTATGCACCGACCAAATTGGCCATGTGCAAAACCCTTCCAATTTAAAACTTTCGTGCACCAAGACTTTTACAGTACTCTTTTGGGGACATTTGTAGACCTTTCCAACGCTCACATCTCAAAAATCACGAATTTCATTTTTCACAAAACTCCCCACCAAGCCACCTATGCCGTCGTGCACCGCCAACTTGGCTATGTGCAAAACCCGCCGAACTCAAAACTTTCGTGCACCCAGATTTTCATGGTATTCATTTGGGGACATTTGTAGGCCTTTCAAACCCTCATATCTCAAAAATCACGAATTTCATTTTTTCACAAAACTCCCCACCAAGTCATATAGTTGTGTCGTGGTGCACCGCCAACTTTGGCCATGTGCAAAACCCTCCGAACTCAAAACTTTCGTGCACCAAGAATTTCATGGTATTCATTTGGGGACATTTGTAGGCATTTCAAACTCTCACATCTCAAAAACCACGAATTTCATTTTTTCACACAACTCCCCACCAAGCCATCAAGCTATGCCGCGGTGCACCGACCAACTTTGCCAAGTGCAAAACCCTCCGAACTGAAAACTTTCGTGCACCAAGAATTTCATGGCATTCATTTGGGGACATTTGTAGGCCTTTCCAACCCTCACATCTCAAAAATCACGAATTTCATCTTTTCACCAAACTCCCCTCCACGCCATCTAGCTATGCCCTAGTGCACCGCCAACCTTGGCCATGTGCAAAACCCTCCGAACTCAAAACTTTCGTGCACCAAGAATTTCATGGTATTCATTTGGGGACATTTGTAGGCCTTTCAAACCCTCACATCTTAAAAACCACGAATTTCATTTTGTCACACAACTCCCCACCAAGCCATCAAGCTATGCCGCGGTGCACCGACCAACTTTGCCAAGTGCAAAACCCTCCGAACTGAAAACTTTCGTGCACCAAGAATTTCATGGCATTCATTTGGGGACATTTGTAGGCCTTTCCAACCCTCACATCTCAAAAATCACGAATTTCATTTTTTCACAAAACTCCCCACCAAGCGATCTACCTATGCCGTGGTGCACCGCCAACCTTGGCCATGTGCAAAACCCTCCGAACTAAAAATTTTCGTGCACCCATATTTTCATGGTATTCATTTGGGGACATTTGTAGGCCTTTCCAACCCTCACATCTCAAAAACCACGAATTTCATTTTTTCACAAAACTCCCCACCAAGCAATCTAGCTATGCTGCGGGGCACCTACCAACTTGGCCAAGTGCAAACTCCATCCAATTCAAAACTTTTGTGCACCAAGACTTTTACAGTACTCATTTGGGAAATTTGTAGGCCTTTCCAATGCTCATATCTCAAAAACCACGAATTTCATTTTTTCACAAGACTCCCCACCAAGCCATTTACCTATGTCGTGGTGCACCGCCAACCTTGGCCATGTGCAAAACCCTCCAAAGTCAAAACTTTCGTGCACCAAGAATTTAATGGTATTCATTTGGGGACATTTGTAGGCCTTTCCAACCCTCACATCTTAAAAACCCCGAATTTCATTTTTTCATAAAAACTCCCCGCCAACCAATCTAGCTATGCCGCAGTGCACCGACGAACTTGGCCAAGTGCAAAACCCTTCGAACTCAAAACTGTCGTGCACCAAGAATTTCATGGTATTCATTTGGGGGCATTTGTAGGCCTTTCCAACCCTCACATCTCAAAAACCACGAATTTCATTTTTTCACAAAACTCCCCACCAAGCAATCTAGCTATGCCGCGGTGCACCGACCAACTTGGCCAAGTGCAAACTCCATCCAATTCAAAACTTTCGTGCACCAAGACTTTTACAGTACTCATTTGGGGACATTTGTAGGCCTTTCCAACCCTGACTTCTCAAAAACCACGAATTTCATTTTTTCACAAAACTTCCCACCAAGCCATCTACCTATGCCGTGGTGCACCATCAACCTTGGCCATGTGCAAAACCCTCCGAACTAAAAATTTTCGTGCACCCAGATTTTCATGGTATTCATTTGGGGACATTTGTAGGCCTTTCAAACCCTCACTTCTCAAAAACCACGAATTTCATTTTTTCACAAAACTCCCCACCAAGCCATCTAGTTATGCAGCGGTGCACCGACTAATTTGGCCAAGTGCAAACTCCATCCAATTCAAAACTTTCGTCCACCAAAACTTTTACAGTACTCATTTGGGGACATTTGTAGGCCTTTCCAACCCTCACATCTCAAAAACCACGAATTTCATTTTTTCACAAATTTCCCCACCAAGCCATCTACCTATGTCGTGGTGCACCGCCAACCTTGGCCATGTGCAAAACCCTCTAAAGTCAAAACTTTCGTGCACCAAGAATTTAATGGTATTCATTTGGGGACATTTGTAGGCCTTTCCAACCCTCCACGAATTTCATTTTTTCACAAAACTCCCCCCAAGCCATATGGCAATGCCACTATGCACCGACCAAATTGGCCATGTGCAAAACCCTTCCAATTTAAAACTTTCGTGCACCAAGACTTTTACAGTACTCTTTTGGGGACATTTGTAGACATTTCCAACGCTCACATCTCAAAAATCACGAATTTCATTTTTCACAAAACTCCCCACCAAGCCACCTATGCCGTCGTGCACCGCCAACTTGGCTATGTGCAAAACCCGCCGAACTCAAAACTTTCGTGCACCCAGATTTTCATGGTATTCATTTGGGGACATTTGTAGGCCTTTCAAACCCTCATATCTCAAAAATCACGAATTTCATTTTTTCACAAAACTCCCCACCAAGTCATATAGTTGTGTCGTGGTGCACCGCCAACTTTGGCCATGTGCAAAACCCTCCGAACTCAAAACTTTCGTGCACCAAGAATTTCATGGTATTCATTTGGGGACATTTGTAGGCCTTTCAAACCCTCACATCTCAAAAACCACGAATTTCATTTTTTCACACAACTCCCCACCAAGCCATCAAGCTATGCCGCGGTGCACCGACCAACTTTGCCAAGTGCAAAACCCTCCGAACTGAAAACTTTCGTGCACCAAGGATTTCATGGCATTCATTTGGGGACATTTGTAGGCCTTTCCAACCCTCACATCTCAAAAATCACGAATTTCATTTTTTCACCAAACTCCCCTCCACGCCATCTAGCTATGCCCTAGTGCACCGCCAACCTTGGCCATGTGCAAAACCCTCCGAACTCAAAACTTTCGTGCACCAAGAATTTCATGGTATTCATTTGGGGACATTTGTAGGCCTTTCAAACCCTCACATCTCAAAAACCACGAATTTCATTTTGTCACACAACTCCCCACCAAGCCATCAAGCTATGCCGCGGTGCACCGACCAACTTTGCCAAGTGCAAAACCCTCCGAACTGAAAACTTTCGTGCACCAAGAATTTCATGGCATTCATTTGGGGACATTTGTAGGCCTTTCCAACCCTCACATCTCAAAAATCACGAATTTCATTTTTTCACAAAACTCCCCACCAAGCGATCTACCTGTGCCGTGGTGCACCGCCAACCTTGGCCATGTGCAAAACCCTCCGAACTAAAAATTTTCGTGCACCCAGATTTTCATGGTATTCATTTGGGGACATTTGTAGGCCTTTCCAACCCTCACATCTCAAAAACCACGAATTTCATTTTTTCACAAAACTCCCCACCAAGCAATCTAGCTATGCTGCGGGGCACCTACCAACTTGGCCAAGTGCAAACTCCATCCAATTCAAAACTTTTGTGCACCAAGACTTTTACAGTACTCATTTGGGAAATTTGTAGGCCTTTCCAATGCTCATATCTCAAAAACCACGAATTTCATTTTTTCACAAAACTCCCCACCAAGCCATTTACCTATGTCGTGGTGCACCGCCAACCTTGGCCATGTGCAAAACCCTCCAAAGTCAAAACTTTCGTGCACCAAGAATTTAATGGTATTCATCTGGGGACATTTGTAGGCCTTTCCAACCCTCACATCTTAAAAACCCCGAATTTCATTTTTTCATAAAAACTCCCCGCCAACCAATCTAGCTATGCCGCAGTGCACCGACGAACTTGGCCAAGTGCAAAACCCATCGAACTCAAAACTGTCGTGCACCAAGAATTTCATGGTATTCATTTGGGGGCATTTATAGGCCTTTCCAACCCTCACATCTCAAAAACCACGAATTTCATTTTTTCACAAAACTCCCCACCAAGCAATCTAGCTATGCCGCGGTGCACCGACCAACTTGGCCAAGTGCAAACTCCATCCAATTCAAAACTTTCGTGCACCAAGACTTTTACAGTACTCATTTGGGGACATTTGTAGGCCTTTCCAATCCTCACATCTCAAAAACCACGAATTTCATTTTTTCACAAAACTCCCCACCCAGCCATCTAGCTATGCTGCGGTGCACCTACCAACTTGGCCAAGTGCAAACTCCATCCAATTCAAAACTTTTGTGCACCAAGACTTTTACAGTACTCATTTGGGGACATTTGTAGGCCTTTCCAACGCTTACACCTCAAAAACCACGAATTTCATTTTTTCACAAAACTCCCCACCAAGCCATCTACCTATGCCGTGGTGCACCGCCAACCTTGGCCATGTGCAAAACCCTCCGAACTAAAAATTTTCGTGCACCCAGATTTTCATGGTATTCATTTGGGGACATTTGTAGGCCTTTCCAACCCTCACATCTCAAAAACCACGAATTTCATTTTTTCACAAAACTCCCCACCAAGCAATCTAGCTATGCTGCGGTGCACCTACCAACTTGGCCAAGTGCAAACTCCATCCAATTCAAAACTTTTGTGCACCAAGACTTTTACAGTACTCATTGGGGGACATTTGTAGGCCTTTCCAATGCTCATATCTCAAAAACCACGAATTTCATTTTTTCACAAAACTCCCGACCAAGCCATCTACCTATGCCGTGGTGCACCGCCAACCTTGGCCATGTTCAAAACCCTCCGAACTCAAAACTTTCGTCCACCAAGATTTTCATGGTATTCATTTGGGGACATTTGTAGGCCTTTCCAACCCTCACATCTCAAAAACCACGAATTTCATTTTTTCACAAAACTCCCCACCAAGCAATCTAGCTATGTTGTGGTGCACCGACAGCCTTGGCCATGTGCAAACCCCTCCGAACTTAAAACTTTCGTGCACCAAGAATTTCATGTAATTCATTTGGGGTCATTTGTAGGCCTTTCCAATCCTCACATCTCAAAAACCACGAATTTCATTTTTTCACAAAACTCCCCACCCAGCCATCTAGCTATGCCACGGTGCACCGACCAACTTGGTCAAGTGACAAACAATCCGAACTCAAAACTTTCGTGCACCAAGAATCTCATGGTATTCATTTGGGGACATTAGTAGGCCTTTTAAACCCTCATATCTCAAAAATAACGAATTTCATTTTTTCACAAAACTCCCCACCAAGCCATCTAGCTGTGCCGTGGTGCACCGCCAACCTTGGCCATGTGCAAAACCTTCCGAACTCAAAACTTTCGTGCACCAAGAATTTAATGGTACTCATTTGGGGACATTTGTAGGCCTTTCCAACCCTCACATCTCAAAAACCACGAATTTCATTTTTTCATAAAAACTCCCCACCAACCAATCTAGCTATGCCGTGGTGCACCGACAACCTTGGCCATGTTCAAACCCCTCTGAACTCAAAACTTTCGTGCACCAAGAATTTCATGGTATTCATTTGGGGACATTTGTAGGCCTTTCCAACCCTCACATCTCAAAAACCACGAATTTCATTTTTTCATAAAAACTCCCCACCAAACAATCTAGCTATGCCGTGGTGCACCGACAACCTTGGCCATGTGCAAACCCCTCCGAACTCAAAACTTTCGTGCACCAAGAATTTCATGGTATTCATTTGGGGACATTTGTAGGCCTTTCCAATGCTCATATCTCAAAAACCACGAATTTCATTTTTCCACAAAACTCCTCACCAAGCCATCTAGCTATGCCGTGGTGCACCGCCAAGCTTGGCCATGTGCAAAACCCTCTGAACTCAAAACTTTTGTGCACCAAGAATTTAATGGTATTCATTTGGGGACATTTGTAGGCCTTTCAAACCCTCATATCTCAAAAATCACGAATTTCATTTTTTCACAAAACTCCCCACCAAGCCATCTAGCTATGTCGGGGTGCACCGCCAACCTTGGCCATGTGCAAAACCCTCCGAACTCAAAACTATCGTGCACCAAGAATTTAATGGTATTCATTTGGGGACATTTGTAGGCCTTTCCAACCCTCACATCTCAAAAACCACGAATTTCATTTTTTCATAAAAACTCCCCACCAACCAATCTAGCTATGCCGTGGTGCACCGACAACCTTGGCCATGTTCAAACCCCTCTGAACTCAAAACTTTCGTGCACCAAGAATTTCATGGTATTCATTTGGGGACATTTGTAGGCCTTTCCAACCCTCACATCCCAAAAACCACGAATTTCATTTTTTCACACAACTACCCACCAAGCCATCAAGCTATGCCGCGGTGCACCGACCAACCTTGCCAACTGCAAAACCCTCCGAACTGAAAACTTTCGTGCACCAAGAATTTCATGGCATTCATTTGGGGACATTTGTAGGCCTTTCCAACCCTCACATCTCAAAAATCACGAAAGTCATTTTTTCACCAAACTCCCCACCACGCCATCTAGCTATGCCCTAGTGCACCGCCAACCTTGGCCATGTGCAAAACCCTCCGAACTCAAAACTTTCGTGCACCAAGAATTTAATGGTATTCATTTGGGGACATTTGTAGGCCTTTCCAACCCTCACATCCCAAAAACCACGAATTTCATTTTTTCACAAAAGTCACCACCAAGAAATCTAGCTATGTCGCGGTGCACCGACAACCTTGGCCTAGTGCAAACCCCTCCGAACTCAAAACTTTCATCCACCAAGAATTTCATGGTATTCATTTGGGGTCATTTGTAGGCCTTTCCAATCCTCACATCTCAAAAACCACGAATTTCATTTTTTCACAAAACTCCCCACCCAGCCATCTAGCTATGCTGCGGTGCACCTACCAACTTGGCCAAGTGCAAACTCCATCCAATTCAAAACTTTTGTGCACCAAGACTTTTACAGTACTCATTTGGGGACATTTGTAGGCCTTTCCAACGCTTACACCTCAAAAACCACGAATTTCATTTTTTCACAAAACTCCCCACCAAGCCATCTACCTATGCCGTGGTGCACCGCCAACCTTGGCCATGTGCAAAACCCTCCGAACTAAAAATTTTCGTGCACCCAGATTTTCATGGTATTCATTTGGGGACATTTGTAGGCCTTTCCAACCCTCACATCTCAAAAACCACGAATTTCATTTTTTCACAAAACTCCCCACCAAGCAATCTAGCTATGCTGCGGTGCACCTACCAACTTGGCCAAGTGCAAACTCCATCCAATTCAAAACTTTTGTGCACCAAGACTTTTACAGTACTCATTTGGGGACATTTGTAGGCCTTTCCAATGCTCATATCTCAAAAACCACGAATTTCATTTTTTCACAAAACTCCCGACCAAGCCATCTACCTATGCCGTGGTGCACCGCCAACCTTGGCCATGTTCAAAACCCTCCGAACTCAAAACTTTCGTCCACCAAGATTTTCATGGTATTCATTTGGGGACATTTGTAGGCCTTTCCAACCCTCACATCTCAAAAACCACGAATTTCATTTTTTCACAAAACTCCCCACCAAGCAATCTAGCTATGTTGTGGTGCACCGACAGCCTTGGCCATGTGCAAACCCCTCCGAACTTAAAACTTTCGTGCACCAAGAATTTCATGTAATTCATTTGGGGTCATTTGTAGGCCTTTCCAATCCTCACATCTCAAAAACCACGAATTTCATTTTTTCACAAAACTCCCCACCCAGCCATCTAGCTATGCCACGGTGCACCGACCAACTTGGTCAAGTGACAAACAATCCGAACTCAAAACTTTCGTGCACCAAGAATCTCATGGTATTCATTTGGGGACATTAGTAGGCCTTTTAAACCCTCATATCTCAAAAATAACGAATTTCATTTTTTCACAAAACTCCCCACCAAGCCATCTAGCTGTGCCGTGGTGCACCGCCAACCTTGGCCATGTGCAAAAGCTTCCGAACTCAAAACTTTCGTGCACCAAGAATTTAATGGTACTCATTTGGGGACATTTGTAGGCCTTTCCAACCCTCACATCTCAAAAACCATGAATTTCATTTTTTCATAAAAACTCCCCACCAACCAATCTAGCTATGCCGTGGTGCACCGACAACCTTGGCCATGTTCAAACCCCTCTGAACTCAAAACTTTCGTGCACCAAGAATTTCATGGTATTCATTTGGGGACATTTGTAGGCCTTTCCAACCCTCACATCTCAAAAACCACGAATTTCATTTTTTCATAAAAACTCCCCACCAAACAATCTAGCTATGCCGTGGTGCACCGACAACCTTGGCCATGTGCAAACCCCTCCGAACTCAAAACTTTCGTGCACCAAGAATTTCATGGTATTCATTTGGGGACATTTGTAGGCCTTTCCAATGCTCATATCTCAAAAACCACGAATTTCATTTTTCCACAAAACTCCCCACCAAGCCATCTAGCTATGCCGTGGTGCACCGCCAACCTTGGCCATGTGCAAAACCCTCTGAACTCAAAACTTTTGTGCACCAAGAATTTAATGGTATTCATTTGGGGACATTTGTAGGCCTTTCAAACCCTCATATCTCAAAAATCACGAATTTCATTTTTTCACAAAACTCCCCACCAAGCCATCTAGCTATGTCGGGGTGCACCGCCAACCTTGGCCATGTGCAAAACCCTCCGAACTCAAAACTATCGTGCACCAAGAATTTAATGGTATTCATTTGGGGACATTTGTAGGCCTTTCCAACCCTCACATCTCAAAAACCACGAATTTCATTTTTTCATAAAAACTCCCCACCAACCAATCTAGCTATGCCGTGGTGCACCGACAACCTTGGCCATGTTCAAACCCCTCTGAACTCAAAACTTTCGTGCACCAAGAATTTCATGGTATTCATTTGGGGACATTTGTAGGCCTTTCCAACCCTCACATCCCAAAAACCACGAATTTCATTTTTTCACACAACTACCCACCAAGCCATCAAGCTATGCCGCGGTGCACCGACCAACCTTGCCAAGTGCAAAACCCTCCGAACTGAAAACTTTCGTGCACCAAGAATTTCATGGCATTCATTTGGGGACATTTGTAGGCCTTTCCAACCCTCACATCTCAAAAATCACGAATGTCATTTTTTCACCAAACTCCCCACCACGCCATCTAGCTATGCCCTAGTGCACCGCCAACCTTGGCCATGTGCAAAACCCTCCGAACTCAAAACTTTCGTGCACCAAGAATTTAATGGTATTCATTTGGGGACATTTGTAGGCCTTTCCAACCCTCACATCCCAAAAACCACGAATTTCATTTTTTCACAAAAGTCACCACCAAGAAATCTAGTTATGTCGCGGTGCACCGACAACCTTGGCCTAGTGCAAACCCCTCCGAACTCAAAACTTTCATCCACCAAGAATTTCATGGTATTCATTTGGGGTCATTTGTAGGCCTTTCCAATCCTCACATCTCAAAAACCACGAATTTCATTTTTTCACAAAACTCCCCACCCAGCCATCTAGCTATGCTGCGGTGCACCTACCAACTTGGCCAAGTGCAAACTCCATCCAATTCAAAACTTTTGTGCACCAAGACTTTTACAGTACTCATTTGGGGACATTTGTAGGCCTTTCCAACGCTTACACCTCAAAAACCACGAATTTCATTTTTTCACAAAACTCCCCACCAAGCCATCTACCTATGCCGTGGTGCACCGCCAACCTTGGCCATGTGCAAAACCCTCCGAACTAAAAATTTTCGTGCACCCAGATTTTCATGGTATTCATTTGGGGACATTTGTAGGCCTTTCCAACCCTCACATCTCAAAAACCACGAATTTCATTTTTTCACAAAACTCCCCACCAAGCAATCTAGCTATGCTGCGGTGCACCTACCAACTTGGCCAAGTGCAAACTCCATCCAATTCAAAACTTTTGTGCACCAAGACTTTTACAGTACTCATTTGGGGACATTTGTAGGCCTTTCCAATGCTCATATCTCAAAAACCACGAATTTCATTTTTTCACAAAACTCCCGACCAAGCCATCTACCTATGCCGTGGTGCACCGCCAACCTTGGCCATGTTCAAAACCCTCCGAACTCAAAACTTTCGTCCACCAAGATTTTCATGGTATTCATTTGGGGACATTTGTAGGCCTTTCCAACCCTCACATCTCAAAAACCACGAATTTCATTTTTTCACAAAACTCCCCACCAAGCAATCTAGCTATGTTGTGGTGCACCGACAGCCTTGGCCATGTGCAAACCCCTCCGAACTTAAAACTTTCGTGCACCAAGAATTTCATGTAATTCATTTCGGGTCATTTGTAGGCCTTTCCAATCCTCACATCTCAAAAACCACGAATTTCATTTTTTCACAAAACTCCCCACCCAGCCATCTAGCTATGCCACGGTGCACCGACCAACTTGGTCAAGTGACAAACAATCCGAACTCAAAACTTTCGTGCACCAAGAATCTCATGGTATTCATTTGGGGACATTAGTAGGCCTTTTAAACCCTCATATCTCAAAAATAACGAATTTCATTTTTTCACAAAATTCCCCACCAAGCCATCTAGCTGTGCCGTGGTGCACCGCCAACCTTGGCCATGTGCAAAACCTTCCGAACTCAAAACTTTCGTGCACCAAGAATTTAATGGTACTCATTTGGGGACATTTGTAGGCCTTTCCAACCCTCACATTTCAAAAACCACGAATTTCATTTTTTCATAAAAACTCCCCACCAACCAATCTAGCTATGCCGTGGTGCACCGACAACCTTGGCCATGTTCAAACCCCTCTGAACTCAAAACTTTCGTGCACCAAGAATTTCATGGTATTCATTTGGGGACATTTGTAGGCCTTTCCAACCCTCACATCTCAAAAACCACGAATTTCATTTTTTCATAAAAACTCCCCACCAAACAATCTAGCTATGCCGTGGTGCACCGACAACCTTGGCCATGTGCAAACCCCTCCGAACTCAAAACTTTCGTGCACCAAGAATTTCATGGTATTCATTTGGGGACATTTGTAGGCCTTTCCAATGCTCATATCTCAAAAACCACGAATTTCATTTTTCCACAAAACTCCCCACCAAGCCATCTAGCTATGCCGTGGTGCACCGCCAACCTTGGCCATGTGCAAAACCCTCTGAACTCAAAACTTTTGTGCACCAAGAATTTAATGGTATTCATTTGGGGACATTTGTAGGCCTTTCCAACCCTCACATCCCAAAAACCACGAATTTCATTTTTTCACAAAAGTCCCCACCAAGAAATCTAGCTATGCCGCGGTGCACCGACAACCTTGGCCTAGTGCAAACTCCATCCAATTCAAAACTTTTGTGCACCAAGACTTTTACAGTACTCATTTGGGGACATTTATTGGCCTTTCCAATGCTCATATCTCAAAAACCACGAATTTCATTTTTCACAAAACTCCCGACCAAGCCATCTGCCTATGCCGTTGTGCACCGCCAACCTTGGCCATGCTCAAAACCCTCCGAACTCAAAACTTTCGTCCACCAAGATTTTCATGGTATTCATTTGGGGACATTTGTAGGCCTTTCCAACCCTCACATCTCAAAAACCACGAATTTCATTTTTTCACAAAACTCCCCACCAAGCAATCTAGCTATGCTGCGGTGCACCTACCAACTTGGCCAAGTGCAAACTCCATCCAATTCAAAACTTTTGTGCACCAAGACTTTTACAGTACTCATTTGGGGACATTTGTAGGCCTTTCCAATGCTCATATCTCAAAAACCACGAATTTCATTTTTTCACAAAACTCCCGACCAAGCCATCTACCTATGCCGTGGTGCACCGCCAACCTTGGCCATGTTCAAAACCCTCCGAACTCAAAACTTTCGTCCACCAAGATTTTCATGGTATTCATTTGGGGACATTTGTAGGCCTTTCCAACCCTCACATCTCAAAAACCACGAATTTCATTTTTTCACAAAACTCCCCACCAAGCAATCTAGCTATGTTGTGGTGCACCCACAGCCTTGGCCATGTGCAAACCCCTCCGAACTTAAAACTTTCGTGCACCAAGAATTTCATGGTATTCATTTGGGGTCATTTGTAGGCCTTTCCAATCCTCACATCTCAAAAACCACGAATTTCATTTTTTCACAAAACTCCCCACCCAGCCATCTAGCTATGCCACGGTGCACCGACCAACTTGGTCAAGTGACAAACAATCCGAACTCAAAACTTTCGTGCACCAAGAATCTCATGGTATTCATTTGGGGACATTAGTAGGCCTTTTAAACCCTCATATCTCAAAAATAACGAATTTCATTTTTTCACAAAACTCCCCACCAAGCCATCTAGCTGTGCCGTGGTGCACCGCCAACCTTGGCCATGTGCAAAACCTTCCGAACTCAAAACTTTCGTGCACCAAGAATTTAATGGTACTCATTTGGGGACATTTGTAGGCCTTTCCAACCCTCACATCTCAAAAACCACGAATTTCATTTTTTCATAAAAACTCCCCCCCAAACAATCTAGCTATGCCGTGGTGCACCGACAACCTTGGCCATGTGCAAACCCCTCCGAACTCAAAACTTTCGTGCACCAAGAATTTCATGGTATTCATTTGGGGACATTTGTAGGCCTTTCCAATGCTCATATCTCAAAAACCACGAATTTCATTTTTCCACAAAACTCCCCACCAAGCCATCTAGCTATGCCGTCGTGCACCGACAACCTTGGCCATGTGCAAACCCCTCCGAACTCAAAACTTTCGTGCACCAAGAATTTCATGGTATTCATTTGGGGACATTTGTAGGCCTTTCCAATGCTCATATCTCAAAAACCACGAATTTCATTTTTCCACAAAACTCCCCACCAAGCCATCTAGCTATGCCGTGGTGCACCGCCAACCTTGGCCATGTGCAAAACCCTCTCAACTCAAAACTTTTGTGCACCAAGAATTTAATGGTATTCATTTGGGGACATTTGTAGGCCTTTCCAACCCTCACATCCCAAAAACCACGAATTTCATTTTTTCACAAAAGTCCCCACCAAGAAATCTAGCTATGCCGCGGTGCACCGACAACCTTGGCCTAGTGCAAACTCCATCCAATTCAAAACTTTTGTGCACCAAGACTTTTACAGTACTCATTTGGGGACATTTGTTGGCCTTTCCAATGCTCATATCTCAAAAACCACGAATTTCATTTTTCACAAAACTCCCGACCAAGCCATCTGCCTATGCCGTTGTGCACCGCCAACCTTGGCCATGCTCAAAACCCTCCGAACTCAAAACTTTCGTCCACCAAGATTTTCATGGTATTCATTTGGGGACATTTGTAGGCCTTTCCAACCCTCACATCTCAAAAACCACGAATTTCATTTTTTCACAAAACTCCCCACCAAGCAATCTAGCTATGCTGCGGTGCACCTACCAACTTGGCCAAGTGCAAACTCCATCCAATTCAAAACTTTTGTGCACCAAGACTTTTACAGTACTCATTTGGGGACATTTGTAGGCCTTTCCAATGCTCATATCTCAAAAACCACGAATTTCATTTTTTCACAAAACTCCCGACCAAGCCATCTACCTATGCCGTGGTGCACCGCCAACCTTGGCCATGTTCAAAACCCTCCGAACTCAAAACTTTCGTCCACCAAGATTTTCATGGTATTCATTTGGGGACATTTGTAGGCCTTTCCAACCCTCACATCTCAAAAACCACGAATTTCATTTTTTCACAAAACTCCCCACCAAGCAATCTAGCTATGTTGTGGTGCACCCACAGCCTTGGCCATGTGCAAACCCCTCCGAACTTAAAACTTTCGTGCACCAAGAATTTCATGGTATTCATTTGGGGTCATTTGTAGGCCTTTCCAATCCTCACAACTCAAAAACCACGAATTTCATTTTTTCACAAAACTCCCCACCCAGCCATCTAGCTATGCCACGGTGCACCGACCAACTTGGTCAAGTGACAAACAATCCGAACTCAAAACTTTCGTGCACCAAGAATCTCATGGTATTCATTTGGGGACATTAGTAGGCCTTTTAAACCCTCATATCTCAAAAATAACGAATTTCATTTTTTCACAAAACTCCCCACCAAGCCATCTAGCTGTGCCGTGGTGCACCGCCAACCTTGGCCATGTGCAAAACCTTCCGAACTCAAAACTTTCGTGCACCAAGAATTTAATGGTACTCATTTGGGGACATTTGTAGGCCTTTCCAACCCTCACATCTCAAAAACCACGAATTTCATTTTTTCATAAAAACTCCCCACCAAACAATCTAGCTATGCCGTGGTGCACCGACAACCTTGGCCATGTGCAAACCCCTCCGAACTCAAAACTTTCGTGCACCAAGAATATCATGGTATTCATTTGGGGACATTTGTAGGCCTTTCCAATGCTCATATCTCAAAAACCACGAATTTCATTTTTCCACAAAACTCCCCACCAAGCCATCTAGCTATGCCGTGGTGCACCGCCAACCTTGGCCATGTGCAAAACCCTCCGAACTCAAAACTTTTGTGCACCAAGAATTTAATGGTATTCATTTGGGGACATTTGTAGGCCTTTCCAACCCTCACATCCCAAAAACCACGAATTTCATTTTTTCACAAAAGTCCCCACCAAGAAATCTAGCTATGCCGCGGTGCACCGACAACCTTGGCCTAGTGCAAACTCCATCCAATTCAAAACTTTTGTGCACCAAGACTTTTACAGTACTCATTTGGGGACATTTGTTGGCCTTTCCAATGCTCATATCTCAAAAACCACGAATTTCATTTTTCACAAAACTCCCGACCAAGCCATCTGCCTATGCCGTTGTGCACCGCCAACCTTGGCCATGCTCAAAACCCTCCGAACTCAAAACTTTCGTCCACCAAGATTTTCATGGTATTCATTTGGGGACATTTGTAGGCCTTTCCAACCCTCACATCTCAAAAACCACGAATTTCATTTTTTCACAAAACTCCCCACCAAGCAATCTAGTTATGTTGTGGTGCACCGACAGCCTTGGCCATGTGCAAACCCCTCTGAACTTAAAACTTTCGTGCACCAAGAATTTCATGGTATTCATCTGGGGTCATTTGTAGGCCTTTCCAACCCTCATATCTCAAAAACCACGAATTTCATTTTTTCACAAAACTCCCCACCTAGCCATCTAGCTATGCCACGGTGCACCGACCAACTTGGTCAAGTGACAAACAATCCGAACTCAAAACTTTCGTGCACCAAGAATCTCATGGTATTCATTTGGGGACATTAGTAGGCCTTTTAAACACTCATATCTCAAAAATAACGAATTTCATTTTTTCACAAAACTCCCCACCAAGCCTTCTAGCTGTGCCGTGGTGCACTGCCAACCTTGGCCATGTGCAAAACCCTCCGAACTCAAAACTTTCGTGCACCAAGAATTTCATGGTATTCATTTGGGGACATTTGTAGGCCTTTCCAATGCTCATATCTCAAAAACCACGAATTTCATTTTTCCACAAAACTCCCCACCAAGCCATCTACCTATGCCGCGGTGCACCGCTAACCTTGGCCATGTTCAAAACCCTCTGAACTCAAAACTTTCGTGCACCAAGATTTTCATGGTATTCATTTGGGTACATTTGTAGGCGTTTCCAACCCTCACATTTGAAAAACCACGAATTTCACTTTTTCACAAAACTCCCCACCAAGCAATCTAGCTATGCTGCGGTGCACCTACCAACTTGGCCAAGTGCAAACTCCATCCAATTCAAAACTTTTGTGCACCAAGACTTTTACAGTACTCATTTGGGGACATTTGTAGGCCTTTCCAATGCTCATATCTCAAAAACCACGAATTTCATTTTTCACAAAACTCCCGACCAAGCCATCTGCCTATGCCGTGGTGCACCGCCAACCTTGGCCATGTTCAAAACCCTCCGAACTCGAAACTTTCGTCCACCAAGATTTTCATGGTATTCATTTGGGGACATTTGTAGGCCTTTCCAACCCTCACATCTCAAAAACCACGAATTTCATTTTTTCACAAAACTCCCCACCAAGCAATCTAGCTATGTTGTGGTGCACCGACAGCCTTGGCCATGTGCAAACCCCTCCGAACTTAAAACTTTCGTGCGCCAAGAATTTCATGGTATTCATTTGGGGTCATTTGTAGGCCTTTCCAACCCTCGCATCTCAAAAACCACGATTTTCATTTTTTCACAAAACTCACCACCTAGCCATCTAGCTATGCCACGGTGCACCGACCAACTTGGTCAAGTGACAAAAATTCCGAACTCAAAACTTTCATGCACCAAGAATCTCATGGTATTCATTTGGGGACATTAGTAGGCCTTTTAAACCCTTATATCTCAAAAATCACGAATTTCATTTTTTCACAAAACTCCCCACCAAGCCATCTAGCTGTGCCGTGGTGCACCGCCAACCTTGGCCATGTGCAAAACCCTCCGAACTCAAAACTTTCGTGCACCAAGAATTTAATGGTATTCATTTGGGGACATTTGTAGCCCTTTCCAACCCTCACATCTCAAAAACCACGAATTTCATTTTTTCATAAAAACTCCCCACCAAACAATCTAGCTATGCCGTGGTGCACCGACAACCTTGGCCATGTGCAAACCCCTCCGAACTCAAAACTTTCGTGCACCAAGAATTTCATGGTATTCATTTGGGGACATTTGTAGGCCTTTCCAATGCTCATATCTCAAAACCCACGAATTTCATTTTTCCACAAAACTCCCCACCAAGCCATCTACCTATGCCGTGGTGCACCGCCAACCTTGGCCATGTTCAAAACCCTCTGAACTCAAAACTTTCGTGCACCAAGATTTTCATGGTATTCATTTGGGTACATTTGTAGGCGTTTCCAACCCTCACATCTCAAAAACTACGAATTTCATTTTTTCACAAAACTCCCCACCAAGCAATCTAGCTATGCTGCGGTACACCGACCAACTTGGCCAAGTGCAAACTCCATCCAATTCAAAACTTTCGTGCACCAAGACTTTTACAGTATTCATTTGGGGACATTTGTAGGCCTTTCAAACCATCATATCTCAAAAATCACGAATTTCATTTTTTAACAAAACTCCCCACCAAGCCATCTAGCTGTGCCGTGGTGCACCGCCAACCTTGGCCATGTGCAAAACCCTCCGAACTGAAAACTTTCGTGGACCAAGAATTTCATGGCATTCATTTGGGGACATTTGTAGGCCTTGCCAACCCTCACATCTCAAAAATCACGAATTTCATGTTTTCACAAAACTCCCCACCACGCCATCTAGCTATGCCCTAGTGCACCGCCAACCTTGGCCATGTGCAAAACCCTCCGAACTCAAAACTTTCGTGCACCAAGAATTTAATGGTATTCATTTGGGGCCATTTGTAGGCCTTTCCAACCCTCACATCTCAAAAACCACGAATTTCATTTTTTCACAAAACTCCCCACCAAGCAATCTAGCTATGTCGTGGAGCACCGACAACCTTGGCCTAGTGCAAACCCTTCCGATCTCAAAACTTTCGTGCACCAAGATTTTCATGGTATTCATTTGGGTACATTTGTAGGCGTTTCCAACCCTCACATCTCAAAAACTACGAATTTCATTTTTTCACAAAACTCCCCACCAAGCAATCTAGCTATGCTGCGGTACACCGACCAACTTGGCCAAGTGCAAACTCCATCCAATTCAAAACTTTCGTGCACCAAGACTTTTACAGTATTCATTTGGGGACATTTGTAGGCCTTTCAAACCATCATATCTCAAAAATCACGAATTTCATTTTTTAACAAAACTCCCCACCAAGCCATCTAGCTGTGCCGTGGTGCACCGCCAACCTTGGCCATGTGCAAAACCCTCCGAACTGAAAACTTTCGTGGACCAAGAATTTCATGGCATTCATTTGGGGACATTTGTAGGCCTTGCCAACCCTCACATCTCAAAAATCACGAATTTCATGTTTTCACAAAACTCCCCACCACGCCATCTAGCTATGCCCTAGTGCACCGCCAACCTTGGCCATGTGCAAAACCCTCCGAACTCAAAACTTTCGTGCACCAAGAATTTAATGGTATTCATTTGGGGCCATTTGTAGGCCTTTCCAACCCTCACATCTCAAAAACCACGAATTTCATTTTTTCACAAAACTCCCCACCAAGCAATCTAGCTATGTCGTGGAGCACCGACAACCTTGGCCTAGTGCAAACCCTTCCGATCTCAAAACTTTCGTGCACCAAGAATTTCATGGTATTCATTTGGGGACATTTGTAGGCCTTTCCAACCCTCACATCTCAAAAACCACAAATTTCATTTTTTCACAAAACTCCCCACCAAGCAATCTAACTATGCCGCAGTGCACCGATGAACTTGGCCAAGTGCAAACTCCATCCACTTCAAAACTTTCGTGCACCAATACTTTTACAGTACTCATTTGGGGACATTTGTAGGCCTTTCCAACGCTTACACCTAAAAAACCACGAATTTCATTTTTTCACAAAACTCCCCACCAAGCCATCTACCGATGCCGTGGTGCACCGCCAACCTTGGCCATGTGCAAAACCCTCCGAACAAAAAATTTTCATGCACCCAAATTTTCATGGTATTCATTTGGGGACATTTGTAGGCCTTTCCAACCCTTACATCTCAAAAACTACGAATTTCATTTTTTCACAAAACTCCCCACCAAGCAATCTAGCTCTGCTGCGGTACACCGACCAACTTGGCCAAGTGCAAACTCCATCCAATTCAAAACTTTCGTGCACCAAGACTTTTAAAGTACTCATTTGGGGAAATTTGTAGGCTTTTCCAATGCTCATATCTTAAAAAACACGAATTTCGTTTTTTCACAAAACTCCCCACCAAGCCATCTGCCTATACTGTGGTGCACCGCCAACCTTGGCCATGTTCAAAACCCTCCGAACTCAAAACTTTCGTGCACTCAGAATTTCATGGTATTCATTTGGGGACATTTGTAGGCCTTTCAACCCCTCATATCTCAAAAATCACGAATTTCATTTTTTCACAAAACTCCCCACCAAGCCATCTAGCTGTGCCGTGGTGCACCGCCAACCTTGGCCATGTGCAAAACCCTCCGAACTGAAAACTTTCGTGCACCAAGAATTTCATGGCATTCATTTGGGGACATTTGTAGGCCTTTCCAACCCTCACATCTCAAAAATCACGAATTTCATTTTTTCACCAAACTCCCCACCACGCCATCTAGTTGTGCCCTAGTGCACCGCCAACCTTGGCCATGTGCAAAACCCTCCGAACTCAAAACTTTCGTGCACCAAGAATTTAATGGTATTCATTTGGGGACATTTGTAGGCCTTTCCAACCCTCACATCTCAAAAACCACGAATTTCATTTTTTCACAAAACTCCCCACCAATCAATCTAGCTTTGTCGTGGTGCACCGACAACCTTGGCCTAGTGCAAACCCTTCCGATCTCAAAACTTTCGTGCACCAAGAATTTCATGGTATTCATTTAGGGACATTTGTAGGCCTTTCCAACCCTCACATCTCAAAAACCACGAATTTCATTTTTTCACAAAACTCCCCACCAAGCAATCTAACTATGCCGCGGTGCACCGACCAAGTTGGCCAAGTGCAAACTCCATCCAATTCAAAACTTTCGTGCACCAAGACTTTTACAGTACTCATTTGGGGACATTTGTAGGCCTTTCCAACGCTTACACCTAAAAAACCACGAATTTTATTTTTTCACAAAACTCCCCACCAAGCCATCTACCGATGCCGTGGTGCACCGCCAACCTTGGCCATGTGCAAAACCCTCCGAACAAAAAATTTTCATGCACCCAGATTTTCATGGTATTCATTTGGGGACATTTGTAGGCCTTTCCAACCCTTACATCTCAAAAACCACGAATTTCATTTTTTCACAAAACTCCCCACCAAGCAATCTAGCTATGCTGCGGTACACCGACCAACTTGGCCAAGTGCAAACTCCATCCAATTCAAAACTTTCGTGCACCAAGACTTTTACAGTACTCATTTGGGGAAATTTGTAGGCCTTTCCAATGCTCATATCTTAAAAAACACGAATTTCGTTTTTTCACAAAACTCCCCACCAAGCCATCTGCCTATACTGTGGTGCACCGCCAATGTTGGCCATGTTCAAAACCCTCCGACCTCAAAACTTTCGTGCACTAAGAATTTCATGGTATTCATTTGGGGACATTTGTAGGCCTTTCAAACCCTCATATCTCAAAAATCACGAATTTCATTTTTTCACAAAACTCCCCACCAAGCCATCTAGCTGTGCCGTGGTGCACCGCCAACCTTGGCCATGTGCAAAACCCTCCGAACTGAAAACGTTCGTGCACCAAGAATTTCATGGCATTCATTTGGGGACATTTGTAGGCCTTTCCAACCCTCACATCTCAAAAATCACGAATTTCATGTTTTCACCAAACTCCCCACCACGCCATCTAGCTATGCCCTAGTGCACCGCCAACCTTGGCCATGTGCAAAACCCTCCGAACTCAAAACTTTCGTGCACCAAGAATTTAATGGTATTCATTTGGGGACATTTGTAGGCCTTTCCAACCCTCACATCTCAAAAACCACGAATTTCATTTTTTCACAAAACTCCTCACCAAGCAATCTAGCTATGTCGTGGTGCACCGACAACCTTGGCCTAGTGCAAACCCCTCCGATCTCAAAACTTTCGTGCACCAAGAATTTCATGGTATTCATTTGGGGACATTTGTAGGCCTTTCCAACCCTCACATCTCAAAAACCACGAATTTCATTTTTTCACAAAACTCCCCACCAAGCAATCTAACTATGCCGCGGTGCACCGACCAACTTGGCCAAGTGCAAACTCCATCCAATTCAAAACTTTCGTGCACCAAGACTTTTACAGTACTCATTTGGGGACATTTGTAGGCCTTACCAACGCTTACACCTAAAAAACCACGAATTTCATTTTTTCACAAAACTCCCTACCAAGCCATCTACCGATGCCGTGGTGCACCGCCAACCTTGGCCATGTGCAAAACCCTCCAAACAAAAAATTTTCATGCACCCAGATTTTAATGGTATTCATTTGGGGACATTTGTAGGCCTTTCCAACCCTTACATCTCAAAAACCACGAATTTCATTTTTTCACAAAACTCCCCACCAAGCAATCTAGCTATGCTGCGGTGCACCGACCAACTTGGCCAAGTGCAAACTCCATCCAATTCAAAACTTTCGTGCACCAAGACTTTTACAGTACTCATTTGGGGAAATTTGTAGGCCTTTCCAATGCTCATATCTTAAAAAACACGAATTTCGTTTTTTCACAAAACTCCCCACCAAGCCATCTGCCTATACTGTGGTGCACCGCCAATGTTGGCCATGTTCAAAACCCTCCGACCTCAAAACTTTCGTGCACTAAGAATTTCATGGTATTCATTTGGGGACATTTGTAGGCCTTTCAAACCCTCGTATCTCAAAAATCACGAATTTCATTTTTTCACAAAACTCCCCACCAAGCCATCTAGCTGTGCCGTGGTGCACCGCCAACCTTGGCCATGTGCAAAACCCTCCGAACTGAAAACTTTCGTGCACCAAGAATTTCATGGCATTCATTTGGGGACATTTGTAGGCCTTTCCAACCCTCACATCTCAAAAATCACGAATTTCATGTTTTCACCAAACTCCCCACCACGCCATCTAGCTATGCCCTAGTGCACCGCCAACCTTGGCCATGTGCAAAACCCTCCGAACTCAAAACTTTCGTGCACCAAGAATTTAATGGTATTCATTTGGGGACATTTGTAGGCCTTTCCAACCCTCACATCTCAAAAACCACGAATTTCATTTTTTCACAAAACTCCTCACCAAGCAATCTAGCAATGTCGTGGTGCACCGACAACCTTGGCCTAGTGCAAACCCCTCCGATCTCAAAACTTTCGTGCACCAAGAATTTCATGGTATTCATTTGGGGACATTTGTAGGCCTTTCCAACCCTCACATCTCAAAAACCACGAATTTCATTTTTTCACAAAACTCCCCACCAAGCAATCTAACTATGCCGCGGTGCACCGACCAACTTGGCCAAGTGCAAACTCCATCCAATTCAAAACTTTCGTGCACCAAGACTTTTACAGTACTCATTTGGGGACATTTGTAGGCCTTACCAACGCTTACACCTAAAAAACCACGAATTTCATTTTTTCACAAAACTCCCTACCAAGCCATCTACCGATGCCGTGGTGCACCGCCAACCTTGGCCATGTGCAAAACCCACCAAACAAAAAATTTTCATGCACCCAGATTTTCATGGTATTCATTTGGGGACATTTGTAGGCCTTTCCAACCCTTACATCTCAAAAACCACGAATTTCATTTTTTCACAAAACTCCCCACCAAGCAATCTAGCTATGCTGCGGTGCACCGACCAACTTGGCCAAGTGCAAACTCCATCCAATTCAAAACTTTCGTGCACCAACACTTTTACAGTACTCATTTGGGGAAATTTGTAGGCCTTTCCAATGCTCATATCTTAAAAAACACGAATTTCGTTTTTTCACAAAACTCCCCACCAACCCATCTGCCTATACTGTGGTGCACCGCCAATCTTGGCCATGTTCAAAACCCTCCGACCTCAAAACTTTCGTGCACTAAGAATTTCATGGTATTCATTTGGGGACATTTGTAGGCCTTTCAAACCCTCATATCTCAAAAATCACGAATTTCATTTTTTCACAAAACTCCCCACCAAGCCATCTAGCTCTGCCGTGGTGCACCGCCAACCTTGGCCATGTGCAAAACCCTCCGAACTGAAAACTTTCGTGCACCAAGAATTTCATGGCATTCATTTGGGGACATTTGTAGGCCTTTCCAACCCTCACATCTCAAAAATCACGAATTTCATGTTTTCACCAAACTCCCCACCACGCCATCTAGCTATGCCCTAGTGCACCGCCAACCTTGGCCATGTGCAAAACCCTCCGAACTCAAAACTTTCGTGCACCAAGAATTTAATGGTATTCATTTGGGGACATTTGTAGGCCTTTCCAACCCTCACATCTCAAAAACCACGAATTTCATTTTTTCACAAAACTCCTCACCAAGCAATCTAGCTATGTCGTGGTGCACCGACAACCTTGGCCTAGTGCAAACCCCTCCGATCTCAAAACTTTCGTGCACCAAGAATTTCATGGTATTCATTTGGGGACATTTGTAGGCCTTTCCAACCCTCACATCTCAAAAACCACGAATTTCATTTTTTCACAAAACTCCCCACCAAGCAATCTAACTATGCCGCGGTGCACCGACCAACTTGGCCAAGTGCAAACTCCATCCAATTCAAAACTTTCGTGCACCAAGACTTTTACAGTACTCATTTGGGGACATTTGTAGGCCTTACCAATGCTTACACCTAAAAAACCACGAATTTCATTTTTTCACAAAACTCCCTACCAAGCCATCTACCGATGCCGTGGTGCACCGCCAACCTTGGCCATGTGCAAAACCCTCCAAACAAAAAATTTTCATGCACCCAGATTTTCATGGTATTCATTTGGGGACATTTGTAGGCCTTTCCAACCCTTACATCTCAAAAACCACGAATTTCATTTTTTCACAAAACTCCCCACCAAGCAATCTAGCTATGCTGCGGTGCACCGACCAACTTGGCCAAGTGCAAACTCCATCCAATTCAAAACTTTCGTGCACCAAGACTTTTACAGTACTCATTTGGGGAAATTTGTAGGCCTTTCCAATGCTCATATCTTAAAAAACACGAATTTCGTTTTTTCACAAAACTCCCCACCAAGCCATCTGCCTATACTGTGGTGCACCGCCAATCTTGGCCATGTTCAAAACCCTCCGACCTCAAAACTTTCGTGCACTAAGAATTTCATGGTATTCATTTGGGGACATTTGTAGGCCTTTCAAACCCTCATATCTCAAAAATCACGAATTTCATTTTTTCACAAAACTCCCCACCACGCCATCTAGCTATGCCCTAGTGCACCGCCAACCTTGGCCATGTGCAAAACCCTCCGAACTCAAAACTTTCGTGCACCAAGAATTTAATGGTATTCATTTGGGGACATTTGTAGGCCTTTCCAACCCACACATCTCAAAAACCACGAATTTCATTTTTTCACAAAACTCCCCACCAAGCAATCTAGCTTTGTCGTGGTGCACCGACAACCTTGGCCTAGTGCAAACCCCTCCGATCTCAAAACTTTCGTGCACCAAGAATTTCATGGTATTCATTTGGGGAAATTTGTAGGCCTTTCCAACCCTCACATCTCAAAAACCACGAATTTCATTTTTTCACAAAACTCCCCACCAAGCAATCTAACTATGCCGTGGTGCACCGACCAACTTGGCCAAGTGCAAACTCCATCCAATTCAAAACTTTCGTGCACCAAGACTTTTACAGTACTCATTTGGGGACATTTGTAGGCCTTTCCAATGCTCATATCTCAAAAACCACGAATTTCATTTTTCACAAAACTCCCGACCAAGCCATCTGCCTATGCCGTGGTGCACCGCCAACCTTGGCCATGTTCAAAACCCTCCGAACTCAAAACTTTCGTCCACCAAGATTTTCATGGTATTCATTTGGGGACATTTGTAGGCCTTTCCAACCCTCACATCTCAAAAACCACGAATTTCATTTTTTCACAAAACTCCCCACCAAGCAATTTAGCTATGTTGTGGTGCACCGACAGCCTTGGCCATGTGAAAACCCCTCCGAACTTAAAACTTTCGTGCACCAAGAATTTCATGGTATTCATTTGGGGTCATTTGTAGGCCTTTCCAACCCTCGCATCTCAAAAACCACGAATTTCATTTTTCACAAAACTCCCCACCTAGCCATCTAGCTATGCCACGGTGCACCGACCAACTTGGTCAAGTGACAAAAATTCCGAACTCAAAACTTTCGTGCACCAAGAATCTCATGGTATTCATTTGGGGACATTAGTAGGCCTTTTAAACCCTCATATCTCAAAAATCACGAATTTCATTTTTTCACAAAACTCCCCACCAAGCCATCTAGCTGTGCCGTGGTGCACCGCCAACATTGGCCATGTGCAAAACCCTCCGAACTCAAAACTTTCGTGCACCAAGAATTTAATAGTATTCATTTGGGGACATTTGTAGCCCTTTCCAACCCTCACATCTCAAAAACCACGAATTTCATTTTTTCATAAAAACTCCCCACCAAACAATCTAGCTATGCCGTGGTGCACCGACAACCTTGGCCATGTGCAAACCCCTCCGAACTCAAAACTTTCGTGCACCAAGAATTTCATGGTATTCATTTGGGGACATTTGTAGGCCTTTCCACTGCTCATATCTCAAAAACCACGAATTTCATTTTTCCACAAAACTCCCCACCAAGCCATCTACCTATGCCGTGGTGCACCGCCAAACTTGGCCATGTTCAAAACCCTCTTAACTCAAAACTTTCATGCACCAAGATTTTCATGGTATTCATTTGGGTACATTTGTAGGCGTTTCCAACCCTCACATCTCAAAAACCACGAATTTCATTTTTTCACAAAACTCCCCACCAAGCAATCTAGTTATGCTGCGGTACACCGACCAACTTGGCCAAGTGCAAACTCCATCCAATTCAAAACTTTCGTGCACCAAGACTTTTACAGTACTCATTTGGGGAAATTTGTAGGCCTTTCCAATGCTCATATCTTAAAAAACACGAATTTTGTTTTTTCACAAAACTCCCCACCAAGCCATCTGCCTATACTGTGGTGCACCGCCAACCTTGGCCATGTTCAAAACCCTCCGAACTCAAAACTTTTGTGCACTAAGAATTTCATGGTATTCATTTGGGGACATTTGTAGGCCTTTCAAACCCTCATATCTCAAAAATCACGAATTTCATTTTTTCACAAAACTCCCCACCAAGCCATCTAGCTGTGCCGTGGTGCACCGTTAACCTTGGCCATGTGCAAAACCCTCCGAACAGAAAACTTTCGTGCACCAAGAATTTCATGGCATTCATTTGGGGACATTTGTAGGCCTTTCCAACCCTCACATCTCAAAAATCACGAATTTCATGTTTTCACCAAACTCCCCACCACGCCATCTAGCTATGCCCTAGTGCACCGCCAACCTTGGCCATGTGCAAAACCCTCCGAACTCAAAACTTTCGTGCACCAAGAATTTAATGGTATTCATTTGGGGACATTTGTAGGCCTTTCCAACCCTCACATCTCAAAAACCACGAATTTCATTTTTTCACAAAACTCCCCGCCAAGCAATCTAGCTATGTCGTGGTGCACCGACAACCTTGGCCTAGTGCAAACCCCTCCGATCTCAAAACTTTCGTTCTCCAAGAATTTCATGGTATTCATTTGGGGACATTTGTAGGCCTTTCCAACCCTCGCATCTCAAAAACCACGAATTTCATTTTTTCACAAAACTCCCCACCTAGCCATCTAGCTATGCCATGGTGCACCGACCAACTTGGTCAAGTGACAAAAATTCCGAACTCAAAACTTTCGTGCACCAAGAATCTCATGGTATTCATTTGGGGACATTAGTAGGCCTTTTAAACCCTCATATCTCAAAAATCACGAATTTCATTTTTTCACAAAACTCCCCACCAGGCCATCTAGCTGTGCCGTGGTGCACCAACAACCTTGGCCTAGTGCAAACCCCTCCGATCTCAAAACTTTCGTGCACCAAGAATTTCATGGTATTCATTTGGGGACATTTGTAGGCCTTTCCAACCCTCACATCTCAAAAACCACGAATTTCATTTTTTCACAAAACTCCCCACCAAGCAATCTAACTATGCCGCGGTGCACCGACCAACTTGGCCAAGTGCAAACTCCATCCAATTCAAAACTTTCGTGCACCAAGACTTTTACAGTACTCATTTGGGGACATTTGTAGGCCTTTCCAACGCTTACACCTAAAAACCCACGAATTTCATTTTTTCACAAAACACCCCACCAAGCCATCTACCGATGCCGTGGTGTACCGCCAACCTTGGCCATGTGCAAAACCCTCCAAACTAAAATCTTTCGTGCACCAAGAATTTCATGGTATTCATTTGGGGACATTTGTAGGTCTTTCAAACCCTCACATCTCAAAAACCACGAATTTCATTTTTTCACAAAACTCCCCACCAAGCAATCTAGTTATGCGACGGTGCACCGACCAACTTGGCCAAGTGAAAACTCCATCCAATTCAAAACTTTTGTGCACCAAGACTTTTACAGTACTCATTTGGGGACATTTGTAGGCCTTTCCAACGCTTACATCTCAAAAACCACGAATTTCATTTTTTCACAAAACTCCCCACCAAGCCATCTACCGATGCCGTGGTGCACCGCCAACCTTGGCCATGTGCAAAACCCTCCGAACTAAAAATTTTCATGCACCCAGATTTTCATGGTATTCATTTGGGGACATTTGTAGGCCTTTCCAACCCTTACATCTCAAAAGCCACAAATTTTATTTTTTCACAAAACTCCCCACCAAGCAATTCCGTGTTGAGTGTTTTAAAACGAAAAGAATGGAGGAACAAGTTGAAAAGAATGGAGGGAACTATTGAAAGTAAAATAGAAAATAGATTTGTCACCGAAATAGTATTCAATGACTAATATTTTAACTGGGTGGGACATTGGACTCATGTGTTAGCTTCCAAAATCCTTTTGGTCATTATTTACCCACCGCAACAAACGTATTTGCTAATAAATTACTTTAGTTAGTGGCTAATTTGGTGGCTAAAACGAACACTTCTATTCTCCTGTTCACAGTCATCGATTTAACCACTGAATTATTTCCATTAATATTTGCGATCACTAGTTTGTCGTTATATGAATCAATATCACTAACAAGCCAATCAGTCGTTGTTTCAGTGGCTAATTTGAGACTATTTCATATCAATGGCTATTTCAGTGGTAATTCGTGACCTCATTATTTCATTGACTAAATTCAGTGGCTAAATGACATTTTTCTTATAGTGTTACACAAATCTAAGTAGTATTAGATATATATCTGTTTTTTAGTGTATTTTCTTTAAAGACTAAATAGTACAAAGAAAACATAAACAATGATCCTAAACTTTAAAAATGTACGAATATAGTTCAATTAACTCGATATAACATTAATTTTTTTACGTGTTAAATGATATTATAGGCTGACATTTGAATTAGAATGTGTCAAAAAATATATACAACTCAAACACAATCCTAAATATCATTTAACATGTAACATCCCATTTAAATAATAAAATCATTAAATGAAATCTTACACCGGATAATATAAAGAGTAGTTGCGGAGTATAAAGTCACTCCTTACAGTTATCCAAGGCACTTAGAAGGAAATACTAAAGCTCACTACAAAGCCTACAACCCAAAAGGAGTAAGAGATAGCCGATATTCGAAATAAAGCCTTAGGGGTAAAACAATACACATTCCCTAGCCCTAAAGAAAAGCCCAAATAAAACATGAAGTTCAGCCCAGGTAGACTATTGCAGCGGAATCATCTCTTCCCTGTTGACCTCGAATACCTCTCGCATCTGCTCCCATCAATAAATTGATGATCATCGCAAGGGTAGAAGAACAACATACAAGGCAATCAAAAGTAAGGGTAAGCTAGAGCCAAAAATATTTTATCATGCAATCATATATACTTTCACAGTCCAATATGCATACATCATCCAAGCAGGTTATGACTTTCCAACCAATACACTAAGACTCGACTCGACTCATCCGGATACATATAACCTGGTCGGATTCAACGGATGCTTGCACTTGTGGTGGATACCTCTGCTCACCCCGAGCTGCTCACCCCCGAGCCATGTGTTACAAGTGTTATAATGAATCAATCCCCCACACACAAGGTTAGCCCTTAATGAGTTTCAGGCCTCCTGCTACTCTCACCACAAAAGTCAGTTCGCTCTAAGTGAGACTAACTGACTCCTTAGAGTCTCAGGATGCAATCCTTACCTTGAATCCTTACCAAATTATATAGATGGGGCACCACCATGGACACCCACTAACAGGGGCCATGGAATTACGTCCCGACCACTGAAGTACGACCCTGAAATCTCACATAGAGATTCCAAGGAATTACGTACTGACCACATACTATACATATTCAAACAAACAGCAATGTTTATCATGCTTATAAATCTCATGCCAACCTTTATAATCCATCCTCATACATGTTCCATGTTGAATCCATTCCAAATCATCTTTCCCAATTCATGAATATAGAAGTGTAATTCATACCGACACCATGCCACTTTGATTACCAACCATCTCATACAAGTCACATGCCAAGGTCATGTTAAACTTATCAATCACATACCATAAACCATTCTACTCATACCCATTCGCCCAATTCATGCTTTTAAAAGTAATTGAATCAATCCACAAGTTCAAGTTAAAGTAAGGAATTAAAATTCTGCAGCAATTCTCGCTTAAGCTAGACTGGTCTCGCTTAAGCTAGACTGATCTTGCTTAAGCTAAAAATTCTCGCTTAAGCGAGACTGATCTCGCTTAAGCTAAAATCCCTCGCTTAAGCTAAACTGACAGCTTTTTAATGGTTTCAACATGTAAAAACACAAAATCCCAAACAACAAAAATTTAAGAAAACACAAGCACGTTGTATAAAACGTTGGCATCATATTTCATGCTTTAAAAGAGTAAACAAATCAATCATGGGAGCATACAAGCATTTAACAATTGTCAATCTCGCTCAAGTTAAGGAGCTCTCGCTCAGGCAACAGGCTCTCTCGCTCAAGCGAAAAACTTTCGCTTAAGCGAGATTGAAAACAAAGAGTACTTCGAGTTCTCGCTCAAGCTAGCCCATCTCGCTCAAGCGAGAGGCCTTCGCTCAGGCGAGCACTCGAAACTAAAAGGGGCGAGTTACTGCCATTCTCGCTTAGGCGAGAGCTCCTCGCTTAGGCGAGAGCTTCCCGTTTGGGCGAGAAACAGCTCGCTTAGGCGAGCATAGCAGATCTCACCTGCTCTCACGCATGCAAAGCCAAAAATCCATCCAGAAACAATACATCGATTATTTTCACACCATCAAAAGCACATCAAATTATCAAGAGCACCCAACAGAAACAAAAATAGACACATTATTTATAAAAGCATGAACATAGCTTCCCTCACCTGGACAGATGCTAGTGGAAAGCACAGGCACCTACGGCAACCAACCCAACAGCGTCAAGAGCATACTCAAGAGGTGGAGCAGAGAATGAGGTTGAGTTGACTTGAATCTGAATGAGCTTCGAGCCCTAGCAGAGCATTGTTTGAGGGGAAAAGAAGAGTAAGATGGCTTATTTTGCAAAGTGGGCAGAACATGAGAGGGTTAGGGGTTTTGGGATGCCCTATGGGCCAGCCTTAGACCCAACTGACTAAGAGAGGCCCTTAAATTTTAGGACAAAATTAAAGTGGGTCTTACATAACACAAAAAAAAATAATAAATTAAATTAAAAGGACTATCCATTCATTTTTAAAGTTGATGACCAAAACCTTGATAAAAAAACATATTTATATAAATATTATTTTAATTTATTTGACAAGATAAATGGTTTGACTCAATATTACAAGTATCTAAGTAGTATTAGATCTATTATTTTCTTTAAAAACCATCTAGGACAAAGAAAACATAAACAAACATGTCTTTCAAAGAGTTATTGCAACAAATAAGTCAGTTTTTTAAACTAATTAACATCATACATGTTTGGTGGAAGGATTTACAGAAGGGGCAAAAGCACATGGGTGACCCACTTTGATCTTTAGGGTAATATAGGTAGGTTAATGTGGCCGTATGAGGACGACGTTGTCCTTGTCAAGGAAATACTTCAAATCGTGGTGAAAGGAAATTGAATATGTGAGAAATGTTGTTCGTTAATTTAGCCGTTAATGGAGGTTATTAACGGTTGAACTAACTTGTTCCACGTGGATAATCCAACGGTCCACAGTTATAGATCATGTCTCACGTGGGTGTCTGCATCACTAGTAGACAGGCTCACCCAATATTTGGCAACAATTAAGGCAGCTTCTATTTCTTCTAAACCAGCTCTCATCTTTTCAACATTATTTTTATGACTGCATGTGCACTGTGCAGTGTGCATTTGTGACTTTCTTTGTGTATTTTTCTGTCACACCAAAACGAACTTCGCGTGTCAAATAAACATGGCAAACTAGTTTTGTGCCTTTAACTTTGGGATTAAACAATTCAAAGTATTTTGTTAAATATAAAATAGATAAAAACAATATAATATAAGAAATATTAAGTATGTCATTTTGTATATAAGGTTCGTGACTGAACTAGCAATTATTTCTGATAATGAATAACTTTTATCTATATCACGAAATAAAAACATTAATAGTTAATTATAAGCTCTATCCAAAGTAATCGGTATGGTGAAACTTTCAGGTTTAAGTATAATTTTTAATCTTTAAAAATTGGGATAATTCATATTTTGGTTTCTATAGGGACTTTTTAGTTCGTCAAAATTTAAAATGTATAGTTTTAGTTTCTACACACTAAATTTAAAGTATTAAAAGTGTTTTTAAACCATATATCTTAAAAATACTAAAATTCTGAAAAACTTATTTTAGTTCTCAAATTTATTGTTTAATAAGGATTTAAATTATTATTTGTTTTCCAATTTGAAGAAGTAAACTAAAAATTTAGGAATATTAAATAAGATTATTTAACAAACGATCGACAATTTAGACCGTTTGAACTAGGTTCTCAAAGATAAATTGATAAATATAATATTTATAGTAGGTACAGTGGAGTCGTTGGTAGGATTATTTAGCAAGAATATCGAGCAAATCTCATTAAAACTTATTATCATGGATGCCAAAAATTATTTGTGTCCGTATAGATATAGTGTTAGATTATTTTAAGTTAATATTAACTTAATTACGGAATGACTTTAATAAGGAATTATCAATGTGACAGTTGGGCTTAAACAAATGGTATTTGAAATTAGCAAAATATATCATTCTCTTCGGAATTAAACAAATGGTATTTGAAAGATTGTCAACATAAGAAAGAATTTTTATACCATATGAAGAAAAGAGAACTCAAACAGGTTAGTCAAGCCTGACAACCCACACTACCCAGGTGGGCCTGACGACCAAGATGCTTTAAGCTGGACCAACGACCTAGACAGACCAGTTGGCCCTACGACATCAACGGGTCAGGCAGGCCTGATGACCAAAATGGGACTAACAACCTAGACGAGTCGGGTGGGCTCGACGACAGAGACGGGTCAAATCGACCTGACAAACAAGACGAGTCAACGGGTCTAATGACCCCTACGAGTTTGGCGGGCGAGACGACCTAGAGGTGTCAGGCGGGCTTGACGAACCATACTTGTCAAGCAGGCCTAACAACCTGACTCACCCATTTACCTGACAAGACTAACCGACCCGATGACCTAGTCAAGCCCGACCAGCCTCATGACCTAGACGAGCCCGAGTGGTTCGAAGACCCGAGTGATACCGACTGAACCGACGACCTTGCCAGGTCGGGCCAGCCCATCGACACAGACTTACTAGCTGTGCCCAATGACACAAATGCGCCTGACAACCCAAATGGGTCAGACGGGCCCGATGACCAAGTCAGGCCATCTACCTAAACAGGTTGGGTCGACGAACTGGACTAGCATGACCGGCCCGTATGGGCCGTGATGAGTTCAAATTTTTGCCCTCATTTAATATTTAAATTTGGGGATTTAATTGAATTTTGTGAGCTTAAAGATTGATTTAATTAGGATTTGTGATTATTGGATTTATTGAGTAAGTTTGGTAAAAGTGGCGTAAAAATTGATTTTAGTTGCATAAAATATTATTGGATATTCTAACGTTTGTTAATGCAGCTGGAATTTATTTTTTGGTCATTAATAGTGTGGATTTAAAGTATTCAAAGTTACAAAATAAGTCCAAAATCAGGAAATTCTGGAAAAGAATAAATCAGGAGCTAAATGCACCCTCAGATTTTATTTGCACACTCCTTCTAAAGTGGACCACCAAAAACCTGTTCTGCACCCCCAGTTTTCACTAAGTTGCACCCCTCCTACCTCTTAAACTCCACTCAACCAGATTATGCCATGTGGCAATCCCCACCTTTTAAATCAGGCCAACCATAAGCTGACATGTGTCTTCCTCCATCAAATCGCGACACGTGCCTGCACCTTGCGGAAACCGGCAGCCACCATAAACTCCACAATGACGCGCCATTACCATGATTCTGCAGCACCACCTGCAACGCCGGCAGGCACCGCGACGCGCCACCTCCATTGCGACCATCTTCTCCGCAACGCATCCTTCACGTTCCACCATCCTTCTCGCCTCCAATAGATCCATCGTACACCGCCAGTGCAAACCTGCGCACCACTTCAGGCCACCATGGAAGCCGCAGCCTGCAACCTCCGTTCCAGCAGTTTTTCCGACCACCGCGAGCCACCATCGCACTCCACGCTCAACATCAACCAGATCGTGAACCTTGGAGAATTCAAAACGCAATAGCGGGAGTTTCGTCGGAGCAGACAACAACGAACCACCAACGCAAGGCACCTTGCACAACCGTGAGCGCGAGCTTCACGCACCAGCAGTGGCGGCACGACCGTCATCCATTGACGCAGCAGCAGCGAGGAGCAAAACCTGAATGGCAGCGTCCACAAACCTCCACCACCGCGCCTTTATCGCCGGAGAAGGAGCAGCAGTTGCGCCGTCATCCACAAGCCTCCATGAAACCCTAAACGCAGCAAACCCTAGTCTGGAGAGAGAAAGTGCACTCTGCGCCACGTGTCAGGCTGCTATTGGACAGTCAAACTGGTCAACTGGTCAACACTGGTCAACTGGTCAAAGTCAGCAGTCAACTCTGGTCAAAACTGCAAAAATGGTTAAATAAGAGGGGCAGAATTGGAAATTTGACAAGAATTAAGTTGCTAATTAATTAAATAAAAATAAAAGATCTTAGCAACTGATATATAAAGCCCAAAGTCTTGTGGGAGCCTATATAAAGAGACTTAAGGGAGCAGAAGCGGGACGACACAACTTAGACACTTAGAACTCTCTGGTTTTCGCAGATACCATCTCCACCACATCTCTCATTCTTTCTTTTATTTTCTTTCCTTCATATCATCATGTATTCCATCAAAGCCATGGAGGACTAAGCTTTTAGGGTTGATTCCACTGTAATTTCTTAACTGGATTCTGAGGTTAGATGAATTTATGTGTTTGTTATTTTGATTATTGTTGTGGTTTTTGTTTATCTATGTCCTTTGCTTCTTAATCGAATAGAAAATAATGATTTTAAATCTAGATGCATGCTAATCATATGAGTTAAAAGGTTTTTAAATTAAATTGAGACTTTACTTTGATTTTATTTAGAAACTTTCATTTGATTAAATAAGTTTTTGCCAATAATTGAGACTTTACTTTGATTAGTGGTAATTACTTTAACTAAAATTATTCAAGACTTTACTTTGATTAATTAAGTTTTCTATTTGGTGAAGAAACAAAGGAATAGACATGATTAGGCATAGTAAAATTAATTGAGACTGTACTTTGATTGAATTTACTATGGACAATCTAACAATTCTCACTTTTAATTGAGACTGTACTTTGATTAAAAGTGAGGATGCCAACAAATGAATTGAGTCTTTACTTTGATTGATTTGTAAATCAACAACAATAATTAATTTAACAATAATCTCTAGATAACCAATGAAGAATCTTATTTAGAAAAAGCAGTGGAATTGACCTATTTACTATTACTGTGTTTACAATCTTCCGTGTCATTTTCTTTGCACATCAAAATCCCCCTATTTTTATAGTTGCTAGTTTTAATTGCATTTTTAAGAATCAAATATTTGAGATCAATTCCGTATTCGTTGTGAGACGACTCAGGGTTATCTTAACCCTAACTATTTTGTTCACTACTAACTAGCAATACTGAAGTTGCTAAAGTAGTGGTAATTTGATCGCCTAACGACAACGATAGGCTTATCAGGCTTGTCTAGATCGTCGAGCCAACCCAACCTAGCCCGTTTGAGTTTCCCGGCTCGGCTAAGTCGTCGTATCGGTGCAACCCATTTGGGTAGTCGAGCTCGTTTCCAAAATTATCATGAACTCAAAACATAATTACGCCTAAAATAAATATTTTTAAATGAAATTTTATCTCACATGAAATTCAGTTGTTTTATCCAAACAATAAATTGAAATGTAAGGTATTTTAATTTCTTTATCCAAACAAGTTATTTAGACAATGAAGGGAATTTAATTGCAAGCAATTCAAATACAATGCATTTCAATTTCTTAGCATTGTTGAAATGCTCCATCCAAACACAAGGTTATAATACAGGAAAGTTAAAATTTCACTACTTTTCACTCCACTATCACTACACTCACAAAGGTCAAACCAAGTTGACCAGGCCGAATGTTGAGCCAAGTTGACTTGGACAAAAGATCGAGCCAAGTCGGTCTGGTTTGCGTCCAAGGTCAAACTGAGTCATCCATTGTTGATGGTTGAGTTGACTCAGCTCGTGTCAAAGGACGTGATGAGTGCGTATTTTTGCCCTCATTTAGTGTTTAATTCTGGGTATTTCATTGAATTTGTATGCTTAAAGAGTGATTTAATTGACAGTTCTAATAATTAGGCTATTTGAGCTTGTGTGATAAATGTCTTAAAAAGTGATTTTTAGCTGCATAAATTATTTTTGGATATTTTAACGTTTTTTGATACAGTTGAAGTTAAGATTAAGCTCTTTGAAGGTGGGAAAATAAATTGATTGAAGTTACAGAACACCTTTAAATAAGGTTGAAATTAGCAAAGTTTGGAAAAATCACTTCTGCACCCTAGTTTTTACTTATACACTCCCCTCTTTCTAAATGGGTCTTACCAAAAACCTCTTCTGCACCCCCTAACATGTCTATTTACACCCCTCCTACCACTTAAACCCAACTCACTCAGATCATGCCATGTGGCAATCCCTAACTTTTAAATTTGTTCAATTAAAACATTCCACGTGGCATTAATCCTTACACATGCATATGAACCAATCAGAGCACGCCACATCATCATCTTCAACCCTAGCTTCTTCTCATGGAAACCCTAGCAGCCTCCATCACGTCAGCCGCGGCAGCCGCCACTCTCGCCGGAACAGACCCTCACCTTCACACATCCATGGCAGTACCACCATCTTCATCACCGTTCCACCTTCAAGAAGATCTACACCACCATTACTGCAACACCCTCGTTTATCATCACACAACAGTAGTCCAGCACCTTCTTCAACCTTCATCTCTGTCAACAACACCACCGCGAGCCATAGGAGAGGAGACGCGCACCAACCATGGCAGCTTCACGCACATGGACCAGCACCGCATCTGCACTGCATTCATCAACACAGATCACGTCCATGGCAGCAACACTCTCCATCTTCTGCAACAGCGAACACGAATCCCATTGCTGCACCTGCACCTCAACATTGCGCAGCCGTGAAACGAGAAGAAACACCAACACGCACCAGATTCCATCACCTTCATTGCAGCACTTCGCTGAAAAACATGAATCAGTCGCGGCACCAGCAACCATGGCATCCTTCAACCATGGCATCCTTCACTGCACCTACGTCATAAAGCACACAGATCCACGCGTGCAAAGCAATTGCTCGCCGGAGTAGATCAGAAAACAGTCACCAACCTCGCCGAAAACTGCACCACACAGCCGTCAGCCTCAATCTCGCCGGAGTAGATCAGAAAACAGTCGCCAAATTTGATAATGTTGTCGTTGACGCGATCAAATTAATACTACTTATCTATAACAACTTTAGTATTGTTAAGAAAATAGTCAACAAAATAGAAAGGGTAAAGTAACCCAAAGTCGTCTCTCAACGAACACGGAATTGATTTTTAACAAGTTAGTTCTTATAAAATCTATACAAAACGGTTAGTCGAATAAAATAATAAGAATATGAGAGGATTAAGATAAAAAGATAAAATAAGATAGGAATAATAGTAAAGAAAAATAGATTGATTCCATTGCTTTTTCAAAATAGATTCATCATCGGTTATCTAAAGATTATTGCTCAATTAATTATTGTTGTAGATTTACAAATTTATCAATGTAAAGTCTCAATTAATTTGTTGGCTTTCTCACTTTTAACCAAAGTACAGTCTCAATTAAAAGTGAGAACTTTTAGATTATCCACAGTAAATTCAACCAAAGTACAGTCTCAATCAAATTTTACTATGCCTAATCATGTCTATTCTTTTATCTCCTTACCAAATAAAAAGCTTAATTAATCAAAGTAAAGTCTCAATTAATTTTCGTTAGAGTAAATACCTTTAATCAAAGTAAAGTCTGAATTATTGGTAAAACTCATTTAATCACATGAAAGTTTCTAAATAAAATCAAAGTAAAGTCTTAATTAGATTTTAAAACCCTTATACTCATATGATCAACATGCATATAGATTTAAAATCATTACTTTTTATGTGATTCAAAGGATTTAAAATAGAAGAATGGAGAGAGAGAAAGGAAACGAAATTAGGCCCCCCTAAGGGTTCCAAACTCCGAAGTCCCGAACTTTTTTTTTCTACTTCTCCCTTGGTCTCTTTATATAGGAATTGGACTAGGTTTTTCGGTTGCTAAAACCTCTCAAATATCTTTTAAAATACAGATAAAGATAAATATTCAAAGATATTTGGAGAGATCTAAACTAATTGACAAATATAGTTTGGTTAATAATTTATGATATAATTAAATAAATTAATTATTTAAAGATATCTGATAAATTACCACCAAATAATATTTGAATTAATTTTCTCAATAAGCCATTTTTAATCATGTAGTCCAAATTTGCAGAGACATCCAAAAATATCAATATTTGTAGTTAAACCCCTATTGTTTGACTGTGTAATGAGAAGCTAACACATGGCAGTGCACTTGCTCTCTCCAAAATTAGGGTTTCTGCATATTGGAGATGCAATGATGGCTGCTCCTCTGTTGTCGGCGCTGGCTCGTGGTTGCCATGGCTGCACTTCCGTTTTATTCTCCAGCGAGGTGAGCGAACGTTGTAGTGTGATGCAAAGACGAGGTGTTATCTTCTTCTTCTTCAATCTGGTGCGGGTTTGTGGCTGGCACAAGTGCGGTGGTTTTCGCTCTTGTTGGATGCAGGTGTTGCGGCTGGAGGGACTCGTGGACTGGCGCTGCAATTGCGTTCTGCTTCGATCTGGCTCAGGCATGGAGGTTCTGGTGCTGTTGCGGTGCTGCAGGCGCGGTGGTGATTCTCGAAGTGGCGTTTTACGCTCTTGTTCATGGTGGCGATGGCAACATGAAGTTGCAGAAATGGTGCTGCTGCTACAATGGCGCTTTCCATAGTGAACTCCGACGCGGTGCAGAGATAAAGAAGATGGAGGTTGAAACCTGCAACTTTTACGCGGACAGGTACGGGATGGCGCGGTGTTGCTGTGATTGCTCTAACGAGAGTGGCGACTACGGTGGAGGGTGGTCATGGTCGCTGAAATTAGGGTTTCTCATGGAAGAGATGAAGATGATGACGTGGCAGTGTATAATTGGTGCATATGTGTTTGCAAGGATAATCACACGTGTTAGCATATGGTTGGCCTGATTTGAAAATTAGGGATTGCAACATGGCATGATCTGAGTGAGTTGGGTTTAAGTGGTAGGATGGGTGTAAATAGACATATTAGGGGGTGCAAAATAGGTTTTTGGTGAGACCCATTTAGAAAGAGGTGATTGTATAAGTAAAACTGGTGTGCAGAAGTGATTTTTCCAGAACTTGCTAATTTCAGCCTTATTTAAGGGTGTTCTATAACTTCAATCAATTTATTTTCCCACCTTGAATGAGCTTAATCTTAACTTCAGTTGCATCAACAAATGTTAAAATATCCAAAAAATAATTTATGCAACTAAACATCACTTTTTAAGACATTTTTATCACACAAGCTCAATAGCCTAATTATCAAAATTGTCAATTTAATCACTCTTTAAGCATACAAATTCAATTAAATACCAAGAATTAAACACTGAATGAGGGCAAAAATATGCACTCATCAGGACGAGCCGAGACAACTCGAGCCGAAGATTGAGTAGAATAGGCTCGAGCCAAAGGTCGAGTAGAATAGACTCAAGCCAAAGGTCGAGTTAAGTCTTCCCAAGCTAATGGTTGAGCCGAGTTAGCACATGGTGAAAGTCGAGTCGTATTAGCACATGGAAATGGTGGAGCAAAGTCAGCCCAAGCCGATGGTCGACCCGAGTCGCCATGTGCTGATGATCAAGTCGAGTTAGCTCAAACTAAAGTCTAGTCAAGTCGGCCTGAAGCGATGGTCGAGCCGAGTCAACTAGACCAATGGTCAAGCCAAGTGGCCCGGGATGAAGGTCTAGTCGAGACGGCCGAGGCCCAAGGTCGAGCTGAGTCGGTGCTGACCTATGGTCGAGCAGAGTCGACCCTGGCTATGGTCAAGTCGAGTCGGTCCATGTCAAAGGTCAAGTCTTATCAACACATTTCGAAGGTCGAGCTAAGTCGACTTGGGCCGAAGGTCAAGTGGAGTAAGCCTGGGTCAATGGTCGAGCTAAGTTGACTGGGGTAGAAGGTAAAGACAATTCGGCTCGGGCCAAAGCTTGAGTCAATCTAGCCTATGCCAAAGGTCGAGTCAAGCCAGCTTGTTTGGTCTAGTGAAAGATCAAGACATTGGTGTTGGGGAGTATCCCTCTTCAAACTCTTGTTTGCCTTGTGTAAGAGCCAGAAAAATAATTAAAAAAAGCAAGAAAGGTAGGTTAGACATGGAAGGTATTGTTTAAATTAATAAAAAAATAATTCTATAAAAGTGACATATAATATAGTTTGTTAGAGCCTTAGTCATGGGTTTCTGGTTAAAGGTTTGATTCTTGATGTGTGCAATTATAGTGATTTATATTCTATCATTTTTTATAAAATATTTTGAATGAATTTATTGTGTGGATAGTATTGTAATATTTGTTAAGGTATAACAAAACAATGGTAATTTCAACAATTTGTAATAATAGACGATAAAACAAATATAAAAAAGTGTACAGAAAACCCCAAAATGCCACAAAACTTAACCAAACATAGAAACCAATAACAGAACTCACGTCGCCTGGTGGATCATAATAGCCCCAAGGCAGTTCCTAGGCAGAACCCAGAAAATAAGCATACACTGTATGAGTCGTCTAGCGGGGCAAGAACACCACCAGACAATTTCTCGGCAGAAACCTAGAAACATGATTCAATCATACAAAATTTGATGGAAAGGACACATAGGGTTCCAGAAATCACTAAACACATATAGATCATACAAAACATGTAGGTCCAGCTCTCCTTACTTGGATTTCCTACTCCAATTGCACTCTTAAGTATGTCACAAGTATGTCCCTATTTTTGCCTTCACTAGACTCCTTTTTCTCTCATTTTTCAGTCTAAGAAAATAATTAAATAAAAAATGAAAATCGCTGCACAATAGTTAATGGCTATTCAAGTGCCATTTACTTTGAATTTATGGCATCTTAACTATCACTCTTCTCCCCTTCTAATTTCTCAAAGAAATTCTAGGGTTTCTATGTTTCCTACCGCTTAGCGAAAAAAAATGTGAAAGGAATTATTTAGCGCTAGAAATAAAATAAAAGCAAGGGATATATACAGAGATAGTAACAATCTTTCACCACATCTCGTTAACAAACATTCAAAAACTAAAATTAAACTAAAAAAGATGAAAAATGCAAAATGAATACATTAGAGTTATTAAGGAGATGTTAATAAAAGAGAAAATGAGTAGAAGGAGTCTAAAACATGTATAGAGATGCAACGATACTATGTGACAAGTGCTTGTTCACAAACTAACACAAACAGAGTTAAACTAAGACACAAAAAGTGCAACATTACATTATGCAAAAACCTAGGAAAACTGGTTATGTTTGTAAAAATTAAACTTCAAATATGATTAAATAACACAACATAATGCAAAATGAAAATTACCAGAACCATAATCTAATCAATGAAAATTAAACCCACACTATAATAGAAAAATTATCAATATAGGCATAAATGTAGTATATAGGAGTTAGAAAAACAAAACTCAAACATCTATAGAGAGACATGAATAATGTGTGACAATTGCCTTTTGACAAACATGCACAAACAATATTACAACAAAACAAATGAAAATGAAATATTAGTACACTGAAGTAAGGAGATGTGAATAACAAAGAAGATTAGTACAAGGAAACCAATAGAAAAACTAGTTAAATTTGTAAAAACTAAAGTTGAAATCTAATTGAATGAAATAAACACTAGTGCAGGAAAGAGATTATGCTGCGACTATTTTGACTTTTTGGCTTCGGTTTTACACCCGAGGCATATGCTGGCGAGGTAAAAAAAGATATGTTTATGCCTTGGTAATGAACCGAGGCATATGCGAAGGTTACTGCCTCGCTTCTAGAAGGAACTGAGGCCTAATGTGCATCGCAGATTTGAAAAAAAAAAGTATTTTCTGACCCAATAACAGCATCACAAGTAGCCATGATCCTTGTACACACACCTACACCAATCATAGTGTGCCACATCATCATATTCACCTTCTCCCAAATCAGAAACCCTAGCCACCATTCAAACCCTAAATGCCGCTAGTGTGTTGTGACCACCATCTTCGACCACTGCATCATGTTGGAACAGCTTCACGACGCCTTCATTCATCTCGTCGGTGACGCAGAACAACCTCTCTTCACCATCATATCTGAACGGAAACATCCCATGACTAACCATCGTGAGCCAAATAACAATTTTGACACACACATCGACGTCCGAAACCCATAAAAGAGTTTTACGATTTGAAAAACGAGAAGCACACACCTATAAGCGAGATTGAATGACGACATGGAGGCGGTTTCACAACCTCTGCGACGACAACAATGGAGGAGGCCCGCGCGACGGAGGAGGCTCGTTCAACGACGAACCGTTGGTGGAGAGACGAAATTGCTGCTACGTGGAAGAAGGAACCTTTGCTATCTGCAACAATGACGTTCGGAAATGGAAGAGAGAAAAATGGCTACTGCTCCACGCGAAGAAGATGAACAGTGGCATGATTTATTTTAAACCCTAAGAAGGCTTATTGCGTCGGTTGATTTTAAACTGAGGCATAAACATCTATCTGCCTCGGTTAGATGTGACCCGAGGCGTATTCCACTCGAAAAGCAATCAAATATGCCTCGGTTAAAATAGACCCGAGGCATAAACATCTATCTGCCTCGGTTAGAATTGACCCGAGGCATAAAAGTCTGCCACCAATTTAAAAATATCAATGTAGCGGGAAAAATAAAAATTTTAGGGGGTTTATGCCTCGGTTCTAAGTACAACTGAGGCATAAAAGTTTAAAAAAATTAAAAAATTGCCACCGCGTCTTCATATGCCTCGTTTGCAGGTGAACCGAGGCATATAGGGCGCTGTAAAAAACTCATTATGCACTAGTGAAAATAGTGCATAATGAAAATAAATAGAACAATAATGCAATAAATGAAACATTAATTACACAAACTATTGTAACATAACATAATTATCAATGTAGAGAAAAGAAATGCATAAGAGTTAGAAAAATGAAATTGAAATATTGATACAAAAGTATTAACAATCTTTCACTACTACTTGTTGACAAACCTATAGAAATGGAATTAAACATAAACAGATGAAAATCAAATGTTAGTACACTAGAGTCGGTAAGAAGATATTGATAAAAGAGAACACATAGCAAAACTGGTTATGTTTGTAAAAATTAAACTTCAAATCTGATTAAATAAACAAACATAATGCAAAATGAAAATTACAAAAACCAAAATCTAATGAATGAAAATTAAACACAAACTATAATAGAAAAAAATTATCAAAATAGACATAATGGTAGAAAATAGGAGATAGAAAAACAAACCAAAACGTCTATAGAGAGGCATGAATAATCACTACAAAAAAATTGAAATTACCAACGGAATTTTACTGATAGATATATTTTTCCGTCGCCAACACAAATTTCATTTATCGACAGAAAAATTCGTCGGTAAAATCTGTCAGTAATTTAAATTTTTTTTACCGACAAATTTTTCCGTCGGTAAAATAAGCGAGAAATTTCCGGCCCAATTTTGAATTACAGACGGATTTTTCCATCGGTAAATCCGTCGATACTTACATAACTCAAATAATAGTATTAAAACAGTATTAAAACAAAACATATGAAAATCAAATAATAGTACACTGAAGTAAGGAGATGTAAATAACAAAGAAGATTAGTAGAAGGAAACCAATAGAAAAACTAGTTAACTTTGTAAAAACTAAAGTTGAAATCTAATTGAATGAAACAAAATAGTTCATAATGAAAATAAATAGAACAATAATGTAATCAATGAAAAATAATTACACAAATTATTGTAACTTAACATAATTATCAATGTAAAGAAAAGAAATGTATAAGAGTTAGAAAAACAAAATTGAAATGTTGATAGAAAATTAGTAACAATTTATCACTACTACTTGTTGACAAATCTGTAAGAATGGAATTTAACCAAAACAGATGAAATTAAAATGTTAGTACACTAGAGTGGGTAAGAAGATATTAACAAAAGAGAACATGTAGCAAAATTGGTTATGTAAGTAAAAATTAAAGTTAAAATATGATTAAATGACACAAAATAGAGCAAAATGAAAATCACTAGAACAATAATCTAATTAATGAAAATAATAAGGTTAAATTATGTCTTTGGTCCCAATTTTCGTTCAAAAATAGCGATTAGGTCCCTCTTTTTTTATACACCTCAATTAGGTCCCTATTTTCAAAAAATGCTATCAATCATTCCCTTTCTGTTAAATTTGGTTAAACGACGTTAAAGGAATAGTGAATAGGCATGGTTTTGTCTAATTAAACAGTGATTAGGCAAATCAAATTATTGATGTGGATTATTGCTTTTTAATAATTAATGTATACTAAAAATTAGGATTTTTGTAAGATGGTGGAATAAACATTAGCATTTTCCAAAATTGAGATTTTCTTTTTGAACGGAAATGGGGATTGAATACTAATAAAAGATTGAGGTGTTTAATGAATATGATCATCTCTGGGAATGTGTTAGATGGAATCGCATTTTTGTTGTAATTCAAGGTTTTGAGATGAGTAAATATTGTGGTTTCAATCTCCCATGGTGGACAGTTTGCTTCTTGTTCAAGGAGCTCGACTCTTCTTCCAAAAGCTCTGGACTTTGCAATGAATTGCTTAAGAGGTATTTTAAATAGGGTCGCATTCATGATGTCGCACTTGACTAAATGCTTGAAAAGGGTTCTGATTCCTCATGATGATTTAACGGCTAAAGTTGTTTTTGGAGTATTGGGGAAGAAAGAGCGCCATTAAAGAAGCTTTGTTGATAAACAACTTGCGGGGTTTGTTACCATGATGTGTGAGCATGGGGTTTTCCTTGATGAGTTTAAGCTAACCTAAATGATAACAAGCATGTGCTGGCAACGAAAGAATGGTGTGGCGTGGCAGGTTTTGCAGATTGGGTGGTGCAGTTACGGTTAAAGTTGCGTCTTGTAATGCTCTGTTAGTTGGGTTGGGAAGGGAGAGGGACACTCAGTGAATGAATAAACTAATGGCAGAAATGGAAGAGATGGGGATAAAGCCCACTGTTGTGACCATTGGGATTATTGTTAATTAGTTGTGCAAAGCTAAGAGAATTGATGAGACACTGGAGATGTTTGATAAGTTGAGAGCCAAAGGAGAAGGTAATTTCTAATATACGCTAATTATCAAAAAACAATAATTCACATTAATAATTTCATTTGGCTAGTCATTTTTTAATGAGATAAAATCATGCCTACTCATTGTTCCTTTATTAACATAATTTAATATCAAGGGCATGATTGATACCAATTTTTGATATTTGGGACCTAATTGAGACTTACAAAAATAGAAGGACTCAATCAATATTTTTGAAAGCAAATGGGGACCAAAGACATAATTTAACCAAAGGTACAAAAGTATAAATAAAAGAGTTAGAAAAACAAAACCACAACATTTGTAGAGAGACAACAATAATGTGTGACAACTACTTCTTAGCAAACTTGCACAAACATAATTAAGCCAAAACAGATTAAAATGTAACGTTAGTACTCTAGTGTAAGTTAGGAGATGTCAATAGAAGAGAAAATTAGTAGAAGGAAACATATGGAAAACTTGGTTAAGTTTGTAAAATAGTACCGAATGAAAATAACTGGAACAATAATGTCATCAACGAATAATTGATTACACAAATTGTTGCAACAAAATGAAAATATGAATGTAGAGAAAAGAACAGTAGAAGACTTAGAAAACAAAGAGCAAGACATATGTACAGAAACAATAGCAATCTTTCACCACTTCTTGTTGACAAACATACAAAAATAAAATTAAACCAAAAAGATGAAAAATGCAACATTACTACATTAGAGTTAATAAAAGAGAAAATTAGTAGAAGGAGTGTAAAACGTGTATAGAGAGGCAACAATAAAATTTAACAAGTGCTTGTTCACAAACCTACACAAATATAGTGAAACCAAGACAGATAAAATGCAACATTGGTACCCACTCTTGTTTATTAACAAACTTTCACCATAGTTTATTAACAATCATTTAAAAATAAAATTAAACCAAAATAGACTATAAATGCAATGTTACTAAATGAAAGTAAGTATAGAGATGTTAATAAAAGAGAAATATATTATAAGGAAACATGTAGCAGAACTGACTATGTTTGTGAAAACTAAACTTCAATTTTTTATTAAAGAACATAAGATAGTATGAAATGAAAATAACTAAAACAATAATCTAATGAATGAAAACTAATTACACACTATAATAGATTGGAATTATCAATGTAGAGAAAAGTAAAGTAGAGGAGTTAGGAAAATAAATCTAAAACTTCTATATAGAGAGGCAACAATATTGTGCGACAAGTGCTTCTTGACAAACATACACAAACAATATTAAAGATAAATAGATAAAAATGCATCATTAATACTCCATATTAAGTAAGGACATGTTAATAGAAGAGAAAATTAGTAGAAGGAATCTAATGGAAAAACTGGTTAAGATTGTAAAAATAGTGTAGAATGAAAATAACTGAAACAATAATCTAATTAATGAAACTTTAATTACAAAAACCATTGCATTTGAATGAATTTATCAACGTACATAAAACAAAAATAGAAGAGTTAGAAAAAAAGAGCAAAGGGTAAGTACGGAGGCAATAACAATCAATCACTATTGCTTGTTAACAAACCTGCATAAATAAATTTAAAGCAAAACAAAAGTAAAATGCAATGTTAATACAATAGAGTAAGTAAGGAGATGTTAATAATGGAAAACATTAGTAGAAGGAAACATATAAGGGAAGTTTTTATGTTTGTAAAAGACAAACTTAAAATTTGATTGAAGAACACAAGATAGTGCGGAACGAAAATAACTAGAACAATAATCTAATCAATGAAAATTAATTACACACTATAATAGATAAGAATTATAATGTAGAGAAAAGTAAAGTAAAGGAGTTAAAAAAATATAACCCAAACAAATCTATTAAGGCGATAATAATGTGTGACAAATGCTTGTTAACAAACCTATACAAGCATAATTAAACCAAAACAGATGAAAATGCAACATTAGTACTGTAGACAAAGTAAGCATATGTTAATAGATGAGAAAATTAGTAGAATTACACACTTGGAAAAACTAGTGAAGTTTGTAAAAACTAAAGTTAAAATCTAATTGAGTGAAACATAATAGTGCAGAATGAAAAGAAATAGAAGAATTATGTAATCAACCAAAAATTAATTACACAAACTATTGCAACAGAACATAATTATCAATGTAGAGAAAAGAATGTATAAGAGTTGAAAACCAAATTAAAGTGTCAATACAAAAGCAGTAAAACTCGTTTAGTATTGCTTTTTGACAAACCTACAAACATAGATTTAAACCAAAACAGATGAAAGAGGAAATTTGTAGAAGGACACACATGGAAAAATCGGTTTTAAGAACTAAAGTTAATATTTGATTCAAGGACACAATATAGTGCATAACGAAAATAAATAGAATGTAATCAATGAAAAATTAATTACACAAACTATTTAACATAACGAAATTATCAATGCAGAGATAAGAAAAGTATAAGAGTTAGAAAAATGAAATCAAAATGTATGTAGAGAAGTAGTAACAATCTTTCACTACTGCTTGTTGACACACCAACAAAAATAGAAATTGAACCAAAATCATATGAAAAATGCAACGTTACAACACTAGAGTAAGTAAGGAGAATTTAATCAAAGAGAAATTTAGGAGAAGGAAAAACCTAGTTGAACTTGTTATGTTTGTAAAAATTAAAGTTAAAATTTGATTAAATAACACAACTTAATGAAAATGAAAATAACTAGAACACATAGCAAAACCAATTTTCATTCAAAAATATTGATTTGGTCCCTCTATTTTTATAAGCCTCAATTAGGTCCCTATTTTCAAGAAATGATATCAATCATTCCCTTTCTGTTAAATTGGGTTAATAAGGGAACAATGAGTAGACACGATTTTATCTCATTACAATACTATGATGATTCAATTTCTTTTCTTCCTCAATTACTTATAATTGTGCATTCATTGTAGTGTAATTTGCAAACCAGCTCATATGAGTACGATTACTATGTAATGCAATGAATATCAACCGTTGTACGTGCTCGTATCACAAGTAGTTGAGAAAAAGTAATAATTTCACCATATCAAATACTTATCTGCAATTTTGTCTTAGTTCATATACTAACTTAAATTATTTTCTTATGTGCAGAGATTCAGTACCACTACATCAATTCCTGCCAAGTCCATCAAATGTTTAAGGATATCTCTGGAAAAGTACATTATACAAATGTACAATAGTACTTAGTATCTTTGTTTATGGCAGCATATGATACTGTAATGAATGCTACATTAATATGAATAGTATTTAAGTATTTTCCAACATTTTTGTTTGAATAGCATTTGGCTTTTGTTTATGGCTGGTTTTGGTTTTCTGGTTCAAAATTTGTAGGTTAAATGTGTTATATATGAATGAAACAAAACCAGAATAAAAAAAAACAATACCTTTAGGCCTCGGTTGTAACCAAAATCGAGGCAGAAGGTTATTTCGAATTTTTCTTTTTTTTTAAATGTTGATATGCCTCGGTTGGACCAGACTTAAGGTAGTAAATATAGCTTTCTACTTCGGTTGGACCAAACCCTAGGCAGAAAGTATATTCAGTTTTCTATTTTTTAATTTCTAATATCCAATTAGGCCTCGGTCAGGCGGAAACTGAGGCAGTAACTATTAAATATGCCTTGGGTTCATAACCAAGGCATCAAGAGCAACCTTTTTTTGATGGAAATAACCATTGTCGTTTCCCTTCCCTGCACTGGTGACAAGTCGACTAAGGTTAAGAAGAAGTCAGCCAAAGTAGAGAGCAAAATGGTCATGGAGAATGAGAAGATCAAGTTAGTCAAAGAGAGAAGCAAGTTGGCTATGGAGATAGTAAAGAACCCGACTATTAATTAAAGGGACAAGCATGGTGTGGGCTACACATGGCTAAGTCAGGATGAAGGGAAGAAGGATGAAAGATAGAAGAAGCATTTTTATTTATAGGAGGATTTTTTTGGGTAAACTTAAATGAGGGTAGTTGGGAAAATCCAAAAGATAGGAGTGCTTCACATTAATAATTACGGAGTTCATTTAATTATGTGTAGGTAGTAATTGGGTAGCTGGATTTAAAACAAGAAGTTCATTAATAGGATTTTTTTAGTAGTTAGGTAACTCTATTAATTGTGGTGTGATAGTAGTTATATTTAATGTATGTGGTTGAAGAGTAGTTAAAGGTCCTATAAATAGTGCATGTAGTGTTCATTATAAAATACAACAAGTCTTAATTAATATACAAAGTATTTATCGAGAGAGACTTAGTTGTCGACAACACGTATCTAATAGCTTATGTTTTAGTTGTTTTGTAGTCTCTTTTCATTATTCATTAATGTAAGAAAAAGTTACTCAAATCAAATGACATGTTTTAAAAAAACTGCTATAATTTTTCAGAAAAAAAATCGAGTTTGATTTTTGTACACATTAAAAAATTTCTTTTACGTATATGCTTAAATTATTATTGGGACCATGTTTGAAAGAACAACCTAATCCAATCTAACATTCATGTCAAATAACAAACATATTTAGAGGCTAGACATATAAAGTTCTAGTTTTCTGTCATTTTCTCTCAATCTTTCTCTGACTATTACGATAAATAAAGTATCGTAGACACATATATATTTCTCTCTCTCTCTCTCTCTCTCTCTCTCTATATATATATATATATATATATATATATATATATATATATATATATATATATATATATATATATAACTCCAATTTAGGAATAGAATAACAAAAATAACCAACAACCTATTGGAAGAAATATTGTTCGAGTTTCTTTACATTGGTTTGATAACTTATTGCTGCACGGTGCACACAATAATCAATTGTTGACAATAAGAACACAATTCCAAGAATATGATGTTCCCATATCCTTTGCTGAAAATAAAAAGTAAACTGATTTATGTAGTCAGAGTAGTTTATAAATAACACAAAAGTGCTAATTCCGAACAAGAGAGACCCTTTCGTATTGAGATCCTCATTTTCAGCATGCTAAGCATACCAACGAAATTAAATACGGCGCAGAAAACAACAACCACATCCCGTTTCAACGCATGGACATGCTGACAATAAATAAATCATCAGCCAACCCATGTAAGCTTCAAAAAATGATATTTGACTCGATCGTGGTGGCAGAAAGTGGCTATGGGGGAGCAACCCACACTCATGTGTCCTGAATAGTTGATGTATGAATCTGTGCTCTTGCTCGTAGCCATAGATACCATCGAATACAAGTCATTTATAGCTGTAGATTTTCTATGCTACCTAAAGAGCCCATTTTATAATTAATTTTGAAAAGTGAGTTTTTCTACAAACTCCATCAAATTTTACTTTGTGTAGATGCTTTTTCCAACTTCTAACCTTCTAAAATAGTGAATCCCTGATCCACTTTTTGGAAGCCAATGCACCTTATTGCAGTACCATCCTATGAAATCAAGGTAGCGTATTACACCAGATTGTTATTAGTGATACACATTTCAAAAGAACTACCCTTACTTTGGCAGGATAGAAGAGGCAACGTGACCAAACTAAAAATAGACATACTTACAAGTAAATCATAATGCATGAGGTGGTAATGTTATGGATCTAAAACCAAAGATGCCCTACCTATAATGCACAAATACAATATGTGTATTGGATACGACATGTATCTGATATGTCGATATGTTTATTTTCAAAATAATAGGATACAGTACGTGAACGATACGTGATATATGAACATGGAAAAATGTACAATAATTCTTACAAACATATTAAATATACGATTGTTAATGTGTGAATCCAAATTTCCTAATTAGAGACCAATTATTTTGGTAGCCAAAACCTGGTAGCTAATGGTAGTGACCAATTTAAAAACCAATTCATAATTGAAACTATTTTAATTATCAATTTAGAGACCAATTATAATTTTTTGGAACTATTTTAGTTGTCAATTTGGTCAATGTATAGTGACTAATTATTTTTTGTTACTAAAATTGGTCATTATTCAAAGATTTTATTGTAGCGACTTTATAAATTAGATACTTCATTGATAAGTATCATTAAAGTATCCTAAGTATCAGACACGATACATGTCGAACACGGATACATGACCAAAATTGAAGTATTGGTGCATCATAGTGGCTCATCCATGAAGTTTAAAGTGACTTGAGGAAATATATCACCTACGCTGATTATGTATAAATTCAAATCGGATCATCAAACTATAATAAGACAAAAAGAACTATGACGAAAGAATTGAAAGATCTTCGTTTAAAAGTTAACTTTAAATTGAAACAACCTGTTTGATACGAGATAACACTAGTTTCCTTTTGAAATAAAGGGTTTGTAGATCTGTGACACAACAATAGTTATCCAGACATTCCTTTAGATATTCAATATCATGTGGCCAAGCAACTTTTTACAACAAATGAAAATATGGAGGGTCAACAGATTGTTTTTATCGACAATTGTTAATTGTTAGTTTTTGTTAGCGGGGGAGTCACTACATGGGATTTTTCTCATATTACATGGGATTTTTCTTGCAAATTTATTAAAAAATTTGCAAGAAAATACTCTTTTCTACCATTTTTTCTACGAATCTTAATTGGTAGGTAATTTCCTCGTGGGTAATTATTTTCTACAAAATTATAAAATATTTCCTACAAAATTTGTTGCGGAATGTGTTTTATACAAAATATTTTTGCAAAAAAAGATTGGTAACAATTTCTTGCAATTTGTTTTTCACAATAAAATTTGTAAGTATTTCTTACGAAAAAAATTTCAAAACAAAATTGGCAAGAAATATTAATTTTTTTATTAGTGAGTTAAACTAACAACCCCTCCCACCCTCTCTTCTAAATCCCACCAAACAAACCTAATTTCTCCATATTAATAACAGGAGGGATCAAACCCACATCCTTCCCCTCCCTTTCCTTCCGTCTAACCATTAGGCCACCTTATCACTCCTAGTCAACTTTTAACGACACAAGGTAAGTGTGTAGATAAGGTTCATAAGGTAGATAGTAGGGCATAGTGAGACAAAGTATTGTGTTTGGGATTTGGTAGGTAATAAAGTAATAGAACTACATAATCTAGATAGATAATTTGTTTATCAAACATTTCTAAGAATCAAATTCCGTAACAAAGTTCACTTTATGGATACTCATGACTGAACCTCTCTTACCACCAACAACATAACTTTATACGCCTCTGTATAACTCATCTATATGCCTCTTTACAACAATAACTACTTGATAGACAAATTGTCTATCACATAGACAATATTTTTTTTCATAAGAATGTTTGACTCTTAATTTGTAGTTCTTCTTTTTGTTAATGATGATGCCAATAAATTTTTAGAGTTTATGGCCAAAAAGAAAAAATCTAGAACTATAGTTACAAAAACGGAGTTGGATTATTAATTAGAAGAAGATAATTTGTCAGTTACACCAGAATTTGATATCCTATCATGGTGGAAAATAAATGGGTTAAAGTTTCTAACCTTTCAAGCAATTGCAAGGGATGTTTTAGCTATTCCAATAACAATTGTAGCTTCTGAATCTGCTTTTAGTACTGGTGGTAAGATATTAACTTCTCACCGTAGTCAACTTCATCATATACTATATAGGCTTTGATGTGTACAAGAAGTTGGATATGGAACTCAAACCATCTAGGTAAGTTACTCATATTTATTAATATTTATTGTTAGTATTTTTTTTATGAATTCTCATTTAATATTCTACATTTGGTGTTTGTAGGTACTAAAATATTAAAAGAAAAAAATCTTCTCATGAGTGAAAATGAATCTGATGAAGAAAGTACATTATATTCTAGTAATTAAAATTTTCAATTTCAATTATTATCATATCTAATTTGTTTCATTTATTTTTCTATGTGTAGGTGGATCGAATGAAAATGAAACCACTGTTCGTTTGTAAAATTAATATTTTGGTTATTATAAAATTTTAGTAATGTGTAATTGTTTAGTTTTATATAATTATTTGAATTCTCTCTAATTGTTATTTTAATATTGAATATTTTGATAGTATCATGATTCCCTTGTGATTCTTAAAAATTTTTTATAAAAATTATTTAATTCATATTTGGAACAGTAAAACAAAATGGGTATAAAAATATACTTGTTTCTCGGTGGAGATGAGGATATGTCAAAAGTTGTATACTTGCTGGATTTGAGGATGAGGATGAGGTTGAGTTTTTATTATGGGGATGGGATCATGATACTCGTACCCGCCCCGTACCTTTGCCATCCCTAAGTGTCAATATTTAATTATTTATTTATTGTTTTATATTTTAATTAGTACTACCATTATTATTGTATTAGTGCTAATATGTTATTATATTATTATGTACTATAACATATTATTATTATTAAAAACCATCAAAGCTTTTGAACTCTTTATTTTTAAGATTTTGTTTCCAAATAATATATTATTTATTTATTGTTTAATATTATATATTTAATTTTTATTATTTTTAATACTAATTATTCAATTTTTAATCTCCAGATTTTGTTCATATCTATAATACGATTTTTTTTCATAAATTAAAAATATATTTAGAGTTGTTTAGAGACATTAAAATAATCCATTAAAAAGACTTCACTTTTTTACAACCTTTCTTTTGAATTTAAATTCAAACTTCAGTATGTTTCTATAGCCTTTTGAAATTTCAAATTTAGATTTTTAATTTTATTACTATATGTATTTCGAATTTCAAATTTAAACTTAAGCTTGAAATTAGATTGAAATTGAAAAGGTAAGTATTTTCATATCTTTAAAAAATTAAAAAAATTATAATTTTTATTTTGTACATTATATTTTAAGTATAATTATTATATTAAAATTGTTATTTTGTATTACAATTACATTGTTATTAAATATTACTATATTTTATAATATATTATTATATTGTCATGTGTATCACACCTAGCCAAACTCGACCATATAAGCAAACAATGCATGTATCAAGGCAGCCAAGTAGTCAGCCTAGGCCGAGTTAGCCTAACTTATACCAGTTTTAACCTATATCTAGAAGAATAACCTACACCTCGTCAAGGTAAGTAATCGGTCCAAGCCAGCTACTCCAGCAGACCCGATAAGATTAGAGCCCAGGCCGACAACTCCCATAAACTTAGTGAAAATAGAAGCCCCCACATTCAATAGGTCCTAAGGGCCTGGGTTAGGGCCCAAGCCCACTCATGGCCCAAGCCAGAGCCCAAGTTAAGGCCCGGCCTATGAGGTAATCAGACACCATTAATGCTCTTTAAATACGCGTGGACCCTAATAATTAAAGGTACGCATTCATTAATCACTAATTTGACTCTCTGAGAGCTTTGACTTACTTGAGCTTCGGAGACTCTTCTACAGGTAACCCCTTCTGGGTTCAAGCTGACATGTATCAACCGAGAAGAAGCCAACTGACGAGATAGCGGACTACATGGTAAGGTGACACTTGTGCCTAACTCATCTTATTTGTTCTCTGCAGGAACAATTGGCGCCCACCGTGGGGCACGAGACGAACACCTTTAATACCCGTTTTTCTCTGAAGATGGTTTCCACCCGTAGCAAAGCTGGAGCGAACAAGCAAGCGGATAATGGTCCCTCTGGACCTCCTGGCATCACCCCTGATCTGGCTGCCATCCTAGACGGCCAAGCAAAGATGAACAGGAACTCGCAGATCTGAAGAAACGCAGTGCTGAAGAAACGGAGGCGTTGAGACAAGAAAACTCTCGCCTCAGGCGAAGGATCGAAGCTGATCCGAACCTGAAGGGAAAAGCCAAAGAAACCTCTGAAGCTGTGAAGTCCCCGGCTTTCCAGCCTACAGAGGAAGAAAGTGAGTACAATCCCACCCCCCACACCTTCACCACCACCCAACAGACACCTGTTACCTCTACCCATCCCCATCACTTTCCATCTGGTCAACCGGGGCTTACCGCACCCCCAACCCCCGCCGCCACCGTTCCTACCACCCAGATCCCCTACAACATACCCACCACCCTACACACCACACATATTCCACCCTATAACCCACAATATCTTCCCACAACACATATTCCCCCTCACAACATCACCTTCACCTTTCCTGCTATGGGCAACCACCCCGTTCCACCTCACATGCTCCCTCCTCACCAGCCCAGACGCCGTCACCCATTCACGGACTTTATCGCCAACACCCCTCTCCCAGCCCAGTGGGAACCTTTCACCCTGGATCGCTATACTAGCGAAACCGACCCTGACGAGCACCTGAAAGTCTACATCACCCATGTCGCCTTGTGCACATCTCAAGACGTAGTCTTTTGCAAAGCTTTTCCCACCACACTCAAAGGCCTTGCCCTAGAATGGTTCACAACTCTTCCGCCCTACTCAATTGACAATTTCGACATCCTCTCCCACATGTTTTCCACCCACTTCGCCGAAAGTCGTCCCCATATCCCTACTGGGCATCAGACAAGAACCTAACGAACCACTCAGAGCGTTCATCGATCGCTTCAGTAAAGCCGCCCTTCGTACACCACATCTCAATCAGGATATGATTCTCTAGTGCATGACTCTTACCCTACAACCCGACCCCTTTGCCAACAACGTCTATCTCCACCCACCTGCCTCCATGCACGAACTCAAGTTGCGTGCAGCCGACTATGTCCGCATGGAGGAAATGCAGACACTTCACACCAAATTCTGCAACGACTACGCAACCACCACCGCCAACCCCACCCCGCAACCTAACCCACGCCTTGATACCCGCCCACGCGAACCCCGCCAACCTCGCTTCACCAGATACGCCCCCCTTACAGTAGCCCGTTCCCGCATTCTAGACGAAGCCCTCCAAGCCGATCTAATCCCTCCACCACGCAAGACAACCACACCCCCCAATGTCGACATGACCAAATTTTGCCGTTACCCTTCGCAACCATGGCCACACTACAGAAGAATGCAAAGCACTCCAGGACAAAATAGAAGAACTGGTCCATGCTGGCCATTTTCACCACTTCATCCGTAGAGACGACCATTCCTCCTCCTCTCGATCCCGTCACCCCCCGCGACCTGACCACAAACATCCACCAAATGACTCCCATCACAACAACCACCCCGCCCAACCCAACAATCAGCACCCAGAGCCCGCCCGCACCGACATCACACCTGCCGACCCCCCCCCCCCTTACGAGGCACCATTAACACCATCTCTGGTGGCTTCGCAAGTGGAGGCTCCACCTCTTCTGCCAGAAAAAGACACCTCCGCCTTATACAATGCATCAACCACATCACCCATTCCCACCACAGACGCCGTATGCCTCCTATTGTATTCACAGAAGATGACTTCCACGGCCTCGACCACCAACAAGATGACCCCATGGTCATCACTGTTGAAATCGAGAATTATACCGTTAAGAAAGTCCTTGTTGATCAGGGCAGCTCTGTTGATATCCTCTACTGAGCCACTTACCAAAAACTCCAACTTCCGGACACCGCCATGGTCCCATATGACGAGCCAATATATGGCTTTTCCGGCGAACAGGTATCCACCCAAGGCTACATAGACCTCCACACCGTCTTCCAGGATGGAACTCAAACCAAAACCATCCTCATCCGCTTCCTTATTGTCGATGCGCCGTCCTTCTCTCAATACCCTTGGCGCAGTCGTCTCCACCCCTCACTTGGCCATGAAATTCCCTACCCCATCCGGCGACATCCTGACCATACACTGCGACCAGCGCTTGTCATCCACTCCTCTAGAGCTTCCCAATGGTCACTCTGTTAACCTAGGTACCGGTTTAAACTCTGACAAGCGTGCCACCATCACACCCATCCTCATCAACAACACGGATCTTTTCACCTGGTCGGCCGTTGACCTCCCTGGAGTAGACCCCCAGGTGGCATCCCACAAGCTGTCCATATATAAAGAAGCCTGCTACGTATCCCAGAAAAAACGCAAGCTTGGTGAAGAGCGTCGACAAGCAGCCAAGGTCGAAGTCGTCAAGTTACTAAGCGTGGGGTTTATAGAAGAAGCTCAGTACACCACTTGGCTTTCTAACGTTGTCTTGGTGAAGAAAGCCAATGGCAAATGGCGGATGTGCGTAGACTACACGGACTTGAACAAAGCTTGTCCTCGCGACGCCTACCCCTTACCCAACATTGATCGACTCGTAGACGGCGCGGTAGGAAACAAGGTGTTTAGTTTTTTGGATGCGTATTCAGGGTATAACTAAATCCCCATGGCCGCAGCAAATATGCACAAAACTGCCTTCATCACGGACGATGCCAACTACTTCTATAGGGTCATGCCCTTTGGCCTCAAAAACGCCGGGGCAACTTACCAACGGGGCACTGTGTCGAAGTATTTGTCGATGACAGGGTTGTCAAGTCCCTGAGTCATCACAAACACGCTGAAGACCTGCCAGCAGTGTTCTCTGCGCTGCGCCAATATAACCTCCGCCTCAATCCCGACAAATGCGTATTCGACGTTGACCCGGGTAAATTCCTTGGTTTTATGTTAACCCAACGCGGCATAGAGGCCAACCTAGAGAAAGCAAGGCTATCATCGAAATGCGCAGCCCCACTACTGTCAAGGAGGTCCAACGTCCCATTGGCCAGCTCATAGCCATCTCTCGTTTCCTACCCAAACTAGCCGAACAAACCCAGCCCATAATCGAACTCCTAAAGAAATCCACCCGGTTCACGTGGACTGATGATTGTGAACAAATCTTCCAAAAACTCAAAATAACCCTAACCTCCCCACCTATCCTCCACAAGCCGGATACCAGTCAACCCCTGCTGGTATACATCACGGCCACTGACTATACCGTCAGCGCCGCGCTTGTTCAAGAGATAGAAGGAACGCAACATCCTGTGTATTTTGTGAGCAGAACATTGCAAGATCTTGAAAGCAGATACCAAATGGTAGAAAAACTGGCCCTATCTTTGGTCCATGCGGCACGCCGTCTTCGCCCATATTTCCAAAACCACACCATAACCGTTAAGACCGACTACCCAATCCAAAAAATATTACAAAAACCAGATCTAGCCGGACGCATGTCATCATGGGTCATGGAACTATCAGAATTCAACATCCGCTACGAACCCCACGGCCCCATCAAAGCCCAATGTCTGTTAGACTTCGTCAATGACCTACAACAAACACCCATAGAGAACCAGTGCACACTTCATGTAGATGGTTCCTCAAATCCAAGGGGTGTCGGCGCCGGCATCGTCTTAGAAGGGCCCAACGACATCCTCATCGAAAAATCCCTTCATTTTGCTTTCAAAACGTCCAATAACCAAGCTGAATACGAAGCCATCCTCGCTGGCCTTTCCCTAGCTCGCGAAGTAGGCATCAAGAAGTTAACGTGCAAAACCGACTCCAAACTCACTGTAGGTCATCTAAACGACGAGTTTCAGATCAAAGACCCCATCCTTCTACAATATTACCATCTGGTCCGTGCAGTCATTCAATCCGCCTTCGAACAAGTCCGCGTCGAACACATCCCAAGAACCGACAACGTCACGGCCAACATCCTCTCCAAATTGGCTAGCACCAAGCTCAAAAACCGCTACCGATCCTTACTACAGCAAACACTGTCCACACCTTCCATCACACACACTTGCCAAAACTTAACCCACACCCCAGCTAACAACGTCACCCCCTCCCAAAGCCAAAACTGGACCACCCCCTACATTCAATACCTCAAAACCGGCAACCCCCCCTCGACGCAGACAAAACTTGGCTGGCTAAGGCTGCTAGGTACACCATGATAGGCGACGACCTCTACAAACGCGGATACGGCCAACCCCTACTTAAGTGTGTCACGGCAGAGCAAGCCCAATATATCATCAAAGAGCTACACGAAGGAACTTGTGGTTATCATTCCGGTGCACGCACCATGGCTACAAGAGTTCTCAGAGCCAGATACTTCTGGCCCACTATAGAAGCAAACTGCCAGGATCATGTCAGGTAATGCAAGCCATGTCAGAAACATGACAACCTTATTCACCAGAAACAGGAACAATTACATCACATACTATCCCCATGGCCCTTCGCTAAATGGGGAATGGACATCCTCGACCCTTTTTCACCCGGCAAGGGGCAGGTAAAATTCCTAATTGTAGCCGTTGATTTTTACTAAATGGATCGAAGCCAAGCCGCTAACTACCATCACGGCCCAGCAAGTCTAGAAATTCGTGTGGAAGGACATTATATGTAGATATGGTGTACCACATACCATCATCACAGACAATGGCCGACAATTTATTAACAAGGAGTTAGCCAAATTTTACACCGGCCTAGGCGTCAAACACATCACAAGTTCTGTAGAACATCCACAAACCAATGGGCAAGCCGAGGCAGCAAATAAAGTCATCCTCGTAGAGCTGCGCAAGAGGTTGGATACAGCCAAAGGACGATGGCCTGAAGAGTTAATAGAAGTACTATGGGCTTACAGATGCACCCCCCAATCATCAACAAATGAATCCCCATTCAGCTTAGTCTACGGCGCAGACGCCATGATACCAGTAGAAATTGGTGAACCATCCCTGCGCCGAGAACTATACGACCCAACCCACAACCACCAAAACATGGCCTTGCATCTCGACCTCCTACCCGAACTCAGAGAAAAATCCCAGATACGCAATCTAGCTGCCAAACAACGAGCTGCCAGGAAATATAATGCAAATATACACCCACGATCATTTGTCGTCGGGGACCTAGTATGCAGAATGGCCAGCAGTGCTAGAAAGAAGGATGGCAAGTTCTCCGCCAATTGGGACGGCCCATACCGCATACGAGAAGATGCAGGAGGAGGAGCTTATCGCCTAGAACAATAATCTAGGGAAGAAATTCCCAACACTTGGAATGTATCCCACCTCAAGTTCTATTTCAGCTGAATGTGTATTGTAATCGAACCAATACTTGTAACCCTGGGTGTACTCTTTCCTCACTTGGTCTTTTTTCCCTAAGGAGGGTTTTGGCCAAGGAGGTTTTAACGAGGCATCCCTATTCAATAAATAAAAAGAAGGGTTCCCAACTGTACAACTTTCTATGTGTTTTTTTATGTTAATTCGTTTAAGTTCCCCACCCTTACCCCAAGTAAGCGGTCTGGGACAAACACCCTCTACTCGTGGTTAATTCGTTTAAGTTCCCCACCTTTACCCCAAGTAAGCGGCCTGGGTCGAACACCCTTAACTCGTGGTTAATTCGTTTAAGTTCCCCACCCTTACCCCAAGTAAGCGGCCTGGGACGAACACCCTCTACTCGTTGTTAATTCGTTTAAGTTCCCCACCCTTACCCCAAGTAAACGGCCTGGGTCGAACACCCTTAACTCGTGGTTAATTCGTTTAAGTTCCCCACCCTTACCCCAAGTAAGCGGCCTGGGTCGAACACCCTTAACTAGTGGTTAATTCGTTTAAGTTCCCCACCCTTACCCCAAGTAAACGGCCTGGGTCGAACACCCTCTACTCGTGGTTAATTCGTTTAAGTTCCCCACCCTTACCCCAAGTAAGTAGCCTGGGTCGAACACCCTCTACTCGTGGTTAATTTGTTTAAGTTCCCCACCCTTACCCCAAGTAAGCGGCCTGGGTCGAACACCCTCTACTCGTGGTTAATTCGTTTAAGTTCCCCACCCTTACCCCAAGTAAGCGGCCTGGGTTGAACACCCTCTACTCAATTCGTTTAAATTCCCCACCCTTACCCCAAGTAAGCGACCTGGGTCGAACATCCTTAACATACAATTCATCACGTCACACATACATCACATATCATCGAAACTCAGCATACACATAACATACAGAACATTAATTGCATTGAACATAAACACAAGTATACTGACGTAACATAATGTACCGGCTATTACAGACATAGGCTCAAATATTTTCAAATCAATTAAAACTGAGATCCTATTCCGCTGCATCAGGCGCCACCCCTTCGGCATCACCCGCCTTCTTCTCGTCCTCAACCGCCTTCTCCTGCGCCTCCTCGTTCCCACTCTCCTCATCCTCCTGGACCAACTTCCCATCAATAACATCCTTATTTACATCAAACCTCGAGTTCGTCACGTCCACATCTTGATGGAAAAAAGCCGCCTGCCGCAATCCCTTCTCAAAACCATTGATGTGCTCCTGTATGATGTTGTTCTTCAGATCATCAAGCTCACTGATAGCTCCATCATACTTGTCCTTCAAATCATCGTAGTCCTCTTCCAGTTCCCCTATACATTTATTCAGTTTTTCCTCAAAGTCCAAGCAACGCACCCTCCACGTTGCCAACCTTTTCCTCTCCGTTTCCCAACCTTCTTTTGCCTTTTCCAATGCAGCCTTCTCCTCTTCCAGCTTATCCACCTTCCCCTGCAATTCCTCCACTTTTTCCTGACCACCCTCTTTCACTTCCCTCCTTTAAAGCGACCCAACAAGCCGGCTCGAAACTAAAGCCTTGCTCCCAAATTCCACCATTGTTCTCACAATGTGCTCCGCATCCATGTTGTCAATAGAGTTTACGATAGTGTGTGGAAGGGTAATCGAGATATCCTTCCTCACGGATATCTCCGGCAACTCAATCAGCACAGCTTCCGGCCCCTTCTCCCCGCTAGCCGACCCCGTTCCAAGTAGAGCCGCCCTTACCTTCTTCACATCTTTTCCCTTCCCGGGTCGAGGCGGAAGCTCAGCCTTCCTCTTTGTCCCACCGTGGACGTGCACCTCCACCACCGATTCTTGTAAGTTGCAAACATCAGTCTTCCCAGCCGCCTTGGCCTTAGCGGCCATTTCTTTCCTTAACATTTGAAAAAGCGCCAGATTTTTCTTTCCAGACTACGCCATATGCCCTACAATAACACATCACAACTCGGATCAAAACAACTTAGCATTATTAACGCAACTTAAGTAATAAATAGATACCTTCGAAACCACTGTTTGTTTGTAAAATTAATATTTTGGTTATTATAAAATTTTAGTAATGTGTAATTGTTTAGTTTTATATAATTATTTGAATTTTCTCTAATTGTTATTTTAATATTGAATATTTTGATAGTATCATGATTCCCTTGTGATTCTTAAAAATTTTTTATAAAAATTATTTAATTCATATTTGGAACAGTAAAACAAAATGGGTATAAAAATATACCTGTTTCTCGGTGGAGATGAGGATAGGTCAAAAGTTGTATACTCGCTGGATTTAAGGATGAGGATGAGGTTGAGTTTTTATTATGGGGATGGGATCATGATACTCGTACCCGCCCCGTACCTTTGCCATCCCTAAGTGTCAATATTTAATTATTTATTTATTGTTTTATATTTTAATTAGTACTACTATTATTATTGTATTAGTGCTAATATGTTATTATATTATTATGTACTATAACATATTATTATTATTAAAAACCATCAAAGCTTTTGAACTCTTTATTTTTAATATTTTGTTTCCAAATAATATATTATTTATTTATTGTTTAATATTATATATTTAATTTTTATTATTTTTAATACTAATTATTCAATTTTTAATCTCCAGATTTTGTTCATATCTATAATACGATTTTTTTTCATAAATTAAAAATATATTTAGAGTTGTTTAGAGACATTAAAATAATCCATTAAAAAGACTTCACTTTTTTACAACCTTTCTTTTGAATTTAAATTCAAACTTAAGTATGTTTTTATAGCCTTTTGAAATTTGAAATTTAGATTTTTAATTTTATTACTATATGTATTTCGAATTTCAAATTTAAACTTAGGCTTGAAATTAGATTGAAATTGAATCGGTAAGTATTTTCATATCTTTAAAAACTTAAAAAAATTATAATTTTTATTTTGTAGATTATATTTTAAGTATAATTATTATATTAAAATTGTTATTTTGTATTATAATTACATTGTTATTAAATATTACTATGTTTTATAATATATTATTATATTGTTATGTGTATCACACCTAGCCAAACTCGACCATATAAGCAAACAATGCATGTATCAAGGCAGCCAAGTAGTCAGCCTAAGCCGAGTTAGCCTAACTTATACCGGTTTTAACATATATCTAGAAGAATAACCTACACCTCGTCAAGGTAAGTAATCGGTCCAAGCCGGCTACTCTAGCAGACCCGATAAGATTAGAGCCCAGGCCGACAACTCCCATAAACTTAGTGAAAATAGAAGGCCCCACATTCAATAGGTCCTAAGGGTCTGGGTTAGGGCCCAAGCCCACTCATGGCCCAAGTTAGAGCCCAAGTTAAGGCCCGGCCCATGAGGTAATCGGACACCATTAATGCTCTTTAAATACGCGTGGACCCCAATAATTAATGGTACGCATTCATTAATCACTGATTTGACTCTCTGAGAGCTTTGACTTACTTGAGCTCCGGAGACTCTTCTGCAGGTAACCCCTTCTGGGTTCAAGCTAACATGTATCAACCGAGAAGAAGCCAACTGATGAGATAGCGGACTACATGGTAAGGTGACACTTGTGCCTAACTCATCTTATTTGTTCTCTGCAGGAACATTATGAATGATGAAATATTTTGAACTTTTGAATTTCTTTATTTTTTTTATCCGACATATTAAAAATATTTATTAATATTTTAAATTTTAAATTTAATTTTGTTTACGTTCTTTTACGATTTCAAATTTTAAATTCAAACTTTATTATTTTATATATTAAAAGAGAAAGAGATTTCTCATTGGCTAAATTAAAAAGTAGAGAACATCTCGTTTTTCAATGAAGTAATTTTGAAATTTATTTAAAAAAAACTTTAAAATGCACTATAAAACCATTTTAGAAAGTTGGAATAAAATATGGTAAGGTTTCTTGTTTACAATATACTTAGTTATAAAATGGTGAGAATACATGAAGAATATTACCAATTTACTATGTAGCAAATGACCTTCAGTGCGAAAATTATAAACGGATAAATTTGAATTGGTATGTGTGAATGTTGTATACATTTAAATATTTCAATTCAATATAATTCTGATTTTGTATATGATTCTTATTTTGATTTTGATTTTGTATATAATTTTTGTATTGATATTGAAAACCACAAATGACAACATTTATGATTTGTAAGTTTAGAAATCTATATGTTGTAGGTAACATTAAATTTAATAAATATATGTGTGATTTATTATTATTTAAATTGTCTTATTTATTTAAAATGTAAATTTGAAATTAACATACAATCTTCCGAATGTGATTGAATAATGAATTGAAGATTTATAATCTGAAAATTTGATCAAAACTTTGAAACAATGATTACAAATAAAAGTAAATATAAATATAAATAATCAATAATCAATAAATAAATAATGAATATTAAAAAAAATGATATTTGAAATTCTAAAGTAGCAGTATAGTCACTTCCCAGAAGTCTCTAGTCTAATCCAATTTGAATATTAATATTCGTATAAAGAAGTACAAATAATATTTTAAAAATTATTATTAACATTAATATCTTTTATGTGATATTTACAAAAGTTTTTCAAGTGTGAATATTGAACCATATATTATTAATATTTTGAAAATTTAATGTTAATTCATTTCTATTTTAAAAGTAAATTTATAACAATAAAATTTTAATATTAATATTATTATTAAAATTTGTGGGAGAAGTTGGTCAACATTCAACTTTAATATTAATATTATTAATCCATATAATGTTAGACGATGCAAAAATAAAAAATAAAAATTGTAAATAATTTAAAACTAGAAAGGGTTAAATATGTTTTATGTCCTTCAACTTTTAGTGAAAATTGAAATTAGTCTCTCTTAGAAACTCTGAACCAATTTAGTCTCTCAACTCTGTAAATGCGAGGATTTAGTCCTTTTAACCAAACTTTTAGTGAAAATTGGAATTAGTCTCTCTTAGAAACCCTGAACCAATTTAGTCCCTCAACTTTGTAAATGTGAGAATTTAGTCCTTTTAACCAAATTAAATTTTATTACGTTTATTTGACGTTTTAAACATATTTCATTATAGTATTTTAGTTTGTTTACACCGTTTGACACATGTTCACTTCAATGTTAGCTGAGAAACACATTTAAAATGTCAAATAAACTTAAAAAAAAAATTTGTTTAAAAAATTGGTTCTAGGTTTCCAAGAGGGACTAACTCCAATTTTCACTAAAAGTTGAAGGACAAAAAACATATTTAACCCAATTAGAAATGATACACCATGCAAAAACAAAAAAACCGTAGACTTGTCTGGTAGAGTTGTCATGTTTTGGCACAAATTAATAATTGACTTTGGTTGAAAATACAATTGCATTAAATACAATAATTATTTATTTTTAGTTTAGTAATGGTGACAAAAGATTATCTTGTTTCCTTTTAGATTTATGCATATGGTGATGAGTTATTTAAGAAAACTCAAGGAAATCCCCATTGGACATTAAGATAGAAAATTATCTAGATGTGAAGGTTCCTTTCCATGAGCTCAAAGGAAGAAGGGGATGGATTGCATTTTTTAACGCATACATGGCTAGAAACTCAAAACGTAAATGCAATAGAAACAAAGAAGAATAAAAACAAAATGGAAGAGAACATAGTAATGGCTATGGAACTGGAGCACGCCACTCTTAGAGGGGGGAAAGCCAAACCAAGCCCTTGAAATAAGTGATGTGGTGCCGCCACTTTCATAGGCAAGATAAGGCAAAAAGTTCTCCACTCCTAGAAGGAGGGCTACCTTAAGGAAATGATGGTTGAAACAAGAGTGTTTAATTCAAAATGTTCAACCCTTTTACAAATGGTAGAGTTCCCCTTAAATAGATAGTCTTAGGGGCCTCTAAGCAAAATACAAAAGATGAAAAAGGGATAACTAGAAAAGAAAGGAAAACCCTAATTTTAGAAGTATCTCCAAGCTAGCACAAAATGAAATGGTGGTGTATCTTCCCATGTGGATTCTCGGCCTAGAAGGGAGAATGAGACAAAAGTGGTCTCCAAATCATGCTAAAGGGGCATAAAGAAAAAAAGAGACAAAAGGTACAATGTCTACTTTTGCTTTATGCTTTTTGCTTTTGCTTTACTCTCTCGTTCACATCATTCATGCTCCCTAATCACCATGCGCCACCTCTCATACTCCTTTCTACTAAAATTAACCTACAAAGCAACTTAAACAAGGATTAACATGTTGGCTTAAGTTCAGTCAACTTTGGTCAATGAGTCAACCCTGGTCAAAGGTCAATAAGTCAACCAAATTTGAGTCAATGAAGTCAACTTAGGAAAATCACAAAATTATGATGGAAAATAAAGAAATAGACATAGAAGAAGGATCATCCCCTTTGGTCATGCTTCTTGTAATTCTTCTTGGAGGAGTCTCCATGGGTCCTTGAGTGGTCAATCCTTCATCAAACAATGTCATTATTTAATTATTTATTTATTATTTTACACCATATTCTAGTTAGTGTTACTATTATTGTTGTATTAGTGCTAATATGTTATTATATTATTATTGAATATTATTATGTATTACAACATATTATTATATTAAGAACCATCATAGCTTTTGAACTTTTTATTTTTAAGATTTTGTTCCCAAATACTATATTTTTTTGTCTCGTATCTTATATTTAATTTTTGTTATTTTTAATTGTAATTATTCACGTATTTTCATTAAATCTTTTCAATTATTCAGCTCCTGATTTTCTTCTTGTATTAAATACATTTTTTTCTCATAGATTAAAAATATCCGAGAGTTGTTTAGAGACATTAAAATGATCCAGGATTGAATTGACTATTTAAAACTTTTTCGAAAGCATAAAACTCTTTTCAATTGAATCAAATAGACTGGAGAATTAGAGTGTAAAAGTTGCAGACCAGTACAGTTTCAACCGATCAAAAAATAAAACAACAGAATAATTTGTTCTTGAACTATGAAACAATCGATTAAAATTTCAAATCAGTCGGCTAAAATTCTAGGAATTTATACAAAATGCAGTATTCCTAGATTTAACTCAAACAACAAACTTTTACATACAAGACTTGTTCCAATCAATATTTCTAACAGTTATACAACATCATATTACACAAGAACACATTAAAGCACAACAAAGAGTAGATTACTCGATTTTCTTGAGTTTTTAAAGTGATCCAAACTGAGTGAGATGAGGGAAAGAGAATTGCACAGTTGTTTTTATACTGGTTCACTCAATCACAAAGCTACATCCAGTTTACCAAGACAACCTAAGCCTAGTTTCCACTATATTCAAAAGTATTACAAATCACACACCAAGATTACATTTTTGAACAAAGAAACTCACAAGATTTTTGACTCACAAAAATCTAGAAAACTACCCTACAAGAATCACATTTACAGACCTGAAATCACATAAGGCAAACAACCAGAGGCACAAGAACACTAAACTTGATGGTGACTCTCTCTAGCGAATCATATATGTGTTCTTCAAGCTACCCACTAGCCAAAATGCCTCCAAGATCAACCAAGATCTTCAATCAACAAGATGCAATTGTGTATTGTAGAGAGAATGTATTTTCCAGTAATGAATGGCAAGTTTTCACGCTCTAAAACTCATAATAACACATATACTCTTTAAAACAAAGCATATATAGTCTGGTTTAAATGAAATCAGTTGGTTGAATTTTATGTACAGTCAGCTGAATTCACTAGACATAAGTGAAATCAATCAATTGAAAAATAATTCAACTGATTAAATGCATTCATATTAGAAACTATATACTGCAAGCCTTTTAACCTATTAAAACCCATTTTAACAGATTAAAAGATACACCCTAAGACTAAAAAGACATCTAACCTATGTGATATAACTTACCAACATGATATAATACCTAATCATTACATTTAACATATTACTTCCATATTTAATACACTCATGATCTTTAAGCAAATCTTCAACAATCTTCATCAATCACATGAGATCTTCATTCACTTGGCTTTATCAAATCCTTGCTTCAAGCTTACTTGTGCCAACATAGTATACATAGCGGCCACTGAATACTCGGTAAGCGTGACTTTGGTGCAAGAAGTAAGCAAAAGTCAAGAGCCAGTATACTTCATCAATAAAACACTCTAGGATCTGGAAACCTGATATCAGATGGTGGAAAATGTAGCTTTATCGCTAGTCATAACAACAAGAAGGTTAAGACCCTATTTCCAGAACCACCAGGGCATTATAATAACTGGTTATCCTGTCCAAAAGATACTACAGAAACCAGACTTTGCAGGAAGGATGTCTACATGGGTCATAGAACTATAAGAATTTAACATACGTTTCGAGCCACATGGGCCCATAAAGGCTCAGTGCCTGGACGATTTCGTTGGAGTTTGCAAGCGACTCAAGAGGAAGATTGGTTGACATTACATGTGGATGGATCCTCCAATCCCAAAGGTGTAGAGGTCGGCATCATCCTTGAAGGACCAAATCAAATTGTCATAGAAAAATTGATAAACTGTGCTTTCAAAACGTCTAACAACCAAGTGGAGTACAAAGCCATTTTGGTTGGTTTAGTACTTCCTATATAAGTCAGGGCACGCCGTATGATATGCAAAACCGACTCTAAACTCATGGTAGATCACTTCAATAATGAATACCAAATAAAGGACCCAATGCTTCTCCAACCTTACCACCTGAACCGAGATATAATCAGTATGAGTTTTAACGAAACATGTACCTAAGGGAGACAACGTCAGGGCAAACACCGTATCCAAGCTGGCCAGTACGAAAAACAAAGGGAAATGCAAATCCTTACTCCAACAAATGTTAATGGCACCATCCATAAGCAACAACTGCATGAACATAGAGCAAAATTGTGAGACTTCGATGACACCATATATACACAACTTGGGTTAACAACGTTAAGGGGACAATGAATAGGCATGGTTTTGTCTAATTAAAAAGTGATTAGGAAAATCAAATTATTGATGTGGATTATAGTTTTTTAATAATTAACGTATACTACAAATTAGGATTTTTCTAACAAGGTTAAATAGACATTATCATTTTACAAAATTGAGATTTTCTTTTTGAAGGAAAATGGGTATTGAAGAATAATAAAAGATTAAGGTATTCGGTGAATATGATCATATCTGCGACAGAGTTAGATGAATCGCGGTTTCGTTGCAATTCAAGGTTATGAGGTGAGTAGATCGTGTAGTCTCGATCACCCATGGTGGACGATTTGCTTCTTGTTTAAGGAGCTCGACTCTTCTTCCAAAAGCTCTGGACTTTGGAATGAATTGCTTAAAGGTTGTTTAATAGGGCCACATTGATGATGCGTTTCTTGTGCTTGACTAAATGCTTGAAAAGGATTCTGATTCCTTATGATGATTTCACGGCTGAAGTTATTTTTGGAGTACCAGGGAAGAAGGAGCGATATCGAAGAAGCTTTTTTGATAAAGAAATTGTGGGGTTGGTTACCGTGATGTATGAGCATGGGGTTTTCCTTGATGCGTTTAAGTTAACCCAAATGATAACAAAGATGTGTCGACATTGAAAAAATGGTGTGGCGTGGCAGGTTTTGCAGATTGGGTGGTGCAGTTGCGGTTAAAGTTGCATCCTGTAATGCTCTATTAGTTGGGTTGGGAAGGGAGAGGGTGATGAAGGATTGACCCCAACAAAGGATGGAAGCAAATGCTTAAGAAGACTAAGCATGTTTAGAAAGGAAGTTCACTAATCCTTCATTCCTTTCATTTGTGTTTGCTATTTTTGATTCCCTAAGTTGACTTAGTTGAATCAACTTTAGTTGACTTGTTGACCTTTGACTAGGTTTGACTTGTTGACTATAGTTGACTTGACTTAAGCCAACATGCTAATCTATGTTTATTTGCTTTGTAGGTTAATTATGAGTAAGAAAACAATGCTAGGTGGCGCATGGTGATTGGGGAGCATAAATGATGTGGAAGAGAGAGTAAAGCAAAGGCATAAAGCATAAAGTAAAAGGCATGAAGCAAGTGTACCTATGTACCTTTGGTCTTCTTTGTTTTTAGCACACTTTGGCCACTTTTTGGAGACATATGAGACAAATTCTTTGTCTCCTTTTGTGCTAGAACGAAATTAGCCTTGCACACACCATAGTTAGCTCTTTTGTTTCTCATTTTTGTAACCTTATTTGACCTAGTTTCTAGAAGCTAGGGTTAGGTTTTTGTAGAGACATCCTTAGGCATATTTTATTTGCTTAGAGGCCCCTAAACTCTTCTATATAAGGGGTTCTCCTAGACATGTAAAAGGGTTGAACATTTTGAAGTAAAAACACTCTTGTGTCTCAACCATTTGTGAGAGTTTCCTCCCTTGGGAGTGAATACTTTTAAGCCTTATCATGCATAGCAAATGGCGGCACACCTCCACTCACCTTCAAGGTTGCCATGGCTTCTAGCCTAGCCTTGTAGTGGCGTGCTTCTCACATGAATTTTACCATTTCTTTCCTTTCCATTTTATGTTTTCTTCTTCCTTTAATTGTTCTTTGTTTTCTATGGTTTATGTGCTTTCCATTTCCTTTTTGTTTTGAAGCAATCCATCATCTTCTTCTATTGAGCTTTGTGAAAGGAACCTTCACATCTAGATAACATGCTATCTTAATGTCTAGTGGGGATTTCACTTAGCTTTCTTAATCAACTCACACCATATTCAATAATCTTAAAAAGGAACAACATAATCCTTCATCATTTGGTATCTAGAGCTTTGGTTGTCCTTGAATATGGTGTTTTCATGTTCTAACCTTGTCTTGGGTAGCTATCTTTGAATGGTCCACATAAAAACAGTGCTGGCAGCAACGTGTGCGTTTTTGAAAAAAATACTGCAGCTAGCTCAGTGGTCCAAAAGTAACTTTCTTTATATCAAAAGAAAGCTCTGTGAGTGTAGTTTCCAACAAAAAAAGAATTAACGCATTTGGAGTTCTGTGGAGAGAGTTATGATGAAATGAGTGAGCAAAGGTCAGAGCTGCTGAGAATACGAAAAACAACGTTTTCAGGTTATGTTGTGGCAAATTTGGCTTCGGCTTTGTGACTCTTTTGCTCCTAAATGTGGTTGGATAACATGTCTTTTGATGCTTACTCTTTAAGCCTCAAATCCATGAGTTTAAATGCATGATAGCTATATGTTTGTGTCTTTGTATATGTCATGTTGAGTCTTTAAATGTGCCTAACTTTTGCTTGAGTCATATGTCATATGTTAACTTGAAGTTTTCTTATTCTTGTTTTTCCAAGTATTTGAATATTGCATTCACTTTATGTCTTGCTTGATGTATGCTCCATGAAATTGATTTTGGCCTAAAACTTGAGGAACTAAGTGTCCAAGCCACCTAAAACTCTTTCTCACTATTTTATGAAACTAGTTGTGGAAAGAAGAAAATTTTACACCAAAAACCGAGAGCAACCTTGCTCCTTGGTGAACTAAAAGTATGTTTTTCACTAGGTTTTATGCTACTAGTTTTTCATACTTGAGAATTGGGTGATATTGGCTAATTAGTTCCATGCTTTAACTTGGTTATGATCTTTCTTGGTGTATGCATGATTTAAGACTTGAAGATGCTTGTCAAGTGCTTTCCATAGAGTCTTTAAAATGTGTTTTTCTTGTTTTAGTCTTGTTAAAAGTTTTGTCTCAAACTTTTCTTCTTTAGAGTTTAGCTTTCCTTGTTTTTGTGCTTTTCTTGCTTGTCACTAGGTGTTCTTTGTTTTGTCTTAGTAGTTTTCTTTTCTTGAAACTCTTGGGATGTTGTGGCCGAATCACTTGTATTGCATTTGAAAGGTTTTGAACAAGTTTTTAAAAGTGTTTGCTTCACTCCTTTGGTGGATTTTGAGTGCTAGCCTTGCCTTGTTACTTTGGGAGAGTGATCTAAACACTTGGGTTACATTTTGGGTTGGATTTGGTCTCGGTTTTCATGTTTTCTAACCTCTAATCCATTTATTTTGTCTCGGATTTGAGTGTTTTTGTTGTAAGAATCATGGAAAGTTCATCAAATGCACCTACACCAAACAAAAACAATACACTGATGAGATTGCTTCGGGATTTGGAGTTGTCTAGGAAGGAGGCCTTTGAACAATTGAGAAAAGACAAGGAGCAAAGTGACCTAAGAATCCAAGAGCACATTCAAAGGCTTGAAGCTAGGGAGAAAGAAAGAGAGCCTAGGAAAAGAGGGCATTCTAGGCGCAACCCATCACAAGAGAAGCAAACTCCAAAGATTCCTAAGTTCTATGGTGGAAGTGATCCCAAAATCTTCCTTGATTGGGAAGATAAAGTTGATCAAATTTTCATTGAAAATCATGTAAAGGATCAAACACAAGTTGATCTAGTAGTTTTAGGATTTTTGGAGTACGCCAATACTTGGTGGCATAAAGTTTGTAAGAATTATGACCAAGGGCCACCCGTGGCTTCTTGGATGGACATTAAAACTCTTATGCGCGCTAGATTTGTTCCTCCCTCCTATAGGAATGAATTTATTTTCAAGCTCCAAAGGCTTCACCAAGGTCCTATGAGTGTGAGTGAATACTTTAAAGAATTAGAGTCTCAAATGCGTAGGGTTGAAATAAAAGAAACTAACAAAGAGAAAATAAAAAGATTTGTGAGTGGTCTTAGGAGAGACATAAAAGACCAAGTAGAATTGTATGAGTACTCCACTCTTGAAAATGTTTTCACACTTGCCCTTGGGATTGAAATTCAATTGAAAAGAAAAAGAAGGGCAAAGAAGAGTTACTCAGCCAACCACTACTTTAGTCACTCATGGAAGGGAAAGGATAAAAAGAAACATGATAAGTTCCCTTCTAACTCTCATCAAGAACCACCAAGTAAAAGTAAGTCTCCAAGTGATCACATTCACCATTCCACTTCTTCAAGATCAAGTTCCATTAAATGTTTTAAATGTTTGGGTTATAATCACATTGCATTAAATTTCCCAACCAAGAGGACCATGATCTTAAAGAAGAGTAATGATGCTGAAAGTGAACACTCATCTCCCCATTCTCTTTCAAAAGAATCTTCTTCCTCTAGTAAAACTAAATTTTTTGAGAAAGACCCTATGTTATTAAGGCGCATGATAGGTCAAGATCAAAGTGAGCTTGAGCTAACTCAAAGAGAAAACATTTTTCAATATAGATGCAAAATTAACAAATGGGTTTGCTCTCTAATTATTGATGGAGGAAGTAGTACCAATGTAGCTAGCACAAGGTTGGTGGAAAAGCTTAACTTAGAGACCATTCCTCATGCTAAGCCCTACAAGCTTGCTTGGATAAGTAAAGAGGGAGAAATAGATGTCAATAAACAAGTCCTAATTAAATTCTCTATAGGAAGCTACAAAGATGAGGTGCTATGTGATGTTGTTCCCATGGAAGTCACACATATCTTACTAGGTAGGCCATGGAAATTTGATAAACAAACTTTACATGATGGCCATACCAACCAATACATTTTCTTCAAAAATGGGAAAAAGACAACTTTACTACCTCTATCACCTCAAGAAGTTAATAAGGATAGAAATATAATAAGAAAAGATAAAGAAGAAAAACAAAAGGGGCAAGCTTTCACTAAGGTGTTACTTGCCTACAAAAAAATTCTTCCAAAGCAAGATGTACATCACCCTTCCTTCTCTTCCCAAGTCAAAAAGGAAGGCCCAAAGCACAAGCAAGAGAGGAAGAATAGTCTAGAAAATAAAGATGGCCTAACCACAGCTAGGGGTAATACCCTTAGAAAGGATGGAAGAAGAGCTCATAAAAGGGAGGCGCAAATCCTCCCCCAAATCAAGTCAAGCTCCATCTACAAAGGCTTAAAGAATTTGTGGTCAAATTCTCTCCAAGGAGGGGAGGATGATGAAGGATTGACCCCAACCAAGGATGAAGGCAAATGCTTAAGAAGACTAAGCATGTTTAGAAAGGAAGTTCACTAATCCTTCATTCCTTTCATTTGTGTTTGCTATTTTTGATTCCCTAAGTTGACTTAGTTGAATCAACTTTAGTTGACTTGTTGACCTTTGACTAGGTTTGACTTGTTGACTATAGTTGACTTGACTTAAGCCAACATGCTAATATATGTTTATTTGCTTTGTAGGTTAATTAGGAGTAAGAAAACAATGCTAGGTGGCGCATGGTGATTGGGGAGCATAAATGATGTGGAAGAGAGAGTAAAGCAAAGGCATAAAGCATAAAGTAAAAGGCATGAAGCAAGTGTACCTATGTACCTTTGGTCCCCTTTGTTTTTAGCACACTTTGGCCACTTTTTGGAGACATATGAGACACATTCTTTGTCTCCTTTTGTGCTAGAACGAAATTAGCCTTGCACACACCATAGTTAGCTCTTTTGTCTCTCATTTTTGTAACCTTATTTGACCTAGTTTCTAGAAGCTAGGGTTAGGTTTTTGTAGAGACATCCTTAGGCATATTTTATTTGCTTAGAGGCCCCTAAAATCTTCTATATAAGGGGTGCTCCTAGACATGTAAAAGGGTTGAACATTTTGAAGTAAAAACACTCTTGTGTCTCAACCATTTGTGAGAGTTTCCTCCTTTGGGAGTGAATACTTTTAAGCCTTATCTTGCATAGCAAGTGGCGGCACACCTCCACTCATCTTCAAGGTTGCCATGGCTTCTAGCCTAGCCTTGTAGTGGCGTGCTTCTCACATTAATTTTACCATTTCTTTCCTTTCCATTTTATGTTTTCTTCTTCCTTTAATTGTTCTTTGTTTTCTATGGTTTATGTGCTTTCCATTTCCTTTTTGTTTTGAAGCAATCCATCATCTTCTTCTATTCAGCTTTGTGAAAGGAACCTTCACATCTAGATAGCATGCTATCTTAATGTCTAGTGAGGATTTCACTTAGCTTTCTTAATCAACTCACACCATATTCAATAATCTTAAAAAGGAACAACATAATCCTTCATCAGAGGGACACTCAGCGAATGAATAAACTGATGGCGGAAATGGATGAGATGGGGATAAAGCCCAGTGTTATGACCATTGGCATTATTGTTAATCAATTGTGCAAAGCTAGGAAGATTTATGATGCAATGAAGATGTTTGATAAGTTGAGAGCTAAAGGAGAAGGTAATTTCTAATATACGTTAATTATCAAAAAACAATAATGCACATTAGTAATTTGATTTGTCTAGTCATTGTTTAATGAGATAAAATCATGCCTACTAATTGTTACCTTACTAACCTAATTTAATAGCAAGGACATGATTGATACCAATTTTCGATATTAGGGATATAATTGAGACTTTCAAAAATAGAAGGACCAAATCAATATTTTTGAACGAAAATGGGGACCAAAGGAAAATTTAACCAAAAGTAGAGAAGAATAAATAAAAGATTTAGAAAAACAAAACCACAACATTTATAGAGAGACACCAATAATGTGTGACAACTACTTCTTAGGAAATCTGCACAAACATAATTAAGCCAAAACATATTAAAATGTAACGTTAGTACTGTGGTGTAAATTAGAAGATGTCAATTGAAGAGAAAATTAGCAGAAGGAAACATATGGAAAAATTGGTTAAGTTTGTAAAATAGTACTGAATGAAAATAACTGGAACAATAATGTCATCAACGAATAATTGATTACACAAATTGTTGCAACAAAATGAAATTATGAAAGTAGAGAAAAGAACAATAGAAGACTTAGAAAAAAAAAAACAAGACATATGTATAAAGACAATAGCAATCTTTCACTACTTCTTTTTAACAAACATGCAAAAGTAAAATTAAACCAAAAAAGATTAAAAATGCAACATGACTACATTAGAGTTACTAAGGAGATGTTAATAAAAGAAAAAATTAGTAGAAAGAGTCTAAACTGTGTATAGAGAGGCAACAATAAAATGTGACAAGTGCTTGTTAACAGACCTACACAAACAGAGTTAAACCAAGACAGACAAAAATGAAAATTTATTACTCACTCTTGTTTATTAACAAACTTTCACCATAGTATATTAACAATCATGCAAAAATAAAGTAAAACCAAAATAGACTATAAATGCAAGTTTACTAAATGAAACTAAGTAAGGAGATGTTTATAAAAGAAAAATATTATAAGGAAACATTTAGCAGAACTGGTTATGTTTGTGAAAACTAAACTCAAAATTTTTATTAAAGAATATAAGGTAGTATGAAATGAAAATAACTAGAACAATAATGTAATCAATGAAAATTAATTACACACTATAATAGATGGAAATTATCAATTTAGACAAAAGTAAAGTAAAGGAGTTAGGAGAATAAATCTAAAACCTCTATATAGAGAGGCAATAATATTGTGCAAAAAGTGCTTCTTGACAAACATACACAAACAATATTAAAGATAAAAAGATAACAATGCAATGTTAATACTCCATACCAAGTAAGGAAATGTTAATAGAAGAGAAAATTAGTAGAAGGAATCTAATGGAAAAACTGGTTAAGATTGTAAAAATAGTGTAGAATGAAAATAACTGGAACAATAATCTAATCAATGAAAATTTAATTACACAAACCATTGCATTTGAATGAATTTATCAATGTACAGAAAAGAACAGTAGAAGAGTTAGAAAAACAAAAAGCAAAGGGTACTAACAGAGGCAATAACAATCATTCACTATTGCTTGTTAACAAACCTGCATAAATAAATTTAAACTAAAATAGATGAAAAATTCAATGTTAGTACAATAGAGTAAATAAGGAGATGTTAATAATGGAAAACATTATTATAAGGAAACAGATAGCGGAACTTGTTACGTTTGTAAAAGATAAACATAAAATTTGATTGAAGAACACAAGATAATGAGAAATGAAAATAACTAGAACAATAATGTAATCAATGAACATTAATTACACAATACAATAGACCATAATTATTAATGTAGGGAAAAGTAAAGTAGAAGAGTTAGAAAAATAAAACCCAAATGTATGTATTGAGGCGACAATAATGTTTGGCAAATGCTTGTTAACAAACCTACATAAGCAAAATTAAACCAAAACAGATGAAAATGCAACATTAGTATTCTAGAGAAAGTAAGTAGATGTCAATAGAAAAGAAAATTAGTAGAAGTAGACACTTAGAAAAACTAGTTAAGCTTGTAAAAACTAAAGTTAAAATCTAATTGAGTGAAACATAATTGAGCAGAATGAAAAGAAATAGAACAATAATGTAATCAACGAAATATTAATTACACAAACTATTGCAACAGAAGAGAAATATCAATGTAGAGAAAAGAAAAGTATAAGAGTTAGAAAAATCAAATTAAAGTGTCAATACAAAAGCAAAAAAACTCGTTCATTATTGCTTTTTGACAAACCTACACACATAGATTTAAACCAAAACAGATGTTATAAAAATGAAATTGTAATGTTGATACAAAAGTAGCAACAATCTTTCACTACTACTTGTTGACAAACCTGTAGAAATGAAATTAAACAAAAATAGATGAAAATCAAATCTTAGTACACTTGACTGAGTAAGAGAATATTAATTAAAGAGAACACATAGCAAAATTGGTTATGTTTGTAAAAATTAAACTTCAAATCTGATTAAATAAACAAACAAAATGCAAAACATTAAACACACACTATAATAGAAAAAATTATCAAAATAGAGATAAGTGTAAAATATATGAGATAGAAAAACAAAATCAAAACGTCTATAGAGAGGCATGAATAATGTGTGACAACTTCCTGTTGACAAACCTGCACAAACAGTATTAAAACAAAACATATGAAAATGAAATATTAGTACACTGAAGTAAGGAGATGTGAATAGCAAAGAAGATTAGTAGAAGGAAAGACATAGAAAAACTAGTTCTATTTCTAAAAACTTAATTTGAAATCTAATTGAATGAAACAAAATAATTCATAATGAAAGTAAATAGAACAATAATATAGTCAATGGAAAATTAAATACACAAACTAATATAACATAACATAATTATCAATGTAGAGAAAACAAAGGTATAAGAGTTAGGAAAATGATTTTGAAATTTTGATACAAAAGTAGTAACAATATTTCACTACTACTTGTTGATAAACCTGTAGAAATGGAATTAATCAAAAACGTATGAAAATCAAATGTTAGTACACTAGAGTGGGTAAGAAGATATGAATTAAAGAGAACATAGAGCAGAATGGGTTATGTTTGTAAAAATTAAACTTCAAATCTGATTAAATAAACAAACGTAATGCAAAATGAAAATTACCAAGACCAAAATGTAATCAATGAACATTAAACACACACAATAATAGAAAAAAAAAATTATCAAAATAGACATAAGTGTAGAATATATGAGATAGAAAAACAAAACCAAAACGTCTATAGAGAGGCATGAATAATGTGTGACAACTTCCTGTTGATAAACCTGCACAAACAGTATTAAAACAAAACATATGAAAATGATATAATAGTACACTTATGTAAGGAGATGTGAATAACAAAGAATTAGTAGAAGGAAACACATAGAAAAACTAGTCAAATTTGTAAAAACTAAATTTGAAATCTATTTGAATGAAACAAAATAATGCATAATGAAGATAAATAGAACAATAATATAATCAATGGAAAATTAATTACACAAACTAATGTAACATAACATAATTATCATAGTAGAGAAAAGAAATGTATAAGAGTTAGGAAAATGATATTGAAATTTTAATACAAAAGTAGTAACAATATTTCACTACTACTTGTTGATAAACCTGTAGAAAGGGAATTAATCAAAAACATATGAAAATCAAATGTTAGTACACTAGAGTGGGTAAGAAGATATTAATAAAAGAGAAGATATAGCAAAACTGGTTCTGTTTGTAAAAATTAAACTTCAAATCTGTTTAAATAAACAAACAAAATGTTAAATGAAAATTAGCAAAACGAAAATCTAATCATTGACAATTAAACACACACTATAATAGAAATACAATTATCAAAATAGACATAACGGTAAAATATAGGAGATAGAAAAACAAAACCGAAACGTCTATAGAGAGGCATGAATAATGTGTGACAACTTCCTGTTGACAAAAATGCAAAAATAGTATTAAAACAAAAACATATGAAAATGAAATATTAGTACACTAAAGTAAGGAGATGTGAATAACAAAGAAGATTAGAAGAAGGAAACACATAGAAAAACTAGTTAAATTTGTAAAAACTAAATTTGAAATCTAATTGAATGAAACAAAATAGTGCATAATGAAAGTAGATAAAACAATAATAAAATCAATGGAAAATTAATTATACAAACTAATGTAACATAACATAATTATCAATGTAGAGAAAAGAAATGTATAAGAGTTAGAAAAATGATATTGAAATGTTGATACAAAAGTAGTAACGATCTTTCACTACTACTAGTTGACAAACTTGTTGAAATGGAATTAATTAAAAATAGATGAAAATCAAATGTTAGTACACAAGAGTGGGTAAGAAGATATTAATAAAAGAGAACACATAGCAAAACTGGTTATGTTTGTAAAAATTAAACTTGAAATCTGATTAAATAAACAAACAAAATGCTAAATGAAAATTACCAAAACCAAAATCTAATCATTGAAAATTAAACACACACTATAATAGAAATACAATTATCAAAATAGACATAACAGTAGAGTATTGGAGATAGAAAAACAAAACCAAAACGTCTATAGAGAGCCATGAATAATGTGTGACAACTTCCTGTTGACAAACCTGCACAAACAGTATTAAAACAAAACATATGAAAATGATATATTAGTACACTTATGTAAGGAGATGTGAATAACAAATAAGATTAGTAGAAGGAAAAACATAGAAAAACTAGTTAAATTTGTATAAACTAAATTTGAAATCTAATTGAATGAAACAAAATAGTGGATATGGAAAGTAAATAGAATAATAATATACAATAATAAAAGACTTAACGCATAGCAAAGCTGGTTATGATTGTAAAAATGAAACTTAAAATCTGATTAAATTAACAAACATAATGCAAAATGAAAACTACCAAAACCAAAATCTAATCAAAGAAAATTAAACACATACTATAATAGAAAAAAAATTATCAAAATAGACATAACGGTAAAATATAGGAGATAGAAAAACAAAACCGAAACGTCTATAGAGAGGCATGAATAATGTGTGACAACTTCCTGTTGACAAAAATGCAAAAATAGTATTAAAACAAAAACATATGAAAATGAAATATTAGTACACTGAAGTAAGGAGATGTAAATAACAAAGAAGATTAGAAGAAGGAAACACATAGAAAAACTAGTTAAATTTGTAAAAACTAAATTTGAAATCTAACTGAATGAAAAAAAATAGTGCATAATAAAAGTAAATAGAACAATAATAAAATCAATGGAAAATTAATTATATAAACTAATGTAACATAACATAATTATCAATGTAGAGAAAAGAAATGTATAAGAGTTGGAAAAATGATATTGAAATGTTGATACAAAAGTAGTAACGATCTTTCACTACTACTTGTTGACAAACTTGTTGAAATGGAATTAATTAAAAATAGATGAAAATCAAATGTTAGTACACAAGAGTGGGTAAGAAGAGATTAATAAAAGAGAACACATAGCAAAATTGGTAATGTTTGTAAAAATTAAACTTGAAATCTGATTAAATAAACAAACAAAATGCTAAATGAAAATTACCAAAACAAAAATCTAATTAATGAAAATTGAACACACACTATAAGAGAAAAAAATTATCAAAATAGACATAATAACAGTAGAATATAGGAGATAGAAAAACAAAACCAAAACATCTATAGAGAGAGGCATGAATAATGTGTCACAACTTCCTGTTGACAAACCCGCACAAACAATATTAAAACAAAACATATGAAAATGAAATATTAGTACACTTATGTAAGGAGATGTGAATAACAAGGAAGATTAGTATAAGGAAACACATAGAAAAACTAGTTAAATTTCTAAAAACTAGTTAAATTTCTAAAAACTAAATTTGAAATCTAATTGAATGAAACAAAATAGTGCATAATGAAAGTAAATAGAACCATAATATAATCAATGGAAAATGAATTACACAAACTAATGTAACATAACATAATTATCTATGTAGAGAAAAGAAATGTATAAGACTTAGAAAAATGATACTGAAATTTTGATACAAACGTAGTAACAATCTTTCACTATTACTTGTTGACAAACTTATAGAAATGGAATTAATTAAAAATAGATGAAAATCAAATGTTAGTACACTAGAGTGGGTAAGAAGATAATAATAAGAAAAGAGAACGCATAGCAAAATAGGTTATGTTTGTAAAAATTAACCTTCAAATTGTTTAAATAAACAGACAAAATGCTAAATGAAAATTACCAAAACCAAAATCTAATCAATGAAAATTAAACACACACTACAATAGAAAAAATTATCAAAATAGACAAAATGGTAGAATATAGGAGATAGAAAATTAAAACCTAAACGTCTAAAGAGAGGCATGAACAATGTGTGACAACTTCGTGTTGACAAACCTGCACAAACAGTATTAAAACAAAACATATGAAAATGAAATATTAGTACACTTATGTTAGGCGATGTGAATAACAAGGAAGATTAGTAGAAGGAAACACATAGAAAAACTAGTTAAATTTCTAAAAACTAAATTTGAAATCTAATTGAATGAAACATAATAGTGCATAATGAAAGTAAATAGAACCATAATATAATCAATTGAAAATTAATTACACAAACTAATGTAACATAACATAATGATCAATGTAGAGAAAAGAAATGTATAAGATTTAGACAAATGATATTGAAATTTTGATACAAAGGTAGTAACAATCTTTCACTTCTACCTGTTGATAAACCTGTAGCAATGGAATTACTCTAAAACATATGAAAATCAAATGTTAGTACACTAGAGTGGCTAAGAAGATATTAATAAAAGAGAACGCATAGGAAAACTGGTTATGTTTGTAAAAATTAAACTTCAAATCTGATTAAATTAACAAACATAATGCAAAATGAAAATTACTAAAACAAAAATCTAGTCAAGAAAAATTAAACACACACTATAATAGAAATACAATTATCAAAATAGACAAAATGGTAGAATATAGGAGATAGAAAACAAAACCAAAATGTCTATAGAGAGGCATAAATAATGTGTGACAACTTCCTGTTGACAAACCTGCACAAACAGTATTAAAACAAAACAGATGAAAATGATATATTAGTACACTTATGTAAGGAGATGTGAATAACAAAGAAGATTAGTAGAAGGAAACCCATAGAAAAACTAGTTAAATTTGAAATCTAATTTGAAATCTAATTGCATAATGAAAGTAAATAAAATAATAATATAATCAATGGAAAATTAATTACACAAACTAATGTAACATAACATAATTATCAATGTAGCGAAAAGAAATGTATAAGAGTTAGAAAAATGATATTGAAATTTTGATACAAAAGTAGTAACAATCTTTCACTACTACTTGTCGATAAACCTGTAGAAATGGAATTAATAAAAAACGTATGAAAATCAAATGTTAGTACACTAGAGTGGGTAAGAGGATATTAATAAAAGCGAACACAAAGCAAAATGGGTTATGTTTGTAAAAATTAAATTTCAAATCTGATTAAATATACAAACATAATGCAAAATGAAAATTACCAAAACCAAAATCTAATAAAGGAAAATTAAACACACACTATAATAGAAAAATAAATTTTCAAAATAGACATAACGGTAAAATATAGGAGATAGAAAAACAAAACCAAAACGTCTATAGAGAGGCATGGATAATGTGTGACAACTTCCTGTTGACAAACCTGAACAAACTGTATTACAACAAAACATATGAAAATGAAATATTAGTACACTGAAGTAAGGAGATGTGAGAAACAAAAAAGATTAGAAGAAGGAAACACATAGAAAAACAAGTTAAATTTTTAAAAACTGATTTTGAAATCTAATTGAATGAAACAAAATAGTGCTTAATGAAAGTAAATAGAACAATAATATAATCAGTGGAAAATTAATTCACAAACTAATGTAACATAACATAATTATCAATGTAGAGAAAAGAAATGTATCAGAGTTAGAAAAATGATATTGAAATTTTGATAGAAAAGTAGTAACAATCTTTCACTACTACTAGTTGACAAACCTGTAGAAATGAAATTAAACAAAAATAGATGAAAATCAAAGGTTAGTACACTAGAGTGGGTAAGAAGATATTAATAAAAGAGAACACATAGCAAAACTGGTTATGTTTGTGAAAATTAAACTTCAAATCTAATTAAATTAACAAACATAATGCAAAATGAAAATTACCAAAACCAAAATCTTATCAACGAAAATTAAACACACACTTATAATAGAAATACAATTATCAAAATAAACATAATGGTAAAGTATAGGAGATAGAAAAACAAAACCAAAATGTCTATAGAGAGGCTTGAATAATGTGTGACAACTTCCTGTTGACAAACCTGCACAAACAATATTAAAACAAAACATATGAAAATGATATATTAGTATAGTTATGTAAGGAGATGTGAATAACAAAGAAGATTAGTAGAAGGAAACATATAAAAAAACTAGTTAAATTTCTAAAAACTAAATTTGAAATCTAATTGAATGAAACAAAATAGTGCATAATGAAAGTATATAGAACCATATTATAATCAATGGAAAATTAATTAAACAAACTAATGTAACATAACATAAATATCAATGTAGTGAAAAGAAATGTATAATAGTTAGAAAAATGATATTGAAATTTTGATACAAAAGTAGTAACAATCTTTCACTACTACTTGTTGATAAACCTATAGAAATGGAATTAAGCAAAAACATATGAAAATCAAATGTTAGTACACTAGAGTGGGTAAGAACATGTAAATAAAAGAGAACACGTAGCAAAATGGGTTATGTTTGTAAAAATTAAATTTCAAATCTGATTAAATAAACAAACATAATGCAAAATGAAAATTACCAAAACCAAAATCTAATCAAGGAAAATTAAACACACACTATAATATAAAAATAAATTTTCAAAATAGACATAACGGTAAAACGTAGGAGATAGAAAAACAGAACCAAAATGTCTATAGAGCGGCATGAATAAAGTGTGACAACTTCCTGTTGACAAACCTGCACAAACTGTATTAAAACAAAACATATGAAAATGAACTATTGAAGTAAGGAGATGTGAATAACAAAGAAGATTAGTAGAAGGAAACCCATAGAAAAACTAGTTAAATTTGCAAAAACTAAATTTGAAATCTAATTGAATGAAACAAAATAGTGCATAATGAAAGTAAATAGAACAACAATATAATCAATGGAAAAGTAATTACTCACACTAATGTAACTTAACATAATTATCAATGTAGGGAAAAGAAATGTATAAGGCTTAGAAAAATGATATTGAAATGTTGATACAAAAGTAGTATCAATCTTTCACTATTACTTGTTGATAAACCTGTAGAAATAGAATTAAACAAAAAACATATGAAAATTAAATGTTAGTACACTAGAGTGGGTAAGAAGATATTAATAAAAGAGAACACATGGCAAAATGGATTATGTTTGTAAAAATTAAATCTCAATTCTGATTAAATAAACAAACATAATGCAAAATGAAAATTACCAAAACCAAAATCTAATCAAGGAAAATTAAACACACACTATAATATAAAAATAAATTTTCAAAATAGACATAACGGTAAAACGTTGGAGATAGAAAAACAGAACCAAAATGTCTATAGAGCGGCATGAATAAAGTGTGACAACTTCCTGTTGACAAACCTGCACAAACTGTATTAGAACAAAACATATGAAAATGAAATATTAGTACACTGAAGTAAGGAGATGTGAATAGCAAAGAAGATTAAAAGAAGGAAACACATAGAAAAACTAGTTAAATTTGTAAAAACTAATTTTGAAATCTAATTGAATGAAACAAAATAGTGCTTAATGAAAGTAAATAGAACAATAATATAATCAGTGGAAATTTAATTCACAAACTTAATGTAACATAACATAATTATCAATGTAGAAAAAAGAAATGTATCATAGTTAGAAAAATGATATTGAAATTTTGATAGAAAAGTAGTAACAATCTTTCACTACTACTTGTTCACAAACTTGTAGAAATGTAATTAAACAAAAACATATGAAAATCAAATGTTAGTATAATAGAGTGAGTAAGAAGGTATTAATAAAAGAGAACACATAGCAAAACTGTTTATGTTTGTAAAAATTAAACTTCAAATCTAATTAAATAAAGAAACAAAGTGCAAAATGAAAATTACCAAAACATAAATGTAACCAATGAAAATTAAACACACACTATAATAGAAAAAATTTATCAAAATAGACATAACGGTAGAATATAGGAGATAGAAAAACAAAACCAAAACGTCTATAGAGAGGCATGAATAATGTGTGACAACTTCCTGTTGACAAATGTGCAAAAATAATATTAAAACAAAACATATGAAAATGAAATATTAGTACACTGAAGAAAGGAGATGGCAATAACAAAGAAGGTTAGTGGAAGGAAACACATAGAAAAACTAGTTAAATTTGTAAAAACTAAATTTGAAATCTAATTGAATGAAACAAAATAGTGCATAATGAAGGTAAATAGAACAATATTTAATGAATGGAAAATTAATTACTCAAACTAATGTAACATAACATAATTATCAATGTAGAGAGAAGAAATCTATAAGAGTTAGAAAAATAATATTGAAATTTTCATTCAAAAGTAGTAACAATCTTACACTACTACTTGTTCACAAACTTGTAGAAGTGGAATTAAACAAAAACATATGAAAATCAAATGTTAGTACACTAGAGTGGGTAAGAAGATATTAATAAACGAGAACACATAGCAAAACTGGTTTGGTTTATAAAAATTAAACTTCAAATCTGATTAAATAAACAAACATAATGCAAAATGAAAATTACCAAAACCAAAATCTAATCAAGGAAAATTAAACACAAACTAAAATAGAAAAAAAATTATCAAAATAGACATAACGGTAAAATATAGGAGACAAAAAAACAAAGCCAAAACGTCTATAGAGAGGAATGAATAATGTGTGACAACTTCCTGTTTATAAATCTGCACAAACTGTATTCATACAAAACATAAGAAAATGAAATATTAGTACACTAAAGTAAGGAGATGTGAATAACAAAGAAGATTAGAAGAAGGAAACACATAGAAAAACTAGTTAAATTTGTAAAAACTAAATTTGAAATCTAATTGAATGAAACAAAATAGTACATAATGAAAGTAAATAAAATAATAATATAATCAATGGAAAATTAATTACACAAACTTAGGTAACATAACATAATTATCAATGTAGTGAAAATAAATGTAGAAAAGTTAGAAAAATGATATTGAAATTTTGATACAAAAGTAGTAACAATCTTTCACTACTACTTGGCGATAAACCTTTAGAAATGGAATTAATAAAAAACATATGAAAATCAAATGTTAGTACACTAGAGTGGGTAAGAGGATATTAATAAAAGAGAACACATAGCAAAACGGGTTATGTTTTTAAAAATTAAATTTAAAATCTTATTAAAGATACAAACATAATGCAAAATGAAAATTACCAAAACCAAAATCTAATAAAGGAATATTAAACACACACTATAATAGAAAAATAAATTTTCAAAATAGACATAACGGTAAAATATAGGAGATAGAAAAACCAAACCAAAACGTCTATTGAGAGGCATGGATAATGTGTGACAACTTCCTGTTGACAATCTGAACAAACTGTATTACAACAAAACATCTGAAAATGAAATATTAGTACACTGAAGTAATGAGATGTGAACAACAAAGAAGATTAGAAGAAGGAAACAAATAGAAAAACAAGTTAAATTTGTAAAAACTAAATTTGAAATCTAATTGAATGAAACAAAATAGTGCATAATGAAAGCAAATAGAACAATAATATAATCAGTGGAATATTAATTCACAAACTAATGTAACATAACATAATTATCAATGTAGAGAAAAGAAATGTATAAGAGTTAGAAAAATGATATTAAAATTTTGATAGAAAACTAGTAACGATCTTTCACTACTACTTGTCCATAAACCTGTAGAAATGAAATTAAACAAAAATAGGTGAAAATCAAAGGTTAGTATACTAGAGTGGGTAAGAAGATATTAATAAAAGAGAACACATAGCAAAACTGGTTATGTTTCTAAAAATTAAACTTCAAATCTGATTAAATTAACAAACATAATGCAAAACGAAAATTACCAAAACCAAAATCTTATCAACGAAAATTAAACACACAGTAATAATAGAAATACAATTATCAAAATAAACATAATGGTAGAGTATAAGGGATAGAAAAACAAACCAAAAATGTATATAGAGAGGCATGAATAATGTGTGACAACTTCCTGTTGACAAACCTGCACAAACAGTATTAAAACAAAACATATGAAAATGATATATTAGTATACTTATGTAAGGAGATGTGAATAACAAAGAAGTTTAGTGGAAGGAAACACATAGAAAAACTAGTTAAATTTGTAAAAACTAAAATTGAAATCTAATTGAATGAGACAAAATAGTGCATAATGAAAGTAAATAGAACAACAATATAATCAATGGAAAATTAATTACAAAAACTAATGTAACATAACATAATTATCAATGTAGAGAAAAGAAATGTATAAGAGTTAGAAAAATGATATTGAAATGTTGATAGAAAAGTAGTAACAATGTTTCACTACTACTTGTTGACAAACTTGTAGAAATGTAATTAAACAAAAACAGATGAAAATCAAATGTTAGTACACTAGAGTAGGTAAGAAGATATTAATAAAAGAGAACACATAGCAAAACTGGTTATGTTTGTAAAAATTAAACTTCAAATCTGATTAAATTAACAAACATAATGGAAAATGAAAATTACCAAAACCAAAATCTAATCAAGGAATATTAAATCCACACTATAATAGAAATGCAATTATCAAAATAGACAGAACGGTAGAGTATAGGAGATAGAAAAACAAAACCCAAAGGTTTATAGAGAGGCATGAATAATGTGTGACAACTTCCTGTTGACAACCCTGCACAAACAGTATTAAAACAAAACCTATGTAAATGCTATATTAGTACACTTATGTAAGGAGATGCGAATAATAAAGAAGATTAGTAGAAGGAAACAAATAGAAAAACAAGTTAAATATGTAAAAACTAAATTTGAAATCTAATTGAATGAAACAAAATAGTGCATAATGAAAGCAAATAGAACAATAATATAATCAGTGGAATATTAATTCACAAACTAATGTAACATAACATAATTATCAATGTAGAGAAAAGAAATGTATAAGAGTTAGAAAAATGATATTGAAATTTTGATACAAAAGTAGTAACGATCTTTCACTACTACTTGTCCATAAACCTATAGAAATGAAATTAAACAAAAATAGATGAAAATCAAAGGTTAGTATACTAGAGTGGGTAAGAAGATAATAATAAAAGAGAACACATAGCAAAACTGGTTATGTTTGTAAAAATTAAACTTCAAATCTGATTAAATTAAGAAACATAATGCAAAACGAAAATTACCAAAACCAAAATCTTATCAACAAAAATTAAACACACAGTAATAATAGAAATACAATTATCAAAATAAACATAATGGTAGAGTATAAGGGATAGAAAAACAAACCAAAAATGTATATAGAGAGGCATGAATAATGTGTGACAACTTCCTGTTGACAAACCTGCACAAACAGTATTAAAACAAAACATATGAAAATGATATATTACTATACTTATGTAAGGAGATGTGAATAACAAAGAAGTTTAGTGGAAGGAAACACATAGAAAAACTAGTTAAATTTGTAAAAACTAAAATTGAAATCTAATTGAATGAGACAAAATAGTGCATAATGAAAGTAAATAGAACAACAATATAATCAATGGAAAATTAATTACAAAAACTAATGTAACATAACATAATTATCAATGTAGAGAAAAGAAATGTATAAGAGTTAGAAAAATGATATTGAAATGTTGATAGAAAAGTAGTAACAATGTTTCACTACTACTTGTTGACAAACTTGTAGAAATGTAATTAAACAAAAACAGATGAAAATCAAATGTTAGTACACTAGAGTAGGTAAGAAGATATTAATAAAAGAGAACACATAGCAAAACTGGTTATGTTTGTAAAAATTAAACTTCAAATCTGATTAAATTAACAAACATAATGGAAAATGAAAATTACCAAAACCAAAATCTAATCAACGAATATTAAACACACACTATAATAGAAATGCAATTATCAAAATAGACAGAACGGTAGAGTATAGGAGATAGAAAAACAAAACCCAAAGGTTTATAGAGAGGCATGAATAATGTGTGACAACTTCCTATTGAGAACCCTGCACACACAGTATTAAAACAAAACCTATGTAAATGCTATATTAGTACACTTATGTAAGGAGATGCGAATAATAAAGAAGATTAATAGAAGGAAACAAATAGAAAAACAAGTTAAATTTGTAAAAACTAAATTTGAAATCTAATTGAATGAAACAAAATAGTGCATAATGAAAGCAAATAGAACAATAATATAATCAGTGGAATATTAATTCACAAACTAATGTAACATAACATAATTATCAATGTAGAGAAAAGAAATGTATAAGAGTTAGAAAAATGATATTGAAATGTTGATACAAAAGTAGTAACGATCTTTCACTACTACTTGTCCATAAACCTGTAGAAATAAAATTAAACAAAAATAGATGAAAATCAAAGGTTAGTATACTAGAGTGGGTAAGAAGATATTAATAAAAGAGAACACATAGCAAAACTGGTTATGTTTGTAAAAATTAAACTTCAAATCTGATTAAATTAACAAACATAATGCAAAACAAAAATTACCAAAACCAAAATCTTATCAACGAAAATTAAACACACAGTAATAATAAAAATACAATTATCAAAATAAACATAATGGTAGAGTATAAGGGATAGAAAAACAAACCAAAAATGTATATAGAGAGGCATGAATAATGTGTGACAACTTCCTGTTGACAAACCTGCACAAACAGTATTAAAACAAAACATATGAAAATGATATATTAGTATACTTATGTAAGGAGATGTGAATAACAAAGAAGTTTAGTGGAAGGAAACACATAGAAAAACTAGTTAAATTTGTAAAAACTAAAATTGAAATCTAATTGAATGAGACAAAATAGTGTATAATGAAAGTAAATAGAACAACAATATAATCAATGGAAAATTAGTTACAAAAACTAATGTAACATAACATAATTATCAATGTAGAGAAAAGAAATGTATAAGAGTTAGAAAAATGATATTGAAATGTTGATAGAAAAGTAGTAACAGTGTTTCACTACTACTTGTTGACAAACATGTAGAAATGTAATTAAACAAAAACAGACGAAAATCAAATGTTAGTACACTAGAGTAGGTAAGAAGATATTAATAAAAGACAACACATAGCAAAACTGGTTATGTTTGTAAAAATTAAACTTCAAATCTGATTAAATTAACAAACATAATGGAAAATGAAAATTACCAAAACCAAAATCTAATCAAGGCAAACTAAACCCACACTCTAATAGAAAAATAAATTCAAAGTAGACATAACGGAAGAATATCTGAGATAGTAAATTAAAAGCAAGACGCTTTTAGAGAGGCATGAGTAATGCGTGACTACTTCCAGTTGACAAACCTGCACAAACAATATTAAAACAAAACATATGAAAATGAAATATTAGTACACTGAAGTAAGGAGATGTGAATAACAAAGAAGATTAGTAGAAGGAAATACATAGAAAAACTAGTTAAATTTGTAAAAAGTAAATTTGAAATCAAATTGAATGAAACAAAATGGTGCATAATAAAAGTAAATAGAACAATAATATAATCAATGGAAAATTAATTACACAAACTAATGTAACACAACTTAATTATCCATGTAGATAAAAGAAATGTATAAAAGTTTGAAAAATGATATTAAAATGTTGATACCAAAGTAGTAACAATCGTTCACTACTACTTGTTGACAAACCTGTAGAAATGGAATTAAACAAAAAAACATATGAAAATCAAATGTTCGTTCACTAGAGTGGGTAAGAAGATATTAATAAAGTAGAACACATAGCACAACTAGTTATGTTTGTAAAAATTGAACTTCAAATCTGATTAAATAAACAAACATAATGCAAATTGAAAATTTCCAAAACAAAAATCTAATCAATGAAAATTGAACACACACTATAATAGAAAAAAATAATCAAAATAGGCATAATAGTAGAATATAGGAGATACAAAAACAAAACCGAAACGTCTATATAGAGGCATGAATAATGTGTGACAATGTCCTGTTGACAAACTTGCACAAACAGTATTAAAACAAAACATATGAAAATGAAATATTAGTACACTTATGTAAGGAGATGCGAAAAACAAAGAAGATTAGTAGAAGGAAAGACATAGAAAAACTAGTTAAATTTGTAAAAGCTAAATTTGAAATCTAATTGAATGAAACAAAATAGTGCATAATGAAAGTAAATAGAACAATAATATTATCAATGGAAACTTAATTAAACAAACTAATATAACATAAAATAATTATCAATGTAGACAAAAGAAATGTATAAGAGTTAGAAAAATGAAATTGAAATGTTGATAGAAAAGTAGTAACAATCTTTCACTAGTACTTGTTGACAAACATGTAGAAATGGAAATAAACAAAAACAGATGAAAATCAAATGTTAGTCCACTAGAGTGGGTAAGAAGATATTAATAAAAGAGAACACATAGCACAAACGGTTATGTTTGTAAAAATTTAGCTTCAAATCTAATTAAATAAACAAACATAATGCCAAAGGAAAATTACCAAAACCAAAATCTAATCAATAAAAATGAAACACACACTATAATATAAAAAAATTATCAAAATAGTAATAACGGTAGAATATAGGAGCTAGAAAAAGAAAACAATAATGTCTTTAGAGAGGCATGAGTAATGTGTGAAAACTTCCTGGTTACAAACCTGCACAAACAGTATTAAAACAAACCAAATGAAAATGAAATATTAGTACACTGAATTAAGGAGATGTGAATAACAAAGAAGATTAGTAGAAGGAAACACATAGAAAAACTAGTTAAATTTGTTAAAACTAAATTTGAAATCTAATTTAATGAAACAAAATAGTGCATAATGAAAGTAAATATAACAATAATATAGTCAATGGAAAATTAATTACACAAACTAATGTAACATAACATAATTATCAATGTAGAAAAAAGAAGTGTATAAGAGTTAGAAAAATGATATTGAAATGTTGATAGCAAAGTAGTAACAATCTTTAACTAGTACTTGTTGACAAACCTGTAGAAATGGAGTTAAACAAAAACAGACGAAAATCAAATGTTAGTCCACTAGAGTGGGTAAGAAGATATTAATAAAAGAGAACACATAGAAAAACTGGTTGTGTTTGTAAAAATTAAACTTCAAATCTGATTAAATAAACAAACATAATGCACAATGAAAATTAGCAAAACCAAAATGTAATCAATAAAAATTAAACACACACTACAATAGAAAAAAATTAACAAAATAGACATTATAACGGTAGAATATAGAAAATAGAAAAATAAAACCAAAACGTCTATATAGAGGCATGAGTAATGTGTGACAACTTCCTGTTGACCAACCTGCACAAACAGTATTAAAACAAACCATATGAAAATGAAATATTAGTACATCGAATTAAGGAGATGTGAATAACAAAGAAGATTAGAAGAAGGAAAGACATAGAAAAACTAGTTAAATTTGTAAAAACAAATTTTAAAATCTAATTGAATGAAACAAAATAGTGCATAATGAAAGTAAATAGAACAATAATATAATCATTGGAAAATTAATTGCACAAACTAATGTAACATGACATAATTATCAATGTAGAAAAAAGAAATGTATAAGAGTTAGAAAAATGATAGTGAAATGTTGATACCAAAGTAGTAACAATCTTTCACTACTACTTGTTGACAAACATGTAGAAATGGAGTTAAAGAAAAATAAATGAAAATCAAATGTTAGTCCACTAGAGTGGGTAAGAAAATATTAATAAAAGAGAACACATAGCACAACTGGTTGTGTTTGTAAAAATTAAACTTCCAATCTGATTAAATAAACAAACATAATGCAAAAAGAAAATTACCAAAACCAAAATCTAATCAATAAAAATTAAACACACGCTATAATAGAAAAAAATTATCAAAATAGTAATAATGGTAGATTATAGGAGATAGAAAAAGAAAACAAAAACGTCTATAGAGAGGCATGAGTAATGTGTGACAACTTTCTGTTGACAAATTTGCAGAAACAGTTTTAAAACAAACCATATGAAAATGAAATACTAGTACACTGAATTAGGGAGATATGAATAACAAAGAAGATTAGTAGAAGGAAACACATAGAAAAACTAGTTAAATTTGTAAAAACTAAATTTGAAATCTAATTGAATGAAACAAAATAGTGCATAACGAAAGTAAATAGAACAATAATATAATCAATAGAAAATTAATTACACCAACTAATGTAACATAACGTAATTATCAATGTAGAGAAAAGAAATGTATAAGAGTTAGAAAAATGATAATAAAATGTTGATACCAAAGTAGTAATAATGTTTCGCTACTACTTGTTGACAAACCTATAGAAATGGAATTCAACAAAAACAGATGAAAATCAAATGTTAGTACACTAGAGTGGGTAAGAAGATAATAATAAAGGAGAACACATAACAAATTTGGTTATGTTTGTAAAAATTAAACTTCAAATCTGATTGAATAAATAAATATAATGCAAAATGAAAATTACCAACACCAAAATATAATCATTGAAAATTAAACACACACTATAATAGAAAACAATTATCAAAATAGTAGTAACGGTAGAATATAGGAGATAGAAAAACAAAACCAAAATGTCTATACAGAGGCATCAGTAATGTGTGAAAACTTCCTGTTGACCAACCTGCACAAACAGTATTGAAACAAAACATATGAAAACGAAGTATTAGTACACTGAAGTAAGGAGATATGAATAACAAAGAACATTAGCAGAAGAAAACAAATAGAAAAAGTAGTTATATTTGTAAAAACTAAATTTGAAATCTAATTGAATTAAACAAAATAGTGCATAATGAAAGTAAATAGAACAATAATATAATCAATGGAAACTTAATTACACAAACTAATGTAACATAACATAATTATCAATGTAGTAAAAAGAAATGTATAAGAGTTAGAAAAATGATATTGAAATGTTGATACAAAAGTAGTAACAATCTTTAACTACAACTTGTTGACAAACCTGCACAAACAGTATTAAAACAAAACATATGAAAATGAAATATTAGTACACTGAATTAAGGAGATGTGAAAAACAAATAAGATTACTATAAGGAAACACATAGCAAAACTAGTTAAATTTGTAAAAACTAAATTTGAAATCTAATTGAATGAAACAAAATAGTGCATAATGAAAGTAAATAGAGAATTAATATAATAAATAGTAAATTAATTACATAAACCAATGTAACATAACATAATTATCAATGTAGCAAAAAGATATGTATGAGAGTTAGAAAAATGATATTGAAATGTTGATACCAAAGTAGTAAATATCTCTCACTACTACTTGTTGACAAACCTGTAGAAATGGAATTAAACAAAAACATATCAAAATCAAATATTGGTACACTAGAGTTGTAAGAAGATATTAATAAAACAGAACACATAGCACAACTGGTTATGTTTGTACAAATTAAACTTCAAATCTGATTAAATAAACAAACATAATGCAAAATCAAAATTACCAAAACCAAAATCTAATCAATGAAAATTAAACACACACTATAATAGAAAAAAAATATCAAAATAGACACAACGGTAGAATATAGGGGATAGAAAAACAAAACCAAAACGTCTATAGAGACACATGAATAATGTGTGACAACTTCCTGTTGACAAAGCTGCACAAACAGTATTAAAACAAAACATATGAAAATGAAATATTAGTACACTTAAGTAAGGAGATGTGAATAACAAATACAATTACTAGAAGGAAACACAGAGAAAAACTAGTTAAATTTGTAAAAACTAAATTTAAAATCTAATTGAATGAAACAAAATAGTGCATAATGAAAGTAAATACAGCAATAATATAATCAATGGAAAATTAATTACACAAACAAATGTAAAATAACATAATTATCAATGTAGAAAAAAGAAATGTATAAGAGTTAGAAATATGATATTGAAATGTTGATACCAAAGTAGTAACAATCTTTCACTACTACTTGTTGACAAACCTGTAGAAATGGAGTTAAACAAAAACATATGAAAACCAAATGTTAGTACACTAGAGTGGGTAAGCAGATATTAATAAAAGAGAACACATAGCATAACCGGTCATATTTTTAAAAATTAAATTTCAAATCTGATTAAATAAACAAACATAATGCAAAATGAAAATTACCAAAATCAAAATCTAATCAATGAATATTAAACACACACTATAATAGAAAAAAATTATCAAAATAGACATAACGTTAGAATATAGGAGATAGAAAAACAAAACCAAAACGTCAATAGAGACGCATGAATAATGTGTGACAACTTCCTGTTGACAAACCTGCACAAACAGTATTAAATCAAAACATGTGAAAATGAAATATTAGTACACATAAGTAAGGAGATGTTAATAACAAATAAGATTAGTAGAAGGAAACACCGAGAAAAACTAGTAAAATTTGTAAAAACTAAATTTTAAATCTAATTGAATGAAACAAAATAGTGCATAATGTATAATCAATGGAAAATTAATTACATAAACTAATGTAACACAACATAATTATCAATGTAGAAAAAAGAAATGTATAAGGGTTAGAAAAATGATATTGAAATGTTGATACCAAAGTAGTAACAATCTTTCACTATTACTTGTTGACAAACCTATAGAAATGGAATTAAACAAAAACAGATGAAAATCAAATGTTAGTACACTAGAGTGGGCAAGAAGATATTAATAAAACAGAACACATAGCATAACTAGTCATATTTGAAAAAATTAAATTTCAAATCTGATGAAATAAACAAACATAATGCAAAATGAAAATTACCAAAACCAAAATCTAATCAATGAAAATTAAACACACACTATAGTAGAAAAAAATTATCAAAATAGACACAACGGTAGAATATAAGAGATAGAAAAAGAAAACCAAAATGTCTATAGAGACATGAATAATGTGTGACAACTTCCTGTTGACAAACCTGCACAAACAGTATTAAAACAAAACATATGAAAATGAAATATTAGTACACTGAATTAAGGAGACGTGAAAAACAAATAAGATTACTATAAGGAAACACATAGCAAAACTAGTTAAATTTGTAAAAACTAAATTTGAAATCTAATTGAATGAAACAAAATAGTGCATAATGAAAGTAAATAGAGAATTAATATAATAAATAGTAAATTAATTACATAAACTAATGTAACATAACATAATTATCAATGTAGCAAAAAGATATGTATGAGAGTTAGAAAAATGATATTGAAATGTTGATACCAAAGTAGTAAATATCTCTCACTACTACTTGTTGACAAACCTGTAGAAATGGAATTAAACAAAAACATATCAAAATCAAATATTGGTACACTAGAGTTGTAAGAAGATATTAATAAAACAGAACACATAGCACAACTGGTTATGTTTGTACAAATTAAACTTCAAATCTGATTAAATAAACAAACATAATGCAAAATCAAATGTTAGTACACTAGAGTGGGTAAGCAGATATTAATAAAAGAGAACACATAGAAAAACTAGTTATGTTTCTAAAAATTCAAATTCAAATCTGATTAAATAAACAAACATAATGCAAAATGAAAATTACCAAAACCAAAATCTAATCAATGAAAATTAGACACACACGATAATAGAAAAAAATTATCAAAATAGACATAACGTTAGAATATAGGAGATAAAAAACATAACCAAAACATCTATAGAGAGGCATGAATAATGTGTGACAACTTCCTGTTGACAAACCTGCACAAACAGTATTAAAATAAAACATATGAAAATGAAATATTAGTACACTGAAGTAAGGATATGTGAATAACAAATAAGATTAGTAGAAGGAAACACATAGAAAAACTAGTTAAATTTGTAAAAACTAAATTTGAAATCTAATTGAATGAAACAAAATAGTGCATAATGAAATTAAATAGAGCAATAATATAATCAACGGAAAATTAATTACACAAACTAATGTAACATAACATAATTATCAATGTAGCAAAAAGAAATGTATAAGAGTTAGAAAAATGATATTGAAATGTTGATACCAAAGTAGTAAATATCTTTCACGACTACTTGTTGACAAACCTGTACAAATGAAATTAAACAATAACAGATGAAAATCAAATGTTAATACACTAGAGTGGGTAAGAAGATATTAATAAAACAGAACACATAGCGTAACCGGTCATATTTTGAAAAATTAAATTTCAAATCTGATTAAATAAACAAACATAATGCAAAATGAAAATTACCAAAATCGAAATCTAATCAATGAAAATTAAACACACACTATAATAGAAAAAAATTATCAAAATAGACATAACGGTAGAATATAGGAGATAGAAAAACAAAACCAAAACGTCAATAGAGACGCATGAATAATGTGTGACAACTTCCTGTTGACAAACCTGCACAAACAGTATTAAATCAAAACAGGTGAAAATGAAATATTAGTACACATAAGTAAGGAGATGTTAATAACAAATACGATTAGTAGAAGGAAACACCGAGAAAAACTAGTAAAATTTGTAAAAACTAAATTTTAAATCTAATTGAATGAAACAAAATAGTGCATAATGTATAATCAATGGAAAATTAATTACATAAACTAATGTAACATAACATAATTATCAATGTAGAAAAAAGAAATGTATAAGGGTTAGAAAAATGATATTGAAATGTTGATACCAAAGTAGTAACAATCTTTCACTATTACTTGTTGACAAACCTATAGAAATGGAATTAAACAAAAACAGATGAAAATCAAATGTTAGTACACTAGAGTGGGCAAGAAGATATTAATAAAACACAACACATAGCATAACTAGTCATATTTGAAAAAATTAAATTTCAAATCTGATGAAATAAACAAACATAATGCAAAATGAAAATTACCAAAACCAAAATCTAATCAATGAAAATTAAACACACACTATAATAGAAAAAAATTATCAAAATAGACACAACGGTAGAATATAAGAGATAGAAAAAGAAAACCAAAATGTCTATAGAGACATGAATAACGTGTGACAACTTCCTGTTGACAAACCTGCAAAAACAGTATTAAAACAAAACATATGAAAATGAAATATTAGTACACTGAATTAAGGAGATGTGAATAACAAATAAGATTACTATAAGGAAACACATAGCAAAACTAGTTAAATTTGTAAAAACTAAATTTGAAATCTAATTGAATGAAACAAAATAGTGCATAATGAAAGTAAATAGAGAATTAAGATAATAAATAGTAAATTAACTACACAAACTAATGTAACATAACATAATTATCAATGTAGCAAAAAGATATGTATGAGAGTTAGAAAAATGATATTGAAATGTTGATACCAAAGTAGTAAATATCTTTCACTACTACTTGTTGACAAACCTGTAGAAATGGAATTAAACAAAAACAGATCTAAATCAAATATTGGTACACTAGAGTTGTAAGAAGATATTAATAAAACAGAACACATAGCACAACTGGTTATGTTTGTACAAATTAAACTTCAAATCTGATTAAATAAACAAACATAATGCAAAATCAAAATTACCAAAACCAAAATCTAATCAATGAAAATTAAACACAGACTATAACAGAAAAAAAATATCAAAATAGACACAACGGTAGAATATAGGGGATAGAAAAACAAAACCAAAACGTCTATAGAGACACATTAATAATGTGTGACAACTTCCTGTTGACAAAGCTGCACAAACAGTATTAAAACAAAACATATGAAAATGAAATATTAGTACACTGAATTAAGGAGATGTGAATAACAAATAAGATTAGTAGAAGGAAACACATAGAAAAACTAGTCAAATTTGTAAAAACTAAATTTGAAATCTAATTGAATGAAACAAAATAGTGCATCATGAAATTAAATAGAGCAATAATATAATCAACGGAAAATTAATTACACAAACTAATGTAACATAACATAATTATCAATGTAGCAAAAAGAAATGTATAAGAGTTAGAAAAATGATATTGAAATGTTGATACCAAAGTAGTAAATATCTTTCACGACTACTTGTTGACAAACCTGTACAAATGGAATTAAACAATAACAGATGAAAATCAAATGTTAATACACTAGAGTGGGTAAGAAGATATTAATAAAACAGAACACATAGCATAACCGGTCATATTTTTAAAAATTAAATTTCAAATCTGATTAAATAAACAAACATAATGAAAAATGAAAATTACCAAAATCAAAATCTAATCAATGAAAATTAAACACACACTATAATAGAAAAAAATTATCAAAATAGACATAACGATAGAATATAGGAGATAGAAAAACAAAACCAAAACGTCAATAGAGACGCATGAATAATGTGTGACAACTTCCTGTTGACAAACCTGCACAAACAGTATTAAATCAAAACATGCGAAAATGAAATATTAGTACACGTAAGTAAGGAGATGTTAATAACAAATACGATTAGTAGAAGGAAACACCGAGAAAAACAAGTAAAATTTGTAAAAACTAAATTTTAAATCTAATTGAATGAAACAAAATAGTGCATAATGTATAATCAATGGAAAATTAATTACATAAACTAATGTAACATAACATAATTATCAATGTAGAAAAAAGAAATGTATAAGGGTTAGAAAAATGATATTGAAATGTTGATACCAAAGTAGTAACAATCTTTCACTATTACTTGTTGACAAACCTATAGAAATGGAATTAAACAAAAACAGATGAAAATCAAATGTTAGTACACTAGAGTGGGCAAGAAGATATTAAGAAAACAGAACACATAGCATAACTAGTCATATTTGAAAAAATTAAATTTCAAATCTGATGAAATAAACAAACATAATGCAAAATGAAAATTACCAAAACCAAAATCTAATCAATGAAAATTAAACACACACTATAATAGAAAAAAATTATCAAAATAGACACAACGGTAGAATATAAGAGATAGAAAAAGAAAACCAAAATGTCTATAGAGACATGAATAATGTGTGACAACTTCCTGTTGACAAACCTGCACAAACAGTATTAAAACAAAACATATGAAAATGAAATATTAGTACACTGAATTAAGGAGATGTGAATAACAAATAAGATTACTATAAGGAAACACATAGCAAAACTAGTTAAATTTGTAAAAACTAAATTTGAAATCTAATTGAATGAAACAAAATAGTGCATAATGAAAGTAAATAGAGAATTAATATAATAAATAGTAAATTAATTACACAAACTAATGTAACATAACATAATTATCAATGTAGCAAAAAGATATGTATGAGAGTTAGAAAAATGATATTGAAATGTGGATACCAAAGTAGTAAATATCTTTCACTACTACTTGTTGACAAACCTGTAGAAATGGAATTAAACAAAAACAGATCAAAATCAAATATTGGTACACTAGAGTTGTAAGAAGATATTAATAAAACAGAACACATAGCACAACTGGTTATGTTTGTACAAATTAAACTTCAAATCTGATTAAATAAACAAACATAATGCAAAATCAAAATTACCAAAACCAAAATCTAATCAATGAAAATTAAACACACACTATAACAGAAAAAAAATATCAAAATATACACAACGGTAGAATATAGGGGATAGAAAAACAAAACCAAAACGTCTATGGAGACACATTAATAATGTGTGACAACTTCCTGTTGACAAAGCTGCACAAACAGTATTAAAACAAAACATATGAAAATGAAATATTAGTACACTGAAGTAAGGAGATGTGAATAACAAATAAGATTAGTAGAAGGAAACACATAGAAAAACTAGTTAAATTTGTAAAAACTAAATTTGAAATCTAATTCAATGAAACAAAATAGTGCATAATGAAATTAAATAGAGCAATAATATAATCAACGGAAAATTAATTACACAAACTAATGTAACATAACATAATTATCAATGTAGCAAAAAGAAATGTATAAGAGTTAGAAAAATGATATTGAAATGTTGATACCAAAGTAGTAAATATCTTTCACGACTACTTGTTGACAAACCTGTACAAATGGAATTAAACAATAACAGATGAAAATCAAATGTTAATACACTAGAGTGGGTAAGAAGATATTAATAAAACAGAACACATAGCATAACCGGTCATATTTTTAAAAATTAAATTTCAAATCTGATTAAATAAACAAACATAATGAAAAATGAAAATTACCAAAATCAAAATCTAATCAATGAAAATTAAACACACACTATAATAGAAAAAAATTATCAAAATAGACATAACGATAGAATATAGGAGATAGAAAAACAAAACCAAAACGTCAATAGAGACGCATGAATAATGTGTGACAACTTCCTGTTGACAAACCTGCACAAACAGTATTAAATCAAAACATGCGAAAATGAAATATTAGTACACGTAAGTAAGGAGATGTTAATAACAAATACGATTAGTAGAAGGAAACACCGAGAAAAACTAGTAAAATTTGTAAAAACTAAATTTTAAATCTAATTGAATGAAACAAAATAGTGCATAATGTATAATCAATGGAAAATTAATTACATAAACTAATGTAACATAACATAATTATCAATGTAGAAAAAAGAAATGTATAAGGGTTAGAAAAATGATATTGAAATGTTGATACCAAAGTAGTAACAATCTTTCACTATTACTTGTTGACAAACCTATAGAAATGCAATTAAACAAAAACAGATGAAAATCAAATGTTAGTACACTAGAGTGGGCAAGAAGATATTAAGAAAACGGAACACAGAGCATAACTAGTCATATTTGAAAAAATTAAATTTCAAATCTGATGAAATAAACAAACATAATGCAAAATGAAAATTACCAAAACCAAAATCTAATCAATGAAAATTAAACACACACTATAATAGAAAAAAATTATCAAAATAGACACAACGGTAGAATATAAGAGATAGAAAAAGAAAACCAAAATGTCTATAGAGACATGAATAATGTGTGACAACTTCCTGTTGACAAACCTGCACAAACAGTATTAAAACAAAACATATGAAAATGAAATATTAGTACACTGAAGTAAGGAGATGTGAATAACAAATAAGATTAGTAGAAGGAAACACATAGAAAAACTAGTTAAATTTGTAAAAACTAAATTTGAAATCTAATTGAATGAAACAAAATAGTGCATAATGAAATTAAATAGAGCAATAATATAATCAACGGAAAATTAATTACACAAACTAATGTAACATAACATAATTATCAATGTAGCAAAAAGAAATGTATAAGAGTTAGAAAAATGATATTGAAATGTTGATACCAAAGTAGTAAATATCTTTCACGACTACTTGTTGACAAACCTGTAAAAATGGAATTAAACAATAACAGATGAAAATCAAATGTTAATACACTAGAGTGGGTAAGAAGATATTAATAAAACAGAACACATAGCACAACTGGTTATGTTTGTACAAATTAAACTTCAAATCTGATTAAATAAACAAACATAATGCAAAATCAAAATTACCAAAACCAAAATCTAATCAATGAAAATTAAACACACACTATAACAGAAAAAAAATATCAAAATATACACAACGGTAGAATATAGGGGATAGAAAAACAAAACCAAAACGTCTATGGAGACACATTAATAATGTGTGACAACTTCCTGTTGACAAAGCTGCACAAACAGTATTAAAACAAAACATATGAAAATGAAATATTAGTACACTGAAGTAAGGAGATGTGAATAACAAATAAGATTAGTAGAAGGAAACACATAGAAAAACTAGTTAAATTTGTAAAAACTAAATTTGAAATCTAATTCAATGAAACAAAATAGTGCATAATGAAATTAAATAGAGCAATAATATAATCAACGGAAAATTAATTACACAAACTAATGTAACATAACATAATTATCAATGTAGCAAAAAGAAATGTATAAGAGTTAGAAAAATGATATTGAAATGTTGATACCAAAGTAGTAAATATCTTTCACGACTACTTGTTGACAAACCTGTACAAATGGAATTAAACAATAACAGATGAAAATCAAATGTTAATACACTAGAGTGGGTAAGAAGATATTAATAAAACAGAACACATAGCATAACCGGTCATATTTTTAAAAATTAAATTTCAAATCTGATTAAATAAACAAACATAATGAAAAATGAAAATTACCAAAATCAAAATCTAATCAATGAAAATTAAACACACACTATAATAGAAAAAAATTATCAAAATAGACATAACGATAGAATATAGGAGATAGAAAAACAAAACCAAAACGTCAATAGAGACGCATGAATAATGTGTGACAACTTCCTGTTGACAAACCTGCACAAACAGTATTAAATCAAAACATGCGAAAATGAAATATTAGTACACGTAAGTAAGGAGATGTTAATAACAAATACGATTAGTAGAAGGAAACACCGAGAAAAACTAGTAAAATTTGTAAAAACTAAATTTTAAATCTAATTGAATGAAACAAAATAGTGCATAATGTATAATCAATGGAAAATTAATTACATAAACTAATGTAACATAACATAATTATCAATGTAGAAAAAAGAAATGTATAAGGGTTAGAAAAATGATATTGAAATGTTGATACCAAAGTAGTAACAATCTTTCACTATTACTTGTTGACAAACCTATAGAAATGCAATTAAACAAAAACAGATGAAAATCAAATGTTAGTACACTAGAGTGGGCAAGAAGATATTAAGAAAACGGAACACAGAGCATAACTAGTCATCTTTGAAAAAATTAAATTTCAAATCTGATGAAATAAACAAACATAATGCAAAATGAAAATTACCAAAACCAAAATCTAATCAATGAAAATTAAACACACACTATAATAGAAAAAAATTATCAAAATAGACACAACGGTAGAATATAAGAGATAGAAAAAGAAAACCAAAATGTCTATAGAGACATGAATAATGTGTGACAACTTCCTGTTGACAAACCTGCACAAACAGTATTAAAACAAAACATATGAAAATGAAATATTAGTACACTGAAGTAAGGAGATGTGAATAACAAATAAGATTAGTAGAAGGAAACACATAGAAAAACTAGTTAAATTTGTAAAAACTAAATTTGAAATCTAATTGAATGAAACAAAATAGTGCATAATGAAATTAAATAGAGCAATAATATAATCAACGGAAAATTAATTACACAAACTAATGTAACATAACATAATTATCAATGTAGCAAAAAGAAATGTATAAGAGTTAGAAAAATGATATTGAAATGTTGATACCAAAGTAGTAAATATCTTTCACGACTACTTGTTGACAAACCTGTAAAAATGGAATTAAACAATAACAGATGAAAATCAAATGTTAATACACTAGAGTGGGTAAGAAGATATTAATAAAACAGAACACATAGCATAACCGGTCATATTTTTAAAAATTAAATTTCAAATCTGATTAAATAAACAAACATAATGCAAAATGAAAATTACCAAAATCAAAATCTAATCAATGAAAATTAAACACACACTATAATAGAAAAAAATTATCAAAATAGACACAACGGTAGAATATAAGAGATAGAAAAAGAAAACCAAAATGTCTATAGAGACATGAATAATGTGTGACAACTTCCTGTTGACAAACCTGCACAAACAGTATTAAAACAAAACATATGAAAATGAAATATTAGTACACTGAATTAAGGAGATGTGAATAACAAATAAGATTACTATAAGGAAACACATAGCAAAACTAGTTAAATTTGTAAAAACTAAATTTGAAATCTAATTGAATGAAACAAAATAGTGCATAATGAAAGTAAATAGAGAATTAATATAATAAATAGTAAATTAATTACACAAACTAATGTAACATAACATAATTATCAATGTAGCAAAAAGATATGTGTGAGAGTTAGAAAAATGATATTGAAATGTTGATACCAAAGTAGTAAATATCTTTCACTACTACTTGTTGACAAACCTGTAGAAATGGAATTAAACAAAAACAGATCAAAATCAAATATTGGTACACTAGAGTTGTAAGAAGATATTAATAAAACAGAACACATAGCACAATTGGTTATGTTTGTACAAATTAAACTTCAAATCTGATTAAATAAACAAACATAATGCAAAATCAAAATTACCAAAACCAAAATCTAATCAATGAAAATTAAACACACACTATAATAGAAAAAAAAATATCAAAATAGACACAACGGTAGAATATAGGGGATAGAAAAACAAAACCAAAACGTCTATAGAGACACATGAATAATGTGTGACAACTTCCTGTTGACAAAGCTGCACAAACAGTATTAAAACAAAACATATGAAAATGAAATATTAGTACACTTAAGTAAGGAGATGTGAATAACAAATACAATTACTAGAAGGAAACACAGAGAAAAACTAGTTAAATTTGTAAAAACTAAATTTAAAATCTAATTGAATGAAACAAAATAGTGCATAATGAAAGTAAATACAGCAATAATATAATCAATGGAAAATTAATTACACAAACAAATGTAAAATAACATAATTATCAATGTAGAAAAAAGAAATGTATAAGAGTTAGAAATATGATATTGAAATGTTGATACCAAAGTAGTAACAATCTTTCACTACTACTTGTGGACAAACCTGTAGAAATGGAGTTAAACAAAAACATATGAAAACCAAATGTTAGTACACTAGAGTGGGTAAGCAGATATTAATAAAAGAGAACACATAGAAAAACTAGTTATGTTTCTAAAAATTCAAATTCAAATCTGATTAAATAAACAAACATAATGCAAAATGAAAATTACCAAAACCAAAATCTAATCAATGAAAATTAAACACACACTATAATAGAAAAAAATTATCAAAATAGACATAACGTTAGAATATAGGAGATAAAAAACATAACCAAAACATCTATAGAGAGGCATGAATAATGTGTGACAACTTCCTGTTGACAAACCTGCACAAACAGTATTAAAATAAAACATATGAAAATGAAATATTAGTATACTGAAGTAAGGAGATGTGAATAACAAATAAGATTAGTAGAAGGAAACACATAGAAAAACTAGTTAAATTTGTAAAAACTAAATTTGAAATCTAATTTAATGAAACAAAATAGTGCATCATGAAATGAAATAGAGAAATAATATAATCAACGGAAAAATAATTACACAAACTAATGTAACATAACATAATTATCAATGTAGCAAAAAGAAATGTATAAGAGTTAGAAAAATGATATTGAAATGTTGATACCAAAGTAGTAAATATCTTTCACTACTACTTGTTGACAAACCTGTACAAATGGAATTAAACAATAACAGATGAAAATCAAATGTTAATACACTAGAGTGGGTAAGAAGATATTAATAAAACAGAACACATAGCATAACCGGTCATATTTTTAAAAATTAAATTTCAAATCTGATTAAATAAACAAACATAATGCAAAATGAAAATTACCAAAATCAAAATCTAATGAATGAAAATTAAACACACACTATAATAGAAAAAAATTATCAAAATAGACATAACGGTAGAATATAGGAGATAGAAAAACAAAACCAAAACGTCAATAGAGACGCATGAATAATGTGTGACAACTTCCTGTTGACAAACCTGCACAAACAGTATTAAATCAAAACATGTGAAAATGAAATATTAGTACACATAAGTAAGGAGATGTTAATAACAAATACGATTAGTAGAAGGAAACACCGAGAAAAGCTAGTAAAATTTGTAAAAACTAAATTTTAAATCTAATTGAATGAAACAAAATAGTGCATAATGTATAATCAATGGAAAATTAATTACATAAACTAATGTAACATAACATAATTATCAATGTAGAAAAAAGAAATGTATAAGGGTTAGAAAAATGATATTGAAATGTTGATACCAAAGTAGTAACAATCTTTCACTATTACTTGTTGACAAACCTATAGAAATGGAATTAAACAAAAACAGATGAAAATCAAATGTTAGTACACTAGAGTGGGCAAGAAGATATTAATAAAACAGAACACATAGCATAACTAGTCATATTTGAAAAAATTAAATTTCAAATCTGATGAAATAAACAAACATAATGCAAAATGAAAATTACCAAAACCAAAATCTAATCAATGAAAATTAAACACACACTATAATAGAAAAAAATTATCAAAATAGACACAACGGTAGAATATAAGAGATAGAAAAAGAAAACCAAAATGTCTATAGAGACATGAATAATGTGTGACAACTTCCTGTTGACAAACCTGCACAAACAGTATTAAAACAAAACATATGAAAATGAAATATTAGTACACTGAATTAAGGAGATGTGAATAACAAATAATATTACTATAAGGAAACACATAGCAAAACTAGTTAAATTTGTAAAAACTAAATTTGAAATCTAATTAAATGAAACAAAATAGTGCATAATGAAAGTAAATAGAGAATTAATATAATAAATAGTAAATTAATTACACAAACTAATGTAACATAACATAATTATCATGTAGCAAAAAGATATGTGTGAGAGTTAGAAAAATGATATTGAAATGTTGATACCAAAGTAGTAAATATCTTTCACTACTACTTGTTGACAAACCTGTAGAAATGGAATTAAACAAAAACAGATCAAAATCAAATATTGGTACACTAGAGTTGTAAGAAGATATTAATAAAACAGAACACATAGCACAACTGGTTATGTTTGTACAAATTAAACTTCAAATCTGATTAAATAAACAAACATAATGCAAAATCAAAATTACCAAAACCAAAATCTAATCAATGAAAATTAAACACACACTATAATAGAAAAAAAATATCAAAATAGACACAACGGTAGAATATAGGGGATAGAAAAACAAAACCAAAACGTCCATAGAGACACATGAATAATGTGTGACAACTTCCTGTTGACAAAGCTGCACAAACAGTATTAAAACAAAACATATGAAAATGAAATATTAGTACACTTAAGTAAGGAGATGTGAATAACAAATACAATTACTAGAAGGAAACACAGAGAAAAACTAGTTAAATTTGTAAAAACTAAATTTAAAATCTAATTGAATGAAACAAAATAGTGCATAATGAAAGTAAATACAGCAATAATATCATCAATGGAAAATTAATTACACAAACAAATGTAAAATAACATAATTATCAATGTAGAAAAAAGAAATGTATAAGAGTTAGAAATATGATATTGAAATGTTGATACCAAAGTAGTAACAATATTTCACTACTACTTGTTGACAAACCTGTAGAAATGGAGTTAAACAAAAACATATGAAAACCAAATGTTAGTACACTAGAGTGGGTAAGCAGATATTAATAAAAGAGAACACATAGAAAAACTAGTTATGTTTCTAAAAATTCAAATTCAAATCTGATTAAATAAACAAACATAATGCAAAATGAAAATTACCAAAACCAAAATCTAATCAATGAAAATTAAACACACACTATAATAGAAAAAAATTATCAAAATAGACATAACGTTAGAATATAGGAGATAAAAAACATAACCAAAACATCTATAGAGAGGCATGAATAATGTGTGACAACTTCCTGTTGACAAACCTGCACAAACAGTATTAAAATAAAACATATGAAAATGAAATATTAGTACACTAAAGTAAGGGGATGTGAATAACAAATAAGATTAGTAGAAGGAAACACATAGAAAAACTAGTTAAATTTGTAAAAACTAAATTTGAAATCTAATTTAATGAAACAAAATAGTGCATCATGAAATGAAATAGAGAAATAATATAATCAACGGAAAATTAATTACACAAACTAATGTAACATAACATAATTATCAATGTAGCAAAAAGAAATGTATAAGAGTTAGAAAAATGATATTGAAATGTTGATACCAAAGTAGTAAATATCTTTCACTACTACTTGTTGACAAACCTGTACAAATGGAATTAAACAATAACAGATGAAAATCAAATGTTAATACACTAGAGTGGGTAAGAAGATATTAATAAAACAGAACACATAGCATAACCGGTCATATTTTTAAAAATTAAATTTCAAATCTGATTAAATAAACAAACATAATGCAAAATGAAAATTACCAAAATCAAAATCTAATGAATGAAAATTAAACACACACTATAATAGAAAAAAATTATCAAAATAGACATAACGGTAGAATATAGGAGATAGAAAAACAAAACCAAAACGTCAATAGAGACGCATGAATAATGTGTGACAACTTCCTGTTGACAAACCTGCACAAACACTATTAAATCAAAACATGTGAAAATGAAATATTAGTACACATAAGTAAGGAGATGTTAATAACAAATACGATTAGTAGAAGGAAACACCGAGAAAAGCTAGTAAAATTTGTAAAAACTAAATTTTAAATCTAATTGAATGAAACAAAATAGTGCATAATGTATAATCAATGGAAAATTAATTACATAAACTAATGTAACATAACATAATTATCAATGTAGAAAAAAGAAATGTATAAGGGTTAGAAAAATGATATTGAAATGTTGATACCAAAGTAGTAACAATCTTTCACTATTACTTGTTGACAAACCTATAGAAATGGAATTAAACAAAAACAGATGAAAATCAAATGTTAGTACACTAGAGTGGGCAAAAAGATATTAATAAAACAGAACACATAGCATAACTAGTCATATTTGAAAAAATTAAATTTCAAATCTGATGAAATAAACAAACATAATGCAAAATGAAAATTACCAAAACCAAAATCTAATCAATGAAAATTAAACACACACTATAATAGAAAAAAATTATCAAAATAGACACAACGGTAGAATATAAGAGATAGAAAAAGAAAACCAAAATGTCTATAGAGACATGAATAATGTGTGACATCTTCCTGTTGACACACCTGCACAAACAGTATTAAAACAAAACATATGAAAATGAAATATTAGTACACTGAATTAAGGAGATGTGAATAACAAATAAGATTACTATAAGGAAACACATAGCAAAACTAGTTAAATTTGTAAAAACTAAATTTGAAATCTAATTAAATGAAACAAAATAGTGCATAATGAAAGTAAATAGAGAATTAATATAATAAATAGTAAATTAATTACACAAACTAATGTAACATAACATAATTATCAATGTAGCAAAAAGATATGAGTGAGAGTTAGAAAAATGATATTGAAATGTTGATACCAAAGTAGTAAATATCTTTCACTACTACTTGTTGACAAACCTGTAGAAATGGAATTAAACAAAAACAGATCAAAATCAAATATTGGTACACTAGAGTTGTAAGAAGATATTAATAAAACAGAACACATAGCACAACTGGTTATGTTTGTACAAATTAAACTTCAAATCTGATTAAATAAACAAACATAATGCAAAATCAAAATTACCAAAACCAAAATCTAATCAATGAAAATTAAACACACACTATAATAGAAAAAAAATATCAAAATAGACACAACGGTAGAATATAGGGGATAGAAAAACAAAACCAAAACGTCTATAGAGACACATGAATAATGTGTGACAACTTCCTGTAGACAAAGCTGCACAAACAGTATTAAAACAAAACATATGAAAATGAAATATTAGTACACTTAAGTAAGGAGATGTGAATAACAAATACAATTACTAGAAGGAAACACAGAGAAAAACTAGTTAAATTTGTAAAAACTAAATTTAAAATCTAATTGAATGAAACAAAATAGTGCATAATGAAAGTAAATACAGCAATAATATCATCAATGGAAAATTAATTACACAAACAAATGTAAAATAACATAATTATCAATGTAGAAAAAAGAAATGTATAAGAGTTAGAAATATGATATTGAAATGTTGATACCAAAGTAGTAACAATCTTTCACTACTACTTGTTGACAAACCTGTAGAAATGGAGTTAAACAAAAACATATGAAAACCAAATGTTAGTACACTAGAGTGGGTAAGCAGATATTAATAAAAGAGAACACATAGAAAAACTAGTTATGTTTCTAAAAATTAAAATTCAAATCTGATTAAATAAACAAACATAATGCAAAAGGAAAATTACCAAAACCAAAATCTAATCAATGAAAATTAAACACACACTATAATAGAAAAAAATTATCAAAATAGACATAACGTTAGAATATAGGAGATAAAAAACATAACCAAAACATCTATAGAGAGGCATGAATAATGTGTGACAACTTCCTGTTGACAAACCTGCACAAACAGTATTAAAATAAAACATATGAAAATGAAATATTAGTACACTGAAGTAAGGAGATGTGAATAACAAATAAGATTAGTAGAAGGAAACACATAGAAAAACTAGTTAAATTTGTAAAAACTAAATTTGAAATCTAATTGAATGAAACAAAATAGTGCATCATGAAATGAAATAGAGAAATAATATAATCAACGGAAAATTAATTACACAAACTAATGTAACATAACATAATTATCAATGTAGCAAAAAGAAATGTATAAGAGTTAGAAAAATGATATTGAAATGTTGATACCAAACTAGTAAATATCTTTCACTACTACTTGTTGACAAACCTGTACAAATGGAATTAAACAATAACAGATGAAAATCAAATGTTAATACACTAGAGTGGGTAAGAAGATATTAATAAAACAGAACACATAGCATAACCGGTCATATTTTTAAAAATTAAATTTCAAATCTGATTAAATAAACAAACATAATGCAAAATGAAAATTACCAAAATCAAAATCTAATGAATGAAAATTAAACACACACTATAATAGAAAAAAATTATCAAAATAGACATAACGGTAGAATATAGGAGATAGAAAAACTAATCCAAAACGTCAATAGAGACGCATGAATAATGTGTGACAACTTCCTGTTGACAAACCTGCACAAACAGTATTAAATCAAAACATGTGAAAATGAAATATTAGTACACATAAGTAAGGAGATGTTAATAACAAATACGATTAGTAGAAGGAAACACCGAGAAAAACTAGTAAAATTTGTAAAAACTAAATTTTAAATCTAATTGAATGAAACAAAATAGTGCATAATGAAAGTAAATAGAGCAATAATATAATCAATGGAAAATTAATTACATAAACTAATGTAACATAACATAATTATCAATGTAGAAAAAAGAAATGTATAAGGGTTAGAAAAATGATATTGAAATGTTGATACCAATGTAGTAACAATCTTTCACTATTACTTGTTGACAAACCTATAGAAATGAAATTAAACAAAAACAGATGAAAATCAAATGTTAGTACACTAGAGTGGGTAAGAAGATATTAATAAAATAGAACACATAGCATAACTAGTCATATTTGAAAAAATTAAATTTCAAATCTGATGAAATAAACAAACATAATGCAAAATGAAAATTACCAAAACCAAAATCTAATCAATGAAAATTAAACACACACGATAATAGAAAAAAATTATCAAAATAGACATAACGTTAGAATATAGGAGATAAAAAACATAACCAAAACATCTATAGAGAGGCATGAATAATGTGTGACAACTTCCTGTTGACAAACCTGCACAAACAGTATTAAAATAAAACATATGAAAATGAAATATTAGTACACTGAAGTAAGGAGATGTGAATAACAAATAAGATTAGTAGAAGGAAACACATAGAAAAACTAGTTAAATTTGTAAAAACTAAATTTGAAATCTAATTAAATGAAACAAAATAGTGCATAATGAAATTAAATAGAGCAATAATATAATTAACGGAAAATTAATTACACAAACTAATGTAACATAACATAATTATCAATGTAGCAAAAAGATATGTATGAGAGTTAGAAAAATGATATTGAAATGTCGATACCAAAGTAGTAAATATCTTTCACTACTACTTGTTGACAAACCTGTAGAAATGGAATTAAACAAAAACAGATCAAAATCAAATATTGGTACACTAGAGTTGTAAGAAGATATTAATAAAACAGAACACATAGCACAACTGGTTATGTTTGTACAAATTAAACTTCAAATCTGATTAAATAAACAAACATAATGCAAAATCAAAATTACCAAAACCAAAATCTAATCAATGAAAATTAAACACACACTATAATAGAAAAAAAATATCAAAATAGACACAACGGTAGAATATAGGGGATAGAAAAACAAAACCAAAACGTCTATAGAGACACATGAATAATGTGTGACAACTTCCTGTTGACAAAGCTGCACAAACAGTATTAAAACAAAACATATGAAAATGAAATATTAGTACACTTAAGTAAGGAGATGTGAATAACAAATACAATTACTAGAAGGAAACACAGAGAAAAACTAGTTAAATTTGTAAAAACTAAATTTAAAATCTAATTGAATGAAACAAAATAGTGCATAATGAAAGTAAATACAGCAATAATATAATCAATGGAAAATTAATTACACAAACAAATGTAAAATAACATAATTATCAATGTAGAAAAAAAGAAATGTATAAGAGTTAGAAATATGATATTGAAATGTTGATACCAAAGTAGTAACAATCTTTCACTACTACTTGTTGACAAACCTGTAGAAATGGAGTTAAACAAAAACATATGAAAACCAAATGTTAGTACACTAGAGTGGGTAAGCAGATATTAATAAAAGAGAACACATAGAAAAACTAGTTATGTTTCTAAAAATTCAAATTCAAATCTGATTAAATAAACAAACATAATGCAAAATGAAAATTACCAAAACCAAAATCTAATCAATGAAAATTAAACACACACGATAATAGAAAAAAATTATCAAAATAGACATAACGTTAGAATATAGGAGATAAAAAACATAACCAAAACATCTATAGAGAGGCATGAATAATGTGTGACAACTTCCTGTTGACAAACTTGCACAAACAGTATTAAAATAAAACATATGAAAATGAAATATTAGTACACTGAAGTAAGGAGATGTGAATAACAAATAAGATTAGTAGAAGGAAACACATAGAAAAACTAGTTAAATTTGTAAAAACTAAATTTGAAATCTAATTGAATGAAACAAAATAGTGCATAATGAAATTAAATAGAGCAATAATATAATCAACGGAAAATTAATTACACAAACTAATGTAACATAACATAATTATCAATGTAGCAAAAAGAAATGTATAAGAGTTAGAAAAATGATATTGAAATGTTGATACCAAAGTAGTAAATATCTTTCACGACTACTTGTTGACAAACCTGTACAAATGGAATTAAACAATAACAGATGAAAATCAAATGTTAATACACTAGAGTGGGTAAGAAGATATTAATAAAACAGAACACATAGCATAACCGGTCATATTTTTAAAAATTAAATTTCAAATCTGATTAAATAAACAAACATAATGCAAAATGAAAATTACCAAAATCAAAATCTAATCAATGAAAATTAAACACACACTATAATAGAAAAAAATTATCAAAATAGACATAACGGTAGAATATAGGAGATAGAAAAACAAAACCAAAACGTCAATAGAGACGCATGAATAATGTGTGACAACTTCCTGTTGACAAACCTGCACAAACAGTATTAAATCAAAACATGCGAAAATGAAATATTAGTACACGTAAGTAAGGAGATGTTAATAACAAATACGATTAGTAGAAGGAAACACCGAGAAAAACTAGTAAAATTTGTAAAAACTAAATTTTAAATCTAATTGAATGAAACAAAATAGTGCATAATGTATAATCAATGGAAAATTAATTACATAAACTAATGTAACATAACATAATTATCAATGTAGAAAAAAGAAATGTATAAGGGTTAGAAAAATGATATTGAAATGTTGATACCAAAGTAGTAACAATCTTTCACTATTACTTGTTGACAAACCTATAGAAATGGAATTAAACAAAAATAGATGAAAATCAAATGTTAGTACACTAGAGTGGGCAAGAAGATATTAAGAAAACAGAACACATAGCATAACTAGTCATATTTGAAAAAATTAAATTTCAAATCTGATGAAATAAACAAACATAATGCAAAATGAAAATTACCAAAACCAAAATCTAATCAATGAAAATTAAACACACACTATAATAGAAAAAAATTATCAAAATAGACACAACGGTAGAATATAAGAGATAGAAAAAGAAAACCAAAATGTCTATAGAGACATGAATAATGTGTGACAACTTCCTGTTGACAAACCTGCACAAACAGTATTAAAACAAAACATATGAAAATGAAATATTAGTACACTGAATTAAGGAGATGTGAATAACAAATAAGATTACTATAAGGAAACACATAGCAAAACTAGTTAAATTTGTAAAAACTAAATTTGAAATCTAATTGAATGAAACAAAATAGTGCATAATGAAAGTAAATAGAGAATTAATATAATAAATAGTAAATTAATTACACAAACTAATGTAACATAACATAATTATCAATGTAGCAAAAAGATATGTATGAGAGTTAGAAAAATGATATTGAAATGTTGATACCGAAGTAGTAAATATCTTTCACTACTACTTGTTGACAAACCTGTAGAAATGGAATTAAACAAAAACAGATCAAAATCAAATATTGGTACACTAGAGTTGTAAGAAGATATTAATAAAACAGAACACATAGCACAACTGGTTATGTTTGTACAAATTAAACTTCAAATCTGATTAAATAAACAAACATAATGCAAAATCAAAATTACCAAAACCAAAATCTAATCAATGAAAATTAAACACACACTATAATAGAAAAAAAATATCAAAATAGACACAACGGTAGAATATAGGGGATAGAAAAACAAAACCAAAACGTCTATAGAGACACATGAATAATGTGTGACAACTTCCTGTTGACAAAGCTGCACAAACAGTATTAAAACAAAACATATGAAAATGAAATATTAGTACACTTAAGTAAGGAGATGTGAATAACAAATACAATTACTAGAAGGAAACACAGAGAAAAACTAGTTAAATTTGTAAAAACTAAATTTAAAATCTAATTGAATGAAACAAAATAGTGCATAATGAAAGTAAATACAGCAATAATATAATCAATGGAAAATTAATTACACAAACAAATGTAAAATAACATAATTATCAATGTAGAAAAAAGAAATGTATAAGAGTTAGAAATATGATATTGAAATGTTGATACCAAAGTAGTAACAATCTTTCACTACTACTTTTTGACAAACCTGTAGAAATGGAGTTAAACAAAAACATATGAAAACCAAATGTTAGTACACTAGAGTGGGTAAGCAGATATTAATAAAAGAGAACACATAGAAAAACAAGTTATGTTTCTAAAAATTCAAATTCAAATATGATTAAATAAACAAACATAATGCAAAATGAAAATTACCAAAACCAAAATCTAATCAATGAAAATTAAACACACACGATAATAGAAAAAAATTATCAAAATAGACATAACGTTAGAATATAGGAGATAGAAAAACAAAACCAAAACGTCTATAGAGACACATTAATAATGTGTGACAACTTCCTGTTGACAAAGCTGCACAAACAGTATTAAAACAAAACATATGAAAATGAAATATTAGTACACTGAAGTAAGGAGATGTGAATAACAAATAAGATTAGTAGAAGGAAACACATAGAAAAACTAGTTAAATTTGTAAAAACTAAATTTGAAATCTAATTGAATGAAACAAAATAGTGCATAATGAAATTAAATAGAGCAATAATATAATCAATGGAAAATTAATTACACAAACTAATGTAACATAACATAATTATCAATGTAGCAAAAAGAAATGTATAAGAGTTAGAAAAATGATATTGAAATGTTGATACCAAAGTAGTAAATATCTTTCACGACTACTTGTTGACAAACCTGTAAAAATGGAATTAAACAATAACAGATGAAAATCAAATGTTAATACACTAGAGTGGGTAAGAAGATATTAATAAAACAGAACACATAGCATAACCGGTCATATTTTTAAAAATTAAATTTCAAATCTGATTAAATAAACAAACATAAAGCAAAATGAAAATTACCAAAATCAAAATCTAATCAATGAAAATTAAACACACACGATAATAGAAAAAAATTATCAAAATAGACATAACGTTAGAATATAAGAGATAAAAAACATAACCAAAACATCTATAGAGAGACATGAATAATGTGTGACAACTTCCTGTTGACAAACCTGCACAAACAGTATTAAAACAAAACATATGAAAATGAAATATTAGTACACTGAATTAAGGAGATGTGAATAACAAATAAGATTACTATAAGGAAACACATAGCAAAACTAGTTAAATTTGTAAAAACTAAATTTGAAATCTAATTGAATGAAACAAAATAGTGCATAATGAAAGTAAATAGAGAATTAATATAATAAATAGTAAATTAATTACACAAACTAATGTAACATAACATAATTATCAATGTAGCAAAAAGATATGTATGAGAGTTAGAAAAATGATATTCAAATGTTGATACCAAAGTAGTAAATATCTTTCACTACTACTTGTTGACAAACCTGTAGAAATGGAATTAAACAAAAACAGATCAAAATCAAATATTGGTTCACTAGAGTTGTAAGAAGATATTAATAAAACAGAACACATAGCACAACTGGTTATGTTTGTACAAATTAAACTTCAAATCTGATTAAATAAACAAACATAATGCAAAATCAAAATTACCAAAACCAAAATCTAATCAATGAAAATTAAACACACACTATAATAGAAAAAAAATATCAAAATAGACACAACGGTAGAATATAGGGGATAGAAAAACAAAACCAAAACGTCTATAGAGACACATGAATAATGTGTGACAACTTCCTGTTGACAAAGCTGCACAAACAGTATTAAAACAAAACATATGAAAATGAAATATTAGTACACTTAAGTAAGGAGATGTGAATAACAAATACAATTACTAGAAGGAAACACAGAGAAAAACTAGTTAAATTTGTAAAAACTAAATTTAAAATCTAATTGAATGAAACAAAATAGTGCATAATGAAAGTAAATACAGCAATAATATAATCAATGGAAAATTAATTACACAAACAAATGTAAAATAACATAATTATCAATGTAGAAAAAAGAAATGTATAAGAGTTAGAAATATGATATTGAAATGTTGATACCAAAGTAGTAACAATCTTTCACTACTACTTGTTGACAAACCTGTAGAAATGGAGTTAAACAAAAACATATGAAAACCAAATGTTAGTACACTAGAGTGGGTAAGCAGATATTAATAAAAGAGAACACATAGAAAAACTAGTTATGTTTCTAAAAATTCAAATTCAAATCTGATTAAATAAACAAACATAATGCAAAATGAAAATTACCAAAACCAAAATCTAATCAATGAAAATTAAACACACACGATAATAGAAAAAAATTATCAAAATAGACATAACGTTAGAATATAGGAGATAAAAAACATAACCAAAACATCTATAGAGAGGCATGAATAATGTGTGACAACTTCCTGTTGACAAACCTGCACAAACAGTATTAAAATAAAACATATGAAAATGAAATATTAGTACACTAAAGTAAGGAGATGTGAATAACAAATAAGATTAGTAGAAGGAAACACATAGAAAAACTAGTTAAATTTGTAAAAACTAAATTTGAAATGTAATTGAATGAAACAAAATAGTGCATAATGAAATTAAATAGAGCAATAATATAATCAACGGAAAATTACTTACACAAACTAATGTAACATAACATAATTATCAATGTAGCAAAAAGAAATGTATAAGAGTTGGAAAAATGATATTGAAATGTTGATACCAAAGTAGTAAATATCTTTCACTACTACTTGTTGACAAACCTGTAGAAATGGAATTCAACAAAAACAGATCAAAATCAAATATTGGTACACTAGAGTTGTAAGAAGATATTAATAAAACAGAACACATAGCACAACTGGTTATGTTTGTACAAATTAAACTTCAAATCTGATTAAATAAACAAACATAATGCAAAATAAAAATTACCAAAACCAAAATCTAATCAATGAAAATTAAACACACACTATAATAGAAAAAAAAATATCAAAATAAACACAACGGTAGAATATAAGAGATAGAAAAAGAAAACCAAAATGTCTATAGAGACGCATGAATAATGTGTGACAACTTCCTCTTGACAAACCTGCACAAATAGTATTAAATCAAAACATGTGAAAATGAAATATTAGTACACATAAGTAAGGAGATGTTAATAACAAATACGATTAGTAGAAGGAAACACCGAGAAAAACTAGTAAAATTTGTAAAAACTAAATTTTAAATCTAATTGAATGAAACAAAATAGTGCATAATGTATAATCAATGGAAAATTAATTACATAAACTAATGTAACATAACATAATTATCAATGTAGAAAAAAGAAATGTATAAGGGTTAGAAAAATGATATTGAAATGTTGATACCAAAGTAGTAACAATCTTTCACTATTACTTGTTGACAAACCTATAGAAATGGAATTAAACAAAAACAGATGAAAATCAAATGTTAGTACACTAGAGTGGGTAAGAAGATATTAATAAAACAGACCACATAGCATAACTGGTCATATTTGAAAAAATTAAATTTCAAATCTGATGAAATAAACAAACATAATGCAAAATGAAAATTACACAAACCAAAATCTAATCAATGAAAATTAAACACACACTATAATAGAAAAAAATTATCAAAATAGACACAACGGTAGAATATAAGAGATAGAAAAAGAAAACCAAAATGTCTATAGAGACATGAATAATGTGTGACAACTTCCTGTTGACAAACCTGCACAAACAGTATTAAAACAAAACATATGAAAATGAAATATTAGTACACTGAATTAAGGAGATGTGAATAACAAATAAGATTACTATAAGGAAACACATAGCAAAACTAGTTAAATTTGTAAAAACTAAATTTGAAATCTAATTGAATGAAACAAAATAGTGCATAATGAAAGTAAATAGAGAATTAATATAATAAATAGTAAATTAATTACACAAACTAATGTAACATAACATAATTATCAATGTAGCAAAAAGATATGTATGAGAGTTAGAAAAATGATATTGAAATGTCGATACCAAAGTAGTAAATATCTTTCACTACTACTTATTGACAAACCTGTAGAAATGGAATTAAACAAAAACAGATCAAAATCAAATATTGGTACACTAGAGTTGTAAGAAGATATTAATAAAACAGAACACATAGCACAACTGGTTATGTTTGTACAAATTAAACTTCAAATCTGATTAAATAAACAAACATAATGCAAAATCAAAATTACCAAAACCAAAATCTAATCAATGAAAATTAAACACACACTATAATAGAAAAAAAAATATCAAAATAGACACAACGGTAGAATATAGGGGATAGAAAAACAAAACCAAAACGTCTATAGAGACACATGAATAATGTGTGACAACTTCCTGTTGACAAAGCTGCACAAACAGTATTAAAACAAAACATATGAAAATGAAATATTAGTACACTTAAGTAAGGAGATGTGAATAACAAATACAATTACTAGAAGGAAACACAGAGAAAAACTAGTTAAATTTGTAAAAACTAAATTTAAAATCTAATTGAATGAAACAAAATAGTGCGTAATGAAAGTAAATACAGCAATAATATAATCAATGGAAAATTAATTACACAAACAAATGTAAAATAACATAATTATCAATGTAGAAAAAAGAAATGTATAAGAGTTAGAAATATGATATTGAAATGTTGATACCAAAGTAGTAACAATCTTTCACTACTACTTGTTGACAAACCTGTAGAAATGGAGTTAAACAAAAACATATGAAAACCAAATGTTAGTACACTAGAGTGGGTAAGCAGATATTAATAAAAGAGAACACATAGAAAAACTAGTTATGTTTCTAAAAATTCAAATTCAAATCTGATTAAATAAACAAACATAATTCAAAATGAAAATGACCAAAACCAAAATCTAATCAATGAAAATTAAACACACACGATAATAGAAAAAAATTATCAAAATAGACATAACGTTAGAATATAGGAGATAAAAAACATAACCAAAACATCTATAGAGAGGCATGAATAATGTGTGACAACTTCCTGTTGACAAACCTGCACAAACAGTATTAAAATAAAACATATGAAAATGAAATATTAGTACACTAAAGTAAGGAGATGTGAATAACAAATAAGATTAGTAGAAGGAAACACATAGAAAAACTAGTTAAATTTGTAAAAACTAAATTTGAAATCTAATTGAATGAAACAAAATAGTGCATAATGAATTAAATAGAGCAATAATATAATCAACGGAAAATTAATTACACAAACTAATGTAACATAACATAATTATCAATGTAGCAAAAAGAAATGTATAAGAGTTAGAAAAATGATATTGAAATGTTGATACCAAAGTAGTAAATATCTTTCACGACTACTTGTTCACAAACCTGTACAAATGGAATTAAACAATAACAGATGAAAATCAAATGTTAATACACTAGAGTGGGTAAGAAGATATTAATAAAACAGAACACATAGCATAACGGGTCATATTTTTAAAAATTAAATTTCAAATCTGATTAAATAAACAAACATAATGCGAAATGAAAATTACCAAAACCGAAATCTAATCAATGAAAATTAAACACACACTATAATAGAAAAAAATTATCAAAATAGACATAACGGTAGAATATAGGAGATAGAAAAACAAAACCAAAACGTCAATAGAGACACATGAATAATGTGTGACAACTTCCTGTTGACAAACCTGCACAAATAGTATTAAATCAAAACATGTGAAAATGAAATATTAGTACACATAAGTAAGGAGATGTTAATAACAAATACGATTAGTAGAAGGAAACACCGAGAAAAACTAGTAAAATTTGTAAAAACTAAATTTTAAATCTAATTGAATGAAACAAAATAGTGCATAATGTATAATCAATGGAAAATTAATTACATAAACTAATGTAACATAACATAATTATCAATGTAGAAAAAAGAAATGTATAAGGGTTAGAAAAATGATATTGAAATGTTGATACCAAAGTAGTAACAATCTTTCACTATTACTTGTTGACAAACCTGTAGAAATGGAATTAAACAAAAACAGATCAAAATCAAATATTGGTACACTAGAGTTGTAAGAAGATATTAATAAAACAGAACACATAGCACAACTGGATATGTTTGTACAAATTAAACTTCAAATCTGATTAAATAAACAAACATAATGCAAAATAAAAATTACCAAAACCAAAATCTAATCAATGAAAATTAAACACACACTATAATAGAAAAAAAAATATCAAAATAAACACAACGGTAGAATATAAGAGATAGAAAAAGAAAACCAAAATGTCTATAGAGACATGAATAATGTGTGACAACTTCCTGTTGACAAACCTACACAAACAGTATTAAAACAAAACATATGAAAATGAAATATTAGTACACTTAAGTAAGGAGATGTGAATAACAAATACAATTACTAGAAGGAAACACAGAGAAAAACTAGTTAAATTTGTAAAAACTAAATTTAAAATCTAATTGAATGAAACAAAATAGTGCATAATGAAAGTAAATACAGCAATAATATAATCAATGGAAAATTAATTACACAAACAAATGTAAAATAACATAATTATCAATGTAGAAAAAAGAAATGGATAAGAGTTAGAAATATGATATTGAAATGTTGATACCAAAGTAGTAACAATCTTTCACTACTACTTGTTGACAAACCTGTAGAAATGGAGTTAAACAAAAACATATGAAAACCAAATGTTAGTACACTAGAGTGGGTAAGCAGATATTAATAAAAGAGAACACATAGAAAAACTAGTTATGTTTCTAAAAATTCAAATTCAAATCTGATTAAATAAACAAACATAATGCAAAATGAAAATTACCAAAACCAAAATCTAATCAATGAAAATTAAACACACACGATAATAGAAAAAAATTATCAAAATAGACATAACGTTAGAATATAGGAGATAAAAAACATAACCAAAACATCTATAGAGAGGCATGAATAATGTGTGACAACTTCCTGTTGACAAACCTGCACAAACAGTATTAAAATAAAACATATGAAAATGAAATATTAGTACACTAAAGTAAGGAGATGTGAATAACAAATAAGATTAGTAGAAGGAAACACATAGAAAAACTAGTTAAATTTGTAAAAACTAAATTTGAAATGTAATTGAATGAAACAAAATAGTGCATAATGAAATTAAATAGAGCAATAATATAATCAACGGAAAATTACTTACACAAACTAATGTAACATAACATAATTATCAATGTAGCAAAAAGAAATGTATAAGAGTTGGAAAAATGATATTGAAATGTTGATACCAAAGTAGTAAATATCTTTCACTACTACTTGTTGACAAACCTGTAGAAATGGAATTCAACAAAAACAGATCAAAATCAAATATTGGTACACTAGAGTTGTAAGAAGATATTAATAAAACAGAACACATAGCACAACTGGTTATGTTTGTACAAATTAAACTTCAAATCTGATTAAATAAACAAACATAATGCAAAATAAAAATTACCAAAACCAAAATCTAATCAATGAAAATTAAACACACACTATAATAGAAAAAAAAATATCAAAATAAACACAACGGTAGAATATAAGAGATAGAAAAAGAAAACCAAAATGTCTATAGAGACGCATGAATAATGTGTGACAACTTCCTCTTGACAAACCTGCACAAATAGTATTAAATCAAAACATGTGAAAATGAAATATTAGTACACATAAGTAAGGAGATGTTAATAACAAATACGATTAGTAGAAGGAAACACCGAGAAAAACTAGTAAAATTTGTAAAAACTAAATTTTAAATCTAATTGAATGAAACAAAATAGTGCATAATGTATAATCAATGGAAAATTAATTACATAAACTAATGTAACATAACATAATTATCAATGTAGAAAAAAGAAATGTATAAGGGTTAGAAAAATGATATTGAAATGTTGATACCAAAGTAGTAACAATCTTTCACTATTACTTGTTGACAAACCTATAGAAATGGAATTAAACAAAAACAGATGAAAATCAAATGTTAGTACACTAGAGTGGGTAAGAAGATATTAATAAAACAGACCACATAGCATAACTGGTCATATTTGAAAAAATTAAATTTCAAATCTGATGAAATAAACAAACATAATGCAAAATGAAAATTACACAAACCAAAATCTAATCAATGAAAATTAAACACACACTATAATAGAAAAAAATTATCAAAATAGACACAACGGTAGAATATAAGAGATAGAAAAAGAAAACCAAAATGTCTATAGAGACATGAATAATGTGTGACAACTTCCTGTTGACAAACCTGCACAAACAGTATTAAAACAAAACATATGAAAATGAAATATTAGTACACTGAATTAAGGAGATGTGAATAACAAATAAGATTACTATAAGGAAACACATAGCAAAACTAGTTAAATTTGTAAAAACTAAATTTGAAATCTAATTGAATGAAACAAAATAGTGCATAATGAAAGTAAATAGAGAATTAATATAATAAATAGTAAATTAATTACACAAACTAATGTAACATAACATAATTATCAATGTAGCAAAAAGATATGTATGAGAGTTAGAAAAATGATATTGAAATGTCGATACCAAAGTAGTAAATATCTTTCACTACTACTTATTGACAAACCTGTAGAAATGGAATTAAACAAAAACAGATCAAAATCAAATATTGGTACACTAGAGTTGTAAGAAGATATTAATAAAACAGAACACATAGCACAACTGGTTATGTTTGTACAAATTAAACTTCAAATCTGATTAAATAAACAAACATAATGCAAAATCAAAATTACCAAAACCAAAATCTAATCAATGAAAATTAAACACACACTATAATAGAAAAAAAAATATCAAAATAGACACAACGGTAGAATATAGGGGATAGAAAAACAAAACCAAAACGTCTATAGAGACACATGAATAATGTGTGACAACTTCCTGTTGACAAAGCTGCACAAACAGTATTAAAACAAAACATATGAAAATGAAATATTAGTACACTTAAGTAAGGAGATGTGAATAACAAATACAATTACTAGAAGGAAACACAGAGAAAAACTAGTTAAATTTGTAAAAACTAAATTTAAAATCTAATTGAATGAAACAAAATAGTGCGTAATGAAAGTAAATACAGCAATAATATAATCAATGGAAAATTAATTACACAAACAAATGTAAAATAACATAATTATCAATGTAGAAAAAAGAAATGTATAAGAGTTAGAAATATGATATTGAAATGTTGATACCAAAGTAGTAACAATCTTTCACTACTACTTGTTGACAAACCTGTAGAAATGGAGTTAAACAAAAACATATGAAAACCAAATGTTAGTACACTAGAGTGGGTAAGCAGATATTAATAAAAGAGAACACATAGAAAAACTAGTTATGTTTCTAAAAATTCAAATTCAAATCTGATTAAATAAACAAACATAATTCAAAATGAAAATGACCAAAACCAAAATCTAATCAATGAAAATTAAACACACACGATAATAGAAAAAAATTATCAAAATAGACATAACGTTAGAATATAGGAGATAAAAAACATAACCAAAACATCTATAGAGAGGCATGAATAATGTGTGACAACTTCCTGTTGACAAACCTGCACAAACAGTATTAAAATAAAACATATGAAAATGAAATATTAGTACACTAAAGTAAGGAGATGTGAATAACAAATAAGATTAGTAGAAGGAAACAGATAGAAAAACTAGTTAAATTTGTAAAAACTAAATTTGAAATCTAATTGAATGAAACAAAATAGTGCATAATGAATTAAATAGAGCAATAATATAATCAACGGAAAATTAATTACACAAACTAATGTAACATAACATAATTATCAATGTAGCAAAAAGAAATGTATAAGAGTTAGAAAAATGATATTGAAATGTTGATACCAAAGTAGTAAATATCTTTCACGACTACTTGTTCACAAACCTGTACAAATGGAATTAAACAATAACAGATGAAAATCAAATGTTAATACACTAGAGTGGGTAAGAAGATATTAATAAAACAGAACACATAGCATAACGGGTCATATTTTTAAAAATTAAATTTCAAATCTGATTAAATAAACAAACATAATGCGAAATGAAAATTACCAAAACCGAAATCTAATCAATGAAAATTAAACACACACTATAATAGAAAAAAATTATCAAAATAGACATAACGGTAGAATATAGGAGATAGAAAAACAAAACCAAAACGTCAATAGAGACACATGAATAATGTGTGACAACTTCCTGTTGACAAACCTGCACAAATAGTATTAAATCAAAACATGTGAAAATGAAATATTAGTACACATAAGTAAGGAGATGTTAATAACAAATACGATTAGTAGAAGGAAACACCGAGAAAAACTAGTAAAATTTGTAAAAACTAAATTTTAAATCTAATTGAATGAAACAAAATAGTGCATAATGTATAATCAATGGAAAATTAATTACATAAACTAATGTAACATAACATAATTATCAATGTAGAAAAAAGAAATGTATAAGGGTTAGAAAAATGATATTGAAATGTTGATACCAAAGTAGTAACAATCTTTCACTATTACTTGTTGACAAACCTGTAGAAATGGAATTAAACAAAAACAGATCAAAATCAAATATTGGTACACTAGAGTTGTAAGAAGATATTAATAAAACAGAACACATAGCACAACTGGATATGTTTGTACAAATTAAACTTCAAATCTGATTAAATAAACAAACATAATGCAAAATAAAAATTACCAAAACCAAAATCTAATCAATGAAAATTAAACACACACTATAATAGAAAAAAAAATATCAAAATAAACACAACGGTAGAATATAAGAGATAGAAAAAGAAAACCAAAATGTCTATAGAGACATGAATAATGTGTGACAACTTCCTGTTGACAAACCTACACAAACAGTATTAAAACAAAACATATGAAAATGAAATATTAGTACACTTAAGTAAGGAGATGTGAATAACAAATACAATTACTAGAAGGAAACACAGAGAAAAACTAGTTAAATTTGTAAAAACTAAATTTAAAATCTAATTGAATGAAACAAAATAGTGCATAATGAAAGTAAATACAGCAATAATATAATCAATGGAAAATTAATTACACAAACAAATGTAAAATAACATAATTATCAATGTAGAAAAAAGAAATGTATAAGAGTTAGAAATATGATATTGAAATGTTGATACCAAAGTAGTAACAATCTTTCACTACTACTTGTTGACAAACCTGTAGAAATGGAGTTAAACAAAAACATATGAAAACCAAATGTTAGTACACTAGAGTGGGTAAGCAGATATTAATAAAAGAGAACACATAGAAAAACTAGTTATGTTTCTAAAAATTCAAATTCAAATCTGATTAAATAAACAAACATAATGCAAAATGAAAATTACCAAAACCAAAATCTAATCAATGAAAATTAAACACACACGATAATAGAAAAAAATTATCAAAATAGACATAACGTTAGAATATAGGAGATAAAAAACATAACCAAAACATCTATAGAGAGGCATGAATAATGTGTGACAACTTCCTGTTGACAAACCTACACAAACAGTATTAAAACAAAACATATGAAAATGAAATATTAGTACACTGAATTAAGGAGATGTGAATAACAAATAAGATTACTATAAGGAAACACATAGCAAAACTAGTTAAATTTGTAAAAACTAAATTTGAAATCTAATTGAATGAAACAAAATAGTGCATAATGAAAGTAAATAGAGAATTAATATAATAAATAGTAAATTAATTACACAAACTAATGTAACATAACATAATTATCAATGTAGCAAAAAGATATGTATAAGAGTTAGAAAAATGATATTGAAATGTTGATACCAAAGTAGTAAATATCTTTCACGACTACTTGTTCACAAACCTGTACAAATGGAATTAAACAATAACAGATGAAAATCAAATGTTAGTACACTAGAGTGGGCAAGAAGATATTAATAAAACAGAACACATAGCATAACTAGTCATATTTGAAAAAATTAAATTCCAAATCTGATGAAATAATCAAACATAATGCAAAATGAAAATTACCAAAACCAAAATCTAATCAATGAAAATTAAACACACACTATAATAGAAAAAAATTATCAAAATAGACACAACGGTAGAATATAAGAGATAGAAAAAGAAAACCAAAATGTCTATAGAGACATGAATAATGTGTGACAACTTCCTGTTGACAAACCTGCACAAACATTATTAAAACAAAACATATGAAAATGAAATATTAGTACACTGAATTAAGGAGATGTGAATAACAAATAAGATTACTATAAGGAAACACATAGCAAAACTAGTTAAATTTGTAAAAACTAAATTTGAAATCTAATTGAATGAAACAAAATAGTGCATAATGAAAGTAAATAGAGAATTAATATAATAAATAGTAAATTAATTACACAAACTAATGTAACATAACATAATTATCAATGTAGCAAAAAGATATGTATGAGAGTTAGAAAAATGATATTCAAATGTTGATACCAAAGTAGTAAATATCTTTCACTACTACTTGTTGACAAACCTGTAGAAATGGAATTAAACAAAAACAGATCAAAATCAAATATTGGTACACTAGAGTTATAAGAAGATATTAATAAAACAGAACACATAGCACAACTGGTTATGTTTGTACAAATTAAACTTCAAATCTGATTAAATAAACAAACATAATGCAAAATCAAAATTACCAAAACCAAAATCTAATCAATGAAAATTAAACACGCACTATAATAGAAAAAAAATATCAAAATAGACACAACGGTAGAATATAGGGGATAGAAAAACAAAACCAAAACGTCTATAGAGACACATGAATAATGTGTGACAACTTCCTGTTGCCAAAGCTGCACAAACAGTATTAAAACAAAACATATGAAAATGAAATATTAGTACACTTAAGTAAGGAGATGTGAATAACAAATACAATTACTAGAAGGAAACACAGAGAAAAACTAGTTAAATTTGTAAAAACTAAATTTAAAATCTAATTGAATGAAACAAAATAGTGCATAATGAAAGTAAATACAGCAATAATATAATCAATGGAAAATTAATTACACAAACAAATGTAAAATAACATAATTATCAATGTAGAAAAAAGAAATGTATAAGAGTTAGAAATATGATATTGAAATGTTGATACCAAAGTAGTAACAATCTTTCACTACTACTTGTTGACAAACCTGTAGAAATGGAGTTAAACAAAAACATATGAAAACCAAATGTTAGTACACTAGAGTGGGTAAGCAGATATTAATAAAAGAGAACACATAGAAAAACTAGTTATGTTTCTAAAAATTCAAATTCAAATCTGATTAAATAAACAAACATAATGCAAAATGAAAATTACCAAAACCAAAATCTAATCAATGAAAATTAAACACACACGATAATAGAAAAAAATTATCAAAATAGACATAACGTTAGAATATAGGAGATAAAAAACATAACCAAAACATCTATAGAGAGGCATGAATAATGTGTGACAACTTCCTGTTGACAAACCTGCACAAACAGTATTAAAATAAAACATATGAAAATGAAATATTAGTACACTAAAGTAAGGAGATGTGAATAACAAATAAGATTAGTAGAAGGAAACACATAGAAAAACTAGTTAAATTTGTAAAAACTAAATTTGAAATCTAATTGAATGAAACAAAATAGTGCATAATGAAATTAAATAGAGCAATAATATAATCAACGGAAAATTAATTACACAAACTAATGTAACATAACATAATTATCAATGTAGCAAAAAGATATGTGTGAGAGTTAGAAAAATGATATTGAAATGTTGATACCAAAGTAGTAAATATCTTTCACTACTACTTGTTGACAAACCTGTAGAAATGGAATTAAACAAAAACAGATCAAAATCAAATATTGGTACACTAGAGTTGTAAGAAGATATTAATAAAACAGAACACATAGCACAACTGGTTATGTTTGTACAAATTAAACTTCAAATCTGATTAAATAAACAAACATAATGCAAAATAAAAATTACCAAAACCAAAATCTAATCAATGAAAATTAAACACACACTATAATAGAAAAAAAAATATCAAAATAAACACAACGGTAGAATATAAGAGATAGAAAAAGAAAACCAAAATGTCTATAGAGACGCATGAATAATGTGTGACAACTTCCTGTTGACAAACCTGCACAAACAGTATTAAATCAAAACATGCGAAAATGAAATATTAGTACACGTAAGTAAGGAGATGTTAATAACAAATACGATTAGTAGAAGGAAACACCGAGAAAAACTAGTAAAATTTGTAAAAACTAAATTTTAAATCTAATTGAATGAAACAAAATAGTGCATAATATATAATCAATGGAAAATTAATTACATAAACTAATGTAACATAACATAATTATCAATGTAGAAAAAAGAAATGTATAAGGGTTAGAAAAATGATATTGAAATGTTGATACTAAAGTAGTAACAATCTTTCACTATTACTTGTTGACAAACCTATAGAAATGGAATTAAACAAAAACAGATGAAAATCAAATGTTAGTACACTAGAGTGGGTAAGAAGATATTAATAAAACAGACCACATAGCATAACTGGTCATATTTGAAAAAATTAAATTTCAAATCTGATGAAATAAACAAACATAATGCAAAATGAAAATTACGAAAACCAAAATCTAATCAATGAAAATTAAACACACACTATAATAGAAAAAAATTATCAAAATAGACACTACGGTAGAATATAAGAGATAGAAAAAGAAAACCAAAATGTCTATAGAGACATGAATAATGTGTGACAACTTCCTGTTGACAAACCTGCACAAACAGTATTAAAACAAAACATATGAAAATGAAATATTAGTACACTGAATTAAGGAGATGTGAATAACAAATAAGATTACTATAAGGAAACACATAGCAAAACTAGTTAAATTTGTAAAAACTAAATTTGAAATCTAATTGAATGAAACAAAATAGTGCATAATGAAAGTAAATAGAGAATTAATATAATAAATAGTAAATTAATTACACAAACTAATGTAACATAACATAATTATCAATGTAGCAAAAAGATATGTATGAGAGTTAGAAAAATGATATTGAAATGTCGATACCAAAGTAGTAAATATCTTTCACTACTACTTATTGACAAACCTGTAGAAATGGAATTAAACAAAAACAGATCAAAATCAAATATTGGTACACTAGAGTTGTAAGAAGATATTAATAAAACAGAACACATAGCACAACTGGTTATGTTTGTACAAATTAAACTTCAAATCTGATTAAATAAACAAACATAATGCAAAATCAAAATTACCAAAACCAAAATCTAATCAATGAAAATTAAACACACACTATAATAGAAAAAAAATATCAAAATAGACACAACGGTAGAATATAGGGGATAGAAAAACAAAACCAAAACGTCTATAGAGACACATGAATAATGTGTGACAACTTCCTGTTGACAAAGCTGCACAAACAGTATTAAAACAAAACATATGAAAATGAAATATTAGTACACTTAAGTAAGGAGATGTGAATAACAAATACAATTACTAGAAGGAAACACAGAGAAAAACTAGTTAAATTTGTAAAAACTAAATTTAAAATCTAATTGAATGAAACAAAATAGTGCATAATGAAAGTAAATACAGCAATAATATAATCAATGGAAAATTAATTACACAAACAAATGTAAAATAACATAATTATCAATGTAGAAAAAAGAAATGTATAAGAGTTAGAAATATGATATTGAAATGTTGATACCAAAGTAGTAACAATCTTTCACTACTACTTGTTTACAAACCTGTAGAAATGGAGTTAAACAAAAACATATGAAAACCAAATGTTAGTACACTAGAGTGGGTAAGCAGATATTAATAAAAGAGAACACATAGAAAAACTAGTTATGTTTCTAAAAATTCAAATTCAAATCTGATTAAATAAACAAACATAATGCAAAATGAAAATTACCAAAACCAAAATCTAATCAATGAAAATTAAAAACACACGATAATAGAAAAAAATTATCAAAATAGACATAACGTTAGAATATAGGAGATAAAAAACATAACCAAAACATCTATAGAGAGGCATGAATAATGTGTGACAACTTCCTGTTGACAAACCTGCACAAACAGTATTAAAATAAAACATATGAAAATGAAATATTAGTACACTAAAGTAAGGAGATGTGAATAACAAATAAGATTAGTAGAAGGAAACACATAGAAAAACTAGTTAAATTTGTAAAAACTAAATTTGAAATCTAATTGAATGAAACAAAATAGTGCATAATGTATAATCAATGGAAAATTAATTACATAAACTAATGTAACATAACATAATTATCAATGTAGAAAAAAGAAATGTATAAGGGTTAGAAAAATGATATTGAAATGTTGATACCAAAGTAGTAACAATCTTTCACTATTACTTGTTGACAAACCTATAGAAATGGAATTAAACAAAAACAGATGAAAATCAAATGTTAGTACACTAGAGTGGGTAAGAAGATATTAATAAAACAGACCACATAGCATAACTGGTCATATTTGAAAAAATTAAATTTCAAATCTGATGAAATAAACAAACATAATGCAAAATGAAAATTACGAAAACCAAAATCTAATCAATGAAAATTAAACACACACTATAATAGAAAAAAATTATCAAAATAGACACAACGGTAGAATATAAGAGATAGAAAAAGAAAACCAAAATGTCTATAGAGACATGAATAATGTGTGACAACTTCCTGTTGACAAACCTGCACAAACAGTATTAAAACAAAACATATGAAAATGAAATATTAGTACACTGAATTAAGGAGATGTGAATAACAAATAAGATTACTATAAGGAAACACATAGCAAAACTAGTTAAATTTGTAAAAACTAAATTTGAAATCTAATTGAATGAAACAAAATAGTGCATAATGAAAGTAAATAGAGAATTAATATAATAAATAGTAAATTAATTACACAAACTAATGTAACATAACATAATTATCAATGTAGCAAAAAGATATGTATGAGAGTTAGAAAAATGATATTGAAATGTCGATACCAAAGTAGTAAATATCTTTCACTACTACTTATTGACAAACCTGTAGAAATGGAATTAAACAAAAACAGATCAAAATCAAATATTGGTACACTAGAGTTGTAAGAAGATATTAATAAAACAGAACACATAGCACAACTGGTTATGTTTGTACAAATTAAACTTCAAATCTGATTAAATAAACAAACATAATGCAAAATCAAAATTACCAAAACCAAAATCTAATCAATGAAAATTAAACACACACTATAATAGAAAAAAAAATATCAAAATAGACACAACGGTAGAATATAGGGGATAGAAAAACAAAACCAAAACGTCTATAGAGACACATGAATAATGTGTGACAACTTCCTGTTGACAAAGCTGCACAAACAGTATTAAAACAAAACATATGAAAATGAAATATTAGTACACTTAAGTAAGGAGATGTGAATAACAAATACAATTACTAGAAGGAAACACAGAGAAAAACTAGTTAAATTTGTAAAAACTAAATTTAAAATCTAATTGAATGAAACAAAATAGTGCGTAATGAAAGTAAATACAGCAATAATATAATCAATGGAAAATTAATTACACAAACAAATGTAAAATAACATAATTATCAATGTAGAAAAAAGAAATGTATAAGAGTTAGAAATATGATATTGAAATGTTGATACCAAAGTAGTAACAATCTTTCACTACTACTTGTTTACAAACCTGTAGAAATGGAGTTAAACAAAAACATATGAAAACCAAATGTTAGTACACTAGAGTGGGTAAGCAGATATTAATAAAAGAGAACACATAGAAAAACTAGTTATGTTTCTAAAAATTCAAATTCAAATCTGATTAAATAAACAAACATAATGCAAAATGAAAATTACCAAAACCAAAATCTAATCAATGAAAATTAAAAACACACGATAATAGAAAAAAATTATCAAAATAGACATAACGTTAGAATATAGGAGATAAAAAACATAACCAAAACATCTATAGAGAGGCATGAATAATGTGTGACAACTTCCTGTTGACAAACCTGCACAAACAGTATTAAAATAAAACATATGAAAATGAAATATTAGTACACTAAAGTAAGGAGATGTGAATAACAAATAAGATTAGTAGAAGGAAACACATAGAAAAACTAGTTAAATTTGTAAAAACTAAATTTGAAATCTAATTGAATGAAACAAAATAGTGCATAATGAAATTAAATAGAGCAATAATATAATCAACGGAAAATTAATTACACAAACTAATGTAACATAACATAATTATCAATGTAGCAAAAAGAAATGTATAAGAGTTGGAAAAATGATATTGAAATGTTGATACCAAAGTAGTAAATATCTTTCACGACAACTTGTTCACAAACCTGTACAAATGGAATTAAACAATAACAGATGAAAATCAAATGTTAATACACTAGAGTGGGTAAGAAGATATTAATAAAACAGAACACATAGCATAACGGGTCATATTTTTAAAAATTAAATTCCAAATCTGATTAAATAAACAAACATAATGCGAAATGAAAATTACCAAAACCGAAATCTAATCAATGAAAATTAAACACACACTATAATAGAAAAAAATTATCAAAATAGACATAACGGTAGAATATAGGAGATAGAAAAACAAAACCAAAACGTCAATAGAGACGCATGAATAATGTGTGACAACTTCCTGTTGACAAACCTGCACAAATAGTATTAAATCAAAACATGTGAAAATGAAATATTAGTACACATAAGTAAGGAGATGTTAATAACAAATACGATTAGTAGAAGGAAACACCGAGAAAAACTAGTAAAATTTGTAAAAACTAAATTTTAAATCTAATTGAATGAAACAAAATAGTGCATAATGTATAATCAATGGAAAATTAATTACATAAACTAATGTAACATAACATAATTATCAATGTAGAAAAAAGAAATGTATAAGGGTTAGAAAAATGATATTGAAATGTTGATACCAAAGTAGTAACAATCTTTCACTATTACTTGTTGACAAACCTATAGAAATGGAATTAAACAAAAACAGATGAAAATCAAATGTTAGTACACTAGAGTGGGCAAGAAGATATTAATAAAACAGAACACATAGCATAACTAGTCATATTTGAAAAAATTAAATTTCAAATCTGATGAAATAAACAAACATAATGCAAAATGAAAATTACCAAAACCAAAATCTAATCAATGAAAATTAAACACACACTATAATAGAAAAAAATTATCAAAATAGACACAACGGTAGAATATAAGAGATAGAAAAAGAAAACCAAAATGTCTATAGAGACATGAATAATGTGTGACAACTTCCTGTTGACAAACCTACACAAACAGTATTAAAACAAAACATATGAAAATGAAATATTAGTACACTGAATTAAGGAGATGTGAATAACAAATAAGATTACTATAAGGAAACACATAGCAAAACTAGTTAAATTTGTAAAAACTAAATTTGAAATCTAATTGAATGAAACAAAATAGTGCATAATGAAAGTAAATAGAGAATTAATATAATCAACGGAAAATTAAATACACAAACTAATGTAACATAACATAATTATCAATGTAGCAAAAAGAAATGTATAAGAGTTAGAAAAATGATATTGAAATGTTGATACCAAAGTAGTAAATATCTTTCACTACTACTTGTTGACAAACCTGTAGAAATGGAATTAAACAAAAACATATCAAAATCAAATATTGGTACACTAGAGTTGTAAGAAGATATTAATAAAACAGAACACATAGCACAACTGGTTATGTTTGTACAAATTAAACTTAAAATCTGATTAAATAAACAAACATCATGCAAAATCAAAATTACCAAAACCAAAATCTAATCAATGAAAATTAAACACACACTATAATAGAAAAAAAATATCAAAATAGACACAACGGTAGAATATAGGGGATAGAAAAACAAAACCAAAACGTCTATAGAGACACATGAATAATGTGTGACAACTTCCTGTTGACAAAGCTGCACAAACAGTATTAAAACAAAACATATGAAAATGAAATATTAGTACACTTAAGTAAGGAGATGTGAATAACAAATACAATTACTAGAAGGAAACACAGAGAAAAACTAGTTAAATTTGTAAAAACTAAATTTAAAATCTAATTGAATGAAACAAAATAGTGCATAATGAAAGTAAATACAGCAATAATATAATCAATGGAAAATTAATTACACAAACAAATGTAAAATAACATAATTATCAATGTAGAAAAAAGAAATGTATAAGAGTTAGAAATATGATATTGAAATGTTGATACCAAAGTAGTAACAATCTTTCACTACTACTTGTTGACAAACCTGTAGAAATGGAGTTAAACAAAAACATATGAAAACCAAATGTTAGTACACTAGAGTGGGTAAGCAGATATTAATAAAAGAGAACACATAGAAAAACTAGTTATGTTTCTAAAAATTCAAATTCAAATCTGATTAAATAAACAAACATAATGCAAAATGAAAATTACCAAAACCAAAATCTAATCAATGAAAATTAAACACACACGATAATAGAAAAAAATTATCAAAATAGACATAACGTTAGAATATAGGAGACAAAAAACATAACCAAAACATCTATAGAGAGGCATGAATAATGTGTGACAACTTCCTGTTGACAATCCTGCACAAACAATATTAAAATAAAACATATGAAAATGAAATATTAGTACACTGAAGTAAGGAGATGTGAATAAAAAATAAGATTAGTAGAAGGAAACACATAGAAAAACTAGTTAAATTTGTAAAAACTAAATTTGAAATCTAATTGAATGAAACAAAATAGTGCATAATGAAATTAAATAGAGCAATAATATAATCAACGGAAAATTAATTACACAAACTAATGTAACATAACATAATTATCAATGTAGCAAAAAGAAATGTATAAGAGTTAGAAAAATGATATTGAAATGTTGATACCAAAGTAGTAAATATCTTTCACGACTACTTGTTGACAAACCTGTACAAATGGAATTAAACAATAACAGATGAAAATCAAATGTTAATACACTAGAGTGGGTAAGAAGATATTAATAAAACAGAACACATAGCATAACCGGTCATATTTTTAAAAATTAAATTTCAAATCTGATTAAATAAACAAACATAATGCAAAATGAAAATTACCAAAATCAAAATCTAATCAATGAAAATTAAACACACACTATAATAGAAAAAAATTATCAAAATAGACATAACGGTAGAATATAGGAGATAGAAAAACAAAACCAAAACGTCAATAGAGACGCATGAATAATGTGTGACAACTTCCTGTTGACAAACCTGCACAAACAGTATTAAATCAAAACATGTGAATATGAAATATTAGTACACATAAGTAAGGAGATGTTAATAACAAATACGATTAGTAGAAGGAAACACCGAGAAAAACTAGTAAAATTTGTAAAAACTAAATTTTAAATCTAATTGAATGAAACAAAATAGTGCATAATTTTTAATCAATGGAAAATTAATTACATAAACTAATGTAACATAACATAATTATCAATGTAGAAAAAAGAAATGTACAAGGGTTAGAAAAATGATATTGAAATGTTGATACCAAAGTAGTAACAATCTTTCACTATTACTTGTTGACAAACCTATAGAAATGGAATTAAACAAAAACAGATGAAAATCAAATGTTAGTACACTAGAGTGGGCAAGAAGATATTAATAAAACAGAACACATAGCATAACTAGTCATATTTGAAAAAATTAAACTTCAAATCTGATTAAATAAACAAACATAATGCAAAATCAAAATTACCAAAACCAACATCTAATCAATGAAAATTAAACACACACTATAATAGAAAAAAAATATGAAAATAAACACAACGGTAGAATATAAGAGATAGAAAAAGAAAACCAAAATGTCTATAGAGACATGAATAATGTGTGACAACTTCCTGTTGACAAACCTGCACAAACAGTATTAAAACAAAACATATGAAAATGAAATATTAGTACACTGAATTAAGGAGATGTGAATAACAAATAAGATTACTATAAGGAAACACATAGCAAAACTAGTTAAATTTGTAAAAACTAAATTTGAAATCTAATTAAATGAAACAAAATAGTGCATAATGAAAGTAAATAGAGAATCAATATAATAAATAGTAAATTAATTACACAAACTAATGTAACATAACATAATTATCAATGTAGCAAAAAGATATGTGTGAGAGTTAGAAAAATGATATTGAAATGTTGATACCAAAGTAGTAAATATCTTTCACTACTACTTGTTGACAAACCTGTAGAAATGGAATTAAACAAAAACAGATCAAAATCAAATATTGGTACACTAGAGTTGTAAGAAGATATTAATAAAACAGAACACATAGCACAACTGGTTATGTTTGTACAAATTAAACTTCAAATCTGATTAAATAAACAAACATCATGCAAAATCAAAATTACCAAAACCAAAATCTAATCAATGAATATTAAGCACACACTATAATAGAAAAAAAATATCAAAATAAACACAACGGTAGATTATAAGAGATAGAAAAAGAAAACCAAAATGTCTATAGAGACATGAATAATGTGTGACAACTTCCTGTTGACAAACCTGCACAAACAGTATTAAAACAAAACATATGAAAATGAAATATTAGTACACTGAATTAAGGAGATGGGAATAACAAATAAGATTACTATAAGGAAACACATAGCAAAACTAGTTAAATTTGTAAAAACTAAATTTGAAATCTAATTAAATGAAACAAAATAGTGCATAATGAAAGTAAATAGAGAATTAATATAATAAATAGTAAATTAATTACACAAACTAATGTAACATAACATAATTATCAATGTAGCAAAAAGATATGTGTGAGAGTTAGAAAAATGATATTGAAATGTTGATACCAAAGTAGTAAATATCTTTCACTACTACTTGTTGACAAACCTGTAGAAATGGAATTAAACAAAAACAGATCAAAATCAAATATTGGTACACTAGAGTTGTAAGAAGATATTAATAAAACAGAACACATAGCACAACTGGTTATGTTTGTACAAATTAAACTTCAAATCTGATTAAATAAACAAACATAATGCAAAATCAAAATTACCAAAACCAAAATCTAATCAATGAAAATTAAACACACACTATAATAGAAAAAAAATATCAAAATAGACACAACGGTAGAATATAGGGGATAGAAAAACAAAACCAAAACGTCTATAGAGACACATGAATAATGTGTGACAACTTCCTGTTGACAAAGCTGCACAAACAGTATTAAAACAAAACATATGAAAATGAAATATTAGTACACTTAAGTAAGGAGATGTGAATAACAAATACAATTACTAGAAGGAAACACAGAGAAAAACTAGTTAAATTTGTAAAAACTAAATTTAAAATCTAATTGAATGAAACAAAATAGTGCATAATGAAAGTAAATACAGCAATAATATAATCAATGGAAAATTAATTACACAAACAAATGTAAAATAACATAATTATCAATGTAGAAAAAAGAAATGTATAAGAGTTAGAAATATGATATTGAAATGTTGATACCAAAGTAGTAACAATCTTTCACTACTACTTGTTGACAAACCTGTAGAAATGGAGTTAAACAAAAACATATGAAAACCAAATGTTAGTACACTAGAGTGGGTAAGCAGATATTAATAAAAGAGAACACATAGAAAAACTAGTTATGTTTCTAAAAATTCAAATTCAAATCTGATTAAATAAACAAACATAATGCAAAATGAAAATTACCAAAACCAAAATCTAATCAATGAAAATTAAACACACACGATAATAGAAAAAAAAATTATCAAAATAGACATAACGTTAGAATATAGGAGATAAAAAACATAACCAAAACATCTATAGAGAGGCATGAATAATGTGTGACAACTTCCTGTTGACAAACCTGCACAAACAGTATTAAAATAAAACATATGAAAATGAAATATTAGTACACTGAAGTAAGGAGATGTGAATAACAAATAAGATTAGTAGAAGGAAACACATAGAAAAACTAGTTAAATTTGTAAAAACTAAATTTGAAATCTAATTGAATGAAACAAAATAGTGCATAATGAAATTAAATAGAGCAATAATATAATCAACGGAAAATTAATTACACAAACTAATGTAACATAACATAATTATCAATGTAGCAAAAAGATATGTGTGAGAGTTAGAAAAATGATATTGAAATGTTGATACCAAAGTAGTAAATATCTTTCACTACTACTTGTTGACAAACCTGTAGAAATGGAATTAAACAAAAACATATCAAAATCAAATATTGGTACACTAGAGTTGTAAGAAGATATTAATAAAACAGAACACATAGCACAACTGGTTATGTTTGTACAAATTAAACTTCAAATCTGATTAAATAAACAAACATAATGCAAAATAAAAATTACCAAAACCAAAATCTAATCAATGAAAATTAAACACACACTATAATAGAAAAAAAATATCAAAATAAACACAACGGTAGAATATAAGAGATAGAAAAAGAAAACCAAAATGTCTATAGAGACATGAATAATGTGTGACAACTTCCTGTTGACAAACCTGCACAAACAGTATTAAAACAAAACATATGAAAATGAAATATTAGTACACTGAATTAAGGAGATGTGAATAACAAATAAGATTACTATAAGGAAACACATAGCAAAACTAGTTAAATTTGTAAAAACTAAATTTGAAATCTAATTAAATGAAACAAAATAGTGCATAATGAAAGTAAATAGAGAATTAATATAATAAATAGTAAATTAATTACATAAACTAATGTAACATAACATAATTATCAATGTAGAAAAAAGAAATGTATAAGGGTTAGAAAAATGATATTGCAATGTTGATACCAAAGTAGTAACAATCTTTCACTATTACTTGTTGACAAACCTATAGAAATGGAATTAAACAAAAACAGATGAAAATCAAATGTTAGTACACTAGAGTGGGTAAGAAGATATTAATAAAACAGACCACATAGCATAACTGGTCATATTTCAAAAAATTAAATTTCAAATCTGATGAAATAAACAAACATAATGCAAAATGAAAATTACCAAAACCAAAATCTAATCAATGAAAATTAAACACACACTATAATAGAAAAAAATTATCAAAATAGACACAACGGTAGAATATAAGAGATAGAAAAAGAAAACCAAAATGTCTATAGAGACATGAATAATGTGGGACAACTTCCTGTTGACAAACCTGCACAAACAGTATTAAAACAAAACATATGAAAATGAAATATTAGTACACTGAATTAAGGAGATGTGAATAACAAATAAGATTACTATAAGGAAACACATAGCAAAACTAGTTAAATTTGTAAAAACTAAATTTGAAATCTAATTAAATGAAACAAAATAGTGCATAATGAAAGTAAATAGAGAATTAATATAATAAATAGTAAATTAATTACACAAACTAATGTAACATAACATAATTATCAATGTAGCAAAAAGATATGTGTGAGAGTTAGAAAAATGATATTGAAATGTTGATACCAAAGTAGTAAATATCTTTCACTACTACTTGTTGACAAACCTGTAGAAATGGAATTAAACAAAAACAGATCAAAATCAAATATTGGTACACTAGAGTTGTAAGAAGATATTAATAAAACAGAACACATAGCACAACTGGTTATGTTTGTACAAATTAAACTTCAAATCTGATTAAATAAACAAACATAATGCAAAATCAAAATTACCAAAACCAAAATCTAATCAATGAAAATTAAACACACACTATAATAGAAAAAAAATATGAAAATAAACACAACGGTAGAATATAAGAGATAGAAAAAGAAAACCAAAATGTCTATAGAGACATGAATAATGTGTGACAACTTCCTGTTGACAAACCTGCACAAACAGTATTAAAACAAAACATATGAAAATGAAATATTAGTACACTGAATTAAGGAGATGTGAATAACAAATAAGATTACTATAAGGAAACACATAGCAAAACTAGTTAAATTTGTAAAAACTAAATTTGAAATCTAATTAAATGAAACAAAATAGTGTATAATGAAAGTAAATAGAGAATTAATATAATAAATAGTAAATTAATTACACAAACTAATGTAACATAACATAATTATCAATGTAGCAAAAAGATATGTGTGAGAGTTAAAAAATGATATTGAAATGTTGATACCAAAGTAGTAAATATCTTTCACTACTACTTGTTGACAAACCTGTAGAAATGGAATTAAACAAAAACAGATCAAAATCAAATATTGGTACACTAGAGTTGTAAGAAGATATTAATAAAACAGAACACATAGCACAACTGGTTATGTTTGTACAAATTAAACTTCAAATCTGATTAAATAAACAAACATAATGCAAAATCAAAATTACCAAAACCAAAATCTAATCCATGAAAATTAAACACACACTATAATAGAAAAAAAAATCAAAATAGACACAACGGTAGAATATAGGGGATAGAAAAACAAAACCAAAACGTCTATAGAGACACATGAATAATGTGTGACAACTTCCTGTTGACAAAGCTGCACAAACAGTATTAAAACAAAACATATGAAAATGAAATATTAGTACACTTAAGTAAGGAGATGTGAATAACAAATACAATTACTAGAAGGAAACACAGAGAAAAACTAGTTAAATTTGTAAAAACTAAATTTAAAATCTAATTGAATGAAACAAAATAGTGCATAATGAAAGTAAATACAGCAATAATATAATCAATGGAAAATTAATTACACAAACAAATGTAAAATAACATAATTATCAATGTAGAAAAAAGAAATGTATAAGAGTTAGAAATATGATATTGAAATGTTGATACCAAAGTAGTAACAATCTTTCACTACTACTTGTTGACAAACCTGTAGAAATGGAGTTAAACAAAAACATATGAAAACCAAATGTTAGTACACTAGAGTGGGTAAGCAGATATTAATAAAAGAGAACACATAGAAAAACTAGTTATGTTTCTAAAAATTCAAATTCAAATCTGATTAAATAAACAAACATAATGCAAAATGAAAATTACCAAAACCAAAATCTAATCAATGAAAATTAAAAACACACGATAATAGAAAAAAATTATCAAAATAGACATAACGTTAGAATATAGGAGATAAAAAACATAACCAAAACATCTATAGAGAGGCATGAATAATGTGTGACAACTTCCTGTTGACAAACCTGCACAAACAGTATTAAAACAAAACATATGAAAATGAAATATTAGTACACTGAATTAAGGAGATGTGAATAACAAATAAGATTACTATAAGGAAACACATAGCAAAACTAGTTAAATTTGTAAAAACTAAATTTGAAATCTAATTAAATGAAACAAAATAGTGCATAATGAAAGTAAATAGAGAATTAATATAATAAATAGTAAATTAATTACATAAACTAATGTAACATAACATAATTATCAATGTAGAAAAAAGAAATGTATAAGGGTTAGAAAAATGATATTGCAATGTTGATACCAAAGTAGTAACAATCTTTCACTATTACTTGTTGACAAACCTATAGAAATGGAATTAAACAAAAATAGATGAAAATCAAATGTTAGTACACTAGAGTGGGTAAGAAGATATTAATAAAACAGAACCCATAGCACAACTGGTTATGTTTGTACAAATTAAACTTCAAATCTGATTAAATAAACAAACATAATGCAAAATCAAAATTACCAAAACCAAAATCTAATCAATGAAAATTAAACACACACTATAATAGAAAAAAAATATCAAAATAAACACAACGGTAGAATATAAGAGATAGAAAAAGGAAACCATAATGTCTATAGAGACATGAATAATGTGTGACAACTTCCTGTTGACAAACCTGCACAAACAGTATTAAAACAAAACATATGAAAATGAAATATTAGTACACTGAATTAAGGAGATGTGAATAACAAATAAGATTACTATAAGGAAACACATAGCAAAACTAGTTAAATTTGTAAAAACTAAATTTGAAATCTAATTAAATGACATAAAATAGTGCATAATGAAAGTAAATAGAGAATTAATATAATAAATAGTAAATTAATTACACAAACTAATGTAACATAACATAATTATCAATGTAGCAAAAAGATATGTGTGAGAGTTAGAAAAATGATATTGAAATGTTGATACCAAAGTAGTAAATATCTTTCACTACTACTTGTTGACAAACCTGTAGAAATGGAATTAAACAAAAACAGATCAAAATCAAATATTGGTACACTAGAGTTGTAAGAAGATATTAATAAAACAGAACACATAGCACAACTGGTTATGTTTGTACAAATTAAACTTCAAATCTGATTAAATAAACAAACATAATGCAAAATCAAAATTACCAAAACCAAAATCTAATCAATGAAAATTAAACACACACTATAATAGAAAAAAAATATCAAAATAAACACAACGGTAGAATATAAGAGATAGAAAAAGAAAACCAAAATGTCTATAGAGACATGAATAATGTGTGACAACTTCCTGTTGACAAACCTGCACAAACAGTATTAAAACAAAACATATGAAAATGAAATATTAGTACACTGAATTAAGGAGATGTGAATAACAAATAAGATTACTATAAGGAAACACATAGCAAAACTAGTTATATTTGTAAAAACTAAATTTGAAATCTAATTAAATGAAACAAAATAGTGCATAATGAAAGTAAAAAGAACAATAATATTATGAATGGAAACTTAATTACACAAACTAATATAACATAACAAAATTATCAATGTAGGCAAAAGAAATGTATAAGAGTTAGAAAAATGATATTGAAATGTTGATACCAAAGTAGTAACAATCTTTCACTACTACTGGTTGACAAACCTGTAGAAATGAAATTAAACAAAAACAGATGAAAATCAAATATTAGTACACTAGAGTAGGTAAGAAGATATTAATAAAACAGAACACATAAGATAACTAGTTATGTTTGTAAAAATTAAATTTCAAATCTGATTAAATAAACAAACATAATGCAAAATGAAAATGAGGAAAGCCAAAATCTAATCAATAAAAATTAAACACATATTATAATAGAAAAAAAATTATGAAAATAGACATAACGGTACAATATAGAAGATAGAAAAACAAAACCCAAACGTCTATAGAGAGGCGTGAGTAATGTGTGACAACTTCCTGTTGACAAACCTGCACAAACAGTATTAAAACCAAACATATAAAAATGAAATATTACTACACTAAAGTTAGAAGATGTGAATAACAAAGATTAGTAGAAGGAAACACATAGAAAAACAAGTTAAATTTGTAAAAACTAAATTTGAAATCTAGTTGAATGAAACAAAATAGTGCATAATGAAAGTAAATAGAACAATAATAGAATCAATGGAAAATTAATTACACAAACTAGTGTAACATAACATAATTATCAATGTACAAAAAAGAAATGTATAAGAATTAGAAAAATGATATTGAAATGTTGATACCAATGTCGTAACAATCTTTCACTACTACTTGTTGACAAACCTGTAGAAATGGAATTAAACAGAAACAGATGAAACACAAATCTTAGTATACTAGAGTGGGTAAGAAGATATTAATAAAACAGAATATATAGCACAACTGGTTATGTTTGTAAAAATTAAACTTCAAATCTGATTAAATAAACAAACATAATGCAAAATGAAAATTACAAAAACCAAAATCTAATCAATGAAAACCAAAATGTCTATAGAGACATGAATAATGTGTGACAACTTCCTGTTGACAAACCTGCACAAACAGTATTAAAACAAAACATATGAAAATGAAATATTACTACACTGAATTTAGGAGATGTGAATAACAAATAAGATTACTATAAGGAAACACATAGCAAAACTAGTTAAATTTGTAAAAACTAAATTTGAAATCTAATTAAATGAAACAAAATAGTGTATAATGAAAGTAAATAGAGAATTAATATAATAAATAGTAAATTAACTACACAAACTAATGTAACATAACATAATTATCAATGTAGCAAAAAGATATGTGTGAGAGTTAGAAAAATGATATTGAAATGTTGATACCAAAGTAGTAAATATCTTTCACTACTACTTGTTGACAAACCTGTAGAAATGGAATTAAACAAAAACAGATCAAAATCAAATATTGGTACACTAGAGTTGTAAGAAGATATTAATAAAAAAGAACCCATAGCACAACTGGTTATGTTTGTACAAATTAAACTTCAAATCTGATTAAATAAACAAACATAATGCAAAATCAAAATTACCAAAACCAAAATCTAATCAATGAAAATTAAACACACACTATAATAGAAAAAAAATATCAAAATAAACACAACGGTAGAATATAAGAGATAGAAAAAGAAAACCAAAATGTCTATAGAGACATGAATAATGTGTGACAACTTCCTGTTGACAAACCTGCACAAACAGTATTAAAACAAAACATATGAAAATGAAATATTAGTACACTGAATTAAGGAGATGTGAATAACAAATAAGATTACTATAAGGAAACACATAACAAAACTAGTTAAATTTGTAAAAACTAAATTTGAAATCTAATTAAATGAAACAAAATAGTGCATAATGAAAGTAAATAGAGAATTAATATAATAAATAGTAAATTAATTACACAAACTAATGTAACATAACATAATTATCAATGTAGCAAAAAGATATGTGTGAGAGTTAGAAAAATGATATTGAAATGTTGATACCAAAGTAGTAAATATCTTTCACTACTACTTGTTGACAAACCTGTAGAAATGGAATTAAACAAAAACAGATCAAAATCAAATATTGGTACACTAGAGTTGTAAGAAGATATTAATAAAACAGAACCCATAGCACAACTGGTTATGTTTGTGCAAATTAAACTTCAAATCTGATTAAATAAACAAACATAATGCAAAATCAAAATTACCAAAACCAAAATCTAATCAATGAAAATTAAACACACACTATAATAGAAAAAAAATATCAAAATAAACACAACGGTAGAATATAAGAGATAGAAAAAGAAAACCAAAATGTCTATAGAGACATGAATAATGTGTGACAACTTCCTGTTGACAAACCTGCACAAACAGTATTAAAACAAAACATATGAAAATGAAATATTAGTACACTGAATTAAGGAGATGTGAATAACAAATAAGATTACTATAAGGAAACACATAGCAAAACTAGTTAAATTTGTAAAAACTAAATTTGAAATCTAATTAAATGAAACAAAATAGTGCATAATGAAAGTAAATAGAGAATTAATATAATAAATAGTAAATTAATTACACAAACTGATGTAACATAACATAATTATCAATGTAGCAAAAAGATATGTGTGAGAGTTAGAAAAATGATATTGAAATGTTGATACCAAAGTAGTAAATATCTTTCACTACTACTTGTTGACAAACCTGTAGAAATGGAATTAAACAAAAATAGATCAAAATCAAATATTGGTACACTAGAGTTGTAAGAAGATATTAATAAAACAGAAAACATAGCACAACTGGTTATGTTTGTACAAATTAAACTTCAAATCTGATTAAATAATCAAACATAATGCATAATCAAAATTACCAAAACCAAAATCTAATCAATGAAAATTAAACACACACTATAATAGAAAAAAAATATCAAAATAAACACAACGGTAGATTATAAGAGATAGAAAAAGAAAACCAAAATGTCTATAGAGACATGAATAATGTGTGACAACTTCCTGTTGACAAACCTGCACAAACAATATTAAAACAAAACATATGAAAATGAAATATTAGTACACTGAATTAAGGAGATGTGAATAACAAATAAGATTACTATAAGGAAACACATAGCAAAACTAGTTAAATTTGTAAAAACTAAATTTGAAATCTAATTAAATGAAACAAAATAGTGCATAATGAAAGTAAATAGAGAATTAATATAATAAATAGTAAATTAATTACACAAACTAATGTAACATAACATAATTATCAATGTAGCAAAAAGATATGTGTGAGAGTTAGAAAAATGATATTGAAATGTTGATACCAAAGTAGTAAATATCTTTCACTACTACTTGTTGACAAACCTGTAGAAATGGAATTAAACAAAAACATATCAAAATCAAATATTGGTACACTAGAGTTGTAAGAAGATATTAATAAAACAGAACACATAGCACAACTGGTTATGTTTGTACAAATTAAACTTCAAATCTGATTAAATAAACAAACATAATGCAAAATCAAAATTACCAAAACCAAAATCTAATCAATGAAAATTAAACACACACTATAATAGAAAAAAATTATCAAAATAGACACAACGGTAGAATATAAGAGATAGAAAAAGAAAACCAAAATGTCTATAGAGACATGAATAATGTGGGACAACTTCCTGTTGACAAACCTGCACAAACAGTATTAAAACAAAACATATGAAAATGAAATATTAGTACACTGAATTAAGGAGATGTGAATAACAAATAAGATTACTATAAGGAAACACATAGCAAAACTAGTTAAATTTGTAAAAACTAAATTTGAAATCTAATTAAATGAAACAAAATAGTGCATAATGAAAGTAAATAGAGAATTAATATAATAAATAGTAAATTAATTACACAAACTAATGTAACATAACATAATTATCAATGTAGCAAAAAGATATGTGTGAGAGTTAGAAAAATGATATTGAAATGTTGATACCAAAGTAGTAAATATCTTTCACTACTACTTGTTGACAAACCTGTAGAAATGGAATTAAACAAAAACAGATCAAAATCAAATATTGGTACACTAGAGTTGTAAGAAGATATTAATAAAACAGAACACATAGCACAACTGATTATGTTTGTACAAATTAAACTTCAAATCTGATTAAATAAACAAACATAATGCAAAATCAAAATTACCAAAACCAAAATCTAATCAATGAAAATTAAACACACACTATAATAGAAAAAAAATATCAAAATAGACACAACGGTAGAATATAGGGGATAGAAAAACAAAACCAAAACGTCTATAGAGACACATGAATAATGTGTGACAACTTCCTGTTGCAAAGCTGCACAAACAGTATTAAAACAAAACATATGAAAATGAAATATTAGTACACTTAAGTAAGGAGATGTGAATAACAAATACAATTACTAGAAGGAAACACAGAGAAAAACTAGTTAAATTTGTAAAAACTAAATTTAAAATCTAATTGAATGAAACAAAATAGTGTATAATGAAAGTAAATACAGCAATAATATAATCAATGGAAAATTAATTGCACAAACAAATGTAACATAACATAATTATCAATGTAGAAATAAGAAATGTATAAGAGTTAGAAATATGATATTCAAATGTTGATACCAAAGTAGTAACAATCTTTCACTACTACTTGTTGACAAACCTGTAGAAATGAAATTAAACAAAAACAGATGAAAATCAAATATTAGTACACTAGAGTGGGTAAGAAGATATTAATAAAACAGAACACATAACATAACTAGTTATGTTTGTAAAAATTAAATTTCAAATCTGATTAAATAAACAAACATAATGCAAAATGAAAATGAGGAAAGGCAAAATCTAATCAATAAAAATTAAACACATTATAATAGAAAAAAATTATGAAAATAGACATAACGGTAGAATATAGAAGATAGAAAAACAAAACCAAAACGTCTATAGAGAGGCGTGAGTAATGTGTGACAACTTTCTGTTGACAAACCTGCACAAACAGTATTAAAACAAAACATATAAAAATGAAATATTACTACACTAAAGTTAGAAGATGTGAATAACAAAGATTAGTAGAAGGAAACACATAGAAAAACTAGTTAAATTTGTAAAAACTAAATTTGAAATCTAGTTGAATGAAACAAAATAGTGCATAATGAAAGTAAATAGAACAATAATAGATCAATGGAAAATTAATTACACAAACTAGTGTAACATAACATAATTATCAATGTACAAAAAAGAAATGTATAAGAATTAGAAAAAGGATATTGAAATGTTGATACCAATGTCGTAACAATCTTTCACTACTACTTGTTGACAAACCTGTAGAAATGGAATTAAACAAAAACATATGAAAATCAAATGTTAGTACCTTAGAGTAGGTAAGAAGATATTAATAAAAGAGAACACATTGCACAATTGGTTATGTTTGTAAAAATTAAACTTAAAATCTGATTAAATAAACAAACATAATGCAAAATGAAAATTACCAAAACCAAAAACTAATAAATGAAAATTAAACACACACTATAATAGAAAAAAATTATCAAAATAAACATAACGGTAGAATATAAAAGATAGGAAAACAAAAGTAAAACGTCAATAGAGAGGCATGAATAATGTATGACAACTTCCTGTTGAACAACTTGCACAAACAGTATGAAAACAATACATATGAAAATAAAATATTAGTACATTGAAGTAAGGAGATGTGGATAGCAAAGAAGATTAGTAGAAGGAAAGACATAGAAAAATTAGTTAAATTTGTAAAAACTAAATTTGAAATCTAATTAAATGAAACAAAATAGTGCATAATGAAAGTAAAAAGAACAATAATATTATGAATGGAAACTTAATTACACAAACTAATATAACATAACAAAATTATCAATGTAGGCAAAAGAAATGTATAAGAGTTAGAAAAATGATATTGAAATGTTGATACCAAAGTAGTAACAATCTTTCACTACTACTGGTTGACAAACCTGTAGAAATGAAATTAAACAAAAACAGATGAAAATCAAATATTAGTACACTAGAGTAGGTAAGAAGATATTAATAAAACAGAACACATAAGATAACTAGTTATGTTTGTAAAAATTAAATTTCAAATCTGATTAAATAAACAAACATAATGCAAAATGAAAATGAGGAAAGCCAAAATCTAATCAATAAAAATTAAACACATATTATAATAGAAAAAAATTATGAAAATAGACATAACGGTAGAATATAGAAGATAGAAAAACAAAACCCAAACGTCTATAGAGAGGCGTGAGTAATGTGTGACAACTTCCTGTTGACAAACCTGCACAAACAGTATTAAAACAAAACATATAAAAATGAAATATTACTACACTAAAGTTAGAAGATGTGAATAACAAAGATTAGTAGAAGGAAACACATAGAAAAACAAGTTAAATTTGTAAAAACTAAATTTGAAATCTAGTTGAATGAAACAAAATAGTGCATAATGAAAGTAAATAGAACAATAATAGAATCAATGGAAAATTAATTACACAAACTAGTGTAACATAACATAATTATCAATGTACAAAAAAGAAATGTATAAGAATTAGAAAAATGATATTGAAATGTTGATACCAATGTCGTAACAATCTTTCACTACTACTTGTTGACAAACCTGTAGAAATGGAATTAAACAGAAACAGATGAAACACAAATCTTAGTATACTAGAGTGGGTAAGAAGATATTAATAAAACAGAATATATAGCACAACTGGTTATGTTTGTAAAAATTAAACTTCAAATCTGATTAAATAAACAAACATAATGCAAAATGAAAATTACAAAAACCAAAATCTAATCAATGAAAATTAAACACACACTATAATAGAAAAAAAATTATCAAAATAGACAAAATGATAGAGTATAGGCGATAGAAAAACAAAACCAAAACGTCTATAGAAAGGCATGAGTAATGTGTGACAACTTCCTATTGACAACCCTGCACAAACAGTATTAAAACAAACCATATGAAAATGAAATATTAGTACACTGAATTAAGGAGATGTGAATAACAAAGAAGATTAGTAGAAGGAAACACATAGAAAAACTAGTTAAATTTGTAAAAACTAAATTTCAAATCTAATTGAATGAAACAAAATAATGCATAATGAAAGTAAATAGAACAATAATATAATCAATGAAAAATTAATTACACAAACTAATATAACATAACATAATTATTAATGTAGAGAAAAAAAATGTATAACAGTTAGAAAAATGATGTTGAAATGTTGATACCAAAGTAGTAACGATCTTTCACTACTACTTGTTGACAAACCTGTAGAAATGGAATTAAACAAAAAAACATATGAAAATCAAATGTTAGTTCACTAAAGTGGGTAAGAAGATATTAATAAAACAAAACACATAGCACAACTACTTATGTTTGTAAAAATTAAACTTCAAATCTCATTAAATAAACAAACATAATGCAAAATGAAAAATACCAAAACCAAAATTTAATCAATGAAAATTAAACACACACTATAGTAGGAAAAAAAAATCAAGATAGATATAACCGTAGAATATAGGAGATAGAAAAACAAAATTAAAACGTTTGTAGAAAGGCATGAATAATGTGTGAAAACTTCCTGTTGACAAACCTCCACAAACCATTTTAAAACAAAACATATGAAAACGAAATATTAGTACACTGAAGTAAGGACATGTGAATAACAGAGAAGATTAGTAGAAGGAATCACATAGAAAAATAGTTAAATTTCTAAAAACTAAAGTTGAAATCTAATTGAATCAAAATAAATAGAATAATAATATAATCAATGGAAAATTAATTACACAAACTAATGTAACATAACATAATTATTAATGTAGAGAAAAGAAATGGATAAGAGTTAGACAAAACAAAATTGAAATGTTGATACAAAAGTAGTAACAATCTTTCACTACTACTTGTTGACAAACCTGCAGAAATGGAATTAAACCAAAACAGATGAAAATAAAATGTTAGTACACTAATGGGAGTAAGAAGATATTAATAAAAGAGAACACATAGGAAAAAGGTTATGTTAGTAAAAATTAAATTTAAAATTTGATTAAATGACACAAAATAGAGCAAATTGAAAATAACTAGAACAATAATCTAATTAATTAAAATTAACTACTCCTTATAAAATATGAAAATAATTAGATTAAATATATCTCTGGTCCTAATTTTTGTTCAAAAAAATGGATTTTGTCCCTCTATTTTTATGAGCCTCAATTAGGTCCATATTTTCAAGAAATGATATCAATCATTCCCTTTCTGTAAAATTGGGTTAAACGACTGAGGGGACAGTGAATAGACATGGCTTTGTCTAATTAAACAGTGATTAGGCAAATCAAAGTAATGATGTGGATTATTCTTTTTTAATAATTAACATATACTGCAAATTACGATTTTTCTAAGAAGGTGGAATATACATTAGCCTTTTACAAAATTGAGATTTTCTTTTTGAAGGGAAATGGGGATTAATGAATAATAAAATATTTAGGTATTCGATGAATATGATCATCTATGCGAACGTGTTAGATGGAATCGCGGTTTCGTTGCAGTTCAAGCTTCAAGTGAGTAGATATTGTGGTATCGATCTCCCATGGTGCACGATTTGCTTTTTGTTCAAGGAGCTCCACTCTTCTTCCAAAAGCTTTGGACTTTGCAATGAATTACCTAAGGGGATTTTTAAATAGGGTTGCATTGATGATGCACTCCTCGTGCTTGACTGAATGCTTGAAAAGGATTATGATTCCTCATGATGATTTCACGGCTGAAGTTGTTTTTAGAGTACTGGGAAGAAGAAGCGCCATCGAAGAAGCCTTGTTGATAAAGAATCTAAGGGGTTGGTTACCATGATGTGTGAGCATGGGGTTTTCCTTGATGTGTTTAAGCTAACCCAAATGATAAGAAAGATGTGTCAGCACTGAAAGAATGGTGTGGCATGGCAGGTTTTGCAGATTGGGTGGTTCAATTGCGGTTAAAGTTGTGTCCTATAATGCTCTCTTAGTTGGGTTGGGAAGGGAGAGGCACACTCAGTGAATGAATAAACTAATGGCAGAAATGGAAGAGATGGGGATAAAGCCAGTGTTGTGACCATTGGGATTATTATTAATCAGTTGTGCAAAGCTAGGAAGATTTATGAGGCAATGAAGATGTTTGATAAGTTGAGAGCCAAAGGAGAAGGTAATTTCTAATATACGTTAATTATCAAAAAACAATAATGCACATTAGTAATTTATTTGTCTGGTCATTGTTTAATGAGATAAAATCATGCCTATTCATTGTTCCTTTACTAACCTAATTTAATAGCAATGGCATGATTGATACAAAATTTCGATATTAGGGACCTAATTGAGACTTACAAAAATAGAAGGTCCAAATCAATATTTTTGAACGAAAATGGGGACCAAAGACATAATTTAACCAAAAGTAGAGAAGAATAAATAAAAGAGTTAGAAAAACAAAACCACAACATTTGTAGAGAGACACCAATAATGTGTGACAACTACTTCTTAGCAAACCTGCATAAACATAATTAAGCCAAAAAAGATTAAAATGTAACGTTAGTACTTTGGTGTAAATTAGGAGATGTCAATAGAAGAGAAAATTAGCGGAAGGAAACATATGGAAAATTGGTTAAGTTTGTAAAATAGTACCGAATAAAAATAACTGGAACAACAATGTCATCATCGAATAATTGATTACACAAATTATTGCAACAAAATGTAGAGAAAAGAACAGTAGAAGACTTAGAAAAAAAAACAAGACATATGTACAGATACAATAGCAATCTTTCACCACTTCTTGTTAACACACTTGGAAGAGAAAATTAGTAGAAGTACACACTTCAAAAAACTAATTAATTTAGTAAAAACTAAAGTTAAAAAATAATTGAATGAAACAAAATAGTGTCGAAGGAAAATGAATTGAACAATGATGTAATCAATGAAAATTAATTACACAAACTATCGTAACAGAACAAAATTATCAAACCAGAGAAAATAAAAGTACAAGAGTTAGAAAAAATAAAATGAAAGTAGTCTTATAAAAGCAATAACAATCTTTTACTACTGCTTGTTGACAAACATGCTAAAATGTAATTAAGCCAAAGTAGATAAAAAATGCAATGTTAGTTCACTAGGGTGAGTAAGGAATTGTTAATAAAAGAGAAAAGTAGTAAAAGGAAACACATAACAAAAGTGGTTGTGTTTGTATAAACTAAAGTTAAAATCTGATTAAATAACACAAAAATAATTCAAAATGAAAATAACTTGAACAATAATCTGATTAATGAAAATACAGTACTCATAAAACAAAGAAAAATATTAAATGTAGAGAAAAATAAAGTAGAAGAGTTAGAAAAACAAAACCACAATCGTTGTAGAGAGGCAACGATAATGTGTGACAACTACTTCTTAACAAACCTCCAGAAACATAGTTAAGCCAAAACAAATGATAATTCAACATTAGTACTTTGGTGTAAGTAAGATGTTAATATAAGATGAAATTAGTAGAAGAAAATGCATAGAAAAGTTGGTTAAATTTGTAAAAACAATGGAGAATTAAAATAAATGGAACAATAATGTAATCAATGAATAATTAATTATACAAACTATTGCAATTGAATGGAAAAGTCGGTTAAGTTTTTAAAAACTTAAGTTAAAATCCGATTAAATGACACAATATAATGCAAAACTAAAATAAATACAACAATAATGTAATTAATGAAAATTTAGTTACACAAACTATTACAACAGAATGAAATATTATCAATGGAGAGAAAAGAACCGTATAAGAATTAGAAAAACAAAAGCAAGGGATATGTACAGAGGTAGTAACAATCTTTCACATCTACTTATTAATGAATTTACAGAAATAAAATTCAACCAAAACAGATGAAAAATGCAACATTGCTACATTAGAGTAAGTGAGAAGAGATGTTAATAAAAGATAAAATTAGCATAAGTAAACCTGTAGCATAACTAGTTATGTTTGTAAAAACTAAATTTCAAATTTGATTACAAAACACAAGGTAGTGCGAAATGAAAATAACTACAACATTAATCTAATCAATGAAAATTCATTACAAACTACAATAGATTAAAATTATCAATGCAGAAAAGAAAAGTATAAGAGTTAGAAAAGCAAAATTAAAGTGTGGGTACAAAAGCGGTAACAATCATTTGCTATTACTTGTTGTCAAACCTACAAAAATGAAATTAAATCAAAACAAATGAAAAATGCAACGTTTGTACACTAAAATGAGTAAGGACATGTTAATAAAAGAGAAAAGTGGTAGAAGGAAACACATAAAAGAATTGGTTAAGTTTGTCAAAAAAGTGCAGAATGAAAATAATTGGAAAAATAATCTAATCAATGAATAATTAATTACACAAACTAATGCAACAGAAGAAGATTATCAATGTAGAGAAAGAAACAGTAGAAGAGTTAAAAAAACAAAAGCAAGGGATATACAGAGACAATAATAATCTTTCGTTACTACTTCTTAATAAACCTGCAGAAATCTAATATAATCCTAATATATCTAGAATCAAATTATAACTCTAATGAAATCGGTCACAAAATTATAGAAAAGTTAGGCTTTAGTTTAAGCTTAAGTTTAAGGTTAGGTTTATGGTTTACTATTAGTGTTATGTTTAGGGTTAGAGTTTAGGTTTATGTTAGGATTTAGTGTTTGGAGTTTATTGTTAGGGTTTAAGGGTTAGGGTTATGGTAAGGATTTAGAGGTCAGGGTTTTGGTAGGGTTATGGGTATGGATGTCACAAGGTAGTTGATCATGGTATATATCTAATTATTACAAGAGAGGATCACGATAGAAATGTTCAAGGTCCAAGACGAACTGGGTAAGTGGTAGAGTGCAGGGCTACCAAAAATTGGTTACATGTGCGGAATATATTCTACATGTGTGTGTAAATAGCATATGAATAGGAAACGAAAATTATTAACTAAGATTCATCAAAGTTTATCCATGTAATCAAAACCGAAAAACAAACTTATCCATGATTGTTATCGTCACTTCCAAATTTTGTCAAACTTAAGCCTAGAAGACGTAATTTTGTTTTTTTGTGAGGAAATATATTGTAGAAGAAACGCTAAGGTAATCATTGATGTCAAAATTCATGTCTCAAATATCAGGTTAAAGTGTTTAGCTTACTGCAACTTGAGCTGAAAGGTAATTTGAACGAAGTATGTTCTGTCCATATACTTTGGTCTTAGTGTTCTTAAGCACTTCCACAACTTCTTCCACCTTTGCTGGAAGAGCCTTCGACGATTCGAGGAGAACCAACAGTTCTCAATTTTCCATCTCCAAAGCATACCTGTTATTTTTGCTGCTATGCTAGGCTGTTCAAAGATATCACAGTAAGCACACGATAAGAATTGAAAAACTTAACCTTCAACAACAAAAAGGAAAATAGAATAGTAGATTGTTATGCCTTTAGTTCATGAACAAGCATGTAAAGATGCTCTCCGAGTATCTCTTTTTGCTGCACAGGAGCAGCCCCAGCAAGCAAGCTATGCAGCATTTCTGGCCCATGGGACCCTCTACCAAATCCTTTTTCCAATTCACACTGGCGTCCACTGGTTATATTATATTATTAAAAGTGAACAAAGAATCGACATTCCTCCCTCTCACCTCTTCTCCGCCACTCTCACTGTGCCTAACGATTACTTCCTCGTATCAGTATCGCGACGTGACCACATCACTCTCATAATTTTTCCATTCAACAACGTATGATTCTTAGTTTTGATTGCACGAATTGCTATGACAAACACCATTTCAGTAACACGATCTCAAAGATCTGGATCAACACACCTTTATCGTTCTCTTTCATTCAAGCAACGTGTTTATATATAATATCATAACAAGAAATTAATTAAGTTAGAAATATACGAAGATCAAGATTTCAAGAAAAGAAAACGGAGCACAATTGCGTCAAACCTAAACGAAGAAAACATGAATGGAGACGAAACGCACAGGATGACAAACAAAATAGACCTAACCATAACAGAGGGATTTACCGGTGGAGGAGTCTTTGCAGACGCGGACACACTTAAGGCTCTTGAACTCAGAATGCATCAATTAGGTGGCTGTCGGAGACGCGCCAGAATGGAGGTCGCCGAAGTAGGGCACGCCGGAGAGGCGGCGACCGACGGAGGAACCGCCGTGGATAAATATTTCGATTGAAAGAGTAAGGAAAGAGAAGGTGCCACCGTAAGGGATTGTTCTTGTGTTATGTGAAGCGGAACAAGAAAACGTTAGTGGTGAGGTGAGTGAGAGAGGAAAGAAGAGGGAAAGAGTGTGATACCATTTGAGACCAAAACAGAGAATCGGAGAGACAAAGAGACAGAGAGTGATGTTGGTGTGTTTGTGCGTACGGGAGTCATTGATTGTAAGAGGATTCCGCATGCTAACCGTTAGGTGCTAATAAACCATCATCTCCATCCCACACGCGCCTTGCTTGAGTGTCTCCCACACTCTTCATCTCTTTGCAATTTTCCATCATTTGTTATTTAGGGAAATTCGCGCCTGATCAACCAAACTTAACGCCTTTTGATAAGTTTACCCCATTATTTTTTTAATAAAATATTCAAACTATACATAAATCTATTTATTGCAAACTTTGCACAGGTTTTATCTTATTGTTGGTAGAAGATGTGACCGTTGGACTGTTAGGAACTATTACCTCTACTTTGTAATTAACTATTACCGTGTCAAATAGATAGTTATGATTTTCCTTTATATTATTTTACCAAACATATTTAGTCGGTGAGTTTCATAGTATATTTAATGGGAGAAGAAACAAACATAATATTTTGATTTTGGTAATGATAATTAATGGAGTGCATTTAGAAAATAATGGTTATTAATAATGGTTGTAGTAGATACGTAGTTATGTGTCCGTAGTTAGAAATATAGTATATGTGTATGTAGTTAGAAATATAGTAGATATTTTTAGGGATGTTAGAACGTGGTATGAATGAAAGTTGGTAGAATTGTGTTGCAAGTAAGGATGATAACAAGTCGTGTGTTAGATACCAACTAGATTTTTCAAGTAGATTTTTTAAAACTTGCGGGTATTAAAAATACCTACATATATTATTTTAACCTAATAAAATATAAATTAAACTTTAATTTTAATTAAATTTAACTCAATAAATTATAAAATAATTTTAAGTTTAAATACTATTTTGCTTTCGATTTTCATTCAGTTTATCAATGTAACTCTAGTTTTTTTTTTCAATAAAATTCTATTTTATTTTAATTTTATTCAATTTCAATAAAATTTCACATCTCTATTTTTTTCTATTTTCACCCCTCTAAGACTCATAAATCAGCCTAACCAGGGAATGCCACGTGACACTATCCTACACTCATATATCTTTCGAACCATATCTTGTTGCATAGTCATAATCCTTGCACACAAATCTGCACTAATCATAGGATGTCACATGTCCACCATGCCATTGCGCCATTGCGCTATGACAAGCCACCCATCAATACAACACAAATTGGAACACCAAAGAAAACTAGTTCGAAATCACAAACCTAAACATGCCAGAAGTTGCTTATTGTGTCACAAACCAGATTTGAAATGCGAGTCACCTGTCACAACCCCAAAACAATTGAACCCTGCACATGAGAACCACGAGAACGCAATTCTATAGGTAATTTCTTGCGTTTTTTAAATTCATAAGTTATTTCTTGAAAAAAAATTCGCAAGTAATTTTTTATGCTGAAATGAATTTATAAATATATTTTTCTACTAATATGTTTTTAAGAAATTTCACAAAAAAAAATTATAATAAATTTTTAAGAATATATAATTACTATTTGAGATGTAGGATTTTTATTTTAATCTATATATTTTTAAAATATGTTGATATATTTTTTATTTTACATTTTAATTAAATAAAATATTTTTAACGATACCTTAAATAAATATAATATATTATTATTTTTATTATTATTTACGATTTGTAATTTGTAATTCATAACTCATAACTCATAATTTATAATTTATATTTTATCTTTATATATTTTTTAAATATGTTGATATTTTTTATATTTTACATTTTAATTAAATAAAATATTTTTAACGATACCTTAAATAAATATATGAATATATTTATTATTATTATTATTATATTATGCACCTTCTTTATTATTATTATTATGATTTTACTACTTTACTAGTCTCCATTTTATAAAGTTTTTGTTTGACAAAAAATATTGGAATAAGAAGTTTTATATATTTCTCTAATTTGAAGTTTACTAGTATTTTTACCCGTGCAACGCACGGGATATCGAATTTTAAAATTAAAAATTACAGTATATTTATTAAATTAATTTGAAATTATAAAAATATAATTAAATTTAATATAAATTTTATTTTATAAAATTCAATAATAATATTTTAATTGATTTTATAATAAAAATGTATTTAAGTTATTTATATATATTTTTAATAAAATGTATTATATATAATTATTTTAAATAATATATTAAGATTTAGATAATTAAAATTAAGAAATCAAATTTAATTTTGAATGAAATATTGAGTAAAAAATGTAGAAAAATATAATAGTTGTTTCTCTAATAATAAAAATGATGGACAATATAGAAATTGTTGAGTAGACTTAATAAAGATACAAACATTAGACGATACAAAAAATGTGAAGAGTAAGCGATATAAAGCTACAAATGATAGATCGTGCATATAAATGTAATGTTTAGTTAGTCAGATAGTACTCAATCTCTTCAGATGTGTCAATTTGGTACTCACTTTTAAAAATGTGTCAATCGAATCCCAACTTTTGAAAAAATGTCTCAATTAGGTTCCTTTCACTCTTGTAAGTCGTTTTAAATATCGATATCATTAATGGCGTTAATATTTTTTTCTCAAAGGGACCTGATTGAGACATATTTTCCAAAGTTAGGACCCAATTGACACCTTTGTAAAAGTGGGTATGAAACTGACATATCCAAACAAAAGTGAGTATTATCCGACTAATTACACCTAAATATAAATAGTAGATTCTTTAAAGATACAAATGTTAGATTGCAAACAAAATATAAATAGTAAACAATCAAAACTTACAAAATGTAGACTATGTAGACAAATATAAATAGTACACTATGCAAAAATACAAAGGTTAGACATTGATAGACTTTTCTATTGAAGTCCTTTTTTTACAATTTTTTTGGATTTTGAATTTCAAATTTTAACTTTGCTCCCATATTTCATAGCTTTTGAAATTTAGAATTTAAATTCAAACTTTATTACTATATATTTTGAATTTCAAATTTGACAATATATATCCTAATTTAGAAAAAAAAATATTGAAATCGACATTATTAGTGATTTTTATATCTTTAAAAATTTTAAGAATGTATAATTTTAACTTGTAATGATATACCAATGTCTATGTTATAAAAATTATTTTTTAAATTATTGTTTAAGTTTGTGTAAAATGTCAAAAAATATGTGAAAAATATTTAAAAATATTTAAAAATTCATATTTAAATTTTACAATTATTTATTTATTATTTTACACTATATTTTAATTATTTTTACTATTATTATTATATTAGGACTAATATGTTAATATATTATTATATTATTAAGAACCATAGATCTTTTGTTCCTAAATATTATATTACTTGTTTATTTTCTATATCATATTTTTAACTTTTATTGTTTTTAATTGTGAATATTAATGTATTTCCATTAAATTTTTTTAATTTATCATTTTTTCATATTTTGATAATATATAAAATACGAACCTTTCTTATAAGTTAAAAATATTTGAAAGTTGTTTAGAGACATTATAAATTGAAAAACCTATGCTATTTTACAATTTTTTTTAATGTTAAAATTTAAATTTTATTGGTATATTTTTTGTTTAATTAATCAAATAGTACCACTTTCATTCTAAAGTTTCAGTTTGGTAATTGTTTTTAGAGAAAATGTTACTGTATATACTCCGAATTCCAATTTTCACAATATATGAATTTTAATCTTGCAATAATATTGAAATTGAAATAGTTAATTATTTCCATATCTTTAAAAGTTTAAAAAATTTATAATTTATAATTTTTACCTTATATTTTAATTATATTAATATTATTATATTTTATATTTACATTGTTACATATTATTATATTTTATAATATATTATTATATCATGGGTCATCAAATTTTTTGAATATTTGAATTTATATATTTTTATCAGAAATATTCAAGTATTTATTACAAAAATTAACTTTTTGTATATATTTTTCATTTTAAATGTTAAATTTAATTTTTTTATCACATTCTATTTCTTTTACTGTCCGTTACGATTTCAAATTTGAATCCAAAATTTATTAATATTATTATATGTATTATGATTAATTTTTTACAACTTAAAAACGATATTATTTTCAATGAATTAATTTTGAAATTTATTCTAAAAACACACGGAAGGAATATATTACCTAATATTAGCTACTGCTTGATGTTTACAAAAATCAACTGTAAGAAAAGTTCAGTTTCAAAGGACATTAAATGAAAAAAATTGTTTCCAATGTAAATTCAATGTGATGTAATATTATATAAAAATATAAAATGATAATATTACATTAATCCTACATAAATATAAATTTATTCTTAAATTAATATTTAAATTTAATCATAAATTGATATAAAGTTAAGAATACAACCATAATTAGTATTATTAGATCAATCAGTTTTCAAACACGTTAATAGAAGAAGATTTTGGTTTCCAATGCAATATTTTAAAACCATAATTGATATAAAGTTAAGAATACAACCATAATAAGTAATATTAGATCAATCGGTTTTCAAGCATATTAATAGAAGAAGATTTTGCATTTTGTATTAATCATTAGCGATAAATAAAGAAGCATATAACATCTCAAAAAACAACATGATGATATAAAATTTTTATATTTTTTATATACTTAAAATTGATAAATAATATTTTTCGTGAATGTCTTAAACTCTAATTATGTGTTTGATTGATACTTCATGATTCATTGAGTCCCACAAATCATGATTGTTGTTGTTCATAATAAATAGTCATAATTCAAAATGAAAAATTCTTGGAAGACGAAAAGTTTTCCATTTATTCTGTATATTTTTTACATGTATATTGAAAGACGTAAGTGTTGATTTATAAAGTTTATTCAATAAGCTACGTTAAAATTTAAGAAGATTTTTCAAAACTATATAAAGCTCTCTTAAAAAGGTAGGTGGATTTTTAAAATATTTTCCATTTAAAATTTTAATACAATAAATTCATATATAACATTGCAATGAGAAACACAAAAAGTTGTTGGTTTCTAATATTTAATGTTATTTAATGACAAAGACATTCATCTTTGAGAAGCCGTAAAAATATATCTTGGAAGTAGGTTGGAAGAAACTGAAAAGTTCTTTAAGAAGTTGAAAAAATATAGCTTGGAAGTAGTGTTGGAAAAAACTGGAAAATTGTTTTAATTCTTAACATCTTTATATTTTTGGAAGATGAAAAGTAGATTTTGAAATATATAAATATATTTTTCAGTAAGCTAGGTAAAAAAAACAAAGTCTTAATTTTTAATTTGGTAATTAAATATATTTAAGGTAACTAATTTAAAGAAACTATTAACTGATCAGATTTTAAGAAAAGTGTAATATGTAATGACTATTTTTAAAATAAATTAATAAAATACATAATTTTTCTGTAGAAGAGGAGAAAATATTAATACTTATATAAAAAATATTTGTTAGTTATAAATCTTTCTTCTACTTTGAACTTTTTAAAAGTCTATGTTATCATTAATGAGACAAATTCATGGAGTCAGAACTTTATTTTAATTTTGTTTGTTCAAAAATTTAAAAACTTGGATTATGCCTTTATAATTTGTATTTATTATAAAAATAAAATGTAGTTTATGATTTGCATTTACTTCACTATAAAAATTCTGAAATAGTAAATATTATTTTATCAAATAAGATTTAATATTATATTTTAAAGTATTCACTCTCGATTCTACAAAACATTTCAGTCATGTAATATTCATAAATTCCACACAAAATCCTAATTAATTTATTATATTACGTTCTTTAATTAGATTTATTTTATAAAAATTAGCTACCATCTCCAAGAAACTTTGTAAAAGTTTCTAAAGTTGTTATTTTATCATATTTACTTCAAAATATTAATTATGAAGACCACCAATGATGTATATTTTGGGACAATGCCATTAAAACTCAAAACAATATTGTTAGCTTTGCAATTGTATATAATTATATATTAGATTATATACTATTAGAGATTTTGGTATGGGAATGTGAGAAGATTTTTGGATCCCGTATAAAAGTTTTTCAAGAAGGTATGTAGATTTTTTAAAATATTTTCCATTTAAAATTATAATACAATAAATTCAAATATAACATTGTATGGAGACACTAAAAAAGTTGTTGGTTTCTTCATAATTAATGCTAATTTAAATTGATTATAAAAATGTGTTGGAAGAGACAAATTTTTATCTTGAAAGTAGTGTTGAAAGAAACTGAAAATTTGTTTTTATTCTCCTAAACATCTTTTAATTTTTGGAAGATGAAAAGTATTTTTTGAAAAGTATTAACAGCATATCTAGCAAGCCAAGTAAAAAAAAGTTTTAATTTTTAATTTGGTAAATAAATGTATTTAAAGTAAATAATTTTATTTGCATTTTTTATTAATAAGAAATTATTAATTAATCAGATTCAAAAAACTGTAATATGTAATATTATTTTAAAACAAAAATTAAAAAAATAACTAATTTTGTCTATAAAAAAGGAGAAACTATTAATAGTTATATAAAAATATTTGGTAGTTATCATTATGTATTCTTTTAATTTTAAATTATAAATATTTTTTGTACTCTGAAATTTTTAAGACGTGGGACTGGAATGAGGAAGCAAACAAATATATTTCATTCATGGATTTAACTTATTAAACTTTAATAAATATTTATTGAAGCATGAGCTTTATTTCAATTTTGTTTGTTGAAAAATTTAGAAAATTTAGATTTTACCTCGATTTGCATTTATTTTAAAAATAAATTGTAACTTATGATTTCCATTTACTTCACTATTATAATTCTTAAACAGTAAATATTATTATATCAAATAACATGAAAATTATATTTGAATGTATTCACTCTCAAAACTACGAAACATTTCAGTAAATATCATGTAATATTTTGTAAATTCCACACCAAATCCTAATTAATTTATTGTATTACCATTTTTAGTTTAATTTATTTTAAAAACAATAGTTACTTTCTCTAAAAAAACTTTGTAAAGGTTCCTAAAATGTCATCTTATGACACTTACTGCTCCAAAACATTAATTATGAAGACCACCAATTATGTTTTTTTGGGACATGACACTCTCTTACTATAATAAATGAATGTTGTATATTCCAATACATGTCTGGAAATCTGATCTACACATATGAACCCATATGAGTATCCTTGAAAGAAGACAAGTTGTAAATTGTAGACGTAGCAGCGATCTTTGAGTAGAGATGTCAAAATGGGTTTCAACCCGTGAGCCAACCCGGTTCACCACGGGTTCGAGCCGGGTTGGGTTGAAAAAAATTCAACTTTTTCAAAAGTGGGTTGAACTCAACCCGGCTCACTTAACCCACGGGTTAAACGGGTTCGAGCCGGATTGAAGGTGGGTTGGCCCACTTAACCCACCAACATTTTTTTACAAATTTTTTTTAAATTTTCTTTTAATTTTTTTTTAAATTATTTACTACTCCAATTATATTTGTTCACAATTTCATATTTTTAAATGCTAGAATGTTGCTTAATTATATTTGAATTATTTGAATGTTTAATTAATTTGATTGTCAAGTTATATATATGTTGATACTTTAATCTTTATATATATGTTAGATAAATTTTTTTTATAAACCTGATGTTAAATCTGTCGCAGTGAACCATATTAGACATGTAGCAATCCTAGAAAATACCATCATCGGAAAAAATTAGTTAGATCTGAGAAAATAAAAGAAGAATATGAGTTGTTCGCTTGAGAAAGGTCAAAATGAAAACGAAATCTGCGTAATAAAACCATATGTCTCAGTGAACCATATTAGTTCTGTAAAAAAACGAAAAATAGTTAGATCTGACAAAATATAAGAAGAAAATGAGTTGTTTGGTTGAGAAAACTCAAAATAAAATCGACTTCTGGGTTTAAACCTGTAAAAAAACGCATAAAAAAGTTAGATCTGACAAAATATAAGAAGAAAAATAGATGTTCGCTTGAGAAAACTCAAAATAAAAACGACTTTTGGGTTTAAACCTGTAAAAAAACGCATGAAAAAGATAGATCTGACAAAAAATAAGAAGAAAATGAGTTGTTCGCTTTAGAAAACTCAAAATAAAATCGACTTCTGTGTTCTTACCTGTAAAAAAGCGCATGAAAAAAGTTAGATCTGACAAAATATAAGAAGAAAATGAGTTGTTCGCTTGAGAAATTCAAAATAAAATTGACTTCTGGGTTCTTACCTGTAAAAAAAACGCATGAAAAAGTTAGATCTGACAAAATATAAGAAGAAAATGAGATGCTTGCTTGAGAAAAATCAAAATAAATACGACTTCTGGGTTTAAACCTGTAAAAAAACGCATGAAAAAGTTAGATCTGACAAATATAAGAAGAAAAATAGATATCCACAAAAAAAATGGACAGATGAACGGCAAATCTCGGATGCATGTCTTTGTAAGCGTCAGTTGAAGCCTGTAAAGAAAAAAAAATGATGAACAGAAGAAGATGAACAGAACAAAGCTCAGAAAAAAATATAAACCATCTCCATAGTCGTTTTTTTGCGATTTAAAAACAACTCGATGAAAAGAAGAAGATGAACAGAAGAAGATGTTAGAGAAGAAGCTAAGAAAGGCAAAGAAACCATGATGAACGCGGAGAAACAAAGACAGAGAGAGAAAGAAGTGAGAAGGCGGTGCCAGAGAGAATGAGAAAGAGAGAGAAAGAAGAAAGAAGGTGGTCGTAGAGAGAATGAGAAAGAGAGAGAAAGAACTGAGAAAGAGGAAGGTGAGAAGACTGAGGAAGAGAGAGAAAGAAGTTTTAATTAAAACTTTCGGTTTTCAATTTCTTTTCCATTTTTTTTTTCAGACTTCAAAATGCTGAGAGATTGACACATCAGCGTTTTTACCCTTTGTAGATAAAAATTTGAATTGAGAAGTAGGTCAGATATATTATTCAATTGAAAATCTTGCCTTTTGTTAGTTCCCAATTGTATATAGTATTAGATTTGTTTTACAATCAGGACACCACTCAAGGAACTCGTCATGTCTATGAGTTCTACATCGCATTGAAGACCCTTTGGGAAGAACTCAATAACTACAAACCCTTTTCTTCTTGCTTGTGTCTTGTCAAAAATTACCACCAACAGGATTTCATAATCTGATTCCTCAATGTTCTGGATGAACACTTCTTTGTTGTGCGTTCCCAAATCTTTTTGACGGATCCTCTCCTTGCTATCAACCGCGTCTTCTCCATGGTTGTCCAGCAGGAACGCCAACTCGTTTTATCTTCACCTACTGAACCCAACGCCTTTGTGAATTCAGCTAATCACTCTTTCTTCGGCAAAGGGTGTGGCTCTGGTCCTTCTTCCGCTCTCAAAGGGGCCTCCACTAAGAAATGCTCCTATTGTCACCGTCCTGGACATACCATTGACGTGTGTTGGGGAAAGCATGGCTATCCCCCTAGTCATCCTCGATACCCAGGGAGGCCAAAGTTCAATCGCGATGCCTTTAGCTCTTCCTCCATTAACAATGTAGCTGTGATCGAACCAACTGAGGGAGGCAACAGTTTCGAGAAGGAGGGAGGCCCCATAACATTAACCCAGGCCCAATATCAAACCCTAATGTCCCTGCTCCAACCACAACAACAAAAGAATTCTTCTGATGTAACAGGGCCTAACTCTCTCGTTTGGCTAATCTTCAATAAGGTCTCTATCATCTATAAGTCAACAAAGAAGCCAAGGTTCTTTCAACAAACAAACCTTCCATTAATGAAAGTGCTACCAATACCATCTCAAACTCCAACCTTTCGCATTATAGATTAGGACATATCTCGGGAAACCGATTAAATATGTTATGTGAACAATTCCCTTTTATTCCAAAACATATTAATGAAAATTGTGACATTTGTCATTGTCATTTTGCAAAACAAAGAAAATTGCCTTATTGCCTTAGTGATAGTAGAGCTTCAAAAAAATTTGATATAGTGCACATGGACATTTGGGGGCCTTTTTCTAAGGCCTCCATTCATGGTGAAAAATATTTTTTAACTATCTTGGATGATTTTAGTAGTTATGCTTGGATTGTCTTATTGAAATCAAAATCCAAAGTGAAAATACATGTTCAAAATTTTATTTCTTTAATTGAAAATCAATTTGATTCCAAAATAAAATGTATTAGGACGGATAATGGTCCAAAATTTTTTCTTAAAGATTTTTTTGCTTCAAAAGGGATTATACATCACACTACTTGTGTTTATACCCCTCAACAAAACGGGCGTGTTGAGAGAAAACACCAACATATTCTTAATGTGGCACGTGCTCTCATGTTTCAATCTCAATTGCCCAAACATTTTTGGTCTTATGCAATAAAACATGCAGTTTATCTTATTAACCGTATACCTTCACTAGTTACAAAGAAACAAACTCCTTACGAACTTTTGCATAACCAAAAACCTGATTTTTCCATGCTTAAAGTTTTTTGTTCTTTATGTTATGCATCAACCACTGGGCCCAAACAGAAATTTGATTCTAGGTCTAGAAAAGAAGTTTTTCTCGGCTATCAATTTGGCACAAAAGGTTATATTATTTTAGACTTACAAAATAAAGACATTTTTGTCTCTAGAGATGTTATCTTCTATGAGTCCCATTTTCCTTTTAATAACAAACCCGAGGCCCAAGAAAAAGAAAAGTTATTTCCTCCACAAACAAAGACCTTCCATGACATTGATCCTCTCCAACTTACACCTTAACACAATAATTTTACACCTCAGGACCAACTTCCATCAAAGACTCCCATTTTACCTCAAACCTTACCTTCCCCAACAACCTCATCCTCTCTACAAATTTCGCCATCTTCTTCTCCATCCTAGTCAATCTCGCCACATATCTCTTCCTCACCTCATCCAAACCCTATTCCTTTCATACCAAGACAAACCACTCGTAGCTCTAAACCCAATGTTCGACTTATAGATTTTGTTTGCTACAACCTAGAGACCAAACCAAATCAATCATCGTCAACGTGTAGGTATCCTATCCAATATGTTCTTTCTTCCATTAATGAGTTTGAGCATCATTATGTCATGAACCTAACTTCTGAGATTGATCCCCTAAGCTATCAAGAAGTAATTTTGAAGCCTTGTTGGAAAGAAGGCATGAAGGATGAAATTGAGGCTTTAAAGTTGAACAAAACTTGGGAGATTGTGGAAACTCCTAAGAATGTAAAGCCCATAGGATGTAGATGGGTTTACAAATTCAAAAGGAAACTAGATGGGAGTGTGGAGCGATATAAGGCGAGGCTTGTTGCGAAAGGATTCTCTAGTGGTTAAAATGATCACCATGTGAGTTATCCTTGCCCTAAATTCCATAAACAATTGGGAATTGCAGCAACTGGATGTTAGTAATGCCTTTTTACACAATGACTTGTCCGAGGAGGTTTACATGAAGATTCCTCAAGGTCTATATGGGTACGAATCCTTACAGTGTTTCAAGCTCAAGAAATCTCTCTATGGCCTAAAATAAGCAAGTCGAAAATGGTATGAGAAACTCTCTAACCTTCTTCTCTCATTTGGTTATTCATAATCACATGCCGATCACAACTTGTTTATCAAGCATGAAAAAGGGGAATTTACTGGTTTATTGATATACATTGATGATATTGTTTTAACTGGCAACTCTTCCACTGAAATAACAAAGCTCAAACATATACTTCAATCCAATTTTCGAATTAAAGATTTGGGGGAACTCAAATATTTTCTAGGATTAGAAGTAAGCTGGTTTGATGATGGCATCTTTGTATCTCAACGAAAATGCTGCCTTGGGTTGCTTTCAGATTCCACTCCTATGGATAGTTCTCTTCGTTTAACATAGGATAATTCGAGTCAATTACTTGATGATCGCCTATCCTATAGGCGCCTTGTTGGGCGTTTGATTTACCTCACAACGACTCGTCCAGACATCGTTTTTGCGACTCAATAATTAAGTCAGTTCATGGCAAATCCTACAAAGTCTCATTTAGGTGCTGCAATAAGAGTTCTTAAATACTTGAAAGGTTGTCCAACCAAGGGGCTCTACTTCAAACGGAATTATCCTATCCACCTAATTGGGTTTAGTGATGCCGATTGGGCAACTTGCATATTCACACGCCGATCAGTCACAGGTTATTGTTTCTTCATAGGGAACTCTTTAATTTCTTGGAAAACCAAAAAATAGAATATCGTGTCTCGTTCTTCCTCCGAAGCAGAATATAAAGCCCTTGCTACTACTACCTGCGAGTTGCAATGGTTAACTTACTTCTCCATGATCTCAAAATCCAGTGTTCTAAGTCAGCAACACTTTATTTTGATAATCAAAGTGCTTTACACATTGTTGCAAATCCAGTCTTTCATGAAAGAATGAAACACTTGGAGATCGATTGCCATTTGGTTCAAGAAAAGATACAAGCAGGATTAATGAAACTTCTTCTAGTTCCATCATCTCGGTAACTTGTTGATATCTTCACTAAAGCTCTTCCCCCTTGGCTATTCCATGCAAACTTGTCCAAGCTAGAGATGGTTGAAACTCCTCTCCAGCTTGCGGGAGGTGTAACATCCCTAAGGAATATTACTTAATTAAATAAATAAATAAAAAAAATGAAATTAATACGTCGCGGTATTATTATTCCCAAATGCGAAAAAAGTTAAAATGTTTAATCATCGCGCCAAAATCTATAAGCAGTAATAGAAAAAAAACATTACAATCTCCAAAAATATGAAATCATAAAAACATAATAAAAATCCCTAACTCTAATCCTAGCTAGCCCTCACTCCGTCGCCTAAGCATCCTCAGCATCACCTGTATCATCATCTGCTCCCGTGTAACGAATCACATGATCATCGCCAATTGTAACATCCCGTCAGGATATTACTAATTTATAAATAAATAATTGGAATAAATAAGACAACATGTTTAATAATACCTCATTTTCCCAAAACGTGGGAAAATTTAAAGCTTTATTAATTGCCAATAAAACTTAGAACGTCCATCACATAATTAAAATCCAATGTTATTAAGTCACCCATCCGGGTTTACAAATATTTCCAAACAAAGTAATACAAGTAAAAAGTTTCCCCAAATCAATCCCCTCTCCACGCCTAAGCTGCACCTGAGCCACCTGCATCACCAGCATCTGCTCCCGTGTACCGCGTACACGATCATCGCCACACACACGCAGATAGGGTGAGCTTAGCAGATAAAACACATATATATATATATACAAAGCTATAAAAACATATATATATATATATATATATAAATCAGTATACATACACATAACATCACTTAAATTAACTTTCCACAATGCCCTATATTTTTATTCCCTCAATTCAATCTCCAATACGTTTATTCGTGTTCTACTTCGTCTGCTAATTACTTCAAGGTGACTTGCTGCCATACCTATCGGCCACAACCGATAGAGCACGTGCGGGAATACATGCTACGGATCATACACCGCAACGCCAGGTAGAGTTCCCACATACGAACAAAGTCCGTATCGTCCCAAGACTACCAAACTCGTCAACCAACAACTGAGGAGGGCAATCTATCTGGACCCATCCGTATTGGCCACAACCAGCACACTCATACCGGCCACACTCGCCAACCCGAGCCACAACTCAAGGGTTTCTCGTGTTCGTCCGCCATCCCGAGCCACAACTCAAGAGATGTTATTCCGAGCCACAACTCAAGGAATACCACGTGCTTAACCCCTATCCCGAGCCACCACTCAAGGGATACGTTCCGAACCACAACTCAAGGAACTCCAGCAACCTCACCTCTGAAGCACTACCAGAAACCTTGTAGAACACCCTACGAAGTCCAACAACTAGGACTTACAGCAGCCAAATTGCCTAGCGGGGAACACGTACCGCTAGGCGCCACAGCTTCCAGATCGCCTGGCGGGGGACACGTGCCGCCAGGCACTAAGCGCCTCATAAATCACAAAGTCTGCAACTACCGCCTGGCGAGACCGTTCCCATCGCCAGGCGGACGCTGTTCCAGAGACCACGAGTTTTCTCCGCCATCGCCTGGCGGAATCCCCCTGCCGCCAGGCGCCTCCTGCACCAGAACCCCACTGTTGCCTCTCTACCGCCTGGCGGACCTAGTTCTGTCGCCAGGCGCCGTATCAGTGCTTATGCAGTACTGGTTTTGGTCAATTACGCTTTGCATCTTGCCCTCACACCCATCATTAGTCCATTATACTCCTAACTCAGTGCAGGGTATGGTCCATTTAGGCGAAACTGTACCACTCTCTCACTCTATTACAACTCTTTAAAAATTACAAGCCAAGAAACTCACCCATAATTAGGTGTCCTTCTTATTTTCCCCAATTTCATACTGACACGCAAATTATTAAAACTCTAGCAGTACTAGAATATCCCGTGACCTAACATACTCCTCAAGCTCCCTATTACCACTATCTCAACCAATTTACACACTCCTCAAGTTCGCTTGTATAGTAAGAGGGAAATTATCTTTACCGTAATGAAACCTCTACACTCCAATTTACCAAGAGGCCAAACATCAATTATCCTATCAACACCCTCCCAGACCAGAATAACCACAAGCGCCCACGTCACTGTACTAGCGCCTGGCGGCTAGTCTCGTGCCGCTAGGCGGTGCATCAGAATTCTGGTAAAATTTCCAGAATTCCCACACCTTCGCAGTCTCACTCTCCCTTGCTTTTCATTTCCGATTTATCTCCATCATATCTCTCGCCATCTTCTTTATATATCGCCTTCCTCGCTACCTACACTCATACCTATTAAAATTATTCCAGCATTCCAATCACCGACCACTCTCACAACATCAAACCCCAATTGTTCAACCCTAACTGCTTGGTCACTGTTCCATTAAAGTTCCATGTCAATTTCACTCGAAACCAAAACACTTCCATACCAGATCCACTCATAAGACTCACCCCTTGATTCCCTCCCGAACAATTCACGCCAAACACTCAAGAAAAGCTTAAAATGAGTAGTTCACCCGCGCCGCCTGGCGATCATAACCAATCCCGCCAGGCGGTTCATCCCAAAAAAACCCCAGAATGGCCCAGACTATGAGTCGCCTAGCGGCACAGGGAATCACCGCCAGGCGCTGCAACTCAAAACACAGTGAAATGCACACAATGGATGAGCCGCCTGGCGGCTATGTATAGCCCGCCAGGCGGTTTCTGGAAAATTTCCAGAATTCAACGAAAACATGATCCAGTCACAGCACATGTTTAAATTACATAGTATTTTTCATACAATCCAGACCAACAATCAATATTAACGTAGAAAGCTCCCCTAACCTGGTTCTCCTTCGCTTAAGCTTGACAATTTGTAGGATTCCCTTTGATCTCTCACCTTCTTTGCTTCCTCCCTATTCAGCCACGTAAATTCACCCAGACCTCTCACACTCTCTCAGATTTTCGCTCTCTCTTTTAGGTATAGTTAACAGCTTATCAAACCTTAGCCCTTACCCTAATTTTCCTTTTTAAAGTGTGCCTAAACTAAGGGATTAATTGCTAAAACGAAAATGGCATTGAATAAGACATAATGTGCCACTCAATCCCTCCCTTGGCTGCCCTTCCAGCCTCCTTTGGCTGCCCACTCACTTAGGTTTCCTCCCCACCTTTCCATATTCACATCAAAACCAAAAATGCCAAAAAAATATAAAGTTTAATGTAAGTTCTCCAAGGCTTGAACCCATAACCATGCAATTGTCAAATCAATATCAGACCATTTAACCATGCAAGTGTCGAGTACGTTTGTCATGTGTCTGTTTGTCTTGTGTCTTTTTTTTTTGTCTCTCTTGTTATGTTTGTGATGTCCTTGCTTTGCTTTACTCTTTAATTTTGCCCAGGAGTGCAAAAGGGTAAGTGTGGTCGATTTTGATGAGTCATTATTTTCTTCCATTTCACTAGCCTTTGTGTACCCATTAGACAGTTGATTAGTGCTTAATTGTTCATCATTAGAGTGTTTTTCATCTGTTGGGCTTTATTGGGCCACTGTTCCGAATTTGGACTAATTTCACATTATTTGGCCTAATTTTTGTTTTTAATTATTTTTAGGTATTTGGGTGAAGCAATTTTGGAGCTTGGACATTAATAATTAGTTGAAGAAACTTTCCACATCATTGCCACATCATTTCCATGTCCTTTCCACGTCAGCAAAGTCAATGGGTCAACATTTGAAGCCCAGAGTGGCATTTTTGTAATTCTGCGGCCCATAATGGCAGTTTTGTAATTCTGAGTGGCATGGGTGATATGACCACGAATTAGGTCTGCATGAGGAGGAGGCAGCCGCTCTTTCTTCTTCTCCACTCTCAAAAACCTCCATTTTTGTTGTTTTAAAGCTTTGGAAGGTGACCCATGGTGGCACACACGAATTTTTCACGTTTTCCATTGGTTTTTCACGTTTTATGAGTCTTGGACAGCACATTGAAGTTGTATTAACGTTTTCTACCGTTTGGGTAACTTTATATTGAAGCATTTTCATTTTTTTGGTGGCTGTTTTTGTTGTTCTTCTCTTATCCCTTGCCCATTTCGTTTGCTGCACCATTTTAAGCTTTCAATATCAATTTGAAGTCATTTGAACGGTTGAATTGCAATTTCTGTTTCAGATTCGAAATGGGTGATTGTTCATTTTCCATGTCTAGCTAAGTTTTTCGTATTGGTTCCTTGAAGAAACTGATTTGAAACCATGAGGTTGATGTTTTGCAGTGCACTCCAATTCCTAATTTCTCTTCATCCTATTCAATTTCGTAGCTTTGAATGAAATGGAATTTGTGATGCTTAATCATGAGTTTATGTTTTCCACAATTTCAGAATCCTTGTCATGCTTAGTGAGTTCGGGTTTTGGCCACAGTTGCTTAATCTGTGTGTGAGTGTGTGAAATTGAAAGAAGGATGTGTGCTATGCTTAATGGCATAATGAAGCTGTGTTAATTTTCGCATAGTTGATTAATTCGGATTTCATGAGAGTAAATTGGATAAGAGACTTGATTTAGTAACCTGTGATTGGTTGATTTTCAGTGGAATCAAGGGACCAGTACGTTTTGAATTGTGTGTTTAATTCAGTTTTGATTAGAATTTAGCAAACTTGTGTGAATCTGCCAAACCCCCCCCCCCTGTGTTTTATTGTTGTGTTCATCTGGAAAATTCGCTTTGAATGAAAATATTGGTCGTTGGGAGACGACTTGGTTCACTTTCATGTACTGCATTTAATATGATTTAATTTGGTGGGGTACGGCCTCTATCAGCCCCCAACTATCGCTTGGCGGTAGATAATGCACCGCCAGGCGATGTAACAAGTCCTGGAAACTTCCCAATTTTTCCCTTTGTGCGAAGAACCCTTACATTTTTCCCAACCCATCTCACTATTCCACTAGGCCGAACCCTTATGCATATCCAGAAAATAAAATGCACATAGATGGATACGAATACTTAATAATCAGACATATAAATCAATTCCTAATTAACTTTTCTCCACCTCTATCACTAATTCCATGGTTATGCCACACCTTTGATATGAAATTTTATCACCAAATCCCATTATTCAATTTGCATTAGTAAAATCAAACATAGTATACACCAACCAATTCCAGAAATCGCAATGACTTCTGCATCACAACACCACAAAAATCGTGTAGAACATCGTCGCACCGCGTAACGGTAGTTCATCATCGCCAGGTGGTTCATAGCAGAACCCAGAAACTGGGTCAATTCTGATGTGTCGCCTGGCGGCACATTCATGCCAGCCAGGCGGTTTTTGGGCAAAAACCTAGAGTTTTGCGGAAAGCAGCGTAAACAGAAGGGGATTTCATACGATTTCGTTCATACAAGGCACAATAGATAGGAAACATACTCATCAATCACACATCTATATATTATATACATACATTCACCAATCAAAGTCATACCAGCACTTAAGCATGTTAGTTTTGAAATGGTTGAAAAGCCAAGAAGGGTGGGTTTGAATTGGCTAGTTAAAAATTTAGGCTATCTTTGCAAGCTAAAAACCACCTTTAATTGAATCAAATAGATCACCAAGTTAGGATGCAAACAATACAGAACTATACACTTTCAATCGATCAAAAACAAAGTTAACAGATTGATTTTACTAAACAGATTCTCTTCTAGTATAATCAATCGATTGAAACTGAAAAAATAGTCGACTGAAATACTGGGAAAAATGCAGAAATGCGAATTTGAATTTTAAACTAGAAAAAATGCTCAAGAATGATCAAGACCAGTTCCAAATGATCATACAAACATGCTCAATGCTACAGATGCCATGAAAACATGCAAGAACATGAAAAAGATGATTAAAGCACAAGTTCCTGAAACTTTAAAATGGAAATACAAGAGAGAAAGGTTGGAGAAGAGAGGACACCACGAATTTTTATACTGGTTCACCCAAACCTGAGCTACATCCAGTTTTTCAAGGCAACCTTAGCTTGACTTTGCACTATTTCAAAAGTTTTACAAAGTTTTACAGTTTAAGACTATTGCAGCCAACCTTTTAACCTGTTGAAAAACCATTCAACAGACTAAAAGAGACATTTTAACCTGTTGAAAAACCATTCAACAGATTAAAAACACAATAAAGACCAAACTACTTTTCTATTGAAGTCCTTTTTTTACAATTTTTTTGGATTTTGAATTTCAAATTTTAACTTTGCTCCCATATTTCATAGCTTTTGAAATTTAGAATTTAAATTCAAACTTTATTACTATATATTTTGAATTTCAAATTTGACAATATATATCCTAATTTAGAAAAAAAAATATTGAAATCGACATTATTAGTGATTTTTATATCTTTAAAAATTTTAAGAATGTATAATTTTAACTTGTAATGATATACCAATGTCTATGTTATAAAAATTATTTTTTAAATTATTGTTTAAGTTTGTGTAAAATGTCAAAAAATATGTGAAAAATATTTAAAAATATTTAAAAATTCATATTTAAATTTTACAATTATTTATTTATTATTTTACACTATATTTTAATTATTTTTACTATTATTATTATATTAGGACTAATATGTTAATATATTATTATATTATTAAGAACCATAGATCTTTTGTTCCTAAATATTATATTACTTGTTTATTTTCTATATCATATTTTTAACTTTTATTGTTTTTAATTGTGAATATTAATGTATTTCCATTAAATTTTTTTAATTTATCATTTTTTCATATTTTGATAATATATAAAATACGAACCTTTCTTATAAGTTAAAAATATTTGAAAGTTGTTTAGAGACATTATAAATTGAAAAACCTATGCTATTTTACAATTTTTTTTAATGTTAAAATTTAAATTTTATTGGTATATTTTTTGTTTAATTAATCAAATAGTACCACTTTCATTCTAAAGTTTCAGTTTGGTAATTGTTTTTAGAGAAAATGTTACTGTATATACTCCGAATTCCAATTTTCACAATATATGAATTTTAATCTTGCAATAATATTGAAATTGAAATAGTTAATTATTTCCATATCTTTAAAAGTTTAAAAAATTTATAATTTATAATTTTTACCTTATATTTTAATTATATTAATATTATTATATTTTATATTTACATTGTTACATATTATTATATTTTATAATATATTATTATATCATGGGTCATCAAATTTTTTGAATATTTGAATTTATATATTTTTATCAGAAATATTCAAGTATTTATTACAAAAATTAACTTTTTGTATATATTTTTCATTTTAAATGTTAAATTTAATTTTTTTATCACATTCTATTTCTTTTACTGTCCGTTACGATTTCAAATTTGAATCCAAAATTTATTAATATTATTATATGTATTATGATTAATTTTTTACAACTTAAAAACGATATTATTTTCAATGAATTAATTTTGAAATTTATTCTAAAAACACACGGAAGGAATATATTACCTAATATTAGCTACTGCTTGATGTTTACAAAAATCAACTGTAAGAAAAGTTCAGTTTCAAAGGACATTAAATGAAAAAAATTGTTTCCAATGTAAATTCAATGTGATGTAATATTATATAAAAATATAAAATGATAATATTACATTAATCCTACATAAATATAAATTTATTCTTAAATTAATATTTAAATTTAATCATAAATTGATATAAAGTTAAGAATACAACCATAATTAGTATTATTAGATCAATCAGTTTTCAAACACGTTAATAGAAGAAGATTTTGGTTTCCAATGCAATATTTTAAAACCATAATTGATATAAAGTTAAGAATACAACCATAATAAGTAATATTAGATCAATCGGTTTTCAAGCATATTAATAGAAGAAGATTTTGCATTTTGTATTAATCATTAGCGATAAATAAAGAAGCATATAACATCTCAAAAAACAACATGATGATATAAAATTTTTATATTTTTTATATACTTAAAATTGATAAATAATATTTTTCGTGAATGTCTTAAACTCTAATTATGTGTTTGATTGATACTTCATGATTCATTGAGTCCCACAAATCATGATTGTTGTTGTTCATAATAAATAGTCATAATTCAAAATGAAAAATTCTTGGAAGACGAAAAGTTTTCCATTTATTCTGTATATTTTTTACATGTATATTGAAAGACGTAAGTGTTGATTTATAAAGTTTATTCAATAAGCTACGTTAAAATTTAAGAAGATTTTTCAAAACTATATAAAGCTCTCTTAAAAAGGTAGGTGGATTTTTAAAATATTTTCCATTTAAAATTTTAATACAATAAATTCATATATAACATTGCAATGAGAAACACAAAAAGTTGTTGGTTTCTAATATTTAATGTTATTTAATGACAAAGACATTCATCTTTGAGAAGCCGTAAAAATATATCTTGGAAGTAGGTTGGAAGAAACTGAAAAGTTCTTTAAGAAGTTGAAAAAATATAGCTTGGAAGTAGTGTTGGAAAAAACTGGAAAATTGTTTTAATTCTTAACATCTTTATATTTTTGGAAGATGAAAAGTAGATTTTGAAATATATAAATATATTTTTCAGTAAGCTAGGTAAAAAAAACAAAGTCTTAATTTTTAATTTGGTAATTAAATATATTTAAGGTAACTAATTTAAAGAAACTATTAACTGATCAGATTTTAAGAAAAGTGTAATATGTAATGACTATTTTTAAAATAAATTAATAAAATACATAATTTTTCTGTAGAAGAGGAGAAAATATTAATACTTATATAAAAAATATTTGTTAGTTATAAATCTTTCTTCTACTTTGAACTTTTTAAAAGTCTATGTTATCATTAATGAGACAAATTCATGGAGTCAGAACTTTATTTTAATTTTGTTTGTTCAAAAATTTAAAAACTTGGATTATGCCTTTATAATTTGTATTTATTATAAAAATAAAATGTAGTTTATGATTTGCATTTACTTCACTATAAAAATTCTGAAATAGTAAATATTATTTTATCAAATAAGATTTAATATTATATTTTAAAGTATTCACTCTCGATTCTACAAAACATTTCAGTCATGTAATATTCATAAATTCCACACAAAATCCTAATTAATTTATTATATTACGTTCTTTAATTAGATTTATTTTATAAAAATTAGCTACCATCTCCAAGAAACTTTGTAAAAGTTTCTAAAGTTGTTATTTTATC